>NC_056627.2:197947793-198561960 GCF_002870075.4 Lactuca sativa | reverse complement strand
TATACTTTTATATTGTCAAATGCATGCCCATATATGTATAGTTATAAAAGTAATGTTTAAAGGACTTAGGACGGCTAGCTCGCTTTATTTCTTTTTCCTCGTTGGGATGTGGCCTTAGGGAATCGGTTATTCGTCCAAATGTCGTCTAAATATTAGTTATATATCATGTATACATATATAGACATAAAAGTTCCATCAGTTAGTTCAGTACCTTTGGGTAGCAAAGGCATACTTCCGGTTATACACGTACATTACTAGTAACTATAATAGGTATAGTTAGGAGATATTACTCACTATTCCAAGTACAAGGAAACACACAAGATTCAGTTCATTCATGAGTCTATACTAATACAATATATACTATATGAAGAGATACAATTGCATAAATACAATTACAATACACGATAACATAAGAGAACACACAATAAACAGAAACAAGGAGGAAGATACAATACACGATAACAGAACAAACATAATAAGGTGCTACAGCATGGAACAATTACAGGATCTAACTATACCAATGAATCACTAACGCATTGTTTTAAACAAAAGGTGATAGTTATATTGGGTATACATGATCATAATAATGTGGATCTTCACGGCTTGCAATCATTGCAAGGGTCGCGTTTGGTTCCCAGAATCTCTTGACAGGGGAGCGTTTAGTATGGGATCTAGCCATCACATCATGCCTTATTACTCAATTAAGGCAATTAGTATAATAGTAGTCACTTATTACAAATACTACAGTATTTACACTTTACATACGACAGATACAAAATGATACAATCCCAGTTATTATATTATTATTACCTTTACTTTGTGTCATATTCACATAATCGATGAGATAGATTAGATTTGAATAATAATAGTTGTACAAGGAAAAACCTTCACTTAAGTAGAGGTTCAAACTTTCAAAACAGTCGGGTCTTGGTAGAAGGCTACTTTCAAAACAGTTGTGTCTTGGTAGAAGGCTACTTTCAAAACAGTCAGGTCCTGGTAGAAGACTACTTTTTATACTAGTAGGAAATATGAGATTTTCTAGGGTTTTCAAACGTTTACAATTACTTACAAACATTTTCGTACTTATACAAACTTTTCTTCAAACATTTACAAGTCTTTCCTTTACAGTTTTTACAAGTCAAAGACACACACATACTTATGAATTCACCAGCTTTATTGTTGATACTCGCTTTCAAAATAACTTGTATTCTCAGGTCACAAATAGACAGGTACGACGACCAGGTTTTGTGAAGACGGAGCAGTCAAGACTCATCTTTTATTTTGAGTATTCATTATGTTGTTTTATACTATGAAAGAACACAATTGTAATTAAAATTATACTATTAATGCAATGGATGATGTTGTTGCTTGTTTACTATTTTGCATTGTTGTGATACTTGACATGACGTCCTCCGCCCCAGAACGTTTCCGCTGTTCTTGGTTTTGGGATGTGACAGGGGGACTAAGGTGTTATTTTTACTAAAATTGGGCCTTAGTAACTCCTTAATATGTTTGATAGGTCCTGAATACTATTTATATGTTTATTGGGCCTCATTGACCCATTAACATGTGCAACGAACCTTGGATTCTATTTACGTGCTATTTGGGCTTGTAAATACGTTACATGTGAAATGGGCTTTAGTGGTCCTTATATATATATATATATATATATATATATATATATATATATATATATATATATATATATATATATATATATATTTGGGCCCATGTTATATAATATCATTCCTATCAGGCCTTCAAATGACTTACATGTTTAGCGATGCCTTAGTGGTTCACTTACATGGTTCATTGGGCCTGGGAATGAGTTTTATATGTTTTTCTTCTTTTTCCACGTAAACTTTGATTAAGGATCTAGTGAGACGTTTTGTTTGGCACCAAATGAGTGTACAAACGTAGCCTGTAGTTATAACTAGAGTCTGCCGGAGTGAGAGCGTGCGTTTGTGTATAGATCTATACGAGGGTGACACCCCACACCTGAGCTGTTCGCTACAGTTAGACAAGGCCAGTCTAGCGTGGCACACCATACCTTAAGCAAGTCGGCTTCTAATAGACGTCATGACAGGCAAAATTATCATTATCAAGTATGGTTATAATTGCTTTCTTAGAGGAATTAACATTATAAATTTACGGGAAACATTCTTTTTGATAAAACGGTAATCTATACGCATCGGTACTCAACCACGGGGGTTGAGCTTCTAGCATCATCTATCACAGACAACATCGGGTTGTCTGGAATCATTCTTTTTCTATTTTCACAAACATTAACACACATGTATTAATATAAGACCAGACACAAATATTTCAAACAATTTCTTTTTAGAAAATATCGGATTTCTGAAAACACTATGAAAACTATTCTAAACAAGTACAAAAACCATTTTTATACAAAACTGATTATAAACTCACCAACTTTTTAGTTGACGCTTTTCAAAAAGACTTGTATTCTCAGGGATCCAGTAACAGGTAATAAGCTCGGCTATGAGATCAAGTGGTGCGACTTCAAGGAAATTTACCTTCTTACTTTTGTGTAACTGATGAACTAGTTCAATATGTAAACTATGTAATTGTGTATTTCCAATGTATGATGTTTAGTTGCTATGTTTCATTCATATTTAATTGTTATGATACTGTACAATGACGTCAACCGCCCCCGGACGTTTCCGTCATCCTGGTTTGGGGGTGTGACATTTGATAACATATTTATCATGTTTTCTGGGAACAAATTCCACAACACTTTTCTTTAAAAGATTAATCTAATTTTAAAATAAGCATAAATAAAATTTTTAAAATGACCGTGAACTTAGGTATGTCACATAATGAACAACAAACTTGTTCATGTAACAGGTGGAACTGACATGCATACCCTGCAAACATAGTATAGCAACTATATTGGATATGAGGCTCAACAATGAAAATGAGAAAAAGCACATGTCCTACCAAGTTGATACCAGCAAAGTATCGTGTCCCTATTGGTAGACCAAAAAAAAGAGAAGAAGATCTGCAACAGAAGATAATGGAGTGTCCACAAAATGGAAATCTATAACATGCACAAAATGTGGAAATGTGGGCCATAATGGAAGGACCTGCAAGGGACAATTACAGACTGGGAATGGAACAAGAGAAGGTGCAACAGGGAATACAACAAGAGGAGGTGCAGAAAGTTGCAATGCATGAGTTAACAAGAGTGTAGGTGCAAATATAGGTCAAGGTGCAGCAGGTAGCAGTGGTGGTGTAAAAAAGGGAGTTGGGAAGAAGGTAAAAAGCCTTATACTTAGAGAATTTGTAGTTTGGTATCATGATCATGAAGTATAACTATGTTTTTGTTAGTCATTTATTGCCTTATTACTATGTTGTTATGTTTTGTATTCTGATACTTTGTTGTTATCTAGGATAACTATCTGTATGCCATAACACTATGTTGCTATTTTGGATGTCCATTTATGTTAATGGTAAAAGGAATAGGACTTACTAAGGTAATAAACTTTTCAGGTTGTTCGCATATAGGTAACTACCTTTTTTTTGTACACATCTAGGCAACAAACTTTTTGGAACTGTTCACATATGACCATTATGACCTGCTATAGCAGGTTACATCTAGCTACAACAGGTCATAATGGTTATATGTGAACATTTTCAATGTGACAACCCAAAATTTTCATTCAGTCAAACCTTAAAAGTCAACCACTTCGTATCGTGAATTAATATCATTATTTCTCATTTTTAAGAAATATAAAGTTCGTTTGATTATTTTAATATTATTTTTAAACGAACGAGTAAAAGAAAGTGTCGTCTCGGGATTTTATTTTTGAAAACCGCAAACACTTCGCGTATTAGAATCACCCGAGCAAACTTTTATTTTTTGGGTTTAGGAATCAGCCAAAAACCGTAAACTCATGCCTATGTATGAGTTTACTCCCCAAGAAACTAGTCATTTGTGTTTACTCCCCAAAAGTCAAAACAGTAAACTCTAAAAACTCTCTCAAGTATCATCCAACATTTAATTCCAAAACTTCAATCTTGTAAGTGTTCTAACCATTTCAAGTTAGTAAAACACTTAATCTAGTGTTTGTGCATCTATTCATCCATTCATTTATGTATTTTGTTTAGATTTTCCAAAACACCAAGAACACACACTAAGTGTTCTTGGCCTTTTAGCTCAAATCAAGCTACATTATAGTAAGTACTTCCATCCTTGAGTGCTTGTAAGCTAGTATTTCATTTAAACAGCAATAAAATCGGTCAAGAACACCTTGCTTAAGGTGTTCACGGTCCAAGGTGATGCTTGGGCCGTAAACACCATAAAGTCCCCAAAATGAACCTAAGTCCCATGTTTAGCCCTAGTTTGATGTTTAAGACTTACCTTAACATGTTTAAACCTTCCATTGATGTGTTTAAGCCTTGAAAAACACCAAATGCGAACATTCATAGGTGTTTACGGTCTAAGGATCTCCCAAAACTGTAAACACCCTAAAAGGTGTTTAAATGGGTCATTTTCCTTCCTTAGACCTAAAAACTAACATAGACATTTACCTAGTTGTGTTAAGGACTTGAAATCATGACAATATCCTTTCCCATAAGGGTTTACGCTAGTAAACCCAAAGGAAAATGCCCTTAGGCCGTAAACTCCTCAAAGAGGGTGTTTTGTGGCCATAGTCTATTCCAAAGACTAAACCACTTAGTAGGATTGCTTCAAAGGACTTGTTAAACCTCCAAACAACACATGGTTGCAAGGAATGGAGTTTAGACCGTAAACCCTTGAGTTTACTGCCGTAAACTCCTAGGGTAAAGGTCATTTAGACCATAAACTCCCAAGGAGTTTACCCTTGGACCCCAAACACCCTAGTTTTGCCCTACTAACACTCGGATGCAATCCTTGTGAACTTTAACACTTGAAACAAAGTGTTTTCAGGTTCTAGAGTGTCCCAACTCATTTTATCAGTTATAATAAGGCTAATTAGTTATATATATGTTCATTATATGATAACTAGGCTCGTGCATGTGTACAAGTCTTCATTTGTCACCTAGCACCGTAACCGACACTTCAATCCAATCCACTCACCACAAGTGAGTTTATACCCCTTTAATTAACCTTTGAAATACTTTTAAATGTTTTAAATGCTTTTATGGGGGGGGATACAAGTTGAATACTTATAGTTATTACATCAATCACATGTGATTAATAACTATAAAACCAATGATTTTATTACTGTTCAAACTGTTTTACTTCAAACTGCTTTACAAACTCTTTTACTTATCAAATACTTTTATTTAAACTTTGTTATACTTCTTATAAATTGCATGCCCATATATGTATAGATATATAAGCAATGTTTAAAGGGCTTAGGAAGGCCATCCGCCCTATTTCCTTTTCCTCGATTTGGATGTGGTCTGGTGGGATGTCGGGTAGCCGTCCGAGGGTCGTTTCAATATTAATTATATATCATATGTGCATATATAGACATAAAAGTGCTTCCATATTCATATGTATCAGTTACATCATTAGTAAGTTACCATCGGGGTAACACAGGATCATACTTATACTATTGCTAGATCAATGAGTCAGTTCATTCATGAGTCAGTACTTAGTACTATGAGGACATATACATTACATTACTATGAGATCATATACATTACTACTATAACAACATATACAACTATACTAGAAGAAGAACATATACAATTATACTATAGAAAGAACATATACAATTATATTAGAGAAAGAATATATACAACTATACTAGAAAGAGAACATATACAACGATACTAGAACAAGTAACAATACATTACATATACATATATACATTGACAAAATTGTGATCCACTGTATCGGAGCATGCCTTAAATGTCATGGCCCGAGTTGTAGCCAGAGTCTCTTAGAGGGAGAGCGTGAGTTTGCGTATAGATCTATACTGGATTGATTATCCTACACCTTGCTGCTAGCTACAGTCGGACCTGCAGGTCTGCGGGTGCCAAACGTCATTTCTTTTTACGACCATTCATTTGTCGTTGTTACCCAGTCGATAGTATGGTACAATTAATCGCATGATACCTTAATATAAATCCGGTTTAAGGTAGTTAGTACAGCAGTAGTTCCTATATTACAATACTACAGTACTACAATAATTTATCCTTTATATACATTTAGTGATTATTTCACTTAAACATTTATGTACAAACTATATTTTGATAATGATAGTTACCCTTGGGAAAATTACACACTTTTACGATAAACGAACGTACAAAACAGTTATGCCTTGGTAGAAGGCTACTTTTAATAGAAAATATAGGTTTTTCTGAGAGATTCAAACTTTTACAAACACATACAAACATTCACATACTTTTATCACCAATGTTTACAAACTATTGTTTAAAACTATGTTCAAACGTTTTGATACAAACACCGACACTAAAATACTTATGAACTCACCAGCTTAATGCTGATAAACTCTTTCAAAATAACTTGTATTCTCAGGTCATCAGTAGACAGGTACCGAGGCCAACTTTTGAGAAGATGGAGCGCATCCAAGACTCATCTTATTATTTTGATTCACATTATTTTTGGTGTTTATAACTGTACAGAACACGCTTGTATTAAAATTATATATTTAATGCAATGGATAATGTTGTTTGCTTGTTTACTTTTACTGTGTTGTGATACTTTACATGAGGTCCTCCGCCCCAGAACGTTTCCGCCGTTCTTGGTTTTGGGGTGCGACAGATTGGTATCAGAGCATTGCTTATAGTGAATTAAGTATATCAACCCATAAAAGATATACTAACTATAAACCCATTTGGGATTAAAACACTCTGACCAAGAGTCTATACTTTGAATACTAAAATATTTAATTAAGTATACTAGTCTGCATTCATACTAAAATCAATGTCACAATGACAAGAACAAAAGTATTACGATTCTTAAATATCATAGGTAAGCTCGGGGATGTATGGTTAGTCTTGGGAATGGCATAGCCTGATCAACTATGTTGGTCCTAGGAGTGATTAGCATATACCCTAGAATGGCTGTGATGTGTTAACAAGTCTAAAAACTTACCAACAATACCACAAGAAGATCAGTAGAACCTAAAATTAAAATGCTATAGGAGTATCTTTTACTACTACGAGCTACGTATATACTACATTCTTATACCTCTCTTCTCGCATAGATTCAAGATGGTTGGATTTCATCATGGCGATCCGTACTTTCCAAATGAAGGCAACGCAGGATGGCTCGAAGCAGAGTCCGATGATGAGCACCAAATCCCGTTGGATGATCATCAAGAAGAAGGCTTCTCGGATGGATCTGACTCTGAGCCCGAAGTCAACAACCTACGTCCAGTAGGTCAAGCCCCAAACAACAACCCTCGACCAGCTTTTCCAGGTCCCACCCCCTTGTGGGTAAACAACTTGAATCGCTGGAGTGACGAACAGGGTCAACCCTTACCTTACTTTGGGGATGGAACATTTTACCACGTTAGCGATGGTGGCTCTGCGGATCGAGCTCTGCCCGTCATTATCCGCAGAATAGCTCGTAATGCTGAGCAAGGTCGAGCGGCCATCGACCGGGTCATGGAGATTGATGCCAACTCTGGTGTCAACACAGTCCGCATCCGCCGTATTGAAGAAGACATGGAACGGACCCAGAGAACCAATGAAACCCTACAGCAACACTGGCTGCCTCCCGAGCTAAAGTCATGGAATTGCGAGCCCGTCAGAGCGCTCATGAGCGACACCTTCAAGAGGTGGTTCGTCAAGTGGCAGACCTCAGGGTTCGCCCGAGGAATTCCCATCGCCGTTAGAAGATGTCTAGTACATATTTGTCTTTTGGTTAAGGAATAGCCTTTAGTATATGTGCTCTAAGTAGCGCTTGTCTGTAAAATATTCCTAACTTTCAATACTCTAATTAGGAATCTAGAAACTGTCAAACTGTTCTGTATGGTATGATGTAAGGCCTACTGTTAGGTCGATTTTCCCTAAACTTATTACATCAATAATACCAGTAATATTGACAACTATCTAATCTGTGGAAAATCTGTACGCTTGTGTTTTCCTACTATTCTTCCCTATTGTGATCTCAATTCGTACGCTCATTCAATTATTGGACTATGGCTATTTAGTCCATGTGTCACTCTCACCCTACCTACGATTGATTCTTACCACTTTGTTTATCTTTATAAACTAATAGCTGAAAGATGCCTCCGCGCAAGTCAACAAGGTGAAACCCTGCACCACCTCCACCACCTCCTCCGGTCATCGATACTGCAGCCTTGAATGCTGCCGTAGCTGCAGCAGTGGCAACTGCCATGGCTCAGTATCACTCTACTGATTCCAGCAGAGGTGGAACCCCTGTTGAATCAATTCCGGTTGAAACCCCTGTGCGCTCGAGAGAGTGCTCCTACAAGGATTTCACCAACTGTAAGCCGAAGTCCTTTCATGGGACCGGCGTAGTCATTGCCCTCTCGCAATGGTTCGAGAAGACTGAATTTGTCTTCGAAATTTGTTCATGCCCTGCGGCGAGCAAGGTTAAATATGCCGCATGCACCTTTGAAGGAAAATCCCTGACGTGGTGGAACGGCCACGTTAAAGCTCTAACTCTCGTTGGAGCCAACGACATGGGCTGGGAAACGATGAAAGACCTCATGATTGAGGAGTACTGCCCGAGGGGCGAAATTTAGAAATTGGTGCAAGAGCTATGGAGCCTAACCATGAAGGGCTCCAACATAGTCGCTTATACCGCCAGGTTCAGTGAACTGGTGGCTCTCTGCCCCAATATGGTTCCCACTGAAGGGAAGAAGATCGAAAGATACATCTGGGTGCTGGTGCCTCCGTATCAAGGAAATGTCCTATCGTCAAACCCAGCTACATTCGACAGTGCCAAACGACCGTCACAGTGACTCATTGACCATAGAGTCAAATCCCCAACAACAACAACAACCGTAGCCATCCTGGAACCCTCCAAACCCGCTGACACTAAGCGGAAGTTCTGGGAGGAGAAAAAGAAACAAAGGGCTGCCAAAAAGCAGCAAGTTGTGGCAGTGCATGCCGCAATAACCCCTACTGCTGCTACTGCTCCGGTGAAGCAGTATGCTGGAAGTTTGCCTAAGTGCAACAAATGCAACTTCCACCACAACGGCCCCTGCCGTGAAATGCAGTGTTCTAACTACGACAAGAAAGGACACACTGTCCGTTTCTGTAGATCTCCGGCAAGACTGATCACTCAAGTCCCTGGCTTTGGCGCGAGCCCGACCTGCTATGGATGTGGAGAAGCAGGCCACTATAAGAGGGACTGCCCCAAAGCAAAGAATGTTGGCGGAGCGGGAAGGGTACTAGCAATAGGCCATGGGGAAGCAGTTGTTGACCCAACGGTGGTGACTGGTACGTTCCTCCTCGATAACTCCTATGCATGCATTCTATTTGATAGTGGAGTGGAGCGAAGCTTCGTGAATCATAAATTTGCTTGCATGCTTAAACAGCAACCACACGCACTCAAAGAACAATTCATAGTAGAAATGGCTAATGGAAAAACAGAAATCACAAGTAGCATATACTTAGGTTGTACCCTAACTCTAGATAACCATTCATTCCCAATCGACCTTATGCCGGTCTCGATTAAAAGCTTCGACATTATCATCGGCATGGATTGGTTAAGTCTTCATCGCGTCGACATCATGTGCTTCGAGAAAGCAGTCCGTCTAAATCTCCCGTCTAATGAAACCTTTATAGTCTACGACGACAAACCCGGTGCGAGTCTTCGTATTATATCAAGTATTCAAGCACAAAAGTACCTACGTAAAGAATACCAAGCATTCCATGCTCACGTTGTCGATACGAGCCTCGAAGCGAAAGAACTAAAGAACATTCCAGTAGTGAGCGACTTCCCCGACATCTTCCCAGAAGAGCTACCAGGATTACCTCCGCAACGATAGGTCGAGTTCAGAATCGACTTAGTTCCAGGAGCTACCCCAGTAGCCAAGTCGCCCTACCGATTAGCACCAACAGAGATGCAGGAACTATCTGGTCAACTTAACGAACTGCTCAGCAAGGGCTTTATAAGACCAAGTTTCTCACCTTGGGGAGCACCGGTCTTGTTTCTTAATAAGAAAGACGGATCATTCCGTATGTGTATCGACTACAGAGAACTCAAAAAACTGACGGTCAAAAATCGTTACCCTTTGCCTCGCATAGACGATCTATTTGACCAAATGCAAGGGGCGAGTTACTTTTCCAAAATTGATCTAAGATCCGGATATCACCAGTTACGAGTGCTAGAGGAGGATGTTCCAAAGACATCCTTCCGAACTCGTTACGGACACTATGAGTTCGTGGTGATGCCATTCGGATTGACAAATGCGCCTGCAGTTTTCATGGATCTGATGAATAGAGTATGCCGACCTTACTTGGATCAGTTCGTCATCGTTTCTATTGACGACATCCTGATCTACTCCCGAAGTAAGGAAGAGCATGGCGATCACCTGCGACAAGTTCTAGGAACTTTACGAACGGAGAAACTCTATGCGAAGTTCTCTAAGTGTGAATTTTGGATCCGAAGAGTCGAATTCTTAGGACACGTGGTAAGCAAAGAGGGAATTCACGTGGACCCATCCAAAATTAAGGCCATTGAGAACTGGTCAGCACCGAAGACGCCTACAAAAATTCGTCAATTTCTAGGCCTCGCTGGCTACTACCGCAGATTCATACAGAACTTCTCCCGAATTGCGAAACCTCTTACAACCCTGTCCCAGAAAGGCGTGGCCTTTGACTAGGAACAGAAACAGGAAAGAGCGTTTCAAATGCTCAAGCGAGCCTTGTGCACCGCACCAATACTATCCCTCCCCGAAGGGATAGAAGACTTCGTGGTCTATTGCGATGCGTCGAATCAAGGGCTCAGATGTGTTCTGATGCAGCGAGGTAAGGTCATCGCCTACGCCTCGAGACAACTGAAAACGCACGAAGTTAACTACACGACCCATGATCTTGAGCTAGGAGCAGTCGTATTTGCTCTGAAGATCTGGAGACATTACTTGTACGGAACGAAAAGCACTATCTTTACCGAAAACAAGAGTTTACAACATATATTCGATCAGAAAGAGCTCAACATGAGACAACGACGGTGGGTCGAACTACTCAGTGACTACGAATGCAAAATTCGTTATCATTCGGGTAAAGCCAACGTAGTAGCGGACACCCTAAGTCGGAAGGAATATTCTGGTCGAAGAGTCAAGTCGTTGACAATGACTATCCATTCACACTTGTATATGCAAATTCAGGCGGCCCAGGTAGAAGCTATGAAACCTGAACGGGTAACGAGTGAATCCCTCAGAGGAATGGATAAGAATTTAGAAGCCAAGGGTGGCGGAGCCCTATATTTCATGGACCGGATCTGGACCCCAAAAACGGTGGTTTCCGAGAATTGGTCATGACCGAGGCGCACAACACTCGGTATTCTGTCCACCCAGGTTCGGATAAGATGTATCTGGATCTTAAAAAGCTATACTGGTGGCCTAATATGAAAGCAGAGATTGTTACCTTCGTAAGTAAATGCCTTACTTGCGCAAAGGTCAAGGTCGAATACCAGAAGCCCTCCGATTTACTACAACAACCAGAGATTCCAGAATGGAAGTGGGAGCGGATCAATATGGATTTCATAACCAAGTTGCCCAAGACAACGAGTGGACTTGATACCATATGGGTCATCGTCGATAGATTGACCAAGTCTGCACACTTCCTGTCTATCAAAGAAACTGACAAGATGGAGAAGCTTACGAGAACATACATTAGGGAGATTGTACGACTACATGGTGTACCTATATCCATTATCTCCGTTAGAGATAGTAGGTTCACCTCCAGATTCTGGCAATCGCTACAACACTCCCTGGGAACAAGGCTGGACATGAGCACCGCCTACCATCCACAGACCGTCGGACAAAGTGAGAGAACAATCTAGACCTTAGAAGATATGTTGCGTGCCTGTGTGATTGAATTTGGAAAAGCTTGGGATACCCATTTACCCCTCGTCGAATTTTCCTACAACAACAGTTATCACACGAGCATAAAGGCAGCTCCATTCGATGCCCTCTACAGCCGAAAGTGCAGATCCCCTCTGTGCTAGGCTGAGGTGGGTGATACCCACTTAGCTAAGGGACGAGTTCCCGAAAGCACTCTCACGGGTCCGGAGATCATTCGGGAAACGACAGAGAAGATCGTTCAAATTCGTGAACGATTGAAAGCCTCTAGAGACCGACAGAAGAGCTACGTTGATAAGCGAAGGAAACCTTTGGAATTCCAGGTGGGAGACCGAGTCCTTCTAAAAGTCTCACCCTGGAAGGGTTTGATACGCTTCGGTAAGCGTGGGAAGCTTAATCCGAGATATATAGGACCCTTCAAGATCCTCGCAAGGATCGGCCCCGTGGCTTACAAACTCAACCTGCCCAACGAACTTCGTAACGTACATTCTACATTCCACGTATCTAACTTGAAAATGTGTTTGTCTGACGAGACTCTCATAATTCCACTCGACAAGATCGAGATCAATGAGAGCCTCGACTTCGTGGAAGAACCGGTAGAGGTCATGGACCGAGAAGTCAAGCAGACGAAGCAAAGCCGTATCCCGATTGTGAAGGTCCGTTGGAACGCCAAGCGAGGACCGGAATACACTTGGGAGTGAGGATCTGATGAAACTGAAATACCCTCATCTTCTTGCTTAGTTATGTGTAACTGCTTTATTTGTTTAGACTTTAATTTCGGGACGAAATTCCCTTAACAGGGGATGATGTGCAGGGACGGTTTTGTAGTGGTGCCCGGTGTGGCACCGGCAACACCTAATTTTCGTTATTTAGTGTAAATTTTTTCAAAATTTTTTTATATATCGGTAACTACGTAAAAAAAATTGGCAACTACAAAATTTTTTTTTGCCACCCAATTGGATCAACTAAGCCGATATATAAAAAATATATTAAGTGTAAATTTTTTCAAATTTTTTTTATATATCGGTAACTACGTAAAAAAAATTGGCAACTACAAATTTTTTTTTGCCACCCAATTGGATCAACTAAGCCCAAAAATATATTTATAACTTAGACTTATCAATTAGTAGTCCAAAAAGCCTATTAATTTTAGCCAAAAAAAACTAGTGTAGCCCAAAGCTCATTTTGATAATTGGATCTTTTGATCCAATTGGAAGAAGGGTAAAAAAAAAAACTTGCGGCCAAGATGAGTAGCAAAACAGAAAGAAAAAAAAAGAAAAAAAAATCATCGACACAATGAAGTCGACTTGTAGAGTTCGACTGTGACGCCTCAGCCCTCACGATTCACGAAGACTTGCTTGGTGCTTGATACTTCCATTGCTAATTCCTTCTAATTTCTTGAGTATCTTGTTGATTGAGTAGCAAAAATCGATTCCCAATTGTTCAATTTGACTCCAATTGACCAAGCCCTAGCTAAGAATGAAACAAGTAAGTGTTTGAAAATTGAAATTTTACCAATTTGTTTAGGTTGAAATTGCTATGTTTTTATCTTTAATTGGTGAAATTGTTATATTTTCATTGATGTTATTGCCTTATTGATTTATTTGGTGAAATTTTACCAATTTATTTAGGTTGAAATTGCTATGTTTTTATCTTGAATTGGTGAAATTGCTATATTTTCATTGATGTTATTGACTTATTGATTGATTTGGTGAAATAAAATTGCTATGTCATATTGTCTTTATTGAAATTCAATTTTGATTTGGTGTAATTTCTATGTTTTGACTTTTGATTGAAGCTATTGGATGATTTGGTGAAATTATTAGTTATTTAGCTTAATGTTGAATTGTAGGTTACCCTTGGTGGTTTTCTTACCAAAAGACCAAGACCTAATCTTAATGAAAGTGGTGAAGGATCTTCCCAAACACCAATCACCAACCAATCAATTCCTTCGGTCTCTAATGCAATTCCACAAACACCATGCTCTAATGAAACTAATGATGGTGTTGATTTGAAAGATCTTCCAAAGGACCCGGCGGATAGGCCAATGATTACAAGTTATGCCTCAAATATAAGAGATGATGTAAGAAGGGCAAATTTGCTTCAAGGACCTTGTCAAATAAGGCTACATAAGTTTCCAAAAAAGAAAATAGGTGATAGATTAAGAAGCTTTGTTCCTTCATGGTTTAACGATTTTGATTGGTTAGAATATAGTGTGAAAAATAAAAAAGCATATTGTTTATATTGTTATGTATGTGGAGACCTCATGGGACAAAAAGGAGGGAGAGATGCATTTGTTTCTCAAGGTTTTGATACTTGGAATAAAAAAAAAATGCATTTCGGACTCATGTGGGTAATGTTGATAGTTTTCACAACAAAGCAAGAGAAAAGTGTGACTTTTTATTGAGAGAAAAACAAGCTATTAATGTAGTGTTGAGGAGGCAAACCGAAGCAGAGGACCATAAATATAAAGCACGATTACGTGTTTCTATTATTGTTGTTAGACTTTTATTGAAGACCGGTTTACCGTTTCGTGGTAATGACGAGTCGATTAACTCGGAAAATAGAGGGCTTTACATTGAAGTGTTAAAAGCCATTCGAGAGACTAGTGAAGATATTTTCAACAATACTTTAGAAAATGCTCCTAAGAACAATCAACTTATTTGCCCTAAAATCTAAAAAGAACTTGTGCAATGTTTTGCACAAGAAGTACTTTTGAGTATTCGTCAAGAGATTGGTCAAGATGTATTCGCTTTATTGGTTGATGAATCTAGCGATGTCTCAAAAAAGGAACAAATGGCTATTGTTTTGCGATATGTTGATAGTCTTGGCTTTGTGAAAGAAAGATTCATTGGAGTTGTGCACGTGAAGGATACATCCTCTTTGACACTCAAAAACGCCTTAAATGAAGTACTTACAAGTAATAAGTTGAGTTTTAGTCAGGTAATTTATTCTTTACTTTTTTGTTACTTCAATTTAATTTAATTAGCTGTGTGTTATATTATTTATATATTTTTCAATTTTTTAAATAGATAAGAGGACAAGGTTATGATGGGGCGAGCAATATGCGAGGGGAATTCAATGGTTTGAAAGCTTTGATATTACAAGAGAATGACACAGCTTTTTATGTACATTGCTTTGCACACCAACTTCAATTGGTGGTTGTAGCTGTAGCAAAGAAGCATGATGGTGTTAGTGACTTTTTTGAGCAAATTTCGTTGGTGGTTAATGTTGTTTGTGCCTCGTGTAAAAGAAAAGACATGCTACGGGAACAAGCAAGACAAAGGGTGCAAAAAGGCTTATGTAGTGGTGAACTTGAAACGGGAAGAGGGTTAAATCAAGAGACTACACTTGTTCGGGCGGGAGATACAAGATGGGGTTCACATTTCAACACACTCACAAGTCTGGTGAAGTTGTTTGCGGATGTTCTTGTGGTTTTAGAATTTGTGAAAGTGGATGGAGGGTCATTGGCAAACCGCCAACAAGCGTCCGGAATTTTAGCATATTTTCAATCTTATGAGTTCGTGTTTTACTTGTATATGATGTATGACATTTTACACCTCACGGGTACATTATCAAAGCAACTTCAAAAAAAAGATCTAGACATTCTAGAAGCGGCTTCGATGGTTAGAGGGACAATGGACGCATTGCAATCTTTAAGAGACACGGGGTTTGCTACCATTTTGCCAAAGGTATCCTCTTTTTGTCAAACACACAATATTGCTACTCTGGAAATGCAGGATTTTTATATTGGTGCGAGAAACCGTACGACCACAAAGACCAATAGATTTCACTTTGAGGTTGAAATCTTCAACACGGTGGTAGATATGCAACTGACAGAATACCGGGATCGATTTAGTGAAACAAGCACCCAGTTACGAGAATACATGGGTGCTTTGAGCCCTTGTGATTCATTTTCACAATTTGACAAATCAAAGTTGTTGAAGTTGGCTAAGTTGTACAAGTATGACTTTGATGATTCGGATTTGATAGATCTTGAAGGACAACTTGAGATATTTTATCACTCTTCCATCAAAGATGAGCGTTTTACCACTTTGAAAGGAATTTTCGAGCTTTCTCGTTTGATGGTTAGTACGGGGAAACATCGGTCTTATCCTTTGGTTTATAAGCTTTTAAAGTTAGCTTTGATATTACCCGTAGCAACCGCTAGTGTAGAAAGATGTATTTCGAAGATGAAGCTCCTGAAGACCGACTTACGCAACAAGATTGGCGATGAGTTTTTGAACGATGCGTTGCTTTGCTATGTTGAGACCGAAGCACTTGTGAAAGTTGATAATGAAAAGGTAATGGAACGGTTTCAAAAGATGTCCGCACGAAGAGGACAAATTTAAATTGTAATAGATGATAGATTGTTTTTATGGTTTTAACTTTTATGTAATGGAGCGCTTATTTGTATTAGACATAATGATTTAGTTTTTGGTTTTATATTATGTTTGACCGGAAAAAAAAATCGGCAACACCTACTATCAATTCCTGCGTCCGTCCTTGATGATGTGACAACCCGAAATTTTCATTCGGTAAAACCTTAAAAGTCAACCACTTCGTATCGTGAATTAATATCACTATTTCTCATTTTTAAAAAATATAAAGTTCGTTTGATTATTTTAATATTATTTTTAAACGAACGGTTAAAAGAAAGTGTCGTCTCGGGATTTTATTTTTGAAAACCGCAAACACTTCGCGTATTAGAATCACCCGACCAAACTTTTATGTTTTGGGTTTAGGAATCAGCCAAAAACCGTAAACTCATGCCTATGTATGAGTTTACTCCCCAAGAAACTAGTCATTTGTGTTTACTCCCCAAAAGTCAAAAGAGTAAACTCTAAAAACTCTCTCAAGTATCATCCAACATTTAATTCCAAAACTTCAATCTTGTAAGTGTTCTAACCATTTCAAGTTAGTAAAACACTTAATCTAGTGTTTGTGCATCTATTCATCCATTCATTTATGTATTTTGTTTATATTTTCCAAAACACCAAGAACACCAAGAACACACACTAAGTGTTCTTGCCCTTTTAGCTCAAATCAAGCTACATTATAGTAAGTACTTCCATCCTTGAGTGCTTGTAAGCTAGTATTTCATTTAAACACCAAGAAAATCGGTCAAGAACACCTTGCTTGAGGTGTTCACGGTCCAAGGTGATGCTTGGGCCGTAAACACCATAAAGTCCCCAAAATGAACCTAAGTCCCATGTTTAGCCCTAGTTTGATGTTTAAGACTTACCTTAACATGTTTAAACCTTCCATTGATGTGTTTAAGCCTTGAAAAACACCAAATGCGAACATTCATAGGTGTTTACGGTCTAAGGATCTCCCAAAACCGTAAACACCCTAAAAGGTGTTTAAATGGGTCATTTTCCTTCCTTAGACCTAAAAACTAACATAGACATTTACCTAGTTGTGTTAAGGACTTGAAATCATGACAATATCCTTTCCCATAAGGGTTTACGCTAGTAAACCCAAAGGAAAATGCCCTTAGGCCGTAAACTCCTCAAAGAGGGTGTTTTGTGGCCATAGTCTATTCCAAAGACTAAACCACTTAGTAGGATTGCTTCAAAGGACTTGTTAAACCTCCAAACAACACATGGTTGCAAGGAATGGAGTTTAGACCGTAAACCCTTGAGTTTACTGCCGTAAACTCCTAGGGTAAAGGTCATTTAGACCATAAACTCCCAAGGAGTTTACCCTTGGACCCCAAACACCCTAGTTTTGCCCTACTAACACTCGGATGCAATCCTTGTGAACTTTAACACTTGAAACAAAGTGTTTTCAGGTTCTAGAGTGTCCCAACTCATTTTATCAGTTATAATAAGGCTAATTAGTTATATATATGTTCATTATATGATAACTAGGCTCGTGCATGTGTACAAGTCTTCATTTGTCACCTAGCACCGTAACCGACACTTCAATCCAATCCACTCACCACAAGTGAGTTTATACCCCTTTAATTAACCTTTGAAATACTTTTAAATGTTTTAAATGCTTTTATGGGGGGGGGATACAAGTTGAATACTTATAGTTATTACATCAATCACATGTGATTAATAACTATAAAACCAATGATTTTATTACTGTTCAAACTGTTTTACTTCAAACTGCTTTACAAACTCTTTTACTTATCAAATACTTTTATTTAAACTTTGTTATACTTCTTATAAATTGCATGCCCATATATGTATAGATATATAAGCAATGTTTAAAGGGCTTAGGAAGGCCATCCGCCCTATTTCCTTTTCCTCGATTTGGATGTGGTCTGGTGGGATGTCGGGTAGCCGTCCGAGGGTCGTTTCAATATTAATTATATATCATATGTGCATATATAGACATAAAAGTGCTTCCATATTCATATGTATCAGTTACATCATTAGTAAGTTACCATCGGGGTAACACAGGATCATACTTATACTATTGCTAGATCAATGAGTCAGTTCATTCATGAGTCAGTACTTAGTACTATGAGGACATATACATTACATTACTATGAGATCATATACATTACTACTATAACAACATATACAACTATACTAGAAGAAGAACATATACAATTATACTATAGAAAGAACATATACAATTATATTAGAGAAAGAATATATACAACTATACTAGAAAGAGAACATATACAACGATACTAGAACAAGTAACAATACATTACATATACATATATACATTGACAAAATTGTGATCCACTGTATCGGAGCATGCCTTAAATGTCATGGCCCGAGTTGTAGCCAGAGTCTCTTAGAGGGAGAGCGTGAGTTTGCGTATAGATCTATACTGGATTGATTATCCTACACCTTGCTGCTAGCTACAGTCGGACCTGCAGGTCTGCGGGTGCCAAACGTCATTTCTTTTTACGACCATTCATTTGTCGTTGTTACCCAGTCGATAGTATGGTACAATTAATCGCATGATACCTTAATATAAATCCGGTTTAAGGTAGTTAGTACAGCAGTAGTTCCTATATTACAATACTACAGTACTACAATAATTTATCCTTTATATACATTTAGTGATTATTTCACTTAAACATTTATGTACAAACTATATTTTGATAATGATAGTTACCCTTGGGAAAATTACACACTTTTACGATAAACGAACGTACAAAATAGTTACGCCTTGGTAGAAGGCTACTTTTAATAGAAAATATAGGTTTTTCTGAGAGATTCAAACTTTTACAAACACGTACAAACATTCACATACTTTTATCACCAATGTTTACAAACTATTGTTTAAAACTATGTTCAAACGCTTTGATACAAACACTGACACTAAAATACTTATGAACTCACCAGCTTAATGCTGATAAACTCTTTCAAAATAACTTGTATTCTCAGGTCATCAGTAGACAGGTACCGATGCCAACTTTTGAGAAGATGGAGCGCATCCAAGACTCATCTTATTATTTTGATTCACATTATTTTTGGTGTCTATAACTGTACAGAACACGCTTGTATTAAAATTATATATTTAATGCAATGGATGATGTTGTTTGCTTGTTTACTTTTACTGTGTTGTGATACTTTACATGAGGTCCTCCGCCCCAGAACGTTTCCGCCGTTCTTGGTTTTGGAAGAAATCGATCATTGTTATCTAGTTGGAAGAAATCGATCGAACAAGGGGAGACGAAGGAGAGGATAACAAAGGAAAAGAGGGTTGCAGTGTTTTATAAGATTTTAAGTTGCAACGACATTAAGAAGGGACACAAACCCTCAAAAGACGAAAATGCCCCAGCGTGCAAGGCACGTGGGGAGCTTAAACGAAAGCATTTAACGGTTAACGTCTATAGGGACTAACCGTGCAAGAAAAATAATAACGAGTGACTGCCCGAGTTAAATTTTGAAAATAGAGATTAAACATGTTTTTTTGGCATGTTCACAAGGGACTAATGGTGTAATTTACCCTAAACTTTTCTCATAAGCAATCCCAAACAATATCCCCTTAATGGCACTTCAAGACTTGAATAGTATTTATTATTTTCTCATACTTAGAGCGACCACTAGAAGCTTCATTTCATTTTACTTATTATGGATTAAAAAAAAAAACATTCATAATCAACAAATAAAAGCCGAAAGCCAAAACATTATTAATTATAATTAAAAATCCCTTAAGTAACTAATAAACTATTTTATTAAACTCACTAATAATAAAGCAATTTATTTATTTTACCATCGTTTCATAAATAATAAAAAATAATTTTATTTATTTAAGTTGGTATTTAATAAAACATATCCATTATAAATATTTATTATTGATATGTTTCTTTTATTCTTGTAAATATGTAACAATTATTATTTTGTTGTTCCTTATACATTAATTCTAGCAATAGTGTCCCCTGTAACTTGGACCGTAACTCCGATTTGATCCCCTTGATAAATGTTCCTTAACAAGGTTTTTAAGCCGCGCATTGCGGCGGAAGTTTAAGCAATAACTTTTGTGATAAAATGTCATTTTGAAGTTTACGTTTCACCCGCTTGTAATATCTTACCAAAAATAGCAACGTACTTTTCATTTTTACTAATAATCTTAGGGTAAAAGATAGAGTACATCGCCTAAGTTACCTTAATTTTTCCCATCAAAAGCTATTGAGTTAGAAATTGGTGTCATTTATATCTCTCTAATAACAAAATGAGTATATTATCGTTTTTGTCTATGTGATTTGTTTACTGTAATCAAGTCCTTATGAAATAGTTCATTAACAATGATAGTTTTGACCCTATCTCCTTCAAAAATACACCGGGTACTAAAAGTGATAAATATTATTATTATAATTATTCATAAATTTGACCATGAAAAAGAATGCACTCATCTTCACATGATCTTAAAGGGTAAACCGAACTTTAGTTACTACAATCCATCTTTTGAAATCTGAACTTATCGTACGATTTTCTTTTGGATGATCTTTAGGTTGCCCGATACTCTGACGAATTTCCATGTCACCAACAAAAATGTCATGGCAGAACCTACAATTTCTATCCCATATATAAATTCACAATCACAACAGCAAGTAAAACAGAAGAAATATGGTTTAAAATCATGTTACTCAAAAGGTAAAGATGCAATGTAATGAATATGGTTCAAAATATAAAAAGCTAAAACAGAAGAAATAACAATGTACTTTTATTTATGTTTATAGTAGATCATCCTACTTTCATTTTTTTATGCTATAACTTATAACAATACAATTAAACAATGGTCTTATTTTATAATTTTGTGTTTAACATTAAGCAATCTATTAAAGAACATAAAACGACCAAAAGGCATGAAATTATAAAATAAAAAAAATACATAGGTGAATTGTGGGTAAAAACTTTAATTAGCATTGCCAAAAAGCAAAGCATGTTGTCAACACAAACTACCTACATTCAAACAAATCTAATGGTCCAACCAATTAGTTAGAAAATAACCTGAATAACCATTCACTTTTTACTCATTGAAGTTGATATTTTTTCAAGCAATGTATTGGGCATTATTTTCAGCAGTGTATAGGGAAACCATGAACATTGAGATCAGGAGGGATTTCATGAATATGTTTCACACTCATTTCATTATCAAAGATAATTAGTAGCATGCTATTAGTTGTGCCTTCACACAATTGTATAATATTTTTTTATGAAAAGTAATTGTATTTAGGAGAGAGAGAGAGAGAGTGTGTGTGTGTGTGTGTGTGTATGTGTGTGCGCATGGGCTTTGTGGGCGTAGAAAAACAAAAAGCATTGTAGCTTGATGTGCTCTTATGCACAGTGTTTAACATTTTGACAAATGTTATGTTTTATAATTATAATCTTCATAAGGTGGTGGTATTTGTTAGTTTAGGTTATCATCTTGGTAGCCCTAACGTAGGGAAAGGGATAACGGGAAGAAACAAAAGGATGCTCGTGAGTCGATTTCCAGCCATGTCTCTGATCAGTGCTATTTGATTGGGAGAAGAGGAGGCAACCTCCGGTGCAATGATGAAAGATTAAGGGATAGGGGAAGGATATAGAAGATTGTAGAGCTTTGAATGTAATAACGAGTTTTTTTTTGGTTGAAGAAGAGGACATTGGTCAATGGCGGTGACATTGTGATTGGTTAAATCCAATGGTCATTGGGAGGAAAAGAGAAAGTATAAAACTTTGGTGGTCAAATTGTGAATCCAAGAAGTTATATACCCGATTTCTAAAGTCCCAAACTTTCATGTTCACCAACTGCATGAAAATTAATATGTTTATAATATGGGTTTTGGCATCCCCGAATGTTGAACCACAAGCCTTTTAAACAAACTAATTTGATCGCTGAATATGTTGAGTGGGCTAAGATTTGCTCATACAATTTGGCTTTCATGGATGGCTAAAATCTAGTCGGCATACAACTTTTTATGGTTTCCCATGATTTGAACGGGGTCCTTTCCCATGATTTGAACAGGGTCCGACCATCATTTCAGTGATACTGGTTAATAGGGGAGGACGCAAAAATATCTAGCAGTAATGAAATTAAAAAAATTCGAATAAAAAATAATAATATAGAGCCGAAAACGGGTTTGTGTTGGGTTGGATATATATATGTCAAACCTAAGAAATCCGTCAAACTTAGATGAACTCAAACCAATTTTTTTTTTCCCTAGAAAAAATAGTTTGAGCAACATTAAAGAAACCAGACTTTAAACCAAGTATTTTAGGTTTGATAAACTTTGACAACTTGATTTTGCAAAAGGCAACCTACAAAAAAAATGTCTTCTTCTAGTTTAAAGTTGATTTTTTATAGAAGAAATTTGCTTCTCATCTTCCCTTCCCCCACGGATGTGAGATGATATGAGATTCTTTTTATACCATATGTCTTTTAATATCCCAACAAGTAGAAATGAGTTTCTCATTTTTACTAGTATTTTTTTTTTCCAAAACCGGTGCCACTGGGTTTAAAGTCGAAACTTACATAATAGATTATGTATAGTTTGCATTACAAATTAAAGTTATGCATAAAAAAAATAACATAATATGTTTTATTATGTACTTGTTTTGGTGGTTGACATGATCATGTTAATAATTATAATGAGTTTTTCATTATCAATATTTTTTTTTTACCAAAACTGGCATCACCAGATTTAAACCCGGAACTTAACATAGTATATCATTTATAGATGACATTACAAATAAAAGTTAAGCGCAAAAATAACATATTAGTATGTTTTATTAGGTATTTGTTTTGATGGTTGATATGATCGTGTTGATAATAAAAATAAGTTTCTCATTTTAATTAGTAGGTTTAAACCCAAAACTTGACATAATATATCATTCATAGTTAGCATTGCAAATAGAAGTTATGCTTAAAAAACAACATATTAGTATGTTTTATTAGGTACTTGTTTTGATGATTGATATGATGATAACCTGGACTACAAAATACCTTTCGATACATAAAGTCACAACTTTGAGTATCTCCTCAAGCATGATGACCTGGACTACAAAATACATTTCGATTATGTAGATCTGCCCATGTGCGTCCTCACCATCATATATATACATCTCTAACTTTCTCATCAGATAATCTTACTCGAACGTTTCATTTCAGATTCAACATGGAATCCAATTCCTCATCGGTCTTTTTTTCCTTAAGATATAACGTATCGCTAGGACCTAAGACCTGTGGTCATCATATTGTAGTTCCTTGAGCTCATTTTAGATATTGTTCACTGCTTTGACCATACCCGCAATTGCCATGGGCACATCATCAAAATTTTGAACATAACTAGTACTTCGTCTCATCAACCTACATTTGGAAACTCAGCTTCTAAATTTTTTTATTTTTTTTGTTGGCTACCATGTAGCGCACATTAGCGTCATGAATAGTAGCATCGTGAATAGTAAACGTCACGAACAGTAATGGCAACTATATACAAGGGTTAATCCAGAATGTTTTGATACCAATTTAATAAAACTAGGAGTAGAAAGGATTCTTTATCGCAAATCTATTAACGAAAGAAAAAAAAATACAAAAAGGGCTCCTCTGATTCGAGAAATGGGGATCTCCACTGTGAGACTCAATTTCTGCCCCTTTAATACTTAACCCTAATGACCAATTTATACTTGAAGTTTCTTAACCCTAACCCTTAATCCCTATCATTTGCAAGTATCTTGCTATGTCTTTGCATTTAACCCTCCATGGTTCAACTTTTTTCATTAATCAGCTTGTACACCTCAGGGCACTGTTTACATAATTAGACCACCATGAGCAGCTTTTCAGGGGTTATTCTAATTTGATCTTCTATGTGATTTTCATGCCCAAAGCATAGACAAAAAGGACAGTAACAGTTCCTTTGAAAACTGTTTCCATTCCTTTTGCAAATAAAACGAGAAGACAATCAAAAAGTAAAAACTAGTTGAAATATCAATCCAGTTATCGTAATCAATAACACTGTCCCACTTTATATTTTGGATATAATAATGGAGTGAAGCCAAAGGATATTAAACAAAATGTTTGGACTTTGGATTCATTCATCCACTGTTGATTTAAAAATGTATAAGAACCAAATTACAACTTGTATATGCAACAGTCTATAACCTCCTCCTAGCTATATGCCAAATATTCATATACTTGTAGAAGGGTATACACATCAAAGAAGCCGCGCGTATTCAAAAAACAAAAACAAAATGATGATGTCGTAGTCCCACAAGACAAAGAAATCTTTGTAGACCATGTTTGTGATTCAACACCAACGATATATGAAAACATATGTAATGAAACAAACTCACAGTGATATGTGCAATTGATCATGACAAGAATGAAGTTCCAGCATGATTATGGTGCAAAAGATTATGTGCCATTGAGTCTCTCGCCTTCATTGCAACTGCAGACCTCAATGCAATATCAGGAACCATTTCATCATCCACAACTTCATTCATCAACTCGGGTTCAATCTCTTCCCTCCTCATTTCACATATATTATGCAAAACACAACACGCCCCAAGCACCACTGGTAGATCTTGAAGCTTCATTTCTGTTCTCTTCTGTAAACATGTCCACCTACCTTTCAATCTTGCAAAAGCATCCTTAGATACCTTCTGAACATCACCGATCTTCTCATTAAAAGCATGTTGAGTCCATGTTAAATGTGGTTGTGTGTAGGGTACGAGGACCCAATCCATTAAAGGGTATCCAGATCCACCCACAATCCATACACCTTTTAAAAGTCCTCCATTTGCTCTTTGATAAAGTGCGGATTTTTCCAACACTTGATCATCTGGCATCGATCCAGGCCACCCGATACACACATCTGTGAACACCCCACGTGGGTCCACAACTCCTTGAACTGTTACAGAATAACAAGTTTTTTGCTTTCTATCTGTATGACGCTTATTAAAGTAAGCAGCTACGTTAACTTTTGGAGCGATTATTGGTATATGAGTTGTGTACATTGATCCTACAACGTTTGGTATACCTGAAAGTGATTCAAATTCGTTGGTGATTACTCTCATGGAGTCGTCATTTGGCCATTGGAGATACTTTGGCATCAACACATCTTTTATAGCAGAGCAAACCTCAAGAACAAGCTTGTGACATGTAGAGATGCCTAATCCGAATCTTTTTGAAACAAGTCTTAAAGATTCTCCGGTTGCTAATCTCCATATACAGACAGCAACTCTTTGCCTTACAGGAACTGCGTCTCTTAACATGGTGTTCTCTTTGGCAACAGAAGCTGTAAGCTCATTGCATATCATCTCAAACGTATCTTTCCCCATTTGGAAGGCTTTTCGGAACTCATCTTCTGAAACATCTGAACTGTTGTACTTATCCCACCAATCTTGTGATCGATTCTTGACCCATAGCCTCCTTTGTGGGCCATCGCCACCTTTCTCCGTCGCTACTCCACCGCTACTGGTAGCTAGATTCAAATCGTACCCAAAGTCAACTGCAGCAGCTGCATCCGAAGGAATCGAGGCAGCTGGCTTAGCTGTTCGAGACTTACGCTTTTTAATCGGGTTGGATGTATCAAAGACATCACCGTGTTCTTTCTTATGGTTAGCCTCGAACATCATCTTATCTTCTACCTGGGATTTATCGGACTTCTCTTGCTCCTCAACAAAAAAGAAAGACGTAATAATCTTTGTCAACCCATTTGTCTCTGTCCCCTCCGTATCGCCTCCATCGCCACCGCCGCTTCCATTGGCGACTTCAGTTTTCGCTACCTTTCTCCTCCGCTGCTGCTGCGGCACTGATTTGTCATTCATCCCGTCGAATTTCAGAAGTAACCAGCTGCTAAAGAATATTGAGAAAGTAGCTACATCATAAGACAAAAAAACGCAGAAAGGGAAACTGGGTATGAACAGATGCAATTGTTCTGATTGACAAAATACCCAAAAACAGATGTGAACACAACAAGAAAGACTGTGATTGGTAATAATGAGGAGGATTTTGATGAAGAAAAAATAGAATTGAAATAATAAAAAATAAAAAAAGGGATGAAATAGAGACGTGAGGCGACAGGTTGGTGTGAATGCGGTTTTTGAGTACTTTAAAAAAGAAGAGGAAAGTTCCTGGCAAGTGTCTACGATTGTTGGCGTGGGACGGTGAACTTTTGAAAGACGAGGGGGAACACCGGTTGTCACTTGGGATTGGTGTCGCTTGAATTGGAAATACAATGTACCACGTGGTTAGACTTCAATATAAATATTTCTGCATTTATTTTGTTCAATTGGAAAGTCATCCATTCATTTTAAATCGATAATTTATTGTCATTCAAGTAACTAAGTAAAGAAAACTATAATAATTATGCTACATATCATATGATTGTATTGGGTTTGTTCTTAGTTTAGTCTCCAAAGTTTCATGTTGTCTTAAATTATACTCTAAATTGTTATAATTGTAGCAATTTAATCACTATCGCATGTTAAAGAAGGTGTAAATTGTGTTCTAGATGACTAGATTCATCTTTATGGCGGCCATGTGGGTTTGTTATTTTCATTTTGTTCATTTTTTTATAAATTAATTTTATTATTATTATTATTATTATTATTATTATTATTATTGTTAAGGTTTGTCTTTTTTAGATAATGAAATTATTTATGATTGAAATAGAAACCCATGGACCCATTTGCATTTTTTCTTCATCCCATATCCAAACGCATGAATGAATCCAAGAACATGGAAGTTGGAACCATATCCAAACCCATGCCTATGATCGAAACCAAGAACACAAAATATATGTGTATTCATCCTACATTTCCAAATCAAAATTGTAGATAGGAGTAGAAGCATCAATGAAATGATAGCTTATGGAAAATTTGATGGAGTCCAGATAAACAAAAATCAAGAACCCCCATGGACAATAATCAAAACATTGATCTATACGAAAATTAATATGAATATCTGAAAAAATTAAAAACCCATCAGGAAAAAATTCATGTATTGAAAAAGAAATTGATTTGTTTATTTTTGTACAAATGTATACAAAATATTGATTTATACAAACATTATGTAGTTTCAGTATTCGAAAATATTTAAAAACTAGATGGACAAAAGTCAAGATGAACATCGATATGTAGCTTTGAAACTCACAGCATCTTAGGGTTTTATCGATATGTACATTTGAAATCAAAACATTTGAGGTTTTACTCAAAAGTTTCAACCAAGATGAACAATAAATATATTCTTCCTAAGTCGGTTGCTAAAAGAAAATTAGTAAACGGGAATAAAATTCAGTTTTGGAATGATATTTGGCTTGGAGATCAAAAGTTGTCTACTAGATTTCCACGTCTTTTTCCTTTAGAGTTGATGCAAAATTGCTTAATTGTTGATCAAAAAATGACTTCATGTTGGAGGTGGTGTTGGCGTCGTGATATACGTGGAGGAGAGGAAAGTTCTCAGTTAGATAATTTGAATATAGCTCTGTAAGATGTTAATTCGAGAGACAATGAAGATACTTGGTGTTGGAGTATATGATCAGATGGAGGGTTCTCAGTCACGGAGTGTAACGTCCCAAAAATAATGACATAAAATTTCATTTTTAAATTAATAAAATGTTAATACATATCATTTCTATAGAACTAAGGTAGTTAAGATTTAGAAAAACATAATTTAAATCAGAGTAAATCACATAATGCGGAAACATGCAGTGTGTGCCCTGCAATAATCTCGAGCTCTTCCATTATTTTTTAAAAACTAATCACCTGAAACATAGAATGAAAACTGTAAACAAAAAGCTTAGTGAGTTCCCAAAATACCACATACCAAACATAAAATAAATATATAGTGGGCCCCGCCTGACATCAGACCTTGTCCGACATCGGGCCCCGCCCGACATCGAGCTGAGTTCGGTAAAATGGGTCTCGCCCAACATACAATAACATATATCAAATAAACACATACAAATGCAATAATCACATAGATACATAACATACAAATATCCATCGGGCCCCGCCTGACATCGAACTTTAGCCCGGTAAGCATATAAACACATACACATGCAAGAGTCACAAAGACAACTAGCATACTAACATAGCATACACAAGGGCCGACATTGGTGCCTTCGACCCATAGAGCAATGAGGAGACTCACCTCGATCCGCTGCTAATCAGATAACACTCAACTACCGAACCGGAAATCCCACACTAACAACAAATAAAACCCAATTAATAATTATGCCATAATCCAATAACCGTGGTCTCAACTCAAAAGTACCGACTCCTAGGGTAAAAGCCCATTTTATCCTCTCCATAATGGGCCCAAACCTAAACTTGGCCCAAGCCCCACTAATGGCCTAATAACACAACTCGAGGCCCAAACCAAACCTAAGGCCCACTCAAAGTCCTGAGACCCAACTAGAGCCCAAACATATAATTCTTAGCCCAAAGAAACAAGCCCAAACCCCAAAACAAGCCCATGACCAAAAGCCCCAAAAGCCCACAGATGAATAGAACGTGCTGTGTTCCCTGGTGGAGCGCAAGGCGTTCGTTTCCAGACCACAAATCGGGTCCTTTTGTCTAAACGCGATGTGTTTCTGAGATGAATGCACGATGTTCCCGACCTTTGCCCAAAAATTACCCCAAACGTCTTAAAACCTTAAGTCCAACGTCCAAATCCTCAAAATAGCTTCATATCAATGACTTAATCCATAAAGTTGTCAACTTGGCACCTTTGCATGGTCCAAAAAAGACCTAATCATGATTTCAAGCATTCTAACTCCATAAAGAGGCCAAGTTTCAAGCTTTTACCTTAATACCTTAGTCTAAACTTCCAAATTTAATTCAAAGGGACTTCTTAAGTCATAAAGTTCCTGACTTTATTATTGGATTAGTGTCTAAGTCCATAACTATTTTGGTATGTACTTGACTCGATGGTGCATGGTCCTTTTGGGTTGCCTTCACCAAAGCAACTTGATAGGATGAATTATGGAGAGAAAGGATTAAATATGATTTCTTAATATATTATGAGAATAATATATTAAAGGAGAAATCATATTGTTTAATTAATATTAGTCAATAATTAATTGGTAATTAGTTTTGTGACTAAAAGAGATTAATTAAACTTAAGGGACTGGAATTGTAATTATAAGATAATTGCAATTTGGGCCATGGATTGCCTTGTATTAAGGAGTGGACGAATTCTATGGGGAAACCCATAAGGAAATCGTCCAAGGCCCTAATTAAAGGAGTCCATGGGTTGCTTAGGGCTTAAGCATCCAAATTAGGGTTTCCTTGTTAGAAAACCCTAATAGCCTCACTATATATATGACCCTTATGACCCAAAAACGTGAAGAAGTATCCTTCTAGGGTTTCACACGTTTTTGGGCAGCCTCCTTCCTCTCTCCTCTTCATCCTCTTGCTCTTGGTGTTTGTGAACCATTAGAGGAGTGACATTTGTGACTCTAAGATTTCTAAAGTCAATAGAAGAAGGATTTGGAATTGTTATTGCTATATAACAATCAAGGTAATATCTTAAACCTATTCTTATGTTAATATGATTACTTGTATGCTAGAATTAGGGTTTATAGTCTTAGATAACTTGCATGTACAATAGAGAAACCTAGATCCAAGCATTAGGGTTTGTATGAGCACATAGGATGTTCTTATGACCAAAACCCATTATTTATGACTTAGCAAGACTTAATGGGAACCAAAACAAAACCCTAAGTCCTAAACTTTACCAAAGGACCACTAAAACATGCATGAAAGGTTTATACTCATCAAGATCCAAACTTTAACACTTTATAACCCAACAAGGACCAAATATGAAGCTCAAAGGTTCTGGAGTAACATCTACTCACAAGAACCACCACAAAAGGACCAAGAAATAACCAAAACCAACTAGCTAGATTTACATGAAAGAGTTGTCAAGGTTGAGACTTTATACCTCCAGAAGTTAGATCTTGGTGAGAAAAGCCTGGATCCAAAAGCTCTAAGTCGGGCATTGACTCTTCAAGAAGTTCCTTCTTTCTCTTTAAGTACCAAAACACCCAAAAATCACCATGAAGATCAAGAAACACACAAATGGGGCTAGGGTTTCATCCTTAGGGTTATAAAAGATGGAGGTTGAAGAATGGAAGAGGTTTGGGTCCATAATGATGCTTATAAAGGGGCCAAACCCTAAAAACGAGCTTTTGAAACAGCCCATCAAACGCCCAATGTTCCCTTAGGGAACACCCAACGTTCACAAGCTGGCCCCTATCCATTTTCCCTTTGAACGCCATGCATTCCCACTTGGTACGCCTTGCGTACCCGATTTGGCCCAAAACCCCTCCAACTTCAAATGGTCATAACTTTTGCATCCCTTATCCGTTTTCAACGTTCTTTATATCCACGAAAAGGTAACGAGAAGCCCTACACTTATATCAACTTTATTTAATCCGAAAACAAACCGAACTTAAATCCAAAATTCATAAAATGTCTGAAGCAATGCCTTTACCATTAACCTTGGACTCTAAAACACAAACCGAACCCTATCATCACATAACCAACACCATTACATCCAAATGGGTATAAAACTTTCTTCCCCAAGGCCCTAAGACTTATGATAACTGATGATCGGGCCACGGTCCCGAAAAATGAAGCGATTTGAAACTGATCGTTACAACTCTCCCCTACTTAAATTCGATTTCGTCCTTGAAATCATTCCTCACCGTCCCCAAAAATCCTGACAGCTTGAGGGACACAATCACAACCTTGAGTATACAAAGGCCTTCCCAAGGCAACAAAAGCTACCCCAAGCAGAAGTTTCTAATCCCTAAGAAGACGGATCCATAATCCCATGCAAAAAACCAACCCCACTTTGCTTGAAATCTGAAGTCTCGAATTGATCTGACTCCCGTCAGACCGCCCATACTATAACATTGCTGAATCTATCCCATTAATTTTCCCAACTGACTACTCAACTTCTGATACTTGAGATTCATATTAGAAACAGTATCTCCTATCAATTATACCTACATAAAACTTATACTTGACCAAGGCTCAAATAATCCTTCGAGTAAGAGACTCATCCCTGCAATGGTTAGAATCAGACGAGAGTTGCGCAACAAGATCAAATCATCTACTCTGAGATTATCCAATCCCAACAACTAGTAACCTAACATATTATTCGAATGAGCGACTCCACACACGAGATCCAAATCTATAATACTACCTTGACTTATCTTGATTACCTTCACCAATTGAACCAATCCAAGACACAATCAAAAAAGCTTGATCTATCACCAAAACCGAATCCATTCCTTACCTTTGAACCCTTTGATTGATGCCCTAGGCATATAGATACCCCAATTTCGTAACCCACTAAAAAGAAAATTCTGCACATAAACACTCGTGATTTACCAACTCGAGATGTCACCCAAACCAACCCGATACTTAACTCATAACCCGAGATCCATAGATCTACACTTGGATTTCACCAAAAACCTTTTGATTCACGACAATCCCACTTTAGACCGAGATATAAAGGTCCCCAAACTATCGCTGAGACTACCAGTCTCGCACTTGGTTCAACCACTAGGTTACCCAAGAGTCAAATAACAAGGCTACCCAGCCTATAACCCTTCTGCATCACACACTGACCAACCACTCAATCCTACAACTCAAAATCCAAAACCTTGACCTAACGGTCTCTACCAGGTCCCACTTGTATTGCCATAATTACACAGGACTCACCCATGGGTCCCACCCAACTAGAGCTACAGATGCCCGAATTTGCCTCAGACCCCCAATTCTCCTCAATCTAACACATAGAAATACTCTTCGACAATCCTATCGGCGTGCCTAAGGCACAAACTGATTCCCATTTACTCTTATGACTACCTCCAACGCTAGTCTACCCCAGACTGGTGAATGCTACGATCCCATCATAATCTTACAACACTCCTTACCAACCATGGTTACCACCCATGACCTTACCCCATTCTAACCATCACAAACCCATGCATCCTAAGCCGAAACCTACATCTAACTGTTGGATTAGTGTCTAAGTCCATAACTATAATTGGTAAGACTTGACCTGACTCGGCGTGGTCCATTTGGATTGCATGGCATTGGGACATTTGGATAGACTGTTTATTAGAAGAGGACATTTGTGACATATTAATATATTATAAGTTCTAATATATTAATATAAAATTATGTTATTTAACTAGTATTGATCAAGAATAAATTTGGACTTAATTTATTGATCAAAAGAGACTAATTAAATATATGGGGATTGATTGTGTAAATCATTCATTCAAATATATGTGGGCTTATGATCCAAGATTCGTTATGTTGGGTTTAACCCATGTGGTGGTCCATGGATACTCCATGGAGGTTAAAACCCATGGAGCATAAGGAATGGGTAAAGTCATGGGTTACATGGTGTAACCCTAATGTGCACACTATATAAGGACCCCTTTAGCTCAAGAAATTGACACAAGTAATGCACATATGAGGGCTAGTAAATTTGAGCTTGGAGTGTCTTCTTCTCATGGTTATTCCAAGTGTTCATGATGTTGTGTGAACCATTTGAGGTGTCACATATGGGGCACTAAGCTCTCAAGCTTCATGGAGTCAAGCAACAACAACAAGGTATGTATTCTATCTATTTTATTACCCTAGTATCAATGTTTTGGTATGCTAGTTAGGATAATACCTTGGATATTCATATTTGTATGTATAATATAGAAAACATAGATCCACGGTATTTAGGGTTGCATGTACACCATAAGAGTGTTAGAATGCTCTAAACCCAACACTAACTACATCAAAACAGATGTTTGTGATGGGTTTTGAGCATTCTAACACTCTTATGGTGTACATGCAACCCTAAATACCTTGGATCTATGTTTTCTCTATTATACATGCAAATATCAATCTCCAATGTATTTATCCTAACTAGAATATTATAAAGTACAAATAATATAAAATCTTGTAGAATGACATACCTTTTTGTTGGTGCTTGATGTTGGATTAGTGTCTATGTCCATAACTATTTTGGTATGTACTTGACCCGATGGTGCATGGTCCTTTTGGGTTGCCTTCACCAAAGCAACTTGATAGGATGAATTATGGAGAGAAAGGATTAAATATGATTTCTTAATATATTATGAGAATAATATATTAAAGGAGAAATCATATTGTTTAATTAATATTAGTCAATAATTAATTGGTAATTAGTTTTGTGACTAAAAGAGATTAATTAAACTTAAGGGATTGGAATTGTAATTATAAGATAACTGCAATTTGGGTTATGAATTGTCTTAAATTAAGGAGTGGACGAATTCTATGGGGAAGCCCGTAAGGAAATCCTCCAAGGTCCTAATTAAAGGAGTCCATGGGTTGCTTAGGGCTTAAGCATCCAAATTAGGGTTTCCTTGTTAGATAACCCTAGTTGCCTAACTATATATAAGACCCTTATGACCCAAAAACGTGGGGAAGACTTCTTCTAGGGTTAGAACACGTTTTGGGAAACCTCCATCCTCTCTCCTCTTCATCCTCTTGCTTATGGTGTTTGTGAACCATTAGAGGAGTGACAATTGTGACTCTAAGCTTTCTAAAGTCAATACAAGGAGATTTGGGATTGTTATTACTACATAACAATCAAGGTAACATCTTAAACCTACTCTCATGTTAATATGATTACTTGAATGCTAGAATTAGGGTTTATAGTCTTGGATATCTTGCATGTACAATAGAGAAACCTAGATCCAAGCATTAGGGTTTGTATGAGCACATATGATGTCTTATGACCAAAACCCATCAGTGGTATCAGAGCCTGGTTGGTTTCTATTGTATTGATGCTTTGTATGTTGAAAAAATTCGATTTTTGTGCTTCTGGGGTCAGAACTCGTCGAGTTTTTTAGATGAACTCACCGAGTTCATGATGAACTCGACGAGTCCATGCCTGACTCGACGAGTCGGCTGGTCAGTGAGAGGGAAAACCGGGATTTCTTGTTGTTTTTGCTTAAGGATAGTTTCCTTATCATATTAGATCAATATAAATCCGATTTTTTGATATATATGACTATATTCTTGATCTAATTGAAGATATTTATCAATTAATAAATTATTTGTTTCCTTATGTGATAATTGATTAATTATTTTGGTTAAATTGGTAAATTATTTTGCAAGAAATCATTAAATAAATCAAATATGGATAATTATGTGATTAAATGTTAATTTAGATTATTTGTTATTTGATCCTTGTGCTTTGAAAAGTTTCATATTTTCCCCTTTAGGTTTTATAGTTTAAATTTGAACCCAAAAAGTTTTGTTGTTTTGAAATTTAAATAGTTGAAACCCTAATGTTTTGAAAAAGGTTTCAAAACTTGCCCTCAAGTTTTGGAATTTAAATTTTGATTAATTGTTTAATTTTGATGTATATTTAAATTCTAAACCCTAATGTTTTGAAATGTTTCAAAACTTGCCCTCAAGTTTTGGAATTTAAAAGTTGATTAAAAGTTTAATTAGGAATGTTAAATTCTAAAACCCTAGTATTGTTTTGAAAAAGTTCAAATCACACCCTTATGGTTTTATTAATTAATTAACGTGTATAGTTAAAAGAGGTTTAATAAATCCATAAAGTTTTGGTTTACAATTTAATTGAATTAAAAGTATAATTATTAAATTTGACCACCTAGTATTTTAAAAGTGTAAAATATACCCTATACTATATGTAACATTAAAAGTCTAACATTATATATATGTATGAGTAAAAGTCAGTCTTACCATTAGTAGGCCTCATTCACGAAGCTGGTCTATAAGGGGTGTTTAAGGAAATTGCCTATAAAATGGCGATTGAATGGGTATCCACTCTTACCCACCGCACTCTTGACTAGTGGAGGGTCGTTAGCCGAACGGGTAGGATAGGATGAAACCTTCCATTATAAGTATAATGAATTATTAAAGTAACTAAATGTTTTCATAAAATTCCCAATCTTAGTTACTTAGGCAAAGTGAATTGATGCAATTCCATGAAATTACACTTTGTTCCCTTGCAAAGACGTTAGTGGAGCTTGTGTGGTTTACCGACACACTAAATGGTTCTAAGCAAAGGTAGTAAAGGGTGACTCAATGTTTGTCATAGTTCGGTGGAGCGTGTGTGGTTTACCGGCACATCGAATAGGTGACTGTAACATGTGGGGGCACCATGTAAGTTTGCATGGTTATTCACACCTGCTTTGTTTTCCTCGGCATCCCAGTCACAAAATAGAGGGGCATATCGAGATTTAAACATGCCATTGAAATGTTCAATGAATCTCATTGGATCTAGGAGTTTTCATAGATTTAAAACTTAAATTTCTTTTTCGTTTTTCATGATGGAAATTAGTGAATTGTCATTCACTTACCTTCAAATGTTCTGCAATTTGGGTTACGACATCCCTCTCCCGAGTTTAGAATATTGTGTTGGGTCCTAGCCTTAGTATCTCATTTGGGTGATTTACTAAGGACTCGATCAATCAACCAACTTGAATTCGTTTTCTCCCGTTTTGTAGATGTCAAAGTACGACAACTATGGTCTTCCCAAATCCCGTGGAACAAGTATTCCACATGAATATGATATTCCACGATTCGATCGAGGAACAAGAAATCATGCTTCACTTTCTCCACCTCCTCCAATTATTCTCCCTAACCCACAAGTTCAAAGGCTTGAAAAGTTCAAGATCACTCAAGCCCTTTTGGCAAGTAAACATAAAGAAGGAAAGTCGGTGTGTGCACACGTCCTAGGGATGAAGTCACACATTGATAGGTTAAGAATGTTGGGATCCGTTGTCTGTGAGGAAATGGCTGGTGATTGGGTTCTTCAGTCACTTCCTAACTCATATAGTGAGTTCATAAGAGAGTACTATATGATGAACCGCGATGTGACCCTTATAGATCTCACCTATATGCTTATTGCTGCTGAATCAGCAATGGTTTGGCGTAATAGAAAAGCAAAGTTGATTGGTGAATCTGCCTTCAAGACCTCTATGGATATAGACGATGGCAACAAAAGACATGCTATGATCGAAAGGTTTGATCATAAGAGAAAGGCAATGTCTAAAATAGTTTCATGTCATGTTCCAAAAGAGTCAATTTGCTTTTATTGCCAAGAGAAAGGGCATTAAAGACGAAGCTGCCCCATTTACCTAAGAGATCTAAGAGATGGGAGAGTCGAAACGTATGGCTCTAATATAGGTAAAATCCATTAACTAACTCTTTTAAGATTCTATTCTAGATTCTTAATATATAATGTGATAAGATTGCAATTGATGTTTTGTAGGATCGAAGAAAAGAAAGGAAGCTTAAGGGAAGAAGTGAGCAGAATCTAACCGTGAAGGAATGGATTTTGATCGCATTTCTCAAAGATTAGATTTTTGAGCTACTACTTAGAGTTAGAATTAGATTGCTAAGAAAGATGTATTAGCATAGTTTTTCAATGAATTACATTGTAAGGACAAAATTTTTCCGCAATAAAATAAATTTTGATTTTATATTATTTATTTATCCTTGTAATGGCGTATATGAAAAAATTGATGTTTGAATGCTTCTATTATTAGCAATAATGGATTTGGTTCTTTTTATGTTATTTGTGGAAAGTCGAGAATTTACCAAATAGGGAGAGTTTCTCATCGCCCAAGTTTCAATTGGACAGAAACTTGGAATCATGCAACTTGGTTGCACGATGAATGAGAAATTTCATGTTTGGAAATTAAACTAATTCATTGACAAAGTGTCAAGTGAAGGACTAGGAGATCGAGCACACAAAGTTGCATGTTAATCAAGTCCACCATAAGAGTAACAATGATATTCGTCATGATTTACTAAAGGTTTAGTAAATATGATTATACTCACAAGATTAAGTGTAATTATGAATTGATTGAAAAAGTTTAAATCAATAGCAAAACGAATAAGAAGAATCATGTAGGCAGAAAGATAAAAGTTTCTCCATTCTAAGAAGAAGGGAGAGTACCTTTTATGCTTTATGATAGGTCTTAATGATTAAGAACCATATCTCAATTGATCCTCTAAGTGAGTCTTAGTAGAATTGTATGTTTAAGAAGAGGAATCAAGGATTGAAGAAATGGTTAAATCAAGAAGTCAATCATACTTTGTTCCAAAACAAGTCTTAAAGTTAAGATTGTGACATTGAGTGAAAAGTATTAAGAAGGTTTGTAACATTCATCAAATGTGGAAAGTTGTGATGTCTTGGATAAGACAAAGACCAACTAGGACCCATTTATGAAGTGTTTTGATAAAAGCTACACTAACTATTGAATATTTGTTTGTCAAGAAATGGTTGTTGACAAGAGATTCTTATATGTCAAGGAGTCAGTGGGAGTCTTATTGGTCTTGAAAGGTTTCAAGAACAAATCAAAATAGACCTTATTGATCATCACTAGCACACGAGTTGAGGTTTACAACATATCGTGTTGACATTATTTTGTTTCTATGCCGTTCCAATTGAGTTAATCATGCATGTGAGTTCTATGAGTTCTCATTTGAATGCATAAAAGGCAAGGACCTTGATCAATGAAAGGTACATTGATAGGAAAGGGTGAGCTGCTTAACTACTTGGAAGACATGGTGGGCAGTTGTGCTACCATAAGGCAAGAAATCAAGATTAAGAAAGTTCGATCCATATGAGTTTGAATTTGTCGTAAACTTTGGTTTTGACAAATTCACATGGATAGGAACAAATACACCGTTTAAATCTAAGTGTTATAAGATTTCCTCCTTCATGAAAATGATTGTGAGGAAATGCTTTCACTAAGAAAGATTTTAAGAAGATAGTGATTGTAAAATTGCATTATCGAATTCGATTATGGTTACGGTATCCCTTTCCATAATTTGAATTGTGAGGTTTGGCAATTAGTCTTAATTGTTTAGACATGCATATGAACTATCTAAGGCAAATGTGTATAAGTTCAAGAAGCCTTGATCAAAGCATTAAGTATTAGAAACATGGACTTAAGAAATTCAATAGGTATTGTTTTTCTGAAAGTTAAGATGTTTATGAATACATGTCGAAGCTAGTGGGAGCATAAGTGTTATGTTTATAATAATCATCATGATAATGGGAGCATAAATGTTATGATTGTATGATTATTAAGGAAAGTATTGCAAGTTGGCAATATTAATTATAGAAAACAAGAGTCATTCTTTGCAAAGTTGTAAGGATGGAATAGTTTTTTTGCTATAATTAAGGGAGAGAATATTATGCTTCATTTCAAATCTAAAGGCTTAGGTTGTGGAATGTTAATAAATTTAGTCAAAGGTATATAGTGTGTTCTTAAAATTTCGATTATGATTACGACATTCCTCTTCACAATTCGAATTTTGAGAACATAGCAAATAAAACATTATGAGTTGTGTCCCATACGCTTCGGGTATAGGATCGATTGCAAATGCTTTAATGTTTGACCATTCTAAAATTTTCCAAATGTCTAGCGCATTTAGAGGGAAAAAGGACTAGAATCGGTTTTGACTAAAATAATTAAACAACTATCAAAGGACAATCCAAAGTTCGCCGAGGATTGGTCGCTTGTGAGTAGTTGGAAGTATAGTATTGGAAAATATGGAAATGTTTCCATATTGGATGGACCATATCGACATTATTATGAATAGATAATATTCTATTAAGAATGAGTTGTCATATGGAAAATATGGAAGCGTGAAAATCTATGTCTAGATTAGAAACTTTTATGCAAGAGGATGTTCAAAGGAATGTACTTTGAGTGAGAGACATCATATCTAAGGAATTGTCTTGTAACAATCTCCGATAGAAGACTTTGTAATATCATTGGCAATAGTCTTTGTGACTTTGGTGCAGTGACATTATGAAAGGATCATTGCATAGAATGTTAGAATCTAGCATATTTTATAAGTAATAAGAATTTGATATTCTCACACTTATGAAAAAGGATTTGGAGTTGTGAAATGAGAATGATTGGAAATGTGTTCAATTTGATCTATTTCACAAAAGTAAGAACCATAGGTAAACATTGTGTGCATGCTAAGAGCATGGTACAAGTGTAATAATTCAAGTAAGAAGTTGATTACTCGAAACGAAAAATGATGAGTAATCGATATGGTGATAAATAAAAGGAGTTTTATTTATACTCAAAGGTTTGAGGCCATATGGGATTAGTATTATTCTTGTGTTTCACATTTGCATGTTTTGACTTCCAGAATAATTGAATTTATTAAGAATAATCGAATTATTCGAACGGGCCACAGTCGTTCATATGTTGGAAGTAGATATGAATGAAGACTGTCGTGAATTGGTGTGTGGATTGTCTAAAAGAGTATTAGACATAAGCAAATGTTTGCTGCAACATTCATGAGTGCTTATGAATATGATTTGAGCATTGGATTAGACCCATGCTCACTTGGATCACTCCATGGATTGTAATCACGAGTGATTGGTGAGACAATAACATCTTATATTCTTGAAACCGAGATGTGTGAGTTGTATCTTGCGAGTCGGTTGCATATTGTTAATATGTAAACGCACTAGTAACTTGGTGTTATAAAACATATTGTTGTGTGTGATTCGGTGAGTAAGTGCAAGCAAACATTGTATCAAAGTTTATCCGTTCCTTTTATCCAAAGTAGGATAAAAGCGATATCTTTAGGCCCCTTGATGATTTAGTGATGACAAACGTAAATGCTCGGCTGGGCTAGGGCTAGTTTGATTTGTTCAATTAGTCAGTCGTCATAAATCGGGAATCGAGATATAGTACAAAGAGAATGATTTGAAATCATATCTCATATGATATCTAGAATGGAGGAATATATGATCCCTTATCTAAGGACACACGTATCTGATATGATCAGAGTTGACAGCGGCTTTGGAAAGCTACGATTGCAGATCAGGATCTGAAGTCATACGCAGAATAGTTATTAGACTTATCCAAGTGGGAGACTGTTGGATTAGTGTCTAAGTCCATAACTGTTTTGGTATGTACTTGACCCGATGGTGCATGGTCCTTTTGGGTTGCATTCACCAAAGCAACTTGATAGGATGAATTATGGATAGAAAGGATTAAATATGATTTCTTAATATATTATGAGAATAATATATTAAAGGAGAAATCATATTGTTTAATTAATATTAGTCAATAATTAATTGGTAATTAGTTTTGTGACTAAAAGAGATTAATTAAACTTAAGGGACTGGAATTGTAATTATAAGATAATTGCAATTTGGGCTATGGATTGTCTTAAATTAAGGAGTGGACGAATTCTATGGGGAAGCCCATAAGGAAATCGTCCAAGGCCCTAATTAAAGGAGTCCATGGGTTGCTTAGGGCTTAAGCATCCAAATTAGGGTTTCCTTGTTAGATAACCCTAATTTCCTAACTATATATAAGACCCTTATGACCCAAAAACGTGGGGAAGACTTCTTCTAGGGTTAGAACACATTTTGGGCAGCCTCCATCCTCTCTCCTCTTCATCCTCTTGCTTATGGTGTTTGTGAACCATTAGAGGAGTGACAATTGTGACTCTAAGCTTTCTAAAGTCAATACAAGGAGATTTGGGATTGTTATTACTACATAACAATCAAGGTAACATCTTAAACCTATTCTCATGTTAATATGATTACTTGAATGCTAGAATTAGGGTTTATAGTCTTGGATAACTTGCATGTACAATAGAGAAACCTAGATCCAAGCATTAGGGTTTGTATGAGCACATAGGATGTCTTATGACCAAAACCCATCACTTGATTCCATGTAGCTTAAGAGCCTAGTGCCCCAAGTGTGACACCTCAAATGGTTCACACAACATCAAATGCATTTGGAATAACTTAGAGAGAAAATAGAACACTTCAAAAATCGGTTTGCCCTCACTTGTTTCACTAGTGACTGATGTCTTTAATAATAAAATCATTATATAGTTAGTCACAATTAGGGTAAACCCTAATTGTCATGGCTTTCCATTTCCTTGGATCCATGTGTTTAAATACACCGTGGAGCATCCATGGAGCATCCTATGGGTTTTAGCCCAACTTGATAATCCATGGAGCATTAGCCCACTATATAAGTATGGATGATTTACACAATCAACCCATATATTTTAATTAGTCTTCTTTTGATCACTTACTTAATTCTAAATTAATGTTGATCAATACTAATTAAATAAAATCTTATTAATATATTAATATACCTTAATTGTTATTTCTCTCATTTTAGTCTATCCAAATGCATGATGCCATGCAATCCAAATGGACCATGCCGGGTCGGGTCAAATATATATCAATTATAGTTATGGACCTAGACATTAATCCAATAGTCTCCCACTTGGATAAGTCTAAAACTATTATTGCAAGTACAACTTCATAACCCGACTAGCGACTATAGCTCTCAAAAGCCACTGTCAAACTCTGAACAAATCAATGACACGTCCATTAGATAAGTGATCATATATTCCTTCATTCTAGATATCATATGGACTGAGACATGGATTATAATCATTCTCTTTGTCCATTTGTTTTTTCCTGATTTCCGATTTATGACGATTAACTAATTGAACAAATCAAATCAGTCCAGGCCCAATCGAGAACTTACATTTTGTCATCACTAAATCATCGAGGGGCCCACAGATATCGCTTTTATCCCTTTGAGGGTAAAAGGAATGGATAAACTTGGACTCATATGCTTGTACGGACTACTTGTTGAATCTTAAACAGATGCATGTTTTATAACATCGAGTTACCAATGCGTTTTCGTGCAATCAATGTATAACCAACTCATAGTCAACAACTCATATCTCTAGGTTTGAAGAATATAAGATATTATTGTCTCACGATTCACTCGTGATAAAATCCATGAAGTGATTCAAATGAGCGTGGGTTTAATCCAATACTTAGAACTTATGAGCACTCATGAATGTTGTAGCAACTCTTGCTATGTCTAATGCACATTAGACAAATCATGCAAGCCAAATTCATGATAGTCTTAAATCAATACCTACTTCCAAAGTATATTTGACTGTGGAGAGTTTGAATAACTTAGTCATTCGGAAGAATGTCCTTGTTATTCTGGAAGTCAAAACATGCAAAGTGAAACACAAGAACAATACTTAATCCTATATGGTCCCAAACTCTTGAGTGTAAATAAAAACCATTTTATCTAAGCACCATATTGATTACTCATTATTCATTGTTTCAATTTATCAACTTAATACTTGAATTGAAACAATAGTCATGCCATGCACCAAGCATGCATACCATGTTTGTCTAAAAAATATTTATGCCATACTTCAAGTATGCACACTATGTTTACATATGGTCTTTTCCTTGTGAAACAGATCGATTGACAATATTTCAATGATGCTCATTTCACAATCCCAATCCTCTTCTCATTTACTATAATCTGTTAGATTCTAAACTTATATGCAATGATCCTCTTGTAATGACTATAACCAAAAGTCACAAAGACTTGGCAACAAACATTACAAAGAATTCCAATGGAGATCAATTCCATGGAAATGAAGTTTTAAATTCAAAGTACATTCCTTTGAACATCCTTCTTACATTAAGTTCTCTAATCTTACACAGATTCAAAGAATACCTTCCACCTATAGAAACAATTACATATTACCATTTTGACCATCACTTCTGAACAATAGTTTCCTCTTTTCAAAATATGTCAATATGGTCCTTACGCTATACTTCTAATTGTCCATGAGCAACCAATATTTGGTAAACCTCAGATTTTCCTTGACAATTTGCTTTATCATTTTAGTCATTTCCAGTTCTATTCCTTTTTCCATCTTAATGCCCTAGGCATTTGGAAAATTTAGAACGGATTATAGCACATGTAATTGAACCCATACCCGAAGCATGTAGGATACGATTCATGCTATAACTTTTTATTTGCCATATTCTCACAATTCGAACTATGAAGAGGTATGCCGTAATCATAATCGAATTTTGAGAACACAAAATATATAGAATTTCCTTATGTTGAACCATTACAACATAACACTCATATATATCCTTGACTAAAGTTGATTAAAATTTCAATCTAAGCTTGTAGAATTGGAATGAAGTATAAAATGCTCTCCCTTAATTATAGCAAAACAACTTTTTCAAGGTGTATTGAAACTTTTGTTTTCTATAACTAATATTGCTAACTTGCAACACTTAACATAATAATCATGCTCCTACTAGCATAATGATTATTATCTTACTAGCATAACACTTATGCTCCCACTAGCTTTGACATGTATCCAGAGATCAGCTGGACTTTTAGAAATCAATACTTTATTGACTTTCTTACCAAAGTTCAAATTTCTGATACGCAATTGCTTTGATAAGACTTTATCAAATCATACACCTTTCCTTAGATAGCTCACTTGTGTGTCTAAACAATTATGAAGAGGGATGCCGTAATCATAATGTTTAGACCTTTTGTCATTCTCACAATTGCTATCTACTTAGTGAAAGAGTTTCCTCGCCATCAGTTTCACGAATCGAAGAGAAACCTTATGAAACTTAGATTTTATGGTGTAAGTGTTCCTATCCATGTGAATTTTTCATAACCATAATCACAAGACAAGGTTAGTGGAAAATCCAAACACATATGGACTAAACTTGTTCAATCTTAATTTCTTGCCACCCGACAGCACAAGGGCCTATCATTACTTCCAGGTTGTTATGCAAACAATTAAGAACTCATAGAACTCATAAGCATATTCAACTTTTAACTGGAATGGTCACAGAAATAAGAATATGTCAACATGATAAGTTACAAACCTCAAGTCATGGGCTAGTGATTAACAATCCTCTTGATTAGTTCTTGAAACTATCTTAAGATCTTTAAGACTCCCACTAACATCTTGGAATATAAGATTCTCTTTGTTAAGAACCATTCCTTGATAAAACAAATATTTAAGAGTTAGTGCAGATTCTTATCAAGTTAAACACTTCTCACAATTGGTCTTAGTTGGTCTTTGTCTTATCCAAAACATCACAACTTACCAATCTCAAATGTACAAGAATAGGAAACATCTTACTCTACATTTGACAAGTGTTAAAAACTTTCTAAAGACTATGTCACTCAAATTACAATCTTGGAGTATAACTCTAGGATTTGTTTTTGGAACGAAGTATGATTTATCTTTTGATCTAACCATTTCAACAATTCACGATTCCACTCCTTAGGCAAACAAATGCACTAAGGTGTCCTTAAGGGATCAATTGTGATATGGTTCCATAATCACTAAGATAATCATAAAACAAGATACACAAGTACTCTCCCATCTCTTCAGATTGGAGAAACTTTTATCTTTCTGCCTTATTTGATTCTTCTTATTCATGCTGCCATACATTGAAACTTTTCCAATGTTTTAGAATTACAGTTAAACTTGTAAGCATAATCATATTTACTAAACTTTAGTAAATCATAACGAATAATCTTATCAACCTTTTTGGTGGACCTGACTAGTGCACAACCTAATGTACCCGATCCTTTAGTCCTTCACTTGACTCACATGCGAATGTGAACAAGGAATTAGTCTTAATTTACCAAAGATGAAAATTCTCATTCATCACACAATACAACTTGTATGATTCCAAGTTTCTATCCTACTGAAACTTGAGTGATGAGAATCTTTCCTTATTTAATAAATTATGACACTACCACAAACGAGAGAATCAAATTCATTTTCCAATATTTCTTATCAATGGAAACATATAAAAAACATTTTTTCACAGATACGTTTGTAAGGATACTTAAAATAAATAAAATCAAAACTTTTCTTTTATTTTAAAACTTGCGGAACAACTTATCCTTACAATGCAAATTCATATGAAAACTTTGTTGCTATCTATTGCTAAGCAATATCTCATAACTCTTATGCAGTGGCTCAAAATTCTGGTCATCGAATGATGCGATCAAAATTAACTTACCTTTTCTTTAAGCTTCCTTTGATTCTTCAAAAACATCAAAATGTAATTACATTACATCATGTATTAAGAATCTCCAAAAGAGACTTAATAGAGTTAGATAATGGACTTTACCTGAAGTAGAGTCAAACTTTTGACTTTACCATCCTTATGAGGTTTCGGGTAAATTCGACAGCTTCGCAGCCAATACCCCTCCTATTGGCAAAAGGAAACATATGGACTCTTTGGAAATGGTACACAGGACTATCACAGACTTAGCCTTTCTCTTTACCATTGGGTCAAAATTACTTGACCATGGCCAATCCCTTTCAATTGGGAAGAGAAAGTTTTTTCTGGACTTTCAATGTTACCACCGTCAATGTCTAAATAGGGTTGGGAAGTACATCTTCCAATCTAATTTGCTTTACCAATTCTCCAAATCATTGCTGATTCAGCATCATCAAGCAAATAGGTAAGATCATTAAGGGTCATGTCGTGATATGTCATTAGGGAGTGACTGAAGAACCAAGTCAACAACCAGCTACCTCAGCTGCTGATAGACTCTCACCAATGTCGAACAAATACCTCATGAATATAGTCACATGCAACAGATATTAGATAATCATTCGAGTAAAAGACTCAACCCTAAACGAGAGTTGCGAAATAGGGTCAACTCCATCACTCTTATATTATATAACTTGTGTCGCATATGACTTAACCTATTCACTTAGTAGTTGATCCACATCACTAAGAATCCCACAAAGCACAAAGCAAGCAACAGTCGGGCAATGAAAAATCTAACCAACATACACTAATAAGGCCATTCTATCCATTGATCTGAAAACCATAGTTTCATGCAATTCTAAAGCTCATACAATCAGGAATATAAAGGCATCTCTCCTAACATATAATACTGAGTAGATCCTTAGCCCTAATCTAGCATGTAATTCACATAATCATATCATATAACATAATAAAAATGTATTGGTATTTTGGGAATGACTTACTTGAGCTTGGCCGATTGCACGCATCACACCCCTTTCTTTGTTTAGAAATTTCTTTTTACTTACGTGTTTATTTAATAATTTTTTTAACCAAATCCTCAGTTTGAGTTCAGGCACACCCGAGAGTATGCCCGAATCCCTCAAACCAAGGCTCTGATACCAACTTGTAACATCCCAAAAATAATAACATGAAATTTCATTCTTAAATTAATAAATCGTTAATACATATCATTTCTATAAAACCAAGGTAGTCAAGATTTAGAAAAACATCATTTAAATCAAAGTAAATCACAGAATACAGAAACATGTGGTGTGTGCCCTACAATCATCCCGAGCTCTTCCATTTTGTTGAACCAAATCACCTGAAACATAGAATGAAAACCGTAAGCACAAAGCTTATTAAGTTCCCAAAATACCACATACCAAACATAAAATAAACATATAGTGGGCCACCTCCAACATCGGACCCCACCCGACATCGTGTTGAGCTTGGTAAAACGGGCCCCAGCAAACATACAATAACATATATCAAATAAACACATACACATGCAATAATCACATAGATACATAACATGTTGGATTAGGTGTCTAAGTTCATAACTATTTCTGGAATGTACTTGACCCGATTAGCATGGTCCATTTGGGTTGCATGACATTGTAACACTTGGATAGACTAAATGAGAGAAAGGACACTTAAGGATTATTAATATTGTAACACTCAAAAATTTCAAACCAATTTAAACTTTTTAAAACATGTCAAGTTCATCAAAACATTACAACTTTGTTTTTAAAATATTGATTATCAGAGTTTTTCCCAGAAACATAAACACAATAGGAGGAGCTGTACGATCATGCCTTGGCTTTGCCTCGATCCCCTGGTGTACCTGAAACAATAAACTAAAACTGTAATCCTGAAATCTTAGTGAGTTGCCCCCAAAATACCGATACACATACATTCCATATAACAATATCAACATTAACATATCATATTAATCAAAACAGAACAGCATGCATTGGGTCTACAACTTTTCAAGCTGGAATACCCCCTGGGCCCTCAGTACGAGTCTGGAATGCCTACTGGGCTCTCAGCTCGTATCTGGAAAGCCATCAAGCCCTCAATACGAGTCTGGAATGCCTACCGGGCCCTCAGCTTGTATCTGGAATGCTCTCGAGTCCCAGTATGAGTCTGGAATGCCTACCGGGCCCTCAGCTCATATCTGGAATACTCTAGGGTTTGTTGGCTACCGCACGGAGCAATACAACCTCAACCCATGCCACATAACATGTCAACATGTATCATGACTAATGCACATACAGATAATCATACAGTATCACAAGCAGTCCTACAGATCTACCCGACTAGCATATCAACTGGCATTCATCACTAACTCAACTCAGCATATCAATAACTACTAGGATATCAAATCCAATGGGTCGGCCTTGGTGCATTAGACCCCTTAGTATAGTGAGGATAACTCACCTCGTAGATGTCAGCTCGATAAATAAATCACAGCTCTCCGATCACTCGTCAAAGACTCCACCATTTATTACCATAATACGAACATGCTCATAAGTCTTCATCCTCACAGAGTACTTCATAACCCAACTAGTTAACCCTGGTCAAAGTCAAAGTCCTTAATCAAGGTCAACGGTCCATGTTGACCTTAACTCGTCGAGTACCCTCGGCTACTCGCCGAGTTCCTTGAAATCCTTACCCACTCACCGAGTCACCGGGGTGACTCGTCGAGTTCCCACGATTCTCGATTGAGGCCCTATGGCCATCCGTCGAGTTTCCTTCTAGTAACACATCGATACACACGCATTCCTAACTTTGGGAAAAACTCATCCGACTCACCGAGTTGTTCATGCAACTCGTCGAGTCTATGGAAATCTTCATCGGACTCGCCGAGTTGTTCATCCAACTCGTCGAGTTCACGGCCATCTTCATATGACTCGCCGATTCGACCTTGCGACTCGCCGAGTTCCTTCAGTCCTTAAGCCATACAGACTCATTTAAGCCATGCAATGGCTCCAAATTACAGATCCAAGCTTCCAGGGCGTGCGTTTCACGTAAAGTTGCAAACTTTACGTGCATGCATGGCTAAAAAGGATCTTAATGCCAAATCTAAGCTCTTAATGGGGTTTCATGCACAAGGAGGGCCTCATCCACGACCAAAGCAGAAACTTTATGATTCTAAAACTTGAGAAGGGTCCAGATCTGAAGTTACAACTTCAGATCTAGCTCATATCTTGCAATATCACCTTATTCAAACCATAAAAACCCTAGATCTCCACCATATGAGGTCTAGAAAGAAAAGAAATAAAGATGATGACTTGATACCTTCAATGGATGCTAACTAAGGTAGATCTCGGATTTCCACTCCTTCCTTGTTCCTATCCTCTTGCTCTCCAAGTTCTTCCTCCCAAAGACCTCCTTTCCAAGCTTACAATGCACAAGAATGAAGCACCACACGATTTAGGGTTTCTATGAGCTCTCAAGGACTGCAAAGAGGCCAAATGAGGCTTATGCTTCCTTAAATAGAGTGCAGAACCCCGAGATTTAGGGTTTCATCTGCAAGCTCTTACTCGTCGAGTCCCTTTATGGACTCGGCAAGTAGGTTACTAAATACGTGATCCCACCTCGTTGCTAATCGACGAGTAGGGCAACCTTAAATCGTCGAGTAGGACTTAAAACCAAATAAATTCTTAATTAAAACAATACCTGAGAATCGGAGCGTTACAAATATATTATAGGTTCTAATATATTAATAATATTATTTAATTAGTATTGATCAAAGAATTAATTTGAATTAATTAAGTGATCGAAAAAAGACAAATTAAATATATGTGGTTGATTGTGTAAATCATCTATTCTTTTATAGTGGGCTAATGATCCATGGTTTGTATGGATTGGGTTAAAACCCATAAGGTGCTCCATGGATAATCCATGGAGGTTACAAACCCATGGATCATGGAATATAAAAAGCCATGACAATTAGGGTTTACATGGTGTAACCCTACTTGTGCCACAACTATATAAGAAGCTCCAAGGCAAGCAAAATCAGCACTAAGTGAGGAACAAGAGGGCTATCCGATTTTGAGGTGTTAGTGAACTTCTCTCAAGTCTATTCCAAGAGTTGTAGTGTTGTGTGAGACATTTGAGGCATCACACTTGAGGTGCTAGGCTCACAAGGTTCTCAAGAAATCCAAACTACCAAAGGTATGTTCTTCTTCTACCATTTATGTTTAAAAGTTCCCCATGGTATGCTAGATAGGTTAAGAACCTTGGAAAATCAATTTTGCATGTATCATAGTAAAACATAGATCCAAGGTTTCTAGGGTTGCATGTACACCTTAGAAGTGTTAGAATGCTCAAAAACCCTTTAGTGGTATCAGAGCTTAGGCTTGTTTGTTTGATACTTGATGCAAAATTGTGAAAAACTCAGTTTTTCTCCACTCTACAGCATGAACTCGCCGAGTACATGACTAAATTCATCCTACTCGTCAAGTAGGTTCGTGCACTCGATGAGTAGGAGTCCCAGAATGCAGATTTTCGAGTTTTGCTGCTGTAAATGGACTAGAAACATTACCCTAAACTGTTTTGGTCTTATAAAACTTGTTTTAGATGGTGTAATGGTTATGCTAATCCATTTTCAATAGATATTATCAAAATTTCAAGTTTTATATGGTTAATTTATGATTCTTGAAATTATTGATATGAACATTCATGAACTTATGAGTTTAGAAGATCATAGGAATTATTTTTAACTTGCTTGATTTAATTCTTTATCGTTATGTGTTTTAATTGAATCCATAATTTGTCCTCAAGTTATGGATTACCAAAAGTCATCCTTTTAAAGTCCATTAAAGAAACACATAAATTACATAAAATGAAAAGTCTCTCATTTTATTAAACCATTTAAATCATAAGTTATGAAAGATGAAGAGTTTTGAAAGTTACAAAACTTGCCCTCAAGTTTTGGAACATGTAAATTCACTTTAAAAACTTTAGTTCCAACTCCTACAATTTTAAAAGTTAAAATTCAACCCTTTTACTTTATAATATTATAAGTTTAATAATAATTATATATGTATAAGAACAAGTAGTTTTACCATTAGTAGGCCTCATTCACGAAGCCGATCTATAAGGGGGTATAAGGTTGCTTCCTATAAAATGGAAGCTTAATGGGTGTCCACTCTCACCCACCGCTTCCTTGATCAGTGGAGGGTCATTAGCCGAACGGGTAAGACAAGGACTTTAAATCTTCATTAAATGTATGACGAATATAAAGTAACTAAATGTTTTTATAAATTCCCAATCTTAGTTACTTTAGGAAAATATGAATAAGGTGCTAACCCATGAAATTACACTTTGCACTTTGATTAAGTTGTTAGTGGAGTGTGTGTAGTTAATCGGCACACTAACCTGGACTTAACATGGTAGGCAAAGGGTAACTTAATGTTTATCATAGTATCGGTGGAGCACGTATGGTTAACCGGCAGATCGATTGAGGGGTAAATATTAAGGGTACCAAGTAATTTGCATGATTATTTCACACCTTGTTTTGTGATCCTCAGCATCCCAGTCACAAAACCTGAAGGGCACACTCAAGATTGAAACATGTCATTGAAAAGTTCAATGAATCTCAAAGAATCTAGGAGTTTCAAAACCAATTAAAACCTAATAATTTATTTTGTTTTTCATGGTGGAAATTGGTGAATCGTCATTCACCTACCATCAAATATTTTATAGCCTGGATTACGACATCCCTCTTCTAAGTTATAAAATATTTTTTTGGGTCCTAGCCTTAATATTACATTTGGGTGTTTTATTAAGGACTATCTTTAATCTAATCTAAACTTGTCTTTCTTCTTTTCAGATGTCTTCCAACAATGTTGCTTCTGGCTCAAACCCTACCGACTCCTTCTCCCTCATGAAACTTTGTGGGAGAGTCATCTTTGATGGATCCAACTTTATGGATTGGATTAGGAACATCAGGATGGTCACTCGGTATGAGGACAAGGAATATGTCCTTGACAAGGAGCTTAAAGAACTCGAGCCGTCTGCTACTCTTGAGGAGATCGCTGAATATCAGGCACATGAAAGAGATGCTACCAAAGTGGCATGTATCATGTTGGGCACTATGACAGTCGAGCTCCAAAAGTCCTATGAGGACTACTATCCTTTTGAGATGCACCAGGATTTGATGGACCGCTACCATCAGAGTGCTCGTCAAGAGCGATATGAGATCATCTCCTCCATGATAACAATCTGTATGAAGGATGGTGAACCCATCACGGGCCACATGCAAAAAATGCAAAGGTATGTGGACCGTTTGCTGAAACTGAATGTGAACTTCCCCGAGGAGTTGGCAATAGACATCATTTTGCACTCCTTACCTTCATGTTATGATCAATTCTGTATGACATACCACATGAACAAGGAGGAAGTTACACTCAGCAAACTTCAAGGACTTTTGAAGACCGCGGAAAGTGGTCTTAAAGGTAAGTCGGTTGTTACCACTCCTACTCCTACCGTGGCCCCTGTCTTGGTAATCGGGCAAGGCAAAGGAAAGAAGAGGAAGAGCCCTTCGAAGGGCACCAAGAGGAAGACCCTTGATGGCTCCTCTTCAAGTGGAACCAAGAAAGGCTTCGTCACTCCTTCTGCTAGCCCTAAAGAGGCGGAATGCTTCTATTACCATGAAAAGTCGCACTGGAAGTGAAACTGCCCAAAGTACCTTCAATATGTGAAGGATGGGATAGTAAAACCCAACCATACAGGTACATACACTATATTGTCTAATAATTCACCCCATTCTAATTCTTGGGGTCCTTGATATAGGATGTGTTATTCATATATGTACTGATTTGTAGGGACTAAGAAGAAGTGAGAATGTGGAGCATGGGAAAATAAACTTGATCATGAGGAACAGGAAAGCTTCAACTGTCACCAAGATTGGAGTTTATTCTTTATTGCTAGTAGTGGATTAGTATTAGATTTGAATAAGTGTTGTTACTCATCTGAAATGGCGAGAAATATTATTTCCTTTCATGGTTTGCACAAACAAGGTTTTACCTTTTCGTTTGATAATGATAGTGGTGGTATTAATGCTTTATTTAAAAATGTTTTTTATTTTAAAGCATTACCTTGTGATGGTGTGTATGAAACTGTGTCGGTTGTTGATAACCTAGGAAATAATGTATGGTTTATCGATTCTTCCACTAGCTTGGATAAAGCATCATTATGGCATTGTCATCTTGGACATGTAAGCAAGAAACGAATAGGCCAACTCCAAAAGGATGGAGTCTTAGAATCGTTTGACCTAAAGTCAGATGATAGATGTGAATCTTGTTTGCTTGGGAAAATGACAAAGTCACCCTTCACTGGTACTTGTGCTAGAGGTGAGGGTTTTTTGGACCTCATATATACTGATGTGTGTGGACCTTTCAGAACCGCCACAAGAGATGCTAACCGCTTCTATGTGACTTTTACTGATGATTTTAGTGGATATGGATATGTCTAATTAATCAAGCATAAGTCAGAGACCTTTGAAAGATTCAAAGAGTTCAAACAGGAAGTGGAGAATTAGTTATGCAGGAACATTAAGATGCTTCGATCCGATCAAAGTGGTGAGTATCTTAGTACAGAGTTCCTTGACTATCTTAAGGAATGTGGGATTATCTCACAATTGACACCTCCCAAGACACCACAGCTTAATGGTGTGGCTGAGAGACGCAATTAAACCTTGTTGGATATGGTTCGTTCCATGATGAGTCGAGATTCGCTACCAATATCATTCTGGGGGTATGCCTTAGAGACTGCCGCCCATATTCTTAATCTACTCCCTACAAAGAAAGTTGCTAAAACACCTCATGAGATGTGGACTGGAAAAGTTCCCAATCTAGACCACATCAAGATTTGGGGTTGCGAGGCTTTCATGAGGCGCGAGTCTTACGATAAGCTCGAACCTCGAAGTGAGAGGTGTATTTTCATTGGCTACCCATAGAGATCCTTAGGTTACCTCTTTCACAGAACCAATGATAATGTGGTCTTTGTAGCAAGGAGAGGAGTCTTTTACGAGAGAGAATTCATGAGCCAAGGAAACAGTGGAAGGAAAATTGACCTTGAAGAAATTCAAGAGTCAAGTGGTGAAGGAACCTCAAACCCTAGCAATCAACCTGAGGAGGACACTCCTATTGATCCGACATAAGAGTTTGTACCTATGAGGCGTTCCACGAGAGTTAGGAATGCACCTGAGCATTACTATGGTTTCCATATTACTGCAGAAGGTGATACACTTATCAGTGACAACACACTGGTAAGTCTGGATGAACCTAACAGCTACACGGAAGCCATGGTAGGCCCTGAGGCTGCTAACTGGAAAGAGGCTATGGACAGCGAGATACAATCCATGTATGACAATCAAGTTTGGAACTTGGTTGACAATGTGCCAGGTCATAAGACAATCAGGTGCAAATGGATCTTCAAGAAGAATACCGACATGGATGGTAATGTACACACTTATAAGGCGCGACTAGTTGCAAAAGGCTTATCTCAAACTCCGGGAGTTGATTATGATGAGACCTTTTAACCAGTAGCGAACATTAAGTCTATTAGGGTTATGTTAGCCATTGCTGCATTTCATGATTATGAAATATGGAAAATGGATGTTAAAACCGCTTTCCTTAATGGAAATTTGGTTGAGGATGTTTACATGAGTCAGCCATAGGGTTTTGTCAGTATAGAGTACCCTAATAGAGTGTGTAAGCTTGAGAAATCCATCTATGGATTAAAGCAAGCACCTCGCAGATGGAATCTTTTTTTTCTATGAGAAAGTCAAAGAGTTTGGCTTTTCGAGGAGTGAAGATGAATCTTGTGTATATGTCAAGGATAGTGGGAGTATAGTAAGCTTTTTGGTATTGTATGTGGATGACATATTGCTCATAGGAAATGACATCCCAACTCTGCAGGAAGTGAAATCCTGGCTTGGGAAGTGTTTCGCAATGAAGGACCTTGGAGAAGCTGCCTATATCCTAGGGATAAGGATTTTCAGAGTACCTACTTGGAGAAGGTGATGAATAGATTCAGAATTTAAAATTCCAAGAAAGGAGAGTTACCGATCCAGAGTAACACCAGATTGAGTAAGACTCAGAGTCCAAGTACAGAGGCTGAGATAACGGAGATGAGTCTAGTACCATATGATTCCGCTGTAGGCTCGATTATGTATGCTATGACTTGTACTCGTCCTGATGTGGCCTTTGCGTTGAGCATGGTCAGCAGATATCAGGGGAATCCTGGCAAGGCTCACTGGACTGCAGTAAAGAGCATTCTCAAGTACCTGTAGAGGACTAAGGACTGGGTCCTTACCCTCGGTGGGAGTGATGACTTGAGAGTATTGGGGTATAGTGATGCTAGCTTTCAGACTGATAGGGATAATTTCCGCTCTCAGTCAGGCTGGGTCTTTACCTTAAATGGAGGAGCAATTTCTTGGAAAAGTTCCAAGCAAAAGACAGTACATATTCAAGCTGCAAATCAGAGTATATAGCGCCAAGTGAGGCATCGAAGGAGGCTATATGGCTAAAGAACTTCATTGGAGACCTTGGAGTTGTACCAACTATAAAGGAGCCTATAGAGATTTTCTATGATAGTGAAAGCCCAGTTGCCTTAGCAAAGGAACCAAGGGATCACAGGAGATCCAGACACATCGACAGAAAATACCATTTCATCGGACATCGAATAGAAGAGGGTCTCATCGAATGAGAAATCGACAGATCCCCTCACGAAGGGACTGGGCAGGGTTAAGCATCTCCAGCATGCGAGGCGCATAGGGCTGAAGGATGATATTAATTGTAGTAGTTAGATTGCTTTGAAATGTGTAAAGTGTAATTAACAATTGATGATGAATAAAAGTTGTATTTATTTATGAGTAAAGTGTTGCTATCCTTTGTCAATCGTTGACTATCATTTCATTTTGCATGTTTTGACTTCCAGAATAATTATAATTATGTTATTTCATATTATTCAAATTCTCCATAGTCAGTCATATGTTGGAAGTGGATATGAATCATCACCGCCATGAGGTGGCTTTTATATGTCTAAGGTGTTGGACATTGCAAAGTGTTGCTACAACACTCATGAGTGCTCATAAGTTCTGAGTATTGGATTCAACCCACGCTCACTGGTATCACTTCATGGAATTTATCTCGAGTGATCGTGAGACGGTAATATCATATAAGTATTCAAACCTAGAGATATGACTTGTTGCCTATGAGTTGGTTATACATTGATTGTACGAAAATGCATTGGTAACTCAATGTTATAAAACGTGCCTTTGTGTATGATTCAACAAGTAGTAGAACAAGCATATGAGTCGAAGTTTATCTGTTCCTTCTTGGATTAGAAGAGATATCTGGCCCCCTCGATGATTTTGTTTTGACCTATGTACCGGGCCCGGTCAGAACTAAGTTGATGTGTTCAATTAAGTTCTATGTCAAAGAAATCGGAAATCTAGAAACAAACTAATGGACAATAAGTAAGAAATTGTTCCATGTATTTGTTCGGCTGATATCTAGAACAGATGATTATATGATCACTTATCTTAAATGGTGTATCATCATCATCTCATTTCCGCGAGACCTTGAAAGAGCTACGATTGCTGATCGGTTCCTGAATTCATTCTTTCAGTTATAGTTATTAGACTTCTCCAAGTGGGAGACTGTTGGATTAGGTGTCTAAGTTCATAACTATTTCTGGAATGTACTTGACCACATTAACATGGTCTATTTGGGTTGCATGGCATTGCAACACTTGGATAGACTAAATGAGAGAAAGGACACTTAATGATTATTAATATATTATAAGTTCTAATATATTAATAATATTATTTAATTAGTATTGATCAAAAAATTAATTTAGAATTAATTAAGTGATCAAAAAGAGACTAATTAAATATATGGGGTTGATTGTGTAAATCATATATTCTTTTATAGTGGGCTAATGATCCATGGTTTGTATGGATTGGGTTAAAACCCATAAGGTGCTCCATGGATAATCCATGGAGGTTACAAACCCATGGATCATGGAATATGAAAACCATGACAATTAGGGTTTACATGGTGTAACCCTACTTGTGCCACAACTATATAAGAAGCTCCAAGGCATGCAAAATCGACACTAAGTGAAGAACAAGAGGGCTATCCGATTTTGAGGTGTTAGTGAACTTCTCTCAAGTCTATTCCAAGAGTTGTAGTGTTGTGTGACACATTTGAGGCATCACACTTGAGCTGCTAGGCTCATAAGGTTCTCGAGGAATCCAAACTAGAAAAGGTATGTTCTTCTTCTAGGATTTATGTTTAAAAGTTCCCCATGGTATGGTAAATAGGTTAAGAACCTTGGAAAATCAATTTTGCATGTATCATAGTAAAACATAGATCCAAGGTTTCTAGGGTTGCATGTACACCTTAGGAGTGTTAGAATGCTCAAAACCCTTCATAACATACAAATATCCATCGGGCCCCGCCCGACATCATACCTTAACCCAGTAAACATATAAACACACACACATGCAAGAGTCACAAAGACAGCTAGCATACTAACATAACATACACATGGGCCGACATTGGTGCCTTCGACCCATAGAGCAATGGGGAGACTCACCTCGATCCGCTGGTAATTAGATAATACTCAGCTGCTGAACCGGAAGTCCCACACTAATGACAAATAAAACCCAATTAATAATTATGCCATAATCCAATAACCGTGGTCTCAACTCAAAACTACCGACTCCTAGGGTAAAAGCCCATTTTATCCTCTCCATAATGGGCCCAAACCTAAACTTGGCCCAAGCCCCACTAATGGCCTAATAACACAACTCGAGGCCCAAACCAAACCTAAGGCCCACTCAAAGTCCTGAGACCCAACTAGAGCCCAAACAGATAATTCTTAGCCCAAAGAAACAAGCCCAAACCCTAAAACAAGCCCATGACCAAAAGCCCAAAAAGCCCACAGATGAATAGAACACGATGAGTTCCCTGGTGGAGCGCAAGGCGTTCGTTTCCAGACCACAAATCGGGTCCTTTTGTCTAAACGCGATGCGTTTCTGAGATGAACGCACGACGTTCCCGAGCTTTGCCCAAAAATTACCCCAAACGTATTAAAACCTTAAGTCCAACGTCCAAATCCTCAAAATAGCTTCATATCAATGACTTAATCCATAAAGTTGTCAACTTGGCACCTTTGCATGGTCCAAAAAGGACCTAATCATGATTTCAAGCATTCTAACTCCATAAAGAGGCCAAGTTTCAAGCTTTTACCTTAAGACCTTAGTCTAAACTTCCAAATCTAATTCAAAGGGACTTCTTAAGTCATAAAGTTCCTGACTTTATGACTTAGCAAGACTTAATGGGACCCAAAACAAAACCCTAAGTCCCCAACTTTACCAAAAGACCACCAAAACATGCATGAAAGGTTTATACTCATCAAGATCCAAACTTTAACACTTTATAACCCCAAAAGGACCAAATATGAAGCTCAAAGGTTCTGGAGTAACTTCTACTCACAAGAACCACCACAAAGGGACTAAGACATAACCAAAACCAACTAGCTAGATTTACATGAAAGAGTTGTCAAGTTTGAGACTTTATACCTTGATGGAAGTTAGAACTAGGTGAGAAAAGCTTGGATCCAAAAGCTCTAAGTCAAGCATTGACTCTTCAAGAAGTTCCTTCTTTCTCTTTAAGTACGAAAACACCCAAAAATCTCCATGAAGCTCAAGAAATACACAAATGGGGGCTAGGGTTTCGTTCTTAGGGTTAGAGAAGACGGAGGCTGAAGAATGGAAGAGGTTTGGGTCCATAATGACGTTTATAATGGGACCAGACCCTAAAAACGAGCTTTTGAAATAGCCCAGCGAACACCCCATGTTCCCAAGCTGGCCCCCGTCCTTTTTCCTTTTGAACGTGACGCGTTCCCACTTGGTACACCATGCGTACCCGGTTTGGCCCAAAACCCCTCTAATTTCAAATGGTCATAAATTTTGCATCCCTTATACGTTTTCGACATTTTCAACGTTCTTTACCGATACCCTTAGGCTTGGAAACACAAACCGAACCCTATCATCGCATAACCAACACCACCCACATCCAAATTGTTCTAAACCTTTCTTCCCCAAGGCACTAATCCTTTTTATAACTGATGATTGGGCCACGGTCCCGAATAATGAAGCGATTTGAAACCAAGTTTTTATACGAAGACTAGAAAATGGATCAAAAAGAAGATCCTTCCTATTGCTAATATTTCCAAAAGATGGAATCTCCTCATTCGTAGTAAAGTTAACATTCTAAAGTGGAGAACTTTGCTGAATAGATTGCCGACTCGTGATAACCTTGATGCTCGTGGTATTGATGTGTCGTGTATTATGTTCCTGATATGTAGTCTGGAAGATGAAGAGCTGAATCATCTATTTGTCAGGTGTGAAGTGGCGGCCATAATGTGGAATTCAGTATTTAGATGGCTGCATGTATAATTTAATTCTTTTGTTTCTATTATGCAAATTTTTGAGCAAGTGGATAATATCCATGGAACTTGTACTAAGAGGAGAGTAATTGAGGTGATATGTTGCACGATGGTATGGTACTTGTGGAGGTTTCAGAATGATAACGTTTTTGGTGGTGGTAAAATAAGAAAAGATACTATTTTTTATTCTATTAGAGAAGTTTCTTTCATATGGATTACTAATAGATTTAGAAATATGTTTTTCTTTGGAATTGTTGGTTTCATTTCCCTTAAACAATTTGTAATGTTTTTTGTTTTGTTCTCTAGCTCTTTGCTAGAGTCTTTCCCTTCTTTATATATGGTTGGCTGTTTGAAAAAAAATGATGAACAAAAATCAAAACATCTTTAGTTTCAATCGACTAGTACATTTGAAACTCACAAGATTGATCTAAGAATCATGAAAATGGAAACCCACAAAATGCATACAAAATCATTTAAAACAAAATTTCTACAATTTGGTTACAAGAAACCTTCATTGTGAATTTTGAAAACTTGAACCATGCAGTTGTTTTTATTCCATTACCACAAACATCATTCTTGTTACTACCAAAAAATCGAATGAAGCCTTGGGATGGAAATTTGATATGTGACGGCCCGACCTTAACAGGTCGATGATTCCACATCTTAACGGGTAACATGGAAAGGATAGTGAATAAACTTCACACCACTATTCGTCCCGTTTAACACTTGCTAATCTCTCTTTCTCTCTCTCTCTCTCTCTCTATATATATATATATATATATATACACACACACACACACATTATATTTTGGTCAAAATCGATTTATTAACTTTGTCACCAAATTAGTAACTGTAGAAAGCAAAGTGGAGAATGTCAAATACGTTAAAACGTGTCGAAGATCTTGAGGAGAAAACATAAATGTTTATATTTGTTATAAAATGTAACATCCCAAAAATCTAGGTGAAAATTTTCATTTTTAAAACCAATCCAAAACCATAAGTGTTTACATAACATAGTTTCCACAAGTCATAAACATAAATAAGAGTATCTCAAAATCATAATCTCATAAAATCCAGGATGATGTAAACGATCACGTTTTCGCCTTCTCACGATCATCAAAAGTACATGAAACAATAAACTAAAATTGTATGCCAAATCTTAGTGAGTTCCCCCAAAGTACCATACACAACCATACATATAACAACATGCATACATGAGCCTTTAGCCTGATTGGACCGCCGTACCAGGCCTGCACCCTATCTGGACCACTCTCGAAGCCTTCAGCATGTATGGTCTGCCTTACCGGGCCTAAAGTGTATCTGGACTACTCTCCGGGCCTTCAGCCTGATCGGACCACCTCGTAGGCCTTCATTTTATCCAGACCGCCCTGGGTTTCTTGGCCTTAAGCACTAAATAGGACCGCATCATCCCAAAAAACCACAACATGTCAACATATACAATAACATTTAATAGCTAGCAACACAGATAATCATACATACCTACCAGTATGACATGCACTCAATATATCATAAATCCAAAAATACCAGGACACAGATCTAACAGATCACTACATCATAGCAACATCCTCTATACTAGGACATAGATGTAACAGATCACTACAACATAACAACATCCTCTATACCAGGATACATATCTAATAGATCACTAAAACATAGCAATATCCTCTATACGAGGTTACATAACTTAGTGGGTGAACATTGGAGCCTTCGAACCATAAGTATAGTAAGGAAAACACACAAGAATTGAAGAACTCTGAAACACTTTGATATAATCCCTTTTTCTACACTACTTGCACCCATGATCCCACTAGCACCAGAACCAGATAAAATATTAATCAATAATCCAAAATCCTCTAGTTTAACCCAAAGTCAAACTTGGTTAAAATTCAACGGTCAACTGAGGTCAACAATAGTCAAAGTCCAAGGTAGCTGAGTACGCCCAACGTACTCCACGAACGCTCAACATATGTGATTCAGGGCTAGTACGCACAAATACTATCAGGTACGCCCGACGTACATATGTCCAAGATATATCCTTCCTTTAGTGCTTAATCCCTTAAGACCTTTTTTTCCAGAGCTTAGATCTAGACATAAAACACAGACCTAAGTCATAAAGTTTCCAACTTTATGACTTTCCATGGCAAGAAAAGGTCCAAAAGCTAAAATCCTAACTTATTTATCCATTAATACATCTTAACTCTTGTATGGAAGGGATGGAAGGACCAATATCACATTTTTATGGTTCCTAATAGCTCCATAAAGGATAAAGTTTCAAACTTTATCCATTAGAGTGGTCCAAACAACCAAGATTTAGTCTCTTAAGTTTCAAAGGGACCAAAAGTGCATCTTTCTTACTTAATCCATTAAATCCAAGTTTCCAACCTTTAGATATGAATTAAAATGATATTTAGATGGATAAAGTTCCCAACTTTATCCATAACAAGATCACAAACTTTCAAGATTTAAACTTTATGCACTAAAGTGACCAAAAGCTCATAACATCCAAAACTAGCTAGATCTAACAAATGCATCATCAAGATTCAAGCTTTTATACTTCTAGAAAAAAGATCAAGGTGAACAAGGTCTGGATCTACAAGCTACAATGCAACCAACACTTCTCCAATGACCTCCTTCTTCTCCAAGATGCACCAAGAACACTTCAAAGCACTTAAAAACTCATGGATATCACAAATGGGGCTAGGTTTTTGATATTAGGGTTAGAGAGGATGGAGGCTGAAAGAAATAAGGTCTTGGGAAAGTTAAGGAGCTTAAATAGGGCTTAAAAACCCGAAATTAGAGTTTGTGTTCGTATAGCGTATTCCCAGCGTACCAAGTTGATCCTCCACGATCATCCATAGGCTAGTACGCCCAATGTACACTGTGTACACCAAACGTACTCGACTTAACCAAAAACATTCTTAACTTTTAACAATCATAACTTCTTCGTTCTAACTCCGTTTTCGATGATCTTTGTATCCACCGAAAGGTATTGAAGAGCCTCACAATATTAGCTAGATATCTTGTACTAAAAACTTCTCGAACAAAATCCATATTTAATGATGGTTAAATCCTTTAACCATCATTACCATCTTCCACAAGGACTAAAATTTACATCCTTAAGGCCCAGAGCCTTTACAAAATCGACTTCTAGCCCACGAACATGAAATAAGAAATGACAAGAAATAGGATGTTACAATTCTCCCCAGTTAAATTAGATTTCATGTCATGTCCCGAAGTAGTAATATTTTTTTTTCATTTAAATGTCATTCAAGTCATTCATTAATTGTTCAAAACGCAGATCAAATCATAGTATTAAAAAACCATTGTACAAATTATTTCAAATGCGGAAACCATGAGGGCATGATGTTGTGCCACCATGTTGGACCCTTCCTATTGGAACTAGTTGTACCTGAAACCATAAGCATAAACTTTAATCACACAGCTTAGTGAGTTTCGCCAGTTATCACATACCACACATGAAAGAAGATAAATGTTATGGGCCAAATCATAGTCATATAGTCATTTCCTGCCATCGGCTAAACCATGGTCTTTCCTTTCAGTGTCGAGGGATAAATCCCGTTCTTGCATACTAATGCTAGGGGCAGATCCTGGTCTTTCATATAACTGCCAGGAGCTAGATCCTGGTCTCTCATACAAATTCCAAGGGCCAGATCCTGGTCTTTCATATAATTATCACAATGCATTAATCATTCTACACAACAACCAATGGGCTGACATTGAAACTCACCTCAATTGCTGAAAAACCAAACAAATGCTCAGGCTACTGGACTAGAAAAATCCACATGCTAACTAAAAAACAAAGCGCCAATTAATGATTGGGACATAACCCAAAGTTGAAAACCTACATTACCTGCCTAATGTCCAAGTTAAAAAGGCCCAATTTATCATTTTCTTTTAAAACCAATAAAAAAATATCCTAGGCCCAACCGTAAAGATTATTCAAAGTCCAATATGCGCCCAAAATCAGAAGTGACCCATTACCATGAAAATATATGGTCTAAGCCCAACCATTAAGGCCCAAAATCACCAAATCTGGACTGGGTCGTACGCTCGACATACTAACTGATACACTCATCGTACTCGACCGATGCGGGAAGGATCGCGACTAAGGTGCAGTATGTGCGGCGTATTGGGAATTAATCCCATCATACGCACCCCTAAGGAAAAACCATGATAATGTCTTAATCCCTTAAGACCCTATGACCAAAATTCGGGCTTGAGCTTATTAAGACCCCTAGGGCCATAAAGTTGCAAACTTTATGCCTTTGCATGGCTACAAGAAGCTCAACACTAAAAACCTAGCTTACTAAAACCTTTTCTACACCATAACTCTTGCATGGGGACAAATCAATATCCAAGCTTGCATTTTTATGACTTAAAATACCCTAAAACGTCCAAAAGGACACCTTAAAGGCTTTGGAGTACCTCTTACTCACTAAGCTCTTAGTTTTGGGACAAAAAGGATGAAAATCAAGGCTTAACTAAGATCGAAAGAGACATAAGTCAGGTTTGGAGCTTTATACCCCCAAATGGTGCACATTGAAGAGAAAATGTTGTATCCAAAGTCTTAAGAGAAAAGCCCACTCTTTGAAGGTCCTTCACAAACAAGGAAGCTCACAACTCACTCCACAAGGTCAAATTGGACTAGGGTTTACAAGGAGGGTCAATCTTGGGATGGAGGCTGGTAAAGGGAAAGGTCTTGGGGGATATATATGGTGCTTAAATAGTGCATAAACCCTAAATATTAGGGTTTTGGTCTGAACCATGTAAGCCCAACATACCGGAGTACGCGTAGCATACTGGCGTGGGTCGCAGTAGGCATAGCGTACCAACGTGTATGCCCAACATACTCAAACATCACCCAAAAGTCACGGAATTGACATTAGGGACCCTTCTTGCAACAATTGATAACTCAAGGGTTCAAAAGCAAACTTGGAAAAATAGATGTTACAACACTCCCACACTTGAAATAGACTTCGCCCTAGAAGTTTCTTGTCGTGAACAAATCTGGGTAGTGCTCTTGCATTTCTGCCTCGGGTTCCCATATCCATTTGGAACCCTTTCGATGTTGCCAATGGACCTTGAAAATGACACTTTCTTGTTATGCAGAGCTTTTGTCATCCGATCTAATATCACTACCTGTCTCTCCATCTAATTCAGGCGATCATCAACCTGAATATCATCTAGAGGAATGACAGACTCATTGGTCACACACTTCTGAAGCCGAGACACATGGAAGGTGTTATGGATTTGTCTGAGATCATCATGAAAATCTAGCCGGTATGCAACCTTGCCCAGTTAAGGCCGAAATCCTGAAGGGTCCGATAAATCTAGGGCCCAGCTTTCCCAAGGTGACACCTTAAGAAGCACCAAGTCTCCTACCCGAAACTCAAGGTCCAAATGCCATCGATCGACAGAACTCTTTTGTCAGCTTTGCACGACTCGCAACCTGTTGCATACCTGCTGAATCAACTCGGTAGTCTTGAGTACCACCTCTATACTTCCCATGACTCGATGCCCGAACTCCCCTAGCAAACCGGGGTCCTGTGCCTTCTTCCATACAAAATCTCACATGGTGGCCGGTCAATACTTGCATGATAATTGTTGTTGTAGGAGAATCAGCCAGTAGAAGGTATGAACCCCAACTCCCTCAAAAATACAACACACAATCCCGAAGCATATCCTCAAGCGTTTGAGTCGTGCGGTCGCTTTGGCCATCAGTATGAGGGTAATATGTTGTACTAAAATGTAACTGAGCACCCAACTCCTCATGAAACTTCCTCCAAAACCTGGAGGTGAAAGGAACATCCCGGTCCGAAACCACCAAAATTGGCACCCCGTGCCAAACTACTACCTCCCGGATATAAATGTCAGCTAACTTCTTTGCGGATATGCTCTCGGTAGTCTATATGAAATGTGCGCTCTTGGTCAGTCTGTCCACGATAACCCAGATAGAATCAACACCACGTGCCGTCCTTGGCAATTTTGTAATGAAATCCATGGTAATCTCTTCCCACTTCCACATGGGAATGGGTAAGGGCTGCATCTTGCTGTGGGGTCTATGGTGCTCCACCTTGACTTTCCTACAAGTCAAGCATCTCTCAGCAAACCAAGCTATCTCCCTCTTCATACAGGGCCACCAATATCTCAACCTCAGATCTCTATACATATTCATGGCCCCCGGATGGATAGAAAACTTTGACTTATGCACCTCCTTTAGAACTGTCTGTCTCACCCCACCTGATGCCGAAACCAAAACTCTGCCGCACCGAGTCAACAACCCTTGGTTGTCCCTGACAAACAAGGGAATTGGTCCTTGATCCGATCAACCTTCCAATTCTCATTTTTCAAACCATCTACCTGAGCTTCCTTAATCAAATCCAACAAAGACGTTTTGACAACCATCCTCAAGCAAATATCTCTAATAGAATACCTTGTTGCCTTGTGGCTGAATGCATCGGCCACCACATTGGCCTTCCCAGGGTGGTACAGGATCTTGTAATCATAATCCTTTACCACATTCAACCATCTCTGTTGTCGCATATTCAGATTTGGCTACTCCATCAAATACCTCAAACTCTTGTGGTCGCAATAGATAGTACAATGAACCCCATACAGATAGTGCCTCCAGATCTTGAGGGAAAAAACTACAACCCCCAACTCCAATTCATGAGTAAGGTAGTTTGCCTCGTGAGGCTTCAGCTTCCTTGAAGTGTAAGCAATCATGTGACCCCTCTGCACAAGAACCACTCCCAAACCCGAAATAGAGGCGTCAAAATAAACCACAAAATCATGCAAACCTTCAGGGAGCATGAGAACCGTGGCCTCACACAATCTTTGCCTTAGAGTCTCAAAAGCCAACTGCAGATTTGACCCCCACCGAAAGGTCACATTCCTCTTTGTCAAATGGGTCAAAGGCACTGCAATCTTGGAGAAATACTAGATAAATATTCGATAATAACCTGTGAGACCTAAGAAACTCTAAATCTCAGATGCGGTCCTCGAAACCTCCTACTACATCACAACCTTGATCTTGGCCCGGTCAACCAAGATACCTTTCTAGTTGATGATGTGCCAAAGAAACTGCACCTCGTGCAACCATAAATCGCATTTGGAGAATTTGGCATAAAGCCTCTCCATCTTCAGGGTCTCCAACACCTCTCGCAAATGTTGCTCGTGCTGCTCCTTGGTCTTCTAGTAGAACAATATATCATCAATGAATATAATTATAGACCTATCCGGTATCGGCCTGCAAACTCGGTTCATGAGATCCATGAATGCTTTTGGTGCATTGGTGAGCCCGAATGGAATCACCACAAACTCCTAATGCTCATAAAGAGTTCTGAAGGTTGCCTTCTGTACATCATCATCCCTGAACCTATCTGATGGTACCCTAATCGTAAATCAATCTTGGAAAGCCAAGATGCACCCTGAAGCTGATTAAACAAACCATCAGTCCTTGAATGTGGGTAACAGTTCTTCACCGTTAGCTTATTCAACTTTTGATAATCAATGAAAATTATGTGTGAACCATCTTTCTTCTTCAAGAACAGAATCGATGCTCCCCACAAAGAACTACTCAGACGAATAAAACCCTAGTCTAGCAGCTCCTAAAGTTGCGTAGACTACTCCTACATCTCAACTAGCGCTAGGCGATATGACGCGGATATTTGAGCCACACTGGGTACCAAATCAAACCAAAATTCAAACTGCCTCTCGAGAGGCACTCTGGGTAAATCCTCAGAGTATACATCAGGGAAATCCTTCACAATGGGCACCCTGCTGAAATCTGACGCGCCTTTAATCGACATGTCTGCAACATACGTAAAGAACCCATAAAAACCCTGCAGTAGATATCTCCTCACGACTGAACAAATAGTTGGCCGATACAAAGCTCTCTCGCCAGGAATAACCAGTTCTCCCCTACTTGTGGTTCGAACACTCACCAACTCCTGCTTGTAATCAGTCATGGAATCATTGGGACCCAACCAATCCATCCCGATGATAACCTTCTATCCTCTCAAGGGAATCGACACCAAATCAATAATGAATCTCTCACTAAACAAGTTCAGGACACATCCCTGGTGAACCTCAAAGCGCTCTCAGTGCGATCATCGACAATCCAAAGTCCCCAAAGCATTACGAAGCTTGTTGCTCAGTGCAAGAGATATAAAGGATCTAGTAGCCCCCGAATCAAATAGAACATGAGCAGTCAAACCATTGACAAAAAGGTCCCTATACAAGATCAAAATAAGATTAAGCATAAAAAAGAAAGCAATAAAAGATCGAGAGAAAACACATACTAGTAACCACATCCGACGTTGCACGGGCCTCATTAGTGGTCAACTGAAAATCCCTGCTTTTCACCACAGGAGCCTCCGCCTTGGCCAGGTGGCCATCAGAAATCCTCAAGATGGCTGACACAGGCATCGCCATTGCTTCCTCGAACAATCTCGGACAATCGGCCTTTTTATGGCCAGTCTAATTGCAATGAAAGCTAATCAGAGCCCTATTGAGGTAATCCCTACTCACATGGACCGACTGGCCACACATAAAACAACCTGCACCTGCTGATCGGCAAGCCCCAATGTGTGACTTGCCGCACTTTCAACAATGACCCCGACGCTGTTGGCCTTTGGTGTGAGCATCGAAGGTCTTGGGCCTCTTAGTCTGGCCCACTGTTGTCTGTACCTGCTATGGATTCCGCTTCGACCAAAGATCCAAATCAATCTCCTGCTTGTAGGCCTTCTTGATCATATCATTTAGGGTCTTGCACCACGAAAAGCTCACGAACTCCATGGTATCCTCCCTTAGCATGTTATGATATCTCGTTTTCCTCATCTCCTCATCCGCGGCATACTACATGACCAATAATTCCCTCTTCCTGAACATGGAGGTAATCTTCGCCACGGTCTCAGTAGTTTGGAAAAGGTCTTGGAACTCCCTTGCCAGCTGTTGCACCTCGATAGCCAATGGAAACTCCCTCTGGAATCTCTGAACAAATACCTCCCAGGTCATCACTGCCACTGCAATTGTCCTTACAGCTCAGGTAACCTCCTCCCACCTGTCTTATTCTCTATTCCTCAGTAGGTAGGATGCAAATACCACCTTTTCCCCCTCAAGGCAAAAGGTCGTTTGCTGAGCATTCTCCATGTCAGAGATCCAATGACGGCTAGCGATGAGGTCCTTAGACCTAAAGAACTCAGGAGCTCCATAAGCCTTGAACTCCCGAGATGAGGAAGTTCGAGCTCCAATTTGACGCGTAGCAATCTCGGCTCGAAAATACCTAAGCCACTCATCCATTAACTCCATAATCCCCTCCTTTATCGTAACGACAAACACAAGGGTAGCATCCAAGATACCGTGAGTAACCTCAGCCAATATGAACTTGCACAACCTCTCATTAATTGGTTCAACAACTGAACCAAAGCCTGAACCCGAACCCAAACCTGAACATCCTCAAGTAATCATTACCATCCTCAAACTGAAATACAACATATAAACAATCAGTTTATGAATCAACGGAAAATGTTCCCATCACAATGGCATCCTTAGAGTTTTTAGGTCTACTCTTGTCTCAGGTACAAGTTCTGTGCTTACAGTAGTACGGGCCCAATACTCCCTTCCACACCTACATGTACCTTCCTCAAGGTCAATCCTGATTCCTATGAGTCACCACACTACAAACATACATCAACCCTATGCTATACAACATACATATCCTAGACTATCCTAGAAAATCTCAACTCTCACCACTCACAATACCAAGAACCTCAATCAACACCGTTGGTTGCCTTATGCATGCAACTTTTACACAAAATAAGATCACATAGACTGTCAAATGAAGATTCTACCCTAATTCCACAACTAAACAAGGAACATGAAATAAGGACAAAATGATCGTTCTAGGGTTATACAATCCTAATGGTATACAACTTTGGAAGCATACACTTAGCAAATATCTGAGCCGATATTAATTCTAAGTAATCCGTAGCATCAAGTCATACCAGGATATAAGGCATCACATAACTCAGGCAATCCTATCATATGATTCCTAAAGGTATCCTTCCCCTAATCTAGCATGAAATTCTCATATCAAGCATACTAATCATAACACATAAATATGGATAATTTTGGAACCACTTATTTGAGCTCGGATGATCGCACGCGTTCCACCTCCTCTTCTTAAAAAATATCCTTTTTTAAAAATTTAACCCCATTTTTATTAAGAAAAACTATCATTTCCTTAGTTTGAGTTCAGACACACCCAAAAGTATGCCCGAATCCCTCAAACCAAGGCTCTGATAACAACTTGTAACGTCCTGAAATAGTAAGAATTTTTTTTTCAATTTAAATTCATTCAAGTCATTCATTAATTGTTCAAAACCCATATCAAATCATAGTATTAAAACATCAAAGTAAAAATTATTTCAATTGCAGAAACCGTGAGGGGAGGATGTTGTGCCATCATGTCGGGCCCTTCCCTTTAGAACTAGATGTACCTGAAACTATGAGCATAAACTGTAAGCACAAAGCTTAGTGAGTTCCGCCAAGTACCACATAGCACACATGAAAGAAGATAAATGTTATGGGCCAAGTCATAGTCATATAGTCATTTCCTGCCATGGGCCAAACCATGGTCTTTCCGTTTAGTGTCGAGGGCCAAATCCCGGTTTTGCATACAAATGTCAGGGGCCAGATCCTGATCTTTCATATAACTGCCAGGGCCAGATCTTGGTCTTTCATACAAATGCTAGGGGCCATATCCTGGTCTTTCATATAATTATCACAAGGCATCAAGAATTCTACACAACAAGCAATGGGTCGACATTAGTGCCTTCGACCCATGGATCTAGTGAGGAAACTTACCTCAACTATTGAAAAAACAGACAAATGATCGAGCTGCTAGACTAGAAAAATCCCCGTGTTAACTAAACAAACAAATCCCTAATTAATAATTGGGACATAACCTAAAGATGAAAACCTAAATTACTTGCCTAATGTCCAAGGTAAAAGGGCCAATATATCCTTTTTCTTTTAAACCCAATAAAAAAATATCCTATACCCAACCCCAACGATCATCCAAAGTCCAAAATGGACCCAAAATCAGAAGTGACCCATTATTGTAACACCTAATATATAGTTTAATTAAAAATCACTAGAATTGGTGCGAAATCCCAATCCAATGATTAACCCAAAAATAGTTATTATGAACTAAGAACACAGTTATCAATCTTCAATGCACACTATATTGATAATAGTCTAGTACATAAGATTTTGAATTTGCTCTCGATTCTCTCTTTATCTCTAAAACACGATCTCAGGTCCTTATACTGACCAACCCTTTTTACGGATGAAACAATAATATATATACCTATACCTAATTACAAAGGACCAACCCAAAACCCAACTGAGATCCTCATTAAGCCCACAAAAATCACATAGTGACTTTGATCCAAACACCACCGAGAACATGGTGTTTTTGATCCTAGACCAAAATATCTAACAGTCATCAAAAATAAAGTATAAACCATAAATCATGTCCTAACAATCTCCCCCTTGGTTTATAACTTTCTTTTCTTTTCAATCTTCTCTTTGTTCTTGACCTTCAACTTTTATCTTGATTTCTTCACAACTTCAAGATGAACATATGAATTTCTGCATGAATGAATTCATCTTGAATAGTTGGACTTCCATTAAAAATTTGGCTTTGAACGCACATTAGGTAAAGAGGCTTCTTGTATATGTTCTTGAAAATCAACACTTTTAGCTTTGAGAAAGTTCAGAGAAAATTACAGAGACACAGATTCTTCTGCATCACTTCAGCAAGTTCATAGATAACAACAAATTGATTGAGGAGGATTGAATGTAATTCGACACATAACTTCAAATACAGTTTTACCTTGCTTCTGTGGTTGAAAGGTTGTGTGTTGAAAAATAATCTTCACTTCTTGTTCCTACGAATGAATATTCTTTGTCTATCACATATGCGTCTTGAAAAGTAACCATGACTAAAATTACCTGTAGATCACAGAGTCATAAAGACCCTTCTCACTACAGTTGTTCAAGGACCCAGCCTTGGCGCAGATGGAGACTACTCGTAGTATCTGTGTGAACATGGAGGAACGTATTGGAATTTGAGTAGTATCGAAGAACTACTCATGGCTACTTTGGATGTTAGCCCATGTATATCCTCGATCAAAGATCTGAATATAATTTTTCAAGTTAACAAGCTAACTTGACCCTTGGCGAGACGTTCAATGGTTTCTGAATCTCAGCTGAGTGTACCATTCTAGTGTCATTGAGAGTTAATTAGGAATAACTCACAAAACCATCCTATGACAAAAATATTTGAGGACATATTTCCACAATTTAGCATGACACAAGGTCAAGGCCCTTTGGTGGGACGTTCGGCGATAATCGTGCCTTGTGAGGTGCATCACCCTAGTGCCAATAAACATTAATTCCTTTCCTGCGAAGAATGTATCCGAAAATACATTTTGGTCTCCGTAGTTTTGCATGACAAAGGATTGTCTAGACCCTGGGCGGGATGTTCAACGATATTTTTTTCCCGGTTGCGTGAATCGCCCTGGTGCCATGACACTTATTAGGTAAAGATAACTGACAATACCAATTTGAGAATCTGTACAGTTTCATACTTTTAATTCCTTAGATACGACAGTTCTTAGAAAGAAACTGCCTAACTGACAATTTGTACAATTTCATGTCTTTAATTTCGTGAATACGACAGTTCTTAGAGAGAAACTGCCTAACTGACAATTTATACAGTTTCATGCCTTCAATTCCTTGTGAAAGTAGTGTCAAGTGTACTTCCGTCAATTCCTTTCAAGATCATTTTAAGCATAGAAAATTTTGACACAGTCACCTTGAGTATCTTCTTCTTTTGAATTCGAATTTCAAGACAAATGAATTTTTTGAAATAAAAAATATAATAAAATAAACTTAGCACATAATAAAATAACTAAGAATAAAAACAAAATTAAAATACGTTCCAAAGCAATAAAAATATTTTTGGGTTTTTGATTTTTTTGAAAAAGAAATAAAATAAAATATTTTTGGATTTTTTTTGAATTTTATGATTTTGTTTTGTTTTAATTTTGCCCCTAAATTTGTGCATAGAGGAGAAATATGAACGAATTTAACAAAAACAAAAATAAAATACAAAATGTAGAAAACAAAAAAAACTTTAGTTTTCAAAACGAATCATTTTTAGAAACCCCACAAGCACATCAAAACAAGCTTTTTCCAAAAGGTCTTGTAAACAAATCGGCCACATTATTATCAGTGTGGATTTGTTCCAAATGAATAAGTTTATGCTCAAAACAGTCTCGTATAAAATAAAATTTAATATCTATGTGATTGGTTTTAGAATGTTGAACTAGATTTTTAACAATTTGAATAGCATCATCATTATCAGAAGATAGGAGTGTCAAGAAAATTCAACCGTAATTCAGCAACTGAAGTTGCGTCTAGATAACCTGAGATCAGCAATATTTAGAAACAACAACGTATTTAGCCTCAACTGTGTTTCAATTCTGAACGAAGTTAACATATTCAAAATTCATCACATCGTTAAATACAATCCCCATTTGAGTGATCTTTTCTTTCTCCCTTCCCGCAAAGGACACATACCCTGAATTTAAAGTTTTGAATGTTGCGCAGTCGAGAGATGTATCATGTCATGTGCCTGGAACAGCCACTATCAACATACCAAAGTCTGATGATATTCCTCCATAACTGCTTCGGCACAGAGTGCGGGATTAGTTGGTTTTTCGAACCCAGTCCATCTTGAAACTAGGTTTACCATTACAATCTACACATGATACTCTTTACCATGACATATCCTGTTTATCAGATAAGGAACATAAAGAAGTTATAGGACTTTTTGACGATTTTGAAATGTGACATTTGGGAACCCATTGGTAATAAGTTTTGTGTACTTTCTTGTTGGACCGAATGGGACCTTTTTCACTTGCCATTGGGCTGGGAATGCCTTTCGATTTGGGCTTGTGTTGTGAGTGTAAGCTAGAGGACGACCCTTGAGATGACTTCGACCTCACCAAATTGGGTTTGGCATAACGATCTCTCGAATTAGGCTTCTTGTCCGACATGCTCTTTTTGTCCTTGCGAGTCTGATTCTTGTCCTTTTTAGCATTCCAGTCGCCATTGCGTGAACGTGACCTCGAAGGATTTCTTTTGAATGATCTACCTCTTGGCACGTTCTGCCAACTTTGTTCATAGTAGGGAACATATGAACGATGTGGGCAATTTCTAGCAATGTGAACGGAGTCCCATAGTTAAAACAAGTATGTATTTTAAAATAAATAAGATTGTGACTTGGTCCTTGTCCAAATTAAGTTTGTTTCAAAGAACTTTCACAAGCACAAGCACATGCAGATTTGTTAGACTATTTAACAAATTTTTGTGGCTTGAATTTTTCAAGAGTGGGATTATCATCATCACAAGTTTTTGAAGCATTTTTAGCAGAACTATAATTATTTTTGTTCTGCTCGAACCCATCTTGCACTGTAACTTTATCTGCATATAAAGTAGAAGCATTAGAATCATTCACATTAATACTCTTAGTTTGGTCGGATTGTTTAGTCTTGATTGAGACAGTTACAGGGGGCTGACCATATTGTGCAGGTGTCTCTATCTGTTTGGTTTCAAGGGGTGGAGTAAAGTTATCATTGAAAGGAGGTGGAACATTATCATACCCTAGGCCCGTACCCTGTTTGTCTTTCCACTTTAATTGCTTTTCTATACTAGACTCAAATTTCTCACTTGACACATCAAATTTCTTAAAAGTAAAGTTAGTATCCTTAAATTTAGCCTTTAATGCATCAAGTTCAATAGTTAATTTGGCAATTTCCTCTTTGGCATAACGATGATGAACACATTTGGTGTTATATTCCTTCCTAATCCTAATTAAATCTTTATTTTGAGCAACTAGTTTTTCTTTAAGAGGCTGGTTGACTTTCTTAATTTCATTAATTTCATTTTTAAGGTAAAAAACCTCTCTAACTAATAACTCATTGTGCTCACGATATTTATTAACTTTATCTTCATGGGACTGAGAGCATGGGGTATCACTTACCTTCTTGGTATTGTTGTAATAACTCATTATATACCAACAAAAGAAATCTAATTATGTAAACAGATTTTGACCGAGAACCAACAAAATAAATGCTTCTCTGACCGAAAACAACAATAGTCAACACCTTGTTGACTTAGAACCTTGAAGGTCAACCTTTTTGTCTGAAAGAAAAAATTGATTGAGACCATAGATTCTTGACTGAGAACCTTAGCCGATACCTCTATAATCGAGAAGCTAACCGAGAATGCGAAGCCTAGTATACAGACCAAAGACAGAAAGCGTATCGAGAAGCGAAGTTGACCAAACTGAGAACGAGGGGCGACCGCCGAGAACTTTGAGGTAGGGACTGAGAACTCTAAAGGTGAGATCGAGATCGAAGATGTATCCGAGGAGCTGGCCGAGAACTATCAAACCCTAACTGATGATGGTTAGTCGGCTGCTGAGAGCTCTCAAACCCTAACCGAAGTCACCCAAAAAAACACGAGATTTGCAATCTATCTAAACCAATCTCTATCAAAAACTCTAATGTAGTGAAGAACACGAAGAAAAATGACAACGGTTTTTCGTCAAAAAGAACTTAAAACACCAAAAGAAATTCCAATAATCGCTTAAAATCCTGCCAATTTGATTGACACAAAACCTTGCTATGATAACAATTGTAAAACCCAATATATAGTATCAATCGAAATCACTAGAATTGGTGTGGAATCCCAATCCAATGATTAACCCAAAAACAGTTATTATGAATTAAGAACATAGTTATAAATCTTCAATGCACACTATATTGATAATAGTCTTGTACATAAGATTCTGAATTTGCTATCAGTTCTCTTTTTCTCTCTAAAACCCGATCTCAGCTCCTTAGAATGAACAACCCTTTTCACGGCTGAAACAATAATATATATATATATATATATATATATATATATATATATATATATATATATATATATATATAAACACACACACCTAGACCTATTTACAAAGGCCCAACCCAAAACCCAACCGAGATCCTCATTATGCCCACCGAAATCACATGGTGATTTCGGTCCAAACACCACCAAGAACATGGTGTTTTTGGTCCTAGACCGAGAACTCTAAAAGTCATCAAAAGTAAAATATAAACCATAAATCGTGTCCTAACAATTACCATGAAAATCTACGGTCCAATCCCAACGATTGAGGCCCAAAATCACCAACTCTAGACTGGGTTGTGCACATGACGTACGAACTGATACGTGTAGTGTACCCGCTCGATGCGGGAAGGATCATGACTGAGGTTCAGTACGCGTGGCGTACTGGAAATTACACCCAGTGTACGCACCCCTAAGGAAAAACCTATAATAAGGTCTTAGTGCCTTAAGACCCTATGACCAAAATTCAGATATGAGCTTAATAAGACCCCTAAGGTAATAAAGTTTCAAACTTTATGCCTTTGCATGGCTACAAGAAGCCCAACACTAAATACCTAGCTTACTCAAACCTTTTCCACACCATAACTCATGCATGGGGACAAATCAAGATGCAAGCTTGCATTTTATGACTTAAAATATCCTAAAACATCTGAAAGGACGCCTTATAGGCTTTGGAGTATCTCTTACTCACCAAGCTCTTGGTTTTGGGACAAAAGGATGAAAATCAAGGCCTAACTAAGATCTAAAGAAACATAAGCCAAGTTTGGAGCTTTATACCTCCAAATGGTGCACTATGAAGAGAAAATTCTAGATCTAGTGTCTTGAGAGCAAAGCCTACTCCGTGAAGGTCCGTTTTCACAAACAAGGAAGCACACAACTCACTCCACAATCTCAAAATGCACAAAATGCTCAAAATGGACTAGAGTTTGCAAGGAGGGTCCATCTTGGGATTGAAGTTGGTAAAGAGAAAGGTCTTGGGGCTATACTGGAGCATAAATAGTGCATAAACCCTAAATATTAGGGTTTTGGTATGAACCATGTATGCTCAGCGTACCGGAGTACGCACATCGTATTGGCGTGGGTCACAGTATGCCAGCGTACCAATGTGTACGCCTAACATACTCGAGCAACACCCAAAAGTCATTCACTTAACATTGGGGACACTTCTTGCAACAATTCATAACTCAAGGGTCTAAAACCAAACCTAGAAAAATAGATGTTACATATCTTCCACGACATCAACTCTAGCTTCCACTTCATGATGCAACCCCTCACAACATCCAAGTTATCCGAAAACCCTTAGATTGATAGACGCAAAACCTTCTCGGCCAAAAGTCGCCATGTTAATCCGCACATAAATGCACCAACGCTACGAAAACTAACTATCACATATTAAATTAGACCACACTTCTACTTGGCTGCGACAACCTAACTCTCCTATCCACTAAAAACACTTGGACTCACCCCCAAACCACTAACCAACTACAACACTCAGGTTTACCGCCGATCCATTATAACCCAAATTGCATCAAATCCTTTGGCCATCCGAGGTAAGTTGGTGATGAAATCCATGGTAACAAAGTGCATAAGGATGATCAATCCAAGAATTCTCACGTTGAATTAAAATCCCACATCAACTCATGTGAACATCCACCTGACAAACCACTCGAGATATCTACAACAAACTTCGTGACTCGAGATTTCAGAACCAACACCTCACACTGGAAACCAAACTCCTAATAGACAACCCACAAAAAGACGGGGTCCACCATAACAAAAATTCATTAAGCGAATTCTGGTGCACATATAATATATCAACCTAAATAACTTATTCTGACCACATGATCCCAACCAGTTGGTCACCAAGTCTCCATACTCCCAAAAACAATGCACTGATATCCACCCATGCCAGTAAAACTAACGATCTGAGACCTAAGTGTCACACCCCAAAACCACGAACGGCGGAAACGTTCAGGGGTGGAGGACATCATGTATAGTATCACAACAGTGTAAAATAGTAAACAAGCAACAACATCATCCATTGCATTATAAGTAAAGTTTTAATACATGTGTGTTCTTTATGTTGTAATAAGACACCAAAAATATACAATCAAAATAAAAGACGAGACTTATCCACTACAAGAAAAACAGCCTTTTACGACGCTCATTGCGCGTCGTAAAAGGCTCAGACGACGCGCAAATGCGTGTCAAGGAAGGCCCTGTCATAAAGAGAGACGACGCGCATTTACGACGCTCATTTACGATGCGCGTTTACGACACGCAATGCGTATCAAGGAAGGCCCTGTCATAAAGGAAGATGACACGCATTCGCGTGTCGTAACCTTACGACGCGCATGTTAATGACACGCAATGCGTATCAAGAAAGCCCCTGTCAAGAAAGGCCATGTCATAAATGAAGATGACACACATGTTTGCGTATCGTAATTTTAAATGTTTAAAAAAAATAAATTTATATATTTATTAATTTTTAAATTAAATTTGCATTTAATTTCTCATAATAGAAATAAAATACCATATACAAAAAATACAATCCATTGCATAATATAAAATAAAATTTCATACTCAAAAAATAAAATAAATTGCACAAATTGTAATGTCATACAAAGAATCATTCAAATGTTAAACAAATATAATACATTGCTAACATGGGTTATACATTCCTATAAAACTAACAAATAATCATACAACTCTGTTTCTTACTGGAAAGGAATGTCAAACATGATTACAAGTCTCCCTTAATCTTGATTACTCACCTGCTTAAGTAGAATGTTGTTGTTGAGAAGGTTACCTAGCAATAGAGAAGTATACCAAGACATTTGTAGGAGAAGAATACTCTTAATAAGATAATTTAATTAAAAAAATGTAATGATAATGATAATGAGTTCATACCTGTGAAGTAGTGCAGAATGCTCATCATCATATGTATAAAGCTCATACTGCTTTGCAAAAGCATTTCCAAGAGAAATGACCCAATCAATGTCTTGAACAACATCCAAAGTTTCTGCAAGAAACTACAAACAAAAAAAGAAATAAGTAATAATGACATGAAAAGTAAGGCTATTAGTCTATAACCTCAACAATAAAACAAAACAAATTATTATTAAAATCAAATAATGATAATACAAATTGTTAAAAATTATGGGATAGCAGGGTCTTCTATGCATGTAGATTGATAAGGTTGTTTCTTTTTTACTTAATAAAATCAAAATGACTTGTCGTGCTAAGTGAGAGGTTGGTCACTTTATGTATTAAGACCCTCCCTATTATGTATTAAGACCCTCCCTATTACAATATTACCCTTGTTTATTTTTTTATTTTATTCAACTTTTGACAATCTCATGAAAAAGGCACTATCGAACCCAGAGCTCATATCATAAGCTGATTTCATAAAAAGATATAAAAAGAAAGACTAAAGAGCCAGTACCAGTTGATCAAACCCATGACAATATTCTAAAGAACAAAATTTGACAATATCCTAGACCAAATGACCATTTTTACCTTACATTCTAAAGAACAAAATTTGACAATATTCTTTAACGTGAGAGGATTGGGATGAAAAAAGAAGAAGGGCAAATAGGTAATTAGTGTCTTAACCAATTATTTCATTCTGTCCAGGTTAAGTGAAAAAGAAACAGCCATGTAAGAGAAAACCAAAACTGTTGAAAATAAAAAATAACTATAAAAACAGTATGCAGGGGCATTTTGGCCCAAAACTGTTAAAATCAAAATTTTTAACTATAAAAATAGTATGGAGGGGCAGTTTGGTCCAAAACTGTTAAAATCAAATTTTCTTCACGATTATTTCCTACTGCTTACATGAGACCAGATTTGGAGGTTGAGCAAAAAGAACCATATCAGCAAGTACCTACCTGTACATGGAACCATTTTACTATAAATAGAGTATTTCTTTCCAATCGTATTCAAACAGGGAAGCGGGTATTATTATAAGGGAAAAAAGACTTACTCTTGGGGTTTGATGAACTCTCATAGGCCAAGAAGGGAACATGTCAAAAGTAGCCGATGGCCTTGGTACTGTTGTGTATAAAACTGCAACAAAATTACACAGTTAAAAAAATCTTTTACAATAAATCACATCCAAGAAATTAAAAACAAAACATAATCACACATTAAAAAAGATTGAAGTGGGTAGAAAATGGATAGCTAATCCATATCTTTTGACACTTTCAAACCCTCTTTTTCTAATTAGACATACTAATAAATGTATGTTCTTGAGGGTGTGGTTTTCAAGTAACAGATAAAAGTGAACACAAACTCAAAACTCAAAAACATACAGGACAGTGAAGCAGGTCCATCCCATGACTCCATTAAAGTTGATGACCAGGGAAATCAAAACTACTATTGTTATCTTTTATAACAAGACTTCAAGTATCCTTCCACTTGTATATTATATATTATGGGGGTGTTTGGCAAAAAAAAAAACTTATTGCTTATTAGCTTATAACTTATTAGGTTATAAGCTAATAAGTATGGGGTAACTTATGAAAAAATGACTACTTATTAGAGGTTTCCATCAGAATAAGTTATTTTTTATCCAAACACTTTTTTTTAACTTATATATAGCGGTGTTGAACCTCTAATAAGCTAATAAGTTGTTTTAATAAACTTAGCCAAACACCCCCTATATCAATCAAAATCAACAACAGTTTCCCTATTTAAACAAGTATCACAATATGACTTGATTGCCTTCATAAGGCATTGTTTTTCAAGATTCTCAGATTTCTGAATAAAACTCAGCAAATTATCCTTGTGCGAGACTCTCTCAACCTGCAAACCCAAACAGAAACTATTTGACTTTTCACCTTAGCATATATATACTGCATCCTACTGATACTGAGAAACTTAAAACTCTTTGATTACCATCTGCTCAATGATTGGGCCCCCATCAAGCTCCTCCGTGACAAAATGGGTTGTGGCACCAATCAATTTGACCCCAGCTTCAAAAGCCTGTCATTCTCCAATAAAAAACATAAAAACATAAAAAGCTTAAAACAGAATTTGGAAATTGGAACACAGAACCTGCCTGCCTAGATGGATTTCCTCCCTTGAATGATGGCAATAAGCCATGATGTATGTTGATCACATCCTTCCCATATCTTTTCAAAAAGTTTCCAGACAACACCTGTCCTGGGTAAATAAACAAATAAGACCTTTTTCCCAATCCTGCTGCTATACTACTACTAGAAAAACATTTACCTGCATGTATCTAGCAAGGACCAAGAAATCTGTATCTTCAACCAACCCCAATATCTCATCTTCTACATTCTTCTCCTTTGACTTGGACAGATAATGATATGGAATCTCATGTCTTTCAAGGAACCGCATCACATGGGTATTCCCCACCCTATCATGATTGCTGTTCAAAATACAGACATATTATACATATCATTTACTGGTCAAAGATAACAAATAAAAAAAAGTTCCATGCTTTACCTGATTACAGAGCTTATCTGAACCGGAAGTTTTCCATCTTGCCAAGCATGCAGTAGATCAACAAGACAATGGTCCTGCACCAGCAACCTCCTTACTAATATAATACTATTTTTGGTTTTCACTAACAATTTTTTCTAGAAAGAAGAAGAAGAACCTGCTTAGAAGCAAGAAGAGCAATTTTATATTTGGGGTCTACAGAAGGCACTCGAACAAGCGATTTAATTGCATTGAACATCTTTGATAGGTCAAGTAAGTCCTCGTTCATTTGCTTCCGCTGCCATTTAATTGGGTCGAACACAAACTCACTGAAACACAATTTATTCTTACTTGTTACTTATCAACTTCATGTCAAGTTGGGATTATTAGTAGATTAATATACTTGCACTTGTAAAACCAACATACAGGGGAAAAAATCCATTCATTGATTGGGATACAAAAAAGAAAGATGCCCAACGTATACAGGGGAAAAAATCCATTCATTGATTGGGATAAAAAAACATACAAAAGAAATACGAACCTCCTTTGAAGTCATTCAATCTGGCTAATGCAGAAAACGGATCGTCGTCGGTATCAGCAAGTGATGACTATATTCCTTTTTCTCTATTTCTTCACATCACCATGGCACCTCCGACCCACCACGACCGTCGATGAACACCAACAGCAATCCCTTAAAATGTTATGAAATTGAGGCTGACCCGCCACCGACTGAATCGCCACAGTAGCATATCGCCTGGAGAATCCAAATAAGAAAGAAGAGGTGGGGAAAGGAAGCAGATGGCAGAAGGAAAGGAAAAGAAAGAAAATAAAATAAAAGGAGTCGAGACAAAACCTGAAAGTATTCCACTGGACGAAGAAAAAACCCTAAATCTTCTCATTTTCTGCAATCGATTGTAATAATCACATCAACATGGCACCTCCGACTCACCACCACCGTCGATGAAGACCAATCGGGAAATCGAAGCAGATATTTACCATTTGCGTTCATAAGAGGTCGGAGTGGATATTAGCGAAAGCAGCGATGGTGGAGAAAATGAGAAAGAGTTAGGGAATCGATGCCCTCTACCAATTAGATCACACGGGACCAACAGTTTTTCCTTCCTCCCAACCCCGAAAGACGTGGAATCAATGCCCTCTATTTTTGGAAGTCGGATCGATGGATACTCGTCCTTGTTAGATTTTTTTAGGCTTCAAAATTGATAGATTTTTTTTTTCGATTCTTTCAAGTTTGAATCAGAAAATGAGAAAGAGTTAGGGAAATCAAGAGTGCAATGCTCGTCCTTGTTAGGTTGAAGATGAAAGATAGATAGAAGATAGAAAAAAAAAGGCGGGTTTTCAAAATTTTGGGGATTTCATTTCCCCCCTTGTCTACTAAAAGCGCGTTTCATTAAAATTATAAAGCGACAGGTAGAGACGACGCGCGTTTAAGATAAAGAGCCCTCCGTGTTTTTAATTTTTTTTCTTGAGACACCAAATTAAGGGCACGCAATAAAGCGTGACGTAAATCCTTAAATTTTTTGGAGAGATGACACTATTTTAAGGGCACGTCCTTTTGCGTATCGTTAATTATCGCGTGTCGTAAAAAGCGTGTCATTAAAGGTCTTTTTTCTTGTAGTGATCTGCTCCGTCTTCTCAAAACCTGGCCACCGTACCTGTCTACTGATGACCTGAGAATACAAGTTATTTTGAAAAAGAGTATCAGCTTTAAAGCTAGTGAATTCATAAGTATTTAAGTGTCATTGTCTTGCTTTGAAAAGCTGTTTTAAAAGTCATGTAAACCTTTAAATGAAAATGTTGATATAAGTATGAAAAGCCCTAGAAAATCCCTTATTTTCTATCAGTATGTAAAGTAGTCTTCAACCAAGACCCGAATGTTTTGTAAGTAAAATGATAGTTTTTCCTTCTATTGACTAGTACTAAAGTACTTAGTCTAACTCATCGTTTATGTGAAAGTATCACAAAATAAAGTAAATAGGAAAAAGCATAATCATGTAAGTGTTATCCCTGGGTGACCAGGATTAACACGACATCGCCGAAGTGAAAGGTATACCCTAATGAACATCCGAAGATTGTCCACTCATCCTCTGTAGTGGCAGCAGGGTGGAGGGAGGGTTAGTCCCGGTATCGATCTCCTAATATAGATAGTAACCATAGGCATCCGTAGATGTTCATCACTCAACTAGTGCTAACAGCTGAGTTCCGGAATGGTTAGTCTCGTCTAGACATCCCCTTCAACTGGGATGGGCAGGAAAATTTACACAGAAGGTACGAATAAATCTTCCTCGTAACTCTAAGTACAAGTACCCATGTAAGCATGTTCATGTATCATGTAAACATATGTAAACGTACTCATGTATCAAGTAATGCACTGATATAGACTCATGAATGAACTGACTCTTGTGTGATTCCTTGTAATAGGAATAATGTTTGTTATCTTCTAACTATCCCTATGATAGTTAACTGAAAGGTAATTGGTTGTTCAAGTAGGTTTATACACCCTTGCTACACAAGAGTGTGGGAAACTAAATGAAGATGAAAACTATAACATCAATACATATATAAGAATATAAGTGTATATGCATAGTTTAGTTTAAGAATGTAAAATGGTTTTGTAAGACATCTAAGGGTTTTGAACAAATATAAAAGTGACTTGATGTCATTTTGATAAACATTTCAAAAGTAATACATTTGATAACAAAGTATTTTAAAGGTAGAAAACCATTTCATGCATCATATTTTGTAGTATGTGAAATCTGTTGAATGAAAACACAGTTATGAAATACATAAAGATGATTTAATAACATGCTGTTTTCTACTTGTATTCCCCCCCCCCCCCATTAAAGCATTTAAAATTATTTAAAACATTGATTAGGGGTATGAACTCACCTGTAGATGGTGGTTTGGATGAACTGGACGGTGTAGGATTGTTAGGTGTCAAGTGAGGACTTTTACACACACTACGATCCTAATGAACATATAATCACACATATATATGCACTCAATTAGTCTTAAATTACTAATTGATAATGTTAAGACATCCTAGAACATAATAAATAGTTTATATAAGTGTTATAAGCCCTAAGGATTGCATCTAAGCTATTATGGGACAAGGCACTTGGGTTTAGGGTTCCAAATGACCCTATACATGAGTTTACTCTCCAAATAACCTCACACATGGAGTTTACGGATGTAAACTCTTGAGTTTACGGCCGTAAACTCCAAGGCTTAATGTCTTTGGTTGTTTTAAGGTGTTAAATAATCCCTAGAAGCATTCCAACTTTGTGGGTTAATTCTTGGAAGGGTTAAAGGCATAGAAACACTCCTTAGAAGAGTTTATGTCCCTAAGGCCATTTCATTTGGAGTTTACTGCCGTAAACTCCCTTGGAATGGTGTTTTTGATGCTTTCAAGTCTCTTGCACATGTGGTATAGGTCTTAGACTTTTATCCCAAGCATATGAAGGCCTTAGGCACACTTTGATGCCTTTGTTTGATGTTCACGGCCCAAGAACCTTATTAAGGCCGTGAACTCACTTTGAGTGGTGTTTTTGATGTGTTTTGGTCCTTGATTTAAGTGGAAACAATTCCTAGTAATTTTCTAAGGCTTTAGGTGCCTTAAAAGCACCCTTTGATCCAAGTTATCGGAGTTCACGGTCAAAGATCATCTTGGGCCGTGAACACCCATGTTTTTGTGTTTCTTGGTTGTTTTCCTGTCCCTAACACACATATATATGAGTCTAAGGTAGTAGCATAACACAAGGGAAGGTCTAGGCGTTGTTTCGGGAGTTTACCGCCCAAGAACACCTTGGGGAGTTAACTCCTAAATCTCGATATTTAGCTATGTAATCTATGTTATTAACACATATTAAGCTATCTAACAATACTAGCAAGAGATACTCACGTTTTGGGATAAAAACCCGAAGATCCGTGAGAGAGAAAATGGCTTTTCTCTAGTTGGAAATGCGAATAATGAATGAATTTGGTTCAGAATTCTATTTATAGTCCTGAGATATTTTTGGTAGAAAATATTTTTATTCCTGAAATGATTTCTCATATAACAGAGTGTTGGAATAACAGTGTTGCACAAAACCCTAGTGCATCCACTCTCCTGATATTTCCTGAAGTGTAAACCCTGAATTACTCAAACTTACACGAAAAAGTCTGAAAATTAACTGTGACTGCTATAACTTCTATTGAAGTGATATTGTTTGTACAGAATGGAAATTTTGGGTTGTCTCATCATCCCCCCGTTAGAAGGAATTTCGTCCCGAAATTAGAATTTGAGCAATTAAGAAGTTACAAATAACTAAGCGAAAAGGTGAGGGTATTTCAGTTTCATCTGATCCTCTCGTTCCCAAGTGAATTCAGGTCCACGCTTTGTGTTCCAGCGCACCTTCACTATCGGGATATGGCTCTGCTTTGTTTGCTTGACCTCTCGATCCATGTTCTCTACTGGTTCCTCCACGAAGTTGAGGCTCTCGTTGATCACGATCTCGTCGAGTGGAATAACAAGAGTCTTGTCGGACAGACACTTTTTCAAGTTCGAGACGTGGAAGGTAGGATGTACGTTACTGAGTTCGTGCGGTAGATTGAGTTTGTAAGCTACAGGGCCGATTCTCGCGAGAATCTCGAAAGGCCCTATGTATCTTGGATTGAGCTTCCCACGCTTTCCAAAGCATATCAAGCCCTTCCAGGGTGAGACCTTCAGTAGGAATCGGTTGCCCACATGGAATTCTAATGGTTTCCTCCGCTTGTTAGCGTAGCTTTTCTGTCGGTCTCTAGAGGCTTTTTTATAGTTCATGAATTTGAACGATCTTCTCTGTCGTTTCCTAAATGATCTCCGGACCCGTGAGAGTGCTTTCGGGAACTCGTCCCTTAGCTAACTGGGTATCACCCACCTCAGCCCAGCACAGAGGGGATCTGCACTTTCGGCCATAGAGGGACTCGAATGGAGCTGCCTTTATGCTCGTGTGATAACTGTTGTTGTAGGAAAATTCGACAAGGGGTAAATGGGTATCCCAAGCTTTTCCAAAGTCAATCACACAGGCACGCAACATATCTTCTAAGGTTTGGATAGTTCTCTCACTTTTCCCGTCGGTCTGTGGATGGTAGGTTGTACTCATGTCCAGCCTAGTCCCTAAGGAACTTTGTAATGACTGCCAAAACCTCGAAGTGAATCTACTATATCTATCTGAGATAATGGATATAGGAACACCGTGCAGTCTTATAATCTCCCTAATGTATGTTCGTGTGAGTTTCTCCATCTTGTCTGTTTCTTTGATTGGCAAGAAGTGTGCAGACTTGGTCAGTCTATCGACGATGACCCATATGGAATCAAGTCCACCCGTCGTCTTGGGCAACTTGGTTATGAAGTCCATAGTGATCCGCTACCACTTCCATTCTGGTATCTCCGGTTGTTGTAGAAGACCGGAGGGTTTCTGGTATTCGACTTTCACCTTTGCGCAAGTAAGGCACTTACTTACGAAGGTAGCAATATCTACTTTCATGTTAGGCCACCAGTATAACTTCTTAAGATCCAGATACATCTTATCTGAACCCGAGTGGACGGAATAACGAGTGTTGTGAGCTTCCATCATGACCAAGTCTCTGAAGCCACTGTGTTTCGGTGTCCAGATCCGATCCATGAGGTATAAGGCTCCGCCACCCTTGAATTCTAAGTTCTTATCCATCCCTCTAAGGGATTCACCAGCCACGTTTTTAGGTTTCAAAGCGTCGAGCTGAGCCTCCTTAATTTGCGTGGACAAGTGTGAATGGATAGTTAGAGTCAAAGATTTGACTCTACGACCAGTATATTCCTACCGACTCAGGGCGTCAGCTACTACATTGGCTTTACCCCGGATGATAACGAATTTCGCACTCGTAATCACTAAGTAGCTCTACCCACCGTCGTTGTCTCATGTTGAGCTCTTTCTGGTCGAAGATGTGATGTAGACTCTTGTGGTCTATAAAGATCATGCTTTTTTTACCATACAGGTAGTGTCTCCAGATCTTCAGAGCAAATACGACTGCTCCTAGTTCAAGATCATGGGTGGTGTAGTTAACCTCATGTGTCTTCAGTTGTCTCGAGGCATAGGCTATGACTTTACCTCGCTGCATCAGAACACATCCGAGTCCTTGATTTGATGCATCGCAATAGACAACGAAGTCCTCTATCCCTTTGGGGAGGGATAGTATCGGTGCGGTGCACAAGGCTCGTTTGAGCGTTTGGAATGCTCTTTCCTGTTTCTCTTCCCAGTCAAAGGCTACGCCCTTCTGGGTCAGGGTTGTAAGAGGTTTTGCTATGCGGGAGAAGTTCTGAATGAACCTGCGATAGTAGCCAGCCAGACCTAGAAATTGATGAATTTCTGTAGGTGTCTTCAGTGCTGACCAGTTCTCGATGGCCTTAATTTTGGAAGGGTCCTTCCTTCTTCGCTAACAACATGGCCCAAAAATTCGACTTGTCGAATCGAAAATTCGAACTTGGACGACTTCGCATAGAGCTTCTCCGCTCGTAATGTTTCTAAGACTCTACGGAGATGTTGACTATGCTCCTCCTCACTTCGAGAGTAGATGAGTATGTCATCGATGAAGACGATGACGAACTGATCCAAGTAAGGACGACACACCCTATTCATCAGATCCATGAATACGGCGGGCGCGTTTGTTAATCCGAACGGCATCACCACAAACTCGTAGTGTCCATAACAAGTTCGGAAGGCTGTCTTGGGAACATCCTCCTCTAATACTCGTAGTTGGTGATATCCGGATCGTAGATCTATCTTTGAGAAGTAGTTGGCTCCTTGAAGTTGATCAAATAAATCATCAATGTGGGGCAAAGGATAACGATTTTTAATGGTAAGTTTGTTGAGTTCTCTATAGTCGATGCACATGCGAAACGATCCATCCTTCTTCTTGACGAACAAGACCGATGCTCCCCATGGTGAGAAGCTTGGTCTAATGAATACCTTCTTGAGAAGTTCGTTAAGTTGACTGGAAAGTTCCTGCATCTCGGTCGGTGCCAGACGATAAGGAGATTTGGCTACTGGGATAGCTCCTGGCACTAAGTCGATTCTGAACTCGACTTGGCGTTGCGGTGGTAAACCGGGAAGTTCTTCTGGGTAGATGTCGGGAAAGTCGCGTACTTCTGGGATGTCCTGAATGTTTTTCGTTTCTTGACTTGTATCAACGACGTGTGCGAGGAATGCATGATATTCCTTTCGCAAGCACTTCTGGGCTTGAATGCACGAAATGATGTGAAGGCTGGTACTAGGTTTGTCACCATAGATAACTAAGGTTCCGTTGTTAGGAAGGTTAAGACGAACTGCTTTTTCAAAGCACATGATGTCGGCGCGACGAAGATTCATCCAATCCATGCTGATGATAACGTCGAAACATTTAATTGGGACTGGCATGAGATCTATCTTGAAAGTATGGCCATCTAAAGTTAAAGTACAACCTATGTATATGCAGTTAGTACTCTCCGTTTTCCCGTTAGCCATTTCTACTGAGAATGAATTATCTAATGCACAGGGTTTTTGTTTAAGCAGGTGTGCAAATTTGTGACTTACGAAACTTCTCTCTGCTCCACTATCGAAAAGTATGCAAGCATATGAGTTATCGAGGAGGAACGTACCAGTAACTATCGTAGGATCAGCTACTACTTCCTCGTGGCCTAGGGCCATAACTCTTCTTAGTTCGCCATCCATCCCCGCTTTAGGGCAGTTCCTCTTGTAGTGACCCACCTCGCCACAACCGTAGCAAGTTTGGCCCATACCAGCGTTAGGAACCTGGGTGGCCTAAGCTGTTGGAGTCCTGCAGAAATGGACTGTGTATCCCTTCATGTTGCAATTAGAGCACTTCATCTCCTTGCAAGGTCCGTGGTGGCGGAACTTACACTTGGTGCACTTTGGGAGAGTTCCAGCATATGTTTTTGCTGGTAAGGGGTTCGCCGGGACAACGAGAGTCACTGTGGCAGCATTGATGGCCACAAGTTGTTGTTTCCTGGAGGATTCTTGCGAAGCCCCTTTTTCCTCTTAGCCCACCCCTTGCTGTTGTAGTCGGGGTTGGACTTTTGTGGTATGGGTGTAGGGATTGTTGGGTTCTGAGGTTTCTTGTGATCTATGAGAGATTGTGCCAGTTCTTTGGTGCTATCGAAAGTAATAGGCCTGGAAGCTAACACACTTGACTGGATCTGGGGCGACAGTCCCCAGATATATCTCTCTATCTTCTTGCTCTCAAGAGCAACCATATCAGGGCATAGGTTTGCCAGATCACAGAACCTATTTGTGTAGGTCGTGATGTTGGATCCAACCATTTGTAGACCCCCATAATTCCTGCTCGAGTTTTTGTACTTCACCTCGAGGACAATATTCTTTCATCAGCATGTCTTTCAACTTTTCCCAGCCAATGGAATACACCACCACCAGAGTCAGATACTTAACATGGCCGTTCCACCATGTTAGTGCTCTGTCAGAGAAGGTACAAGCTGCGAACTTGACCTTGTTGCCTTCTTGGCATCCGCAGATTTCAAAGACAGATTCCATCTTTTCAATCCATTGCCTTAACACCATAACCCCACCAGTACCATTGAAGCTGCGGGGTTTGGCGTTCGTGAAGTCCTTATAGGTGCATTCCCGAGGGTGCCTATGGCTTTCGCCGTGGTTCGAGGGAGGTGCACCTGATCCCGATCCACTAGGGACAGGAGCATTGATTACGGACACAGCAGCTACAACTGCCGCTGTGAAAGCTGCCTGGAACATGTTGGCATCGAAAGGAGTAGGTGGTTGAAGAGGTTCAGGTGGTGGTGGAGGTGGTGGTGGTGGTATCGGTGCTTCGTTGTTTGGGTTACGCCTGGTATTTCTGTGTGGCGGCTTCTTTAACTATACGCTTAAAAGATGACGACATGGATAAGAATAAATGATTAATGAATGTGTCTCATGGACTAACTCCCCATAGTCCAACAACAGAATGAATAGAATGACTAAATGAAGATGACAACATTTGGATAATGATTTCCATAAGATTAGTATCTGTCAATAATACTGGAATTACAGATGTAACAAGTTCGGGAAAATGGCCTAGAAGTAGGCCTTACATCAACCAAGATGGAAAATTTTGACAGAATTAAGACTAGATCAAGACCTAAGAGGTCTAAGATTTATAAAGATAGGAAATTAGACCAAAGTTTTTACATAAACTAGGTTATATCCAAAAGATGAGTCGACGAGATTCTATTGGCGACGAGAACTGCTAGCATGAGTTCTTGATCCCGATAGTAGACGTTCCATGTCCCTCATACGCCTGTCAGCTCTCACTTGCTGAGCTCGGAGTTCCCTAACTTCAGCTTGAGTTTCTGCAAGTTCCCTCTGCAGATTTGCATTGCGGACTAGAATCCTTTCATGAGCAGACTCTAGTTGGCGAATGTGGACAGTGTTAACGCCAGAGTTGGCTTCAATCTCCATGACCCGGTTAATAGTTGCTTGACCCAGTATCGTGTTTCTGGAAATTCTACGAACCATGATGGGTAGGACCCTGTCAGCAGAACCTCCTTCAGTGAGGTTGTAGAAAGTTCGGTCTCCATTGTAGGGAATGGGCTGACCTTGTTCCTGACTCCATCTAGTCAAGTTAGTGGCCCACAGAGATGTGGGTCCTTGAAACGCGGGACGGGGGTTCAGGTTTGGGTTTTGAGCAGCTGGGGGTAGGTTGTTGACTTCAGGCTCCGAGTCAGAACCATCGGAAAAACCCTCAACATGGTGATCACCCAAAGGGATTTGGTGATCATCTTCAGGTTCTGCCTCTAGCCAACCAGCATTGTCATGGTTTGGGAAGTACGGATCGCCATTGTGAAATCCAACCATTTTAATCTATGCGAGAAAAGGGATATAAGAAATAGCTAAATAGACGAACTAACTAAGATAATTACAGTAAGACCAAATACCCCTATGGTATTTCTTTATGGTTGTGTTGGTAAGTTTTTAGACTTGTTGCCATATCACAACCATTCTTGGGCATATGCTAATCACTCCTCGGACCAGCATAGTTGATCAGGCTATGCCATTCCCAAGACTAACCATATATCCCCAGGCTTACTTGTGATATTCAACAATCATAATACTTTTGTTCGTTTCATTGTGACACTGGTTTTAGTATGAATGCAGGCACGTATACTTTGTTAAATATTTTATTATTTAAAAGTATAACTCTTAGACAGAGTGTTTTAATCCCAATGTATTTATAGTTAGTATATCTTTATGGGTTGATATACTATATTCACTATAAACCTGGCTCTGATACCAATCTGTCACACCCCAAAACCACGAACGGCGGAAACGTTCAGGGGTGGAGGACGTCATGTACAGTATCACAACAGTGTAAAATAGTAAACAAGCAACAACATCATCCATTGCATTATAAGTAAAGTTTTAATACATGTGTGTTCTTTATGTTGTAATAAGACACCAAAAATATACAATCAAAATAAAAGACGAGACTTATCTGCTCCGTCTTCTCAAAACCTGGCCACCGTACCTGTCTACTGATGACCTGAGAATACAAGTTATTTTGAAAGAGAGTATCAGCTTTAAAGCTAATGAATTCATAAGTATTTAAGTGTCATTGTCTTGCTTTGAAAAGCTGTTTTAAAAGTCATGTAAACCTTTAAATGAAAATGTTGATATAAGTATGAAAAGCCGTAGAAAATCCCTTATTTTCTATCAGTATGTAAAGTAGTCTTCAACCAAGACCCGAATGTTTTGTAAGTAAAATGATAGTTTTTCCTTCTATTGACTAGTACTAAAGTACTTAGTCTAACTCATCGTTTATGTGAAAGTATCACAAAATAAAGTAAATAGGAAAAAGCATAATCATGTAAGTGTTATCCCTGGGTGACCAGGATTAACACGACATCGCCGAAGCGAAAGGTATACCCTAATGAACATCCGAAGATTGTCCACTCATCCTCTGTAGTGGCAGCAGGGTGGAGGGAGGGTTAGTCCCGGTATCGATCTCCTAATATAGATAGTAACCATAGGCATCCGTAGATGTTCATCACTCAACTAGTGCTAACAGCTGAGTTCCGGAATGGTTAGTCCCGTCTAGACATCCCCTTCAATTGGGATGGGCAGGAAAATTTACACAGAAGGTACGAATAAATCTTCCTCGTAACTCTAAGTACAAGTACCCATGTAAGCATGTTCATGTATCATGTAAACATATGTAAACGTACTCATGTATCAAGTAATGCACTGATATAGACTCATGAATGAACTGACTCTTGTGTGATTCCTTGTAATAGGAATAATGTTTGTTATCTTCTAACTATCCCTATGATAGTTAACTGAAAGGTAATTGGTTGTTCAAGTAGGTTTATACACCCTTGCTACACAAGAGTGTGGGAAACTAAATGAAGATGAAACCTATAACATCAATACATATATAAGAATATAAGTGTATATGCATAGTTTAGTTTAAGAATGTAAAATGGTTTTGTAAGACATCTAAGGGTTTTGAACAAATATAAAAGTGACTTGTTGTCATTTTGATAAACATTTCAAAAGTAATACATTTGATAACAAAGTATTTTAAAGGTAGAAAACCATTTCATGCATCATATTTTGTAGTATGTGAAATCTGTTGAATGAAAACACAGTTATGAAATACATAAAGATGATTTAATAACATGCTGTTTTCTACTTGTATTCCCCCCCCCCCCATTAAAGCATTTAAAATTATTTAAAACATTGATTAGGGGTATGAACTCACCTATAGATGGTGGTTTGGATGAACTGGACGGTGTAGGATTGTTAGGTGTCAAGTGAGGACTTTTACACACACTACGATCCTAATGAACATATAATCACACATATATGCACTCAATTAGTCTTAAATTACTAATTGATAATGTTAAGACATCCTAGAACATAATAAACACTTTATATAAGTGTTATAAGCCCTAAGGATTGCATCTAAGCTATTGTGGGACAAGGCACTTGGGTTTAGGGTTCCAAAGGACCCTATACATGAGTTTACTCTCCAAATAACCTTACACATGGAGTTTACGGTTGTAAACTCTTGAGTTTACGGCCGTAAACTCCAAGGCTTAATGTCTTTGGTTGTTTTAAGGTGTTAAATAATCCCTAGAAGCATTCCAACTTTTTGGGTTAATTCTTGGAAGGGTTTAAGGCATAGAAACACTCCTTAGAGGAGTTTACGACCCTAAGGCCATTTCCTTTGGAGTTTACGTAGATGTTCACAGCCCAAGAACCTTATTAAGACCGTGAACTCACTTTGAGGGGTGTTTTTTATGTGTTTTGGTCCTTGATTTAAGTGGAAACAATTCCTAGTAATTGTCTAAGGCTTTAGGTACGTTAAAAGCACCCTTTGATCCAAGTTATTGGAGTTCACTGTCCAAGATCATCTTGGGTCGTGAACACCCATGTTTTTGTGTTTCTTGGTTGTTTTCTTGTCCCTAACACACACACACACACACACACACACACACATATATATATATATATATATATATATATATATATATATATATATATATGAGTCTAAGGTAGTAGCATAACACAAGGGAAGGTCTAGGCATTGTTTCGGGAGTTTACCGCCCAAGAACACCTTGGGGAGTAAACTCCTAAATCTCGATATTTAGCTATGTAATCTATGTTATTAACACATATTAAGCTATCTAACAATACTAGCAAGAGATACTCACGTTTTGGGATAAAAACCCGAAGATCCGTGGGAGAGAAAATGGTTTTCTCTAGTTGGAAATGCGAATAATGAATGAATTTGGTTCAAAATTCTATTTATAGTCCTGAGATATTTTTGGCAGAAAATATTTTTATTCCTAAAATGATTTCTCATATAACAGAGTGTTGGAATAACAGTGTTGCACAAAACCCTAGTGCATCCACTCTCCTGATATTTCCTGAAGTGTAAACCCTGAATTACTCAAACTTACACAAAAAAGTCTGAAAATTAACTGTGACTGCTATAACTTCTATTGAAGTGATATTGTTTGTATAGAATGGAAATTTCGGGTTGTCACACTAAGAGTTTCAACCAAACGACTACCGGGTCTGGCCCACAAGAATCATACATCCACTAGTTCATGATACATTGTGACACCTTCTAACCATTAAAACGATAAGCTCACAGTACCATGCCAATCTTGTTGTCATTCCATTACTAGCCTAAAGACTCACGACTAGTGCCACCAGGTCTAAAGATACTCATTCATCAAACCGTTGTCTTGTAAGAAACCCATTTAACATCCCTTTCGATGCTAATCAAAACCCAGGCCATACCCTTGTATTACCCATAAGCCCCTTTGTAGAGCGGGCTATTACCAAGGTAAAATCAGACGAAAACATGGTCGCACTCAACCAGAGAATGAGATAGGCATTCGCACACTTGTCCTAATTCAAAGGCTATTACTCAAATAAGAGTCATGCACATAACTTGAACCAACTGCTCCATTGCTATCTTGTCTAGACCACATACGTGTGACAACCAACTGCTCCATTGCTATCTTGTCTAGACCACATAACTAGAAACTAAGTTATAACCTACTAGAAACTTGGAAACAATTAGAAACGATGGACAGTGCACTTAGATTTCACATTGATATGTGAATTCTACAACTAATTAACTGTAGTGACTGTCCATATTCGAGGTCGCTCTTTGACTCGAACATCTTTTCATGAATCATATACACACATCATGCACTTGACCTAGTGGTATAAATTAGGTCCGAGTCTTGTAGGAACTTAAGTTAAAGTTGAAAACTAGGGCTAGTATACTTGATTCCTCAATTTTGCTTGAATCTCGGAATCACTACATAGAATGCCAATAAACCGATAAAATAAGTTACAAACATTATTTATAACTATAAAAGAGTTATAATACCATAAGATAATTTGAAGTCTCAAAGATTCTATTTATTTTGATATCCAAAGATTTACAAACTCTCAAAAACCCTAAATGCCCTAAAAACCTAAATTTATAAAATTTGACCTCTAAAATTCAATTAAAATAATAATGAACCTTAAAATATCAATTAAAAATAATTAAAATTAGAAAAATATAACCAAGGAAATAAATTTTAGGTCATTATCAATTACCCTTAATTTATAAGCCAAAAATCAAGGTTTTATGAATGATATATAGGTTAAGGTGAATATTTTATAAAAAATTTATAATTTTATAAAATATATGAACTTTATAAAAATTGAAGAGAGGTAAACCCTATTTCATCCCCTAAAATTCGTTCTCTCACTCCCACTATATCTCTTTCCAAAGTAGAAATCATTTAAACAACTCTTACACTCTTCCTTCTCTTTCACACTTCACTCTCTCACACTCTCAATTACCAACTTCATTCTCTCCCTTATCCACCCTATAAACCACGAAATTTTCCAGAAAATATAACCTCATAACACTCAAAACTTTCATAATCAAGTGTTGTTCTTGAGGTAATCAAAAAACCTTCATTCTTCCTTCACTTTTTCCTTCATAACTTTATGTTTTCTTGCACTTTCTTCTTCTTCTACACCATTCTATGGGTGGATTATGAATCATATGTTCATAACCATAATTTTTATGATGTTGGTGGTAGTATTTAACCCAAAAACCAACATGCATGTGATGATCTTCAAGCTTAGAGGCTTGATCATCAAAGTATGTTGTTAAAAAGCTTTCAAATGGGTTTATAAAGGATTTATTTCCAAATAAATATCTAAAACAAGTTTTTTTGATCAAATCCGATTTTTCCCTATATTCCACCAACAAAATGAGATGTTCTACAAATTTTCAGAAAATAATTCATTTTTCTCAAATTATTATAATCATTGCAAGAAAATAGCTCAATAATTCATATACAATACTTTATGAGGTCTATAAATCATAGGTAAATTCTTCGATGACCACTAAAGTGAATAATGATGAGTTTCATCGATTTTTGTTACAGTTTGCTATGGCTTTGAATTTTCTTTTTGTTTAACTCAAATAAATCATAAAACCACTTTAAAGAATTTTAAAAGTCTATATAATAATTTTCGCAGCTCCTAACCTATGTGGAAGACTCAAAAAAATATTTTCTGAATTTTTATAATGCATTCCTATTTTTCCCCGATTTTTGTATTTATAATGGACTAATAATGGGAAAAATATTTCTACTCATCCAAAATTCATGAAAATTTACCGGAAGACCTTAAAATATATTACAACACTAAATAAAAATTTTGATGATTTTTATATTCAGTATACTATTTTTCTCCTATTTTCTAAGATTAAATACATTTAAATCCATAAAATCGGATTACACTATATAAAAATCACCATTGAGATTTTTCCCAGATTATTTACACTGTAAATAAAGTTTACAAATTTTTTGGTAATTTACTTTAACTTTTTAATAATTATTATCCAATTAATGATTATTTAAGAGGATAAAACAAAGAAAAATAGAAAGACTAATTGAAAAATATCTTTTCTATTTTTGACAGCTTCTAAATGTATAATAACAGTGTTACAAAAAGTTTGGGCAATTTTGGAAATAGTTTTCTATTTATTTCAATTTTTATTAGAATAAATAAATAAAAATCATAAAATTGGGTTAAACTGTTTAGAAATCTATTTTTATATTTTTCCCAGCTTAATAATGTTTAATAACAGTAATAAAAAAAATTGGGCAATTTTAGAAACTGTTTTCTATTTACTTCAATTTTTATTAGAATAAATGCACAAAAATCATAAAATTAAGTTAAATAGTTTAGAAATCCATTTTTATATTTTTCCCAGCTTAATTATGTCTAATGGTATCATAAAGAGTTAAAATGTTAAAAAAAACAAACACGCTTCTTATTACAGTTTGTGGCCGTTTGATCCACCTCTTTTACTGCAAAGGTGGTCCGCAGACTTTATGGATTTTTGCTTAAAAAAAGAAACAACGTCTAATTGTGATGAAGTATCTCTCACCATGTCTTGTGGCAGATCTAAATGATCTACATGCATCACTTTAAAGGAGTTCCAATAGATCTTTGCCCTTTTCACAATTAGCTTAATCTTAAATGTTGATCCATCCGAGGAAAATTTCGATAAGTCATGTCAGTGACATTATCGACTTGGTCATATAAACAATAAATGCATCGTTAAGCTCCAGTCAGATGAGATCCTGGAATCATTTGACTTATCTCTCACCATGTCTTGTGGCAGATCAAAATGGTCTACATGCAGCAGTTTAAAGGAGGTCCAATAGATCTTTGCCCCTTTGACAATTACCTATGAACGACACCTCTGCCATATTGTAAGGTAAGCAAGAATCGCATACATCATCTGACTCTAATTCAAATGATTCCAGGATCTCATCTGACTGGAGCTTGACGATGCATTTATTGTCTATATGACCATGTCGACAATGTCACCGACATGACTTATCCAAATTTTCCTTGGATGGGTTAACATTTAAGATTAAGCTACCATTCTTTCTCAAACCTATAATTGTTTCATAAATTTCATTGAACATATTAGCTTTAAATTAAATATGATCATTTTTGAAAACTAAAATACTACCATTATCAAATCCAAACTAAAACCCATCTCGGTACAAATGCATGAAAAGAAATAATGTTTTGTTCGATGTAAGGTGAATAGCAACATTCTAACAAACTAATTTAAAACCACTAGACAAAATAAGTTTGTAATCGCCAATCGTAGTACCAACAACCTTGTTCTTGTTTCCCATGACCAAGTCAAGCTCACCATGTGATGTGCACAAATTATACCTATCTAGTTTTAGATTTATAACCTAACAAACTTATACTAACTATGCACCTATAGGCAGTGTACCTAGTCAGATTATAGTATAGCTTGGGTAAGTCAGGTGTCGATCACAGGGAACGGTATTTAATTAATAAAATGATTACCAAAAGCTAAAGTAACAAAAACAACTAAAAGTGGGGTTTTATCTGATTTTATAAGTTCAAAAAAACGTAAGTACACAAACAAAAACGATTGTAATCAATATACTAAAACACTTTCATTTAGTTTCGAATCCACATTTTTCCTATGGTTAGTTCTTATTTATGGATTAATGAAGTTGGTTACCAAGTTACTGTAATTAGCAATTCAAGTCCAAATTTAATAATATTTCACCAATTCATGAACTACCTTGTATGGTCATACACAAGCAAAACACAAAATTAGTTATTAATTATAATTGGGCTAGGTAACTTTTTTTAAACACAATTATGGTCACAATTATGTTCTCTAACACAGTTAAATTGTTACTTTTATCACTTAACTAAGATGTGGTCAATCCTAGATCTAGCAATTTAATGGTCACTAAATTACTAGGTAAACAAGTTCATGTAATTTAATAGTCACTAAGCTACACTTAACTTGAATTAAAGAAACAAAGAGAAACACTTTAACATGCTAGGTAAGTTAATCAAACACAAGGTCGAAACCAAATTTTATAAATCCATAAACTAATAAACTAAACCATAGTTATTAGGGTTTCATCTAACTAAACGAAAGTAAAAAAAAGTTTAGCTACTCATAATCACAGCTGATGAACACATAATCATAAGGTAAACTAAGCTAAACATCATTAAACTAAGCAAACCGAATGTGTAGATGCGAATCCTTGCTCCAATCTCTTTATCATTTGATCTCTAGTTGAATTCTGCCCTCAAAGGGGTCTTGGAAGGGTATTTTTCGTTAATAGTCGCAGCCTTCAACCCTCTCCCCTTGGAATTGACCTAATGTCCGAGATATATAGTTACCAAAATTTGCGGCACCACGACGTGGTAAAGGCACCATGTCATGGTCATCGTGTTTATCCCGTATTCCCCAAGCCAGCGTCAAGAATAGCGAAGATTCCATTCACCACGTCGTCGTGGTTGGAAATCCGACTTTTCTGAAAACATGAAAGCCATCCTAAATTGTGTCTAGTTTTCATATCATTTTGAATCAGCTTAATCAGAGTTACGAGTGATGAGATATGGTGAAAATACTGACGAGGGGTCAAGCTGTCCAACAACATTCTTTTCATGTCTTCTTCTTGTCTAAGCTCGTATTTTCCTGCTTCTATCTTCCTTATTGCTTTTGAGCATGTCTTTTATGCTACATAATAGATATTAAACATAATAAGTACCTTTTGTTCTATAATAAGCATAAATATAGCATAAAATATTAAGATATGATGTAAAATATATATGTAGATATGCACATATCACCATGACTTAGCTTCCTTTTTTGCTTTAGTCACTACACATAAAAGAAATGTGTGTACCACATCCTATGTCAAGGATCTAAGAATTAGAAGTTGAAGCCTTATAGAGTTCAATCATATACGTAGATCCCTCTGATGAATTTTCACCCAAGTGATAGTAGACCAACTCAAAAACGCCTATGGAACATAGCACCAACAAAACCCTAATACAATTTAGGGTTTCTGAAAGGGCATAATATGTGATGCATTAGGAGCGGCACGTCCACCGTGGTTGTTCTGGATTTGGAGAATGAAGAAAGGGGGCTTCCATTTCTTAGGGTTTTTCACTAGAAGGCATATGATCTCATGTGTATGAATCTAGAAATAAACCCATCTATTTATAGCGATGGTCTAGGAGTTCTTATCAGATAATAACCTGCCCACCAAGTAATTATCTATAAGGCAAGTGTATATCCATAAGATTTAACTTTCATATCTTTACACTTTGATCTCTTTCATTCTAAATGTGTCTAGTAATTAATTATACACATGATTAATTACCAAACTAGATCCTTATATTTCTCTTATGTCTATAATTGGTCAATACTCAATATTGTCCTTGCATGTAACCCTAATCGATCATCGATCTGTGACCCTTGATTATAATATATTTTTTGTGCTTACGATGCTGAATTTCCATGATTGTTGTATTGCACATATCATATCAAATGTAAATACATTTTTTACCACCACCAGCCACCAACATTTAACTTTTTTCAAATGGGTTTTCTGATCCATTTCAAGGAAGTGTAATGGATGTGGTCAGAACAGAAGAGAAAACTGGATTTCAGTTCTTGAACATGAACACCATCACCACCACTAGCTAATGATTAGGTTCGTCGATTATATAGCAATGCTGGGGTCGGTAGTAGAGTTTGACACTGAAAACTAGGGTTGTAAATGAACTGAACGTTTGGTGAAACTTTTGGTAGCAAGTTTGTTTATGTTCGTTTATTTAATAAATGAACAAACATGAGCAAAAAAATCTCATTCATTAAGTTAAATGAAAGAACAAGAACAATGGTCTCGTTCATTCATTTTTGTTCGTGAAAGTTCGTTTATGTTGCTCGTTTTATGTTCGTTTATATTCATTCGTTTAAGCTTATTTATGTTCATATATATATTTTTTATTACATTAGTATATTATATGTAGAATAGGCAATGGAGCAAGTTTAGAGAGAATCGACATTGATCCAAACCCTTTTAAGAAATTTCAAAATCCAATCTAAATCCGCTCTGTAACCAACATGGTGTTGAATAATCAAACCCATAATCTTATCCATCGAATTAACAAATATCCAAAACTCAGGCCATAATCCATACGTTCTTTGAATTTTCAAATACATTTTATTTAGTTCTTAAATTTATATTTCTTTAAAAAAAATATGTACAACACCTTCATATTTAAAATAAAATATCATAAACAAAACAAATGTTGATTTAGAATGTACATTATGTACTCGTGGAATTTCGATTGGAACTAAAAATCACTATTACAACAACTTTCGATTGATTTCTGATTGTCGATTGAAGTGATAGAGAATAGCAATTACAAATTTTCTTCTATTTAATAAATGGATCTATTGATTTATGAATAGAATTGATGATTTCTTGATTAAACATAAATGGAGTGACATCATGATTCTTGGTAGAAGACTGGAAGTCTAAAGGTTAACTCCTCGAGTCCTAGGTAAAAATGGTTTGGCCTTTGCACTTTGCCCTTTAGACTTCCGATTACAATTAAAATTAAACGTTAAGAAATATAACTATAAATATATAATTCTAAAAATTACACGGGGTAGGTTATAAACAAAGTGGGTCGATGGTGATCCATACCCAACCCTTTTAATAAAAGGATTAGCGGGCACGGGTCGTTAGCAAGTAAACGAATCAAAAACTACGCTCCAAACTCATATACTTCATATGGGTTTCGATCTGATCGGGGTCAAAACCCTCTCTATTGTCAGGCCTTATTATATGTTCATTTATGTTCAATTATGTTTGTTTATATTTGTTCTTTATATTCGTTTAGCAACTTCACAAACATAACGAGCAAACATGAACAATGTAATTTGTTAAACGAATGAACATGAACAAGAAAACTTGTTCGTTTATCCTTTTGTGTTCATTCATTTTTTTGGCTATCTTAAATGAACGAACATAAACAAGCCCTTATTCGTGTTCATTTGGTTCATTTACAAGCCTATTGATAAATTGATGGAAAGCTCAATAGACTCGATGATAAAGACTTCAACATGGAAACTGAGCTCTGACTTCACTCCCTATGTCGTCGATCCATTTTTCGATTGTCCAATCCGACTCACTTTATCAATATATCTTTCTAATTCTAGCTTCTAATCATATGCAACCACTTGAAAATCAATTGAAGCATCTTAAACCAAAAGTATCTTAATGTCCAAACAAGATGGTGCGTTTGTGTCGGATGAATGCCTATGCTCGTGGATTGTTAGTTAAGTTTTTTTTTGGAATGGTTTGTCTCAAGGTGTTGGAATGAAATGTAAACTTACAATTTAGTTATGGGTTGAGTTTTGCACATGTTTACTATTTGAATATTTGAAAACATTCTTGATTCTCTAACCAGATTGAAAACATGGTATGTATGAATTCTAGTATGATTCTTTATTTAGGGTTATTAATATAGTTTTTGGTTTTCATTTTAGTTTAGGGTTTTAACTTTTATTTTTCATCTTACAGGAAAAAATAATTGTGTCACAAGAGAAGATGATAGGTTCAGCTGGAATCTGTGGTGAAGAAGGGGTCGGTGGTACAGATGTTCATGGAAATGGTGATTGGTGGTGTTTAAATGGGCCCCACTATATAATATAAATACACTGTTTAAGTGTTGTCGCGCATGATTTAAACAAACAAAATAATCATTGCTGGTTGCATTAAAAGATAACACATGGAAGGAGGGTCGAAACCTCAGGGACATAGCCTAATCGTTAATTCATCTTTGTGTAAGGCACATACTTGTCATTTAACATAAAATATACAAAGGGGGTTTTGACTTAAAACTAAAACTAAAAGTTGCAGTGAAATAAAGTAAGTAAAATCAGTAATATAAATGAATTTAACTCTGCTGCGACTTTCCTAATCATGCCATCAACCTAGATCTAGTTATTCAAAATGCAGTTTATCTAAGATGGTACTGAGAAAAAGTAATAAGCTCTAGTATAATCACTTTTACCTAATTAAATTAACCAAAACAAGCTCTTCAGTTAACCTTAACTTTTTACTGTCTAATTAAACAAGCTCTTAATTAAGATCAGAAAAGTTGCATTTAGATCAATGTAAAATTCCCAGAAACACCCAATACTTCTCATGAGCTCGAAAGTGTAAAGTTATTAAATTTTAGTTTATATCAGAGGTAATTCCCACCACATAACCAATATGATATTTGTTACTTATTACTAGTTGACAAGAACAATTACGGATTCTATTAACTGATTAACTGAAATGATTAAACCCTAGCTAGGTGATCAAACTAGTAAGAATCTAAATCAAACATTCATTAAGCTTAAAACTGAAACAACTAGATAAAAGCACACAATGAAAACCAATACTACTAACCGATCACATGAAAAATACTAGTCTATTGTAAAAACTAGGGTTTTAGCTAGACATGGCTAGAATCCGATTAAAACTAGTAAAAAGAGATAAAAACTGATTAGTCTTGCTAAACTAAATGTAAGAGATGATCCACAACCTTCAAATCTTCAGAAAGTGATGAAAAGTAGCAGAAATTGCCTTAGAAGGGTTTTTCATCATCTGGAATCGTATGAGGCTCAGTCTGACCAGGGGGGATTGTATTTGTATGCAAATCATAAGCTTCCAGAGCAAGAAAATGAAATCCACGATCACATATATCCATATATGTGACTACATTTTTTTCAAAAACTTCTAGATTTATCGGTAAACGAAGTACGATACTATTTGTGACATTTTTAAGACTTTGAAGTGGAAATGCGATCGCAAAATGAAAAAAATGTGATAGCATTTTTGCTTTTTTGCAAACACGAAAGTCTTCCAAAATTTTGTCTAGTCTCCGGAACATTTTGAATGTTGCCAGTCAGAGTTATGAGTCATCAGATATGGTCAAAATATTGACAAGGGGTCAAGCTACTAACAACATACTTTGGGCTTTAAAATGTAGCAATCTATCTTTGTAGGATCAATTCGATCAAATGTTCTTGACCAAAAATGCTTCCAAGCATTCCTCAGAATTCTTCATAATTTCTAAGCTCCAATTAACCCCAATGCTCCATTAAACATGTCTAAAGTTGCTCCCAAAGTAGTACTCCAGTCAAATTATCTGAAAACAACATAAAAACGTGAGGAGTACATGAATTCTAACGAAAGACATGAGCTGAACATTGCTGGTGTGAACCAATAAACCAATTGTAACTTTTATTTAAACTTTATACCTTAATTAGCATTACAAGAGAAAATAACATATTTTATAATTTCATGTCCTCAAGACTAGATAATTAAGAACCAAGATCGACGAATCCTTAAGAACCCGGCACGGCCAAATCAACTTTCGCTGAAGCAGTGAGGCCACCCGTAGGGGCCTTGCTCCTATGATCACTTTTTTGAGAATGAAAAATATCATATCACACACTTCTTCATTCGCGCCATATTTGACTTTGAGATGGCTTTTGAATTGATTAAAATTGAGTTTTTTGTATTTTTGCCTTCGGTTTTGAGTTCTTCATTCGTCTTTCTGAATTTCTAGAGATTTCTTTGAATAAGTGCTTGAACTTTAACTTACGTATCAGATATGACAGTTCTTACCCTTCTTTCTTTATGAATTTATGGATCTGATATAAGGTTCTCTATTACCGCGAAGGCAAGGCGTGTCAACAAATAGGTTCGTATCTTGTGGCTCCAAACTTGCCGATCCAGGTTCCTTTTAAACATTTCAAAGCAAATAATTCTGAAACTGTTATTATAGCCCACCTAGTTTTTTAGTACACCATTTAATTTAGTTTTTTTTTACAGCCGGCATCTCAGATCACAGTGTTTTGCGACTCCTAGTTATGAGAACTATTAATAAACTTACCACTATCGATCCAATCACTTTGTACTTTCATTTTCCATTTATACAGAGATATCGAATGCAAGAATGTCATCATACCATGTACATTTTTATGTTTTTTATTATAAAAATTCAGAATTTTTTGATTTTTTTAATGATTATTTAACATGTAGAAAATAAACTAAAAACTAAAAATAAAATATTTTTGGGGTTTTTTATTATATAATGATGCAGAAAAATAAAAATAGGAAATACTTTTTTGGAATTTTTTCAGATTTTTTATGTGCAATGCAGATAAAATGCAAAAAAGAAAATTGAAAATTTTAAAATTTTTAACAAAAAAAAATACAAAGTTTTACACTAACCCCCTTCCCAAGCTTAAAATGATGTGTTGCCCTCAATGCTTAGAGTGGAATGAACATCTCATTAAAACATGTAAAAATAAAAGACTGCAACTAGGAAAGAATGTACCTGATAAGGTTGTAGAAAATCTGATTTTTGACGAAGATGTTAGCGAAAAATCGTAATTTTAGCAGCTTTGGAAATCCTCTGATTGCCCCAAGCTTTCTTGGAACTGTGACCATCTCTTTATTGAAAGCAGAAAATAAACTAAAACTATATGGGTTGCCTCTCGGAAAGTCACCCTTTCTTAAAGTCGTTGGCTTGACTTTGCCTAACCAAATTTTCAACTGGTGTGGTTGGGACTTCTCTGTAGCTCAATTCTTTTCTTCCTCATTCCAGATTCCTTCAGATGTGGCGCAATTGGTGGATCTAGTGGTTGTACAGCAAAATGGAAAGACTTCAAATTTTTATCAGTAGTCTCATTTTTCATATCTTTTAGTCTTTTTCGTTTTCTAGTTTTGTTTTTAGAAGTCTCCTTCTTCTCTTCAGGTTTTTTTCTTTGCAAATTCTTCTCGAAATTGACCATCTCCTTTTCTTTTTCTAAAAGTTTTTTTTTCTTTTCAGTTTTTCTATTATTTTTCCTTAGCAGAAATCATCTTCTCCTCCTTTTCCCCAAGCTTATCTTCTTCTGTCAACTTCTTTTCAGCTCATTCAGCAAAAATTATATCTTCCTTCACCTCCCCAATATTATTTTGTTTCAGCTCCTTTGATGCATTATCAGATAATTTCCTTTCTAAAAACAGATCTTGTACACAAGCATTAAAAAACTCACAGCATTCCTCAAATTAAGGACTATTGGTACCCAGATAATTAATAGAAAATTTATCAATTGGAATTTCCTTTTCATTTTTTTCGAAATTAACCACATCCCCATCAAACTCCATTGAAAGCGTGCCATTAAAAACATTGTGACAACCCGAAATTTCTATTCTGTACAAACAATATCAAGTCAATAGAAGTTAGAACAGCTGCAGTAAATTTTCAGACTTTTGGTATAAGTTTGAGTATTTCAGGATTTACGCTTAAAGAGATATCAGGAGAGAGGATGCACTAGGGTTTTGTGCAACTCTGTTATTCCAAAACTTCCTGATATTAGAGTTCAATGCCTGAATAAAATATTTTCTGCCAAAAACCCCAGGATTATATATATGATTCTGAACCATATTTATTCATTTGTTCCATTTCCAACTAGAGAAAAACCAATTTCTCTCTCGCGGATCTTCGGCCTTTCGTCCCAAAACGTGAGTACTTCTATCTAGGTGTGTTATAGAGCTTGTTATGTGTCTAATAACCTAGAAATCATATGGAAACATCAAGATCAAAGAGTTTACGGCCCAAGAACATCTTGGACCGTAAACCCTTCTTTAAGGGCCAAATGAGTGCCTAGGTCCCTTCCTTTTGCAATGAAACTATGCTAGGCTCGTACCCTAATGTGTATAGAACTTCAAAACACCATAAACACCATACCCATGAGAGATTACGGCCGTAATCTCTAAGGGTTTTGGTTCTTGGGCCGTAAACATCAAATAAGGGTACCAAAGTGTGCCTAAGGCCTTCTTTAACCTTAGATAAATGTTTAAACCCTATCCTAGATGAGCATGGGACTTGAAAACATAAAAATACCACTTTCCATATGGGTTTATGGTAGTAAACCCAAAAGGAAATGGCCTTGGGGCCGTAAACTCCTCAAAGGAGTGTATTGATGCCCTAAACCCTTCCGAGGACCATCAAGTAGCAACGCTTCTAGGGAACATGTAAAGCTTCAAAACTCCAAATAAGCTAGGGCATAAGAGCTTACGGCCGTAAACTCAAGAGTTTACGACCGTAAACTCACTGTTTGATGGTTCTTGGAGAGTAAACTCAAGAATGGGGTCCTTTGGAACCCTAAACCCACTAGCCTTGTCCTATAACAACTTAGATGCAATCCTTAGGGCTAATAACACTTACATAAGGTGTTTAGCATGTTCTAGGAGGTCTTAACATTTTCAATTAGTAGTTTAAGACTAATTAGGTACATATATGTGTGATTATATGTTAACTAGGATCATAGAGTGTGTTCAAGGCTTCACTTGACACCTAGCAATCCTACATCTTCAGTTCATCCGTACCACTCACTGTAGGTGAGTTCATACCCCTTAATCAATGGTTTAAATGTTTTTAAATGCTTTATGGGGGGATACAAGTTAAATACTTATAGTTATTACATCAATCACATGTGATTAATAACTACAAAACCAGTGGTTTTCTTACTAATCAAATTGTTTATCAAACTGTTTTACAAATTCTTATAATTATCAAATACATTTACTTAAGCACTGTTATACTTATTATCAATTGCATGTCTATGTATGTATAGTTATATAAGCAATGTTTAAAATGCTTAGGAAGGCGTGCCCGCTTTATTTCCTTTTCCCCGTTGGGATGTGGGCTGGTAAGGTATCGGGTATCCGTCCGAAGGTCGTTTAATTATTAGTTATATATCATGTGTATATATATAGTCATAAAGGTTCTTCGAGTCAGTTCAATATCCTTGGGTAGCAAGGGTATACTCCCATGTTCATACGTACCAGTTACATTACTAGTAAGCTACCATAGGGGTAGCACAGGAAGATACAATTACTATTACTAAAACAATGAAACATACAATGAGTCAGTTCATTCATGAGTCAGTACGAGTAATACATACAGTACATTACTATACATGCTAGATAGAGAGAACATACATTACAGCTAGTACACACAGTACATTACTATACATGCTAGAAAGAGAGAACATACATTACAGCTAGCACACGCAGAACATTTCAGTACATACAGGCTAGACAGAGAAAGAGTACACTTTTCAATTAGCACATTCATTACATGTACATTTATGCAGTTATGTGAACCATTAAGCGGGTCATGGCACTTCCTATCATGACCGTTTTTGTATCCCGAATCTCCTTAATTGGGGAGCGTATGAGTTTGCGTATAGATCTATATTGGATTGACTATCCTACACCTTGCTGCTCGCTACAGTGGGACTTGCAAGTCTACGGGTGCCAAATGCCATTTCTTACGGCGTCTTACATCGTCGTTTTACTAGAGTCGATAGTAGGATACAGGTCGATCACATGTTACATTGAATACCTTTTTTTTTAAGGTAGTTAGTACAGTGTAGTCACTTATTACAAATACTGTGGTACTTTGATATTTTCCCATCACATTCACTTCGTGAACATTCACACGATGCACGGTAATGTAAAAACTATATTTTGTTGAATGATAGTCAGAATTGGGAAAACACACACTCTAACAAGAGACACATGCACAGACACTAGATGCCTTGGTAGAAGGCTGCAGTTAGTAGGAAACATAGGGTTTTCTAGGAGTGTTCAAACATTTTACAAAACATTGTACAAAACATCTTACAAATGCTTTCATACAAAGACATACATTAATATACTTATGAGCTCACCAGCTTTGAGCTGATACTCACTTTCAAAATAACTTGTATTCTTAGGTCACCAATAGACAAGAACAGGTGCCAGGCTTTTGAGAACATGGAGTTCGTTCAAGACTCGTCTTTTATTTTGATATGTATATTTTGGTGTCTATAACTTTGACAGAACACACATGCTTGAAATTATATTATTAATGCAATGGATGATGTTGTTGCTTGTTTAATATTATTCATTGTTTGTGATACTATACATGACGCCCTCCACCCCAGAATGTTTCCGCCATTCATGGTTTTGGGGTATGACAAACATCAATTTTAGTTTTTGTAGTTTTTATAAATGGATTTCCTAAAATTATTGAGTTTTTATTAAAACATCCACATCGCCCATGTCCAGAATATAAAAATTAACAAGAAAAATGAGTGCATTCACTTGGACAAAACATCATCTAATACACCTTTTGGGTGTATTGTCGAGTGATGAACCAACTGAATGATTGTCCTGGTTTTTTGTAAAGGTCCAAATTTTAATATTTCAAAAATAGAAAAAGGGAGGAAATTGACTGATGCACCTACGTGTAGCATGACTTTTGGAAAAGTGAGGTTTCCAACTTACAAGGAATTGAGAAAATCCCCAGATACTTGCACTTTGGGGGCAAAGCTTTTTGCAAAATAAAAGAAATATTTTTGCCAGCTTTTATGGTTTCGTTAAATTTTCAGTTTTTTCTTTGAAATGCATAAATCTTTCAAAAACTTGGCGTAACGAAGAATTTGTTTAATTATTTCTAAAAGAAGGAATATATACCTCCACCTTACGAAAGGTGTCCATGTTATTCTCGTCCTCTCTCTAGTGTTTTGTACTCTTCATTCGTGATGGAAATGGTGGAAGTGGCTTGTACTCTTCCAAATTTGGCTTGGGCTGTGTGGGAATCTTTTTTCTGCCACCCTTTCAACTTCTCTGTGTGACATCCCCAATTTGACGGCCAGAAAAGATCGATTTTGTTTATGATTTATATAAAAACCAGAGTACCTTTTTAAAGAAAATGTTGTGGAATTTGTTCCCAGAAAACATGATAAATATATTATCAAAGCATTTCCGAAGAAACATATTTTATTCATTTTAAAACATTGGGATGTCATTGTCAATATAGAAACATAAGCAAAATAGACCTTACATTCATTTACACTAGTGGTTTATATCTTCTTTAATCTCTCAGTGTAATATAGCTTCGCATCGATACCTGTGATACATATATATTGAGTGGGTCAGGTTAGGAAACCTGGTGAGTACATAGGGTTTTCAACCCACAATAATAAAGTTATTATATTTCATCATCAAACAATTAACCCAATTACCCATCCCCATTATCTTCTTTAGTCTTAAGGATCTACCCTAAGAATCAACTATCATTCACTCATTCTCTCCTTAATCTCAAAATCCTCTAGAACATAACTGATTATTACTTCTCTTCGGAGCAAGTCATTCGTGACTTTATCACTAAGCTTGATCGCACTCACTAACTTGGTCTGAATGCATTCCATGTTATGAATCAACTTATGTGTATACTTGATATATCACCTGCTGTCATTTATATTTCCTTACATTTCGACAACTAACTCTCTAATTATCTAACTCGTTAACTTATTATTGTTGAGCTTTTAGATCCTTTGAGATTAACTATTCTGCAACTATACTTGTTCTAACGTTTGTTCAAGTGTGTCTCAAGTTTTTCTTTCAACAATAGCTGTCAATATCCATCTATAGGGAACCAAATCCATAGCCGTCAATGTTCATTTGTAAGTCACTAAGTCCATAGCTACGAAGGTTCATATTTATAATCTTTCATCTCTCATCATTCATCTACCCATCTTTAGCCAATATTTTTATAGGTATAAAATACACATACAATTTAAATCAAATAAAATATGTATATTCAGTTCATCCAACATAAATATCAAGAAAATAGATAATATGCACACATAGCACGTAATTTATATTAAATACTTCATATCTATGTGTCTCGGTGTCGATTTCAGACCCGTGCGACCTTGGCAATCCTGCTATCAAGGACAACCAAGTAAGTTGAATAAATAACGAGAGGCTACTAGGAAACACTTGCATATCAGAACTGGGAACTTTATATTGATTGTAGTGAAATTCATGGATACAAATGAGGGGGAGGAGAGCCCTTTTTATAGGCTCTCCTGGATTACAAATAGTCATGAATCTAATAGCCAACTAACTAAAAGACAGGTAAATGAAGAGACATGTTCTAGAATCTACAATGAAGGCACATGTTCCAGAAAGTTTCTAGACTATGGGCTGGACTAGACCCAGTAAGACAAAAACGGGCCTCCTGAATTTAGGTTGTAACACCCTCCCCCACTTGATTTCACGACGTCCCTTTCATGTCTTCCTCGTAGCTTTGAATCACATCCTTGAATTGCCACAATGCGTCTTCTCGTTCCTAGCTTGTTTCACCGTCTTCCTCCCCTTTCCAGCGAATCAAATACTTTGTGCTGCTTGGCACTCCTTTCTTCCGAGCCACTCGATCAGCCAAAATACAATCTATCTCCTTATCAAACTGTGTAGTAATGGTTGTATGGGATCGCTTCGATTCATTGCAATCTAGATCCTCCTCGTCTCTGTGATACCATTTCAACAAGCTCACGTGTACCACCGGGTGGATTTTGAGTCGTGGTTGGAGTTCCAATTGGTAGGCTGTCGAACCGATCCTCTTTGTAACGGGGAATGGTCCCTTATATTTCCTGATGAGGTTTTTGTGCAATGATCTCAATGCCTTGAACTGATTTGGTGTCACACCCAAAAATTTCATGCCAAATTAAAACTTTCTCAAAACATTTAAAACCATTTAACATTACAAAGTTTTTTTTTCAAAATATCTAATATTAGAGTTTTCCCAGAAACATAAACAAATCATGAGGAGTTGTACGATCATGCCTTCGCCTTGCCGCGAACAATAAACTGTAACTGTAAGCCCGAAAGCTTAGTGAGTTTCCCCAAAATACCTATACTCACAACAATACACATATAATCATAAACAGCATTCTATGGATCCAATCAACCATCGGGTTGGAATACCCCAGGCCCTCAACCAACAGGTTGGAATACCAACACACTATGGGTCCAATCAACCATTGGGTTGGAATACCCCAGGCCCACAACCAACAGGTTGGAATGCCTAACTACTATGAGTCGAATCATCCCGAGGATGGAATGCTCACGGCCCACAACCAATAGGTTGGAATGCCCAAGTCTATTGGCTTTCGCACAAAGTAGACAAGCCTCAACCGCCAAACAAACATGTGCACATATAACAAATAATCTCATAACAGTCTATAGACAACAACTGATCTAACGGATCATACCACATATAAAATAATATTATCCTACCCTCTAGGATGCCGAACTAACAGGTCGTGCCACGTACCACATAATATTATCCTACCCTCTAGGATACCGATCTAACAGTTCATACTAGCATAACATAACCTGATAACAATCCAAAGGGCTGGCCTTGGTGCCTTCGACCCTTGAGTATAGTGAGGATAACTCACCTCACATATGTCGCATTGAAGTGATAGGCTCAAACTCACGAATCACCAACGCGAACTCCACCACCTATAGTTACCATAAGACCTTTTCCATAAATTTCCCAAATAACCAAAATACCCTCAGAGGTCAACTGGTTAACCCTAGGTCAAAGTCAACAGTCAACAGTCAAGGTGAACAGTCCATGTTGACCCGACTCGTCGAGTGCAGTTCATCGACTCGTTGAGTCCTCCCTAAACTCGAGAAGTCGTGAAATCCTTGATTGAATCGTCGAGTTTCCCTGCAACTCGTTGAGTTCATACATGTCCAGGGTTGGGAAAACCCTAGTCAACTCACCGAGTCATCTGACTGACTCGCCGAGCCCAAGGCAATCTCCATCGGACTCGCCGAGTTGTTCATCAACTCGTCGAGTTCATGACCATCTTCATATGACTCGCCGAGTCGACCTTGCGACTCGCCGAGTCCCTTCAATCCTTCACCCATACAGATGCTTTTTAAGCCATGTTAAGGCTCCATATAGATGCTTTGCTCTGATACCACCTGTCACGGTGTCAATTTCAGACATGTGCGACCTTGGCAATCCTGCTATCAAGGACAACCAAGTAAGTCGAATAAATAACGAGAGGCTACTAGGCAACACTTGCATATCAGAACTGGGAACTTTATATTGATTGTAGTGAAAATTCATGGATACAAATGAGGAGGAGGAGAGCCCTTTTTACAGGCTCTCCTGGAATACAAAGAGTCATGAATCTAACAGCCAACTAACTAAAAGACAGGTAAATGAAGAGACATGTTCTGGAATCTACAATGAAGGGTTCCAGAAAGTTTCTAGACTATGGGATGGACTAGACCAAGCAAGACAAAAACACACCTCCTGAATTTGGGTTGTAACATATGTGTAAGATTAAAGTAACTATGCACCCACCTTAATAGCGGGATTTGATAGAATCTAATTAAAAATGGTCAGCGGTTCATGATTGTTGGGCTTGGGATAAGGAACTCCTTCAGCAAACGAGAGAATGAAATAAGGTTTTGTGTAAGGAATGAAAGGGTCAAACTTGCTATTTATAGGCTGTTTTGGGCCATTCAGTCGTGAAATACCTATGTTCATGTCGTGAACTTCCATGAGTCGTCTTGTAGCTTTACCACATGTTTTTAGCCTTGATTAGTGTCCTTGACTAGTTTCAATTCGTGGACTTAATGTTCTCGTCGTGGACTTAACGCGGCTAGGGTTTCTGCCACGTGTCATGCCCTCAGACAGCTACATCTTTGGAAGCTCATCACTTTTGCATACGAGCTCCGTTTTTGGCATTCTTTATATCCACGCGTAGGTAGAGAAGTTGTAGCACCCAGTTCCTGGTATGCATTTAATTCAAGCATTTTTATGGTTTTCCCTGGGACTCGACGAGTCGGAGGACCCACTCATCGAGTAGAGACGAGTCTGCAAACATCTTAAGTGACCTACTCAACGTGTCGGAAGACAGACTCGGCGAGTAGGCGTTGTGCGAGTAAAACCCTAAATATGAGGGTTTGCACCCTATATAAACACCTTAACTCAGCCACCCTTGTCCCTAACACTCCCTTAGTGCTGGATATCGAAATCCTAGCCATTTGTGTGTGTGTGTGTTAAGGCCATTTTGGTGTTCTTGGTTGGTTTGTGATGCTTGGAAGGAAAGAGGAAGCTTGGGATTTCGAGTTGGGACTTGTAGATCCATAGATCTTACTTCATCTTCTGATGAAGCAAGGTAAATGCCCCCTGTTTTGGTCTTCCTTTTTGCTTGTTCATCTTTAGGGCCTAGGGTCATGGTGCATTTAGGTCTTCTTAAGCCATATTCAGATTTGTAAGGTGATTCATGGGGCTCTACTTCCAGACCAGAGTCATTGGAGGGGTCTCATGGCATAAAGGTGCCAACTTTATGGCCATGAGAGCCCCATGCACATTGTAGAGCACCTTCTATGGACTTTTGAGCTAAAAAACCCATGCATGTGCATCAAGTTTGAAACTTTACGTATAAAATGGACATTCAGAGGCCAGAACTATGGTTTTAGTGTGTTAAATCCATTTTAGATAGACTATATAGAAATGGTCAAGGTTGGACTCGGCAAATCGTTCTTGGGACTCGGCGAGTCGGTGCGCTTTCAGCCATCTTAAACCCTTCTGTGATGGTCAGTTGTTAGAAAAGGGAGTCCCATAGCTGTTTAGAAGTATTGGACTTAGCCTTAGACCTGGAGTTCATGGGACTCGGCGAGTGCATGAATAGACTCGACGAGCCCAAGGCAATCTACCTGCACATGAAGATGAACTCGACGAGTTGTTCATACAACTCGGCGAGTCAAGGACAGGGCTTGTTCTTCATATGAAGATGAACTCGGCGAGTTGTTCATATAACTTGGCGAGTCGGATGAAGGATCATTCGATGTTCGAATAGGAGAAGAACTTGTCGAGTCATTGCCTAACTCGACGAGTAGGGACGGGAATGAGGACCATTAGATGGATAAGGACTCGACGAGTTGGCGGCCCAACTCGGCGAGTCAGGTCAGCTGGAAGTTGACTTTGGCTTGACTTTGACTAGGTCAGGGGTAGAATAGTCATCCCTCCATAAGAGTAGTTATCAGACTCTGATTGGGTGTTTTGTGGGAATTATAGCCGGAGGAGTTCCGGAGCAGCAGTAGCAGACAGAGAGTTCCCGCACAGATTGGCAGCTACTACTACGAGCTGAGTTACCTTCCAGTATGGGTGGGTCTAAGTCACCAATGTCGGACCACCAATAAGTAGTTATGTATGAGATGATTGTCTTCGTGATAAATATCTTGGTATGTTAATGTGTTATGGTCACGAGATATGCCTGTATGATATGCTATGTGTGTAGAAGGGATTAGTTGTGCCTACCCAGTTATGCGTGACTGTATGATTATCTCTCGTTACGGTATGCTAGTGCTAGGGGTGAAATAGTCCCCAATTACCGGTTGAAAGATACCGATGGCGTGTACCGGTTGAAAGATACTGATGATGGTTACCGGTTGAAAGATACCGATGGCAGTTACCGGTTGAAAGATACCGATGGTGTTATGTGGTGTGTGGTATGATGGGGGAACTCACTAAGCTTTGTGATTATAGTTTCAGTTTTGGTTTTAGGTACCACTTCGTCCAAGGGGAAAGAGTCGGTGGCGTAGCAACGCATCACACACATGGTTTCCGCATCGGATTTTCTGGGATTGTACTCTGATTTTCATTGTTCCTGATGATATGGTTTTCGAGACATGATTTGATGATTTTATGAATGATGAAATAGTGACAATGTTTTGTTAATATAAATTATGATCTACTTAATTTAAAAACAAAATTTTTAGCCTCAAATTTTGGGATGTTACAGGTTGGTATCAGAGCCCTGGTTTGAGGGATTTGGACACACCCTCGGGGGTATATGGACTCAAACTGAGGGATTTAAAATTCTTTTTCACAGAGAAAACAATTTTCTAAAATCTAAGTTAGGGAATTTTGAGAAAGAACAAGGTGTGTGATGCGTGCAACCAGCTGAGCTCAAGTAAGTTTTCCCCAAGATACCCATACTTGTTATGTTATATCATGTGATATATGATTCTGAGAACTGCATTTTAGACTAGGGCTAAGGATCTAGGAGGATGCCTTGTATGCCTGATATATGATTTTGAGAACTGCATGCTAGCCTAGGGCTAAGGATCTAGGAGGATGCCTTGAATGCCTGTTGTACGAGCTGTATGCTAGGACTGTCTAGTCAGCAGTAGGATAGCCTGATTAGGTTATGCTTGAAGTGGTTACTCAATGCATGAATGTTTCTTGCTTTGTGCTATAGGAGTCCTGGCTAACTTTAACTAACTAGTAAGCGGATATGTAGCAGTATCCGCAAGCTAGTTAAGGAATGTTGGTAGGGACTCCTAATGCAGCTGATGGCGGAGAGCAGGTTGGAGAGTGCCCTAGGAAATTCTAGGATGAGATCAGTGGAAAGGGTATCGGAAAAGGGGACTCGGTGAAGTCGAAGTAATCCTTGAGGAAAGTACGGATAGATGTGGAAGGTAGTATGGGCCCGTACTACTGAAAGTAGAGGATCCGTACTCAAGTCAAGGAGGGCTGAGATGGAACCAGGGGACTTGGAGAGTGTGTGAGACTTCTCGAGAGTATGTGTGATCCTGATGTTTGTATTTTTATTTTTAGTATGGTGACCACACGACATGGAGCGGGAGGCTTGGGGTTAGGATCAGGTTCGGTCTCGGGCGAAGGATCCGGGCAGGTGGATGGCGGGCTACGCGAGTTCATCGCGTCGGAGATCACGAGAGGTATCCTTGAGTCGACCCCAGTCATTTTCGGGTCGATCAAGGAAGGGATCATCGAGCTGATGAAGGATTATCTCCAATCATTCAGGAGTGATTTGGCGTCTAGCCAGGCGAGTACGCGCACACTGTCCTTTAAGGACTTCAGAGGGAGTGGTGAGCCAGATTTCCATGGGGTGAAGGACCCCATTGCTGCTAGGAGATAGATCGTAGATATTGAATCTACGTAGCTGACGAGCTTCTGTCCGGAAGGGTCGAAGGTTCGTTTCGTTGCGGGATGTTTGAGGGATCGAGCCAAAGATTGGTGGAAGTTGATTGGTGATACGTTGGGAGCCCCAACCATTGAGGCTATGACGTGGTAAGACTTTGTGACCCGATTCAGGGCTGAGTTTGCACCAGCTGTGGAGCTCCAGTAGTTGGCCAGGGAGTTGTTGGATATGAGACAGACTACAGAGACTGTGGCGGAGATCACCGCCAAGTTCCGGGAGAGGGCTTTGTTGGTGCCCCAGTATGCGGGTGATGAGGACTTGAGGAGGACTCACTACCATGACATGCTATGAACCAATATTAGGGAGCATGTTAGTTTTTCAGCCTGCCCCACCCTGGATTCCATACGGAAGAGGAAGGGAAGGGAGAGGAGGGACAGACGACAGGGGCTTCGGGGAAGAAGCCCAAGGGATTCGATGTTAGGCCGAAATGCTAGTAGGGGCGGGACCGCTGTGGGAAATGCGGTCGGTCACATGAGGGAATTTTCCGCACTGGGCCAGGTTCCGGCTGCTATAAGTGTGGCAAGATTGGGCATTTTGGCAGAGATTGTATTGCCCCTACTCATGCGATTCAGACATCAGACCTGGTTTGCTTTCATTGCAATCAGAGGGGACATAAAAAGGTCAATTACCCTAGATTGACAACAACAGCAGCGCCGGCAGTGGCGCCAACTCCGGCGACTGCACGGGTTACGGATGGTCAGAAGGTCAAGATGGAGGCTCTAGTGGTGCAGAGCCGAGCATTTCAGCTGACAGCCGAGGAGGCATGCGCTGCACCCGACGTGGTGATGGGTATGATTTCTCCTCTCAGATCTTTTACGTTATTGTCATGATTTTGATATGTTATATATATATATATATATATATATATATATATATATATATATATATATATATATATGTGTGTGTGTGTGTGTGTGTGTGTTCTGTTTAGGATCGTTCCATGTGAACGGTATCCCAGTTCAGGTATTGTTTGATTCGGGTACTACCCGATCGTTTGTCTCTCTTGCGCTTAGAATGAGGTTTCCTGAGTCGTCGGACATGTTGGATTGCCCCCTTGAGGTCGAGATTGCGGAAGGCCGGTCAGTGCGAGCATTAGAGATCTACCGAGATTGTGTTTTGAGGATGTTCAAGGAGCGTTACCTGGTAGATCTGGTCCCCATACCCTTGCGGGGGAACAAAGTTATTATTGGTATGGATTGGCTAAGCCCCAATGCGGCAGTGATTGACTGCGCGCAGCAGTTGATGCGGATCAGGACCCCAAGTGGGGGAGAGCTGGTGGTTCAGGGCGAGAGGTCACATCAAGGATCAACTTTATGTTCGGCAGCGAGGGCTAGGCGCTACCTCCATCAGGGTTGCACAGGATATGTCGCCTATGTTATGGATACCCGGGAGGCGGGTCAGTTGACGGTGGGCGATGTACCCATGGTGCGAGAGTTTGCGGATGTATTCCCCGATGAGTTGCCTTGGATACCTCCGGAGAGGCAGGTGGAGTTCAGGATCGACCTAGTCCCTGGTGCGGCTCCGATAGCCAAGGCACCATATCGGTTGGCTCCTCCTGAGATGCAGGAGTTGTCTACACAGCTGCAGGAGTTGTTAGACAAAAGATTCATTAGACTGAGTAGTTCACCATGGGGATCCCCGATTCTGTTTGTGAAGAAGAAGGATGGGTGGCAACGGATGTGTATAGATTATCGGGAGCTGAATAAGGTAACGGTAAAGAACCGTACCCACACCCGAGGATCGATGACCTCTTTGATCAGCTTCAGGGAGCATCTTGGTTCTCCAAGATTGATTTGCGTTCGGGGTATCATCAGATGAGGGTCAGAGAGGAGGATGTGCAGAAGACTGCTTTCCGGATGCGCTATCGCCATTATGAGTTCGTGGTGATGCCCTTCGGGCTCACCAATGCTCCTGCTGCATTCATGGATCTCATGAACCGCATGTGCAGACCAATGTTGGATCAGTCTATGATAGTCTTTATTGATGATATCTTGGTATATTCCAAGACGAGAGAACAACATGAGGAACACCAGCGGGAGGTTCTGGATACCTTGAGGAGGGAGAGCTTATATGCCAAGTTCTTCAAGTTCAATAACTGGTTGCGCGAGGTGCAGTTCCATGGGCATCTCTTCAACCAAGACGGGATTTCGGTTGACCCGGCCAAGGTAGAGGCCATGATGAGGTGGGAGGTTCTGAGGTCTCCATCCAAGATTCGGAGCTTCCTGGGATTGGTAGGTTATTATCGGAGATTCATTCAGGACTTCTCCAAGATAGCCGTGCCCCTGACCAGGTTGACGAGGAAAGTTGTGGTCTTTCGTTGGGGGCCTGAGCACCAGGCTGCATTCGAGACATTGAGACAGAGATTGTGTGAGGCGCCAATCATAGCCTTGCTAGAGGGCATGGAGGATTTTGTTGTATACTGTGATGTGTCCATCTCGGGCTTGGGTGCAGTATTGATGCAGAGAGGGCATGTTATAGCTTACACTTCGAGGCAGTTGAAGCCTTACGAGGTGAACTACCCGACACATGATTTGGAGTTGGGGGCTGTTGTGTTCGCCCTCAAGATTTGGTGCCATTACCGATATGGGGTTCGTTGTACTATCTACACGTACCACAAGAGCCTGAGGTATCTCATGGACCAGCCAAATCCGAATATGAGGCAGCGTCGGTGGCTTGATGTGGTAAAGGATTATGACTGTGAGATCATCTACCACCCAGGGAAGACCAATGTGGTGGCCGACATGCTTAGCCACAAGGCAACACCGATCAGGGATATCTGTATGAGAATGACAGTGGTGACTCCGCTGTTGGAGCGGATTCGGGAGGCCCAGCAGGAGGCCATGAAGGAGGAACATCAGAAGAGTGAGCAGATTGTGGGACAGGTTTCCTCCTTTAACTATGATAGCCGAGGATTATTGACATTACATCGTAGGGTGTGGGTACCATACCTTGAGGGTGTGCGCCAGGTGCTGTTGGAGGAGGCACACAAATCCCGATTCTCCATTCATCCCGGGGCGACGAAGATGTATAGAGATCTTCGTCTAGACTATTGGTGGCCCTGCATGAAGCGGGATGTAGCATGGTACGTGGAGCGTTGCTTGACCTGCAGGAAGGTCAAGGCCGAGCACCAGAGGCCACACGACAAGATGCAGCCGTTGGATATTCCTCTGTGGAATTGGGAAGATATTACTATGGACTTCATCACCAAACTTCCCAGGACCGTGCGGGGAGTAGATTCCATATGGGTCATCGTGGATCGGTTGACAAAGAGTGCCCATTTTATACCAATCCAGGAGAGTATCTCGGTCGAGAAGTTGGCCGACATCTACATTTGGGAAGTGGTGGCACGGCACGGAGTGCCAGTCTCTGTGATTTCAGACAGAGATGTGCGGTTTACTTCCAGGTTCTGGAAGAAATTCCACGATGAGTTGGGTACTCGTATGCACTTTAGCACTGCATTTCACCCGAAGACGGATGGTCAGAGCAAGCAGACCATCCAGATTTTGGAGGATATGTTGTGGGCATGTATGCTAGATTTTGGTGGTAGTTGGGATACTTACCTCCCATTGGTTGAGTTCTCGTATAACAACAACTATCACGCGAGTATCGATCGTCCTCCCTTTGAGATATTGTACGGGAGGAAGTGCAGGACCCCGATATGCTGGGGTGAGGTTGGCCAGAGGGTCATGGGGAGCACCGAAGTGGTGCTCAAGACGACGAAGAGGATTCAGCAGGTCCAGAGCAGGCTTCAGACTGCTCAGAGTTGGCAGAAAAGTTATGCCGAAAAGCGCCGATCAGACCTGGAGTTCCAGGTCGGGGATATGGTTCTCCTGAAGGTGTCGCCATGGAAAGGCGTCATCCGATTCAGGAAACGGGGCAAGTTAGGCCCCAGGTACATTGGACCGTTCAGGGTTTTAGCCTGGGTAGGCAAGGTGGTGTACAAATTGGATCTGTCAGCCGAACTCAACCAGATCCACAACATTTTCCACGTCTCCCGCCTGAGGTAGTGCCTGGTGGACGACTCAGCAGTGGTACCCTTAGAGGATATCTAGGTTGATGACAACCTGAATTACATCGAGCGAGCGGCAGCAATCCTCGACCGGAAATCAAAGGATTTGAGGAACAAGAGGGTCGAGCTGGTGAAGGTGCAATGGCAGCAACAGAAGGGCTCGGAATGGACTTGGGTGCCAGTGGATGAGATGATGGAGCATTACCCAGAACTTTTCCAGGAACGAGCAGCAGACTTCGAGGACGAAGTCTAAAATAAGTGGGGGAGATTTGTAGCACCCAATTCCTGGTACACATTTAATTCAAGCATTTTTATGTTTTTCCCTGGGACTCGGCGAGTTGGAGGACCCACTCGTCGAGTAGAGACGAGTCCGCAGACATATTGAGTGACCTACTCGACAAGTCGAAGACGGACTTGACGAGTAGGCGTTGTGCGAGTAAAACCCTAAATCTGAGGGTTTGCACCCTATATAAACACCTTAACTTAGCCTCCCTTGTCCCTAACACTCCCTTAGAGCTGGATATCGAAATCCTATCTGTTTGTGTGTGTGTGTTAAGGACATTTTGGTGTTCTTGGTTGGTTTGTGAAGCTTGGAAGGAAAGAGGAAGCTTGGGATTTCGAGTTGGGACTTGTAGATCTAGAGATCTTACTTCATCTTCAGCTCAAGCAAGGTAAATGCCCCCTGTTTTGGTCTTCCTTTTTGGTTGTTCATCTTTAGGGCCTAGGGTCATGGTGCATTTAGGGCTTCTTAAGCCATTTTCAGATTTGTAAGGTGATTCATGGGGATCTACTTCCAGACCTGAGTCATTGGAGGGGTCTCATTGCATAAAGGTGCCAACTTAATGGCCATAAGAGCCCCATGCACATTGTAGAGCACCTTCTATGGACTTTTGAGCTAAAAACCCCATGCATGTGCATCAAGCTTGGAACTTTACGTATAAAATGGACATTAGGAGGCCATATCTATGGTTTTGGTGTGTTAAATCCATTTTAGATCAACTATATAGAAATGTTCAAGGTTGGACTCGGCGAGTCGTTCTTAGGACTCGGCGAGTCGGTGCGCTTTCAGCCATCTTAAACCCTTCTTCGATGGTCAGTTGTTAGAAAAGGGAGTCCCATAGCTGTTTAGAAGTATTGGACTTAGCCTTAGACCTGGAGTTCATGGGACTCGGCGAGTGCATGAATAGACTCGACGAGCCCAAGGCAATCTACCTGCACATGAAGATGAACGCGACGAGTTGTTCATACAACTCGGCGAGTCAAGGACAGGGCTTGTTCTTCATATGAAGATGAACTCGGAGAGTTGTTCATATAACTCGGCGAGTCGGATGAAGGATCATTCGATGTTCGAATAGGAGAAGAACTCGTCGAGTCATTGCCTAACTCGACGAGTAGGGACGGGAATGAGGACCATTAGATGGATAAGGACTCGACGAGTTGGCGGCCCAACTCGGCGAGTCAGGTCAGCTGGAAGTTGACTTTGGCTTGACTTTGACTAGGTCAGGGGTAGAATAGTCATCCCTCCATAAGAGTAGTTATCAGACTCTGATTGGGTGTTTTGTGGGAATTATAGCCGGAGGAGTTCCGGAGCAGCGTGTACCGGTTGAAAGATACTGATGATGGTTACCGGTTGAAAGATACCGATGGCAGTTACCGGTTGAAAGATACCGATGGTGTTATGTGGTGTGTGGTATGATGGGGGAACTCACTAAGCTTTGTGATTATAGTTTCAGTTTTGGTTTTAGGTACCACTTCGTCCAAGGGGAAAGAGCCGGTGGCGTAGCAACGCATCACACACATGGTTTCTGCATCGAATTTTCTGGGATTGTACTCTGATTTTCATTGTTCCTGATGATATGGTTTTCGAGACATGATTTTACGATTTTATGAATGATGAAATAGTGACAATCTTTTTGTTATGTTACAGACGTACTATAAAAATTTAGTTTAGATCACTAAGACTAAAATGTACTTTCCCGTAAAACTTCGACATGCCATAACTTCTTCGTTATAACTTGGATTTCAGTGTTCTTTATATGTACGGAATCCTTGTGACATATACTATAACTTAGTTAAGATTATTTATTCTTAAAAATCTTCTATCAAAAAGTTGTTTTTGAAGCTTATTGTCTCTAAATTAACTAGCCCGAATCTGCGGGCTTTACACTATGTCACCTAAAACTACTTCAAATTATTTTTCAACTTCCACTTCTGGTTTAGAAACGCTTGGGCCTTCATAACCTTTTCCAGTTATTAAGGAAATAACGCTCACATTATGCTTTAAATTTTTTTCAGTGTGCCTCGATAACTTTCCTTAAGACTCCAGTCGACCCATAGAAGTGGCAAGTTGAGACACCTGTTGTTCCAGATTGTTGATACTAGCTCTGGTTTCGTTCTAGAACACATGGGTGTTGGTGGATAGGCTTTTAACAATATCTTCTAAGGCCATGATGGAATTGTTGGCTTGTTGATTGGAATTTTGATTCTGAAAATTTTGTTGCTAATAATTTTGCTCAAAACCCGGTTGCTGAAAATTTTGTTGATGATGAAATCCAGGTGGATTTTAATATTGATGTCGTTGTTGAAAATTGTTTTGGTAATTTTGTTGACAGCCTCCGACAACTTTTACAATAGTTGTTTCTTCTTGCAATAATGGGCACATGTTTGTTGAATGTTCGGTCTTCAAGCAAATCCCACATTGTTTCTTTGCAATTGCCTTTTCTTTTATCAGTAGTAGAACTGCTTTTGTCAGTTCATAAATTTAGGCCTCCAGATGATGTGAGATGACTTCTTTGACTCCTCTTGGCTTATCAGCGTACCACTCGTCTTCATTCACAAATTTTTTTAACTCAATAGCCAACTTCATGATTAGCTCTGGGATTTCTGTTGGTGTCATATCGCCTAAAGATCTGTCACTCAAAGCGTTCATCATCCTTCTATCCATGGGTGTCAGCCCTTCGCAGAAATAGTTGCACAAACGATAATAGCTTATCCTATGTTGTGGGCACCGAACCAATAACTTTTTGAATATCTCCTAGTAAGTATGTAGAGCTTCTCTTCTTCCTTGTTTGATACCAATGATCTATATGCAAAGGCTCAAAACTTGTGTTTTCAAAAAATAATTTTCTAAAAATAATTTCACGAGATTAGTCCATGTAGTGATTAAACCGGATGAGAGCTTGTACACCATTCTCTTGCTAAATCTTGAAGTGAAAAGGGAAATGCCCTTAGCTTTATCTGGTCTTCAATAATTGCATGTAGGTTCATTCCAGAACAAACCGCATGAAATTCCTTAAGGAATTTATATGGTTCTTCGTTTTATAAGCCTCTAAACATGGGAAGAAGATGTATCAGCCCAAATTTGAGTTCGAAGTTCTAGGATTCAGGGAAAGTGATGCAGAGAGGCTGCTACTTAACCTCTCGGATGGCCCATTGGCTAAGAGTCTTCTCTTCAACTTCGTCTCCACTCATGGCTGATTTTTCAGATTCAGTTTCAGACGAGTCTGTGGTTTCAGATTTTTTATATTTTGGTGGGGAGTATGTTTTTACTGGGTTTGGGAAGGTGAGGTTGGGGGTACTTTCGGGAAAGACGGAAAAGTCGGGTTTTGTTCGTTCCACAAGGGACTGCCTTATAGTGTGCTGAGTTCTGGTGGTACCGAAGATGATGAACCAAAGAAACCGACTGATTGCTTCTATTTTGCTGCTTCTTTCTTCACTTTTCTTGTAGTTCTTTCAATTTTGGATGAAAAAAAACTAGATGTGTATATGTACGAAAAGTTATTTCCATACAAACTATTAGAAGCATTGTGTCTCCGGCAATGAAGTCAATTTTGTTAAACCGTTGCCGCGCATGATTTAAACAAATAAAATAATCATTATTGGTTGCACTAATAGATACCACAGGGAAAGAGGGTCGAATCCTCAAGGACACAACCTAATGGTCAATGCCTCTTTTCATAAGGCACATACTAGTCATTTAATAGAAAAATATAAAAAGGGGTTTTGATTTAAAACTAAAAGTAAAAATTACATTGAAAAAAACTAAATGAAATCAGTAATAAAAACGAATTCAGCTCTGCGGCGACTTTCCTAATCGTGCAACCAGCTCAAATCTGGTTATTCAGAATGCGTTCTATCGAAGTTGGTACTGAGAAAAACTAACAAGCTCTAGTATAATCTCTTTTACCTAATTAAATTAACCAAAACAAGATCTTCAGTTAACCCTAACTTTTTACTGTCTAATTAAAAAAGCTCTTAATTAATATCAGAAAAGTTGCATTAAAATCTGTGTAAAATTCCCAGTAATACCAAATACTTCTCACGAGCTCGGAAGCGTAAATGTATGAAATTTCAGCTTATATGAGAGTTAAATCCCAACACGGAACCAATCTAATACTTTTTATTTATTACTAGTTGACAAGAACAATTACGAATTATATAACCTAATTAACTGGAATGATTAAAACCTAGCTAGGTAATCATACTAATAAGAATCTAAATCAAATACTCATTAAGCTTAAAACTGAACAACTTGATAGAAGCACACAATGAAAACCAAATTTGATAACTGATCACATGAAAAATACTAGTCTATTATAGAATTGAAAACTAGGGTTTTAACCAGACATGACTAGAAACTAATAAAAAGAGATACTAATTGATTAATCTTGCTAAACTAAATGTAGGAGATGATCCACAGCCTTCAGATCTTCAGAAAGTGTTGAAAAGTAGCAAAAATCGCCTTCAGAAGGGTTTTTCGTCGTCTGGAATCGTCAGAGGTTCAATATGATCATAGAGGTTATATTTATGTGCAAATCAAAAGCTTCCGAAGCAAGAAAATGAAATCCACGATCGCATATATCTAAATATGCGATCACATTTTTTTTCAAAAACTTCAAGATTTATCGGTAAATGAAGTACGATGCTATTTGTCGCATTTTTTGGACTTCAAAGTGGTAATGCGATCACAGAACAGGGAAATGTGATCACATTTTTGTATTTTTCTCTCGGATGACAATTTTTTGACCTTGCAAAACTTTGACCACATTATGCGATTGCATAATGGCAAAAATGCGATCACATTTTTGCTTTTCGCAAACACCAAAGTCGTCCGATATTTTTTTAGGTTCTGGAACATTGTGAATCTCGTAAATCAAAGTTACAAGTCATAAGATATGGTCAAAATGTCGACAAGGGGTCAAGCTACCAACAACATCATTTAGGCTTTAAAATGTAGCAATCTATCTTCGTAGGATTAATTCGATCGAATTTTTTTTGACCAAAACAACTTCCAAACATTCCTCAAAATTTTTCATAATTTCAAAGATCCAATTAAATATAATGCTCCATTAAACACATCCAAATCTGCTCCTAAAGTAATACTTCACTCGAATTATCTGAAAACAACATATAAACATGAGTAGTACGAGAATTCTAACGAAAGACAAGAGTCAAACATTATTTAAACTAATGATATACAAATGACATAATATATGATACAAAATATTAATAAAAACTATCTTAAAAGATGCATAAAACGAAATCTATCATACACATTAATAAAAAAAATGAAAATGTAAGTTGAAAGGAAAAACAATCATTTCACATATGTAAAACCAATGAATGTTAATTTTAAAGACCATGACCACAACAAAACATTGCCTTAAAGACTATTTTTGGACATATAATCATAACAAACTACAAACAGCATGAATCATTTTTGCAGTTTTATAACATTTTTTGTAGAGAATATTGAAATGGAGGTCATGTTATGTGTGTGTGAGAGACCCATTTTTTTAGTTTTAAATTATCAAAATAACCAAGTAAATGGGAAAAAAATAATTAAAAAATTAAAACAGTTTTCTTTTCAATCTTATGAAGCTCAAAATCCACCACTAAAGTATCTTAAAATGATCATTTCCGTAATTTTGAAATGGTTTCAATTGTATCTAAAGAAAATGAAAAAACGCAGGACCGGTTTTGCATTTTTGTCTAAATAAAACGTTTAAAGTTAACATTTAAAATTTTAAATTGTACACACCACGCTTGCAATAACATCAATTACACTTTAATGTTTGGAATGCTACGCAAAAGCAAATTCTTAATCTTAACGTTTTTAACAATAAAAGCATAACGTTATAGCGACACGTTTAATATCAACCAACTTCTTTCCTTTTATAATTATTTATTTTTAACGTCGATCGCGTTACCAATTTATCATTACCTTTAACCCAAAAATGATTACACATAATTATAATATTTAAAAAATTACAATTATATCGCATTTTTTTATATATCATTTCATGTCCACAAAATATGTGACAAAATTGTAATTTCTTTCATATTTTAATTTTTTTCACATATTTGGTTGATTCCAAAAACGTCATATGCCTATCAAACACCATCCTAAGAGAGTAGCATTTCTTTTGAAAGCTCACCTAAACCCAAAATTACACCACCTACACCTATGTTTTTAAAGTCCTTACTTTCTTCTAACAAACAAAATCTTTGAAATATTCAAACTCAAAAAGCAAAGATTGTAAATCCTCACTTATATGGATGGATTAAAGGCTTCCTTGACGTTGATGTTTATATTAACCTGATGCCAACCGTCTTTTGCAACGATGGAATTTGGGTGTCTACTAGAAAGAATAATTTTGTTCCGATGAAGTTGAACATTTTGATGTGGCGGGTGGCAATTAATGGCATCTCTATTTTGTGTGAATCTTTGAATGGTATGAGTGTTAATTTGGATTATATTATGTGTCCTCTTTGTGATGATGCTACAAAGAATGCGAGTCACGTCTTTTTTACGTGTCCTTTGACTATATGGATACTAAATGAATACTTGTGCGTTGTGCATGATAAAATTATATAGTTAAAAGAACGTTTATTTGTCAACAATGTTTTTTAATTCTTTTAACAATATCTTCATATGCATTTAGAATAACCATGTCTCTTTTTTTCTCTTTACTTAAAAAACTTTCATATATAATTAACGATTTGTAAAAAAAATCTTTGGGTAGATATATTGAATTAAACCACCACCTCACGAATTTGTTATTATACTCGAGCTATACAAAATAAACAAAAGATATATATTATCTTATAGAAAACATACGACACTTTTACAAGATATTTGTATACTTGGATGTATTTTGTATTCTCACACACATATGTCACTTGTTTAGCTTGATTGTAACCAATGCGTATATGATATGATTTTGATGTCATTTTGTTAATATGAAAATACCTCATCTTATATATATATATATATATATATATATATATATATATATATATATATATATATATATATATATATATATATATATATATATATATATATATATATATATATATTAGTCATATCTTGAATTTTAAGAGGTACAAGATACAAAGCTTTTTGTATAAATCAATTATGCATAACAAAACCATTAATACTTACCAAAATTTTGAAGACTTGAATTAAATAATGTTATTAAAAAATGAATCTAGAGCAAAATAACAATTTTACAATATTAAATTCATCAATATAAGTTAATTTATATTTCTTAAACTCTATAAAGATAATAATTAATTTACATCAAATGTATAAATATACAATATAAATATAACTTCTAAACATAAATATTTTAATTAAAAGTGGTAATTTTTTTTATTACATAATAACTAATAACAAAATTTAATAATTATTTTCCCGTAAGAAAACTATTCGCCAAAAAAAACTTTATCGTCGCTGCTTTGCGCAGGCACACATCTAGTGTGTGTATATATATATATATATATATATATATATATATATATATATATATATATATATATGTTCAAATGAGAACATTTTTTATTTTGAGAACAAATGAGAACAATTTTCGACCACTAATTTTCAACTTGACAATTTTCAATTTTACTAACTACATTAAACAAAAAAATGTAATATCCAACTACCCTTATACTATGCTACTATGTTATCATCCTCCTAGTCTCATCACTCCCATGAGTTGCACCACCAAGGTCGTTGTTGTACTGTCGCAGCGCCTCCAGATCTCCGTCGGAAAACAACCAAAACGGATGAGACACCATCTGAACGACGACTCTTCACTCGCTTCAGATCTTTTAGTAACGTCCTCTCTTTACCTCTGTTCGTTCGCTCATCGGAAAACTCCTTTGTCTATCTCTCTTCTTCTTGGACCACCTCCTTCCGCCACTCCTCTTACTAAGCCGCCTCCCTAAACCATTTCCTTGACTTAGCCGTAAAAGCATCTCGTAAGAAAACTACGTTGTCGGAAACTGATGGTGTAACGACCCGTCTCCGGTATGATGGTTCCATAGTATTTAATTAGAAGTTTGCAAGAGGGACTCGGCGAGTTCATAGCCTGACTCACCGAGTAGGGACGGGATTTCGAGCACGTGTTAGTCGGCGACTCGGCGAGTCCATATTCGGGACTCGGCGAGTCTGCCTGGAAGAAACCCTAAATCCCCGGGTTGTTCACTATTTAAACCACCTTATAGCCCCCAATCTCGCCTCCTTCACCCTCAGAAAGCTGTGAGAAAACCCTAATCTATCCTTGAGTGATCTAAGTGTTCTTGTGTTAAATTTTGAAGGCTTGAAGAAGGAGAAGAAGAAAGGAGCAAGGAGAAGAGGTGTAGAGCAAAGATCCAAGGGCAAATCAGAGTTCTTTGAGGTATTCTTTGGATTCCCTCCTGTTTTATGCTTTTAACCTCCATTAGAACTCTTCTAGATCTAGTTTGATGCTCTCCTCAAGCCTTATGATTGTATGGGTACCCTATTATGTCGAGATATCCTTAGATCTGTTCATTTAGGAGTTGTAGAGCCCAGATCTATTGCCTTTTTGAAGTTACCTTGCATGAAAACCCTAGATCTAGCCTTTTTATGCTTTTTGAGCCATTTTAGCTTCATGGATGCATATGGGCACGTAAAGATAGAATCTTTACGTTCTAATCGAGTTAAGGGAGTCCAGATCTATAAGTTTTGTACACTGGATTCAAGCAGAATCGAGTTTAGAGTTTCTACATGCAAGCGACTCGGCGAGTCGGAAGAATGACTCGGCGAGTCGAGTCGCGAGTCCCCGATTTCTTCCTTTTTGAGCGATGCCGAGTGGGACCAGTGAGTAGTAGAGTGGACTCAGCGATTTCGAGGTCAGACTCAGTAATGGAGGGACTCGGCGAGTTGTTCATACAACTCGGCGAGTCCAAGGCAATCTTCTTAAGCTCAAGAACAACTCGTCGAGTTGTTCATATGACTCGGCGAGTCGGATGAAGATTGTCTGAGTTCTTGGATCGAGAGGGTACTCGTCGAGTCGATGCCATACTCGACGAGTAGCCACGAGTAGGGTTGAGAAGTGAGACTAGAGACTCAGCGAGTTGGCGGCCCAACTCGGCGAGTCAGGTCAACTGTGGGTTGACTTTGACCGAGAGAGTTGACTTTGACCAAGGGTAAAAGAGTCATTTTACCCCAGTGCAGTGTTTAGTATTTGATTGAGTGTGTTTATGGACTTGTAGCCGGGGAGATACCGGAGCAGCAACAGTTAGCTTCCAGAGCCATTCACACAGCAGCCAGTTCACGAGGTGAGTCTCCTTTCAGTAGGAACGGGTCTACGGCCATAATGTCGGCCCGTTTAGTAGCAGTAGTCCCGGACTTTAGTCCGATGCAGTAGTTAGAGTGCTTGATGTCTTTGTAATTCAAGCATGTTTGTGTTATGTGTTCCGGACTCTGTTCCGATGTAGTATGCAGTATATGTGATTATAATAGTTGATATGTGTTATGCTATGCTATGATCAGTCAGTTCCAGACTTCGGTCCGATGCAGGGACAAGGTCCCAGTCAATTCCGGACTTCGGTCCGATGCAGCTAGTTCTCAACTTCGGTCCGATGCAGTCAGTTCCGGACTTCGGTCCGATGCAGCTAGTTCCGGACTTCGGTCCGATGCAGTCAGTTCCGGACTTCGGTCCGATGCAGTTAGTTCCGGACTCTGGTCCGATGCAGGGGACAAGGTCCCAGTCAGTTCCGGACTTTGGTCCGATGCAGCTAGTTCCAGACTTTGGTCTGATGCAGTGGGCAAGGCCCAGTATGTGCTTTATATGTATTGTTTGGTATGTGGTAGTTTGGGGGAGCTCATTAAGCTTCGTGCTTACAGTTTCAGTTTTGGTTTCAGGTACTTCCGCAAGCAAAGGGAAGAGCTCGGGATGATGGCATCGCACACACCACAGTTCCAGTCTTGTCCTGGGAGTTTATTTAGTTTTCTTGATATATTAGATAATAGTTGTGATACAGCTTTTCTCACAATATTCTATTATGGTTTTCGATACACGCAGCATATGGTTTTTATTATGTGATACTTAGTCTTGTGGTTTTATTATAATAAAAATCGAAATTTTTGGGTGGTATTTTTGGGTCGTTTCAGATGGGTTTTAGTATACTATAACATACTATGGTGCACATACAACCCTAAATGCTTTGGATCTATGTTTTCTCTAATTATACATGCAATATTGTTTCCAAAGCATTAAGCCTACAACTAGCATACAAATGACATAATCAACATAGAAGAGAGTTATGGAATTACCTCTTTGTTGTAGCTTGTAGAACTTCTTGAGTTTGGCCTTTAAGAACTTAGCACCAATAGTATGAATGCCTCAAATGGAATCACGACACACCTAGAACAAAGGATGACTTTTGAGAGAGTATCCTAACACCAAAATCGACTCAATGATCTCCAAGAACACTAGTGTGCAATTTTGGATACTAAGGGACTTCTTATATAGTGTGGCATGATTAGGGTTACACCATGTAAACCCTATTGGGAATGACTTTCCATATTCCTTAGTCTCCATGGGTTTAAACCTCCTTGGATCATCCATGGATTGTCATATGGGTTTAGCCCAACCTAAGGAATCATGGATCATTGGCCCACACCATAAGAATGAATGATTTACCAAATCAACCCCTTATATTTAATTAGTATCTTTTGTTCACAAAATTAATTCTAAACTAATTCTTGATCAATACTAATTAAATAATATGATTTCATATTAATATATTAGAGCTTATAATATATTAATAAATCATAAATAACCTCTTCTCCAAGTCCATCCTATCAAATTGTCCTGGTGATATGCAACCCAAATGGACCATGCTACTCTCGGGTTAAGTACATACCAATTATGGTTATGGGCTTAGACACCTAATCCAACGGTCTTCTACTTGGATAAGTCTAATAACTATTATTGCAAGTACGACTCCACAACCCGACTAGCAATCCTTGCTCTTAAAAGTCGTTATCGAACTCTGGCCTAGTCAATGACGCATCAATTAGATAAGGGATCATATATTCATCCATTCTAGATATCATATGGACTGAGACATGGATTATAATCATTCTCTCTGTCCATCTGTTGTTTTCCGATTTCTTATTTATGACAACTGACTAATTGAACAAATCAAATCAGTCCAGCCTTGGCCAAGCGCTTCGGGTGTCATTACTAAATCATCGAGGGTCCCACAAATATCGCTTTTATCCACATGGGGTAAAAGGAATAGATAAACTTTGAATCAAATGCTTGCTTGTACTTACTCATCGAATTACACACAACAATATGTTTTATAACACCAAGTTACTGGTGTGTTTACATATGTCAATGTGCAACCAACTTGCAACTACAACTCACATGTCTCCGTTTCAAGAATATAAGATATTATCGTCTCACAATCACCCGTGATAAAATCCATGAAGTGATTCAGATGAGCGTGGGTTGAATCCAATACTTGAATCTTATTCCAGGAGTACTCATGAACACTGCAGCTATGTCTAAAACACCTAGACAAACTACAGACCCATTCACGACAGTCTTGCCTCAATACCTACTTCCAAAGTATGATCGACTATAGATGGTTTGAATAACCTAGTTATTCGGGAAGTCAAAACATGCAAACTGAAACACAAGAATAATACTAATCCTATATGGTCCCAAAACTTTTGAGTGCCATATTGATTACTCATTATTCATTGTATAATGTTTCGATTTATCAACTTAACACTTGAATTAAAAAAATAGCTATGCCATGCTCCAAGCATTCACACTATGTTTGTCTATGGTCCTGACTTTGTGAAATAGATCAATTAAAAAACATTTCAATGATGTTCATTTCACAATTCCAAATCTTTATTGCAAGTATAAGAATTCCAAATTCTTGTCACTGCTAGGAAGTATTAGATTTTGAACTATCATGCAATGATTCTTCTGTAATGTCTAGGTATCAAAAGTCATAGAGACTTGACCAACGATATTACAAAATACTCCTTTGAAGATTGTTACAAGATAATTCCAAGATATGAAGTCTCAAATTCAAAGTACATTCCTTTGAACATCATTCCTGCATAAAAGTTTCTAACTTCCTCATCTATTATTCAACTCCCAATATGGAAATATTCCATATTTTCCATACGACAACTCATTATTAATAAAATCTTGTCTATTCATAATAATGTCAATATGGTCCATCCATTACTATACTTTCAGCTGTCCTTAAGCGACCAATCTTTGGCGAACCTTATATTGTCCTTAACAGTTGTTTAACCACTTTAGTCATATCCGGTTCTATTCCTTTTTCCCTCTTAATGCCCTATGCATTTGGAAAAATAGAACACGAGAATATCATAAGCAATCGATCCTATACCCGAAGCATATAGGATGCGATTCATAATGTCTAACATAAGGACATGATACTTGATCAGCCTTTTGCTATAATATTTCTATTTTCCATGTTCTCAAAATTCGAATTATGAAGAGGGATGTCGTAATCATAATTGATTTTGAGGGCGCAATTAACATTTCCATATAGAATTTCCTTATGTCGTATCTTTTCAAAATAACATACATATATGTCCTTGACTAAGTTTAATTATGTGACAATAGTCAAATTCGGGTCAAGTCTAAGCCGGACAAGGTCAACGAGTCAAACCGGTCAACTCAATTAAACCTTGTATAATAGGGTTTGTATTATGTAATTTCTGTATAACTCACTATCTTAATGAGAAAACATCACTTGGAAAGTTCGTGTGTTTAAATTTCTTTAACCTTAGTGCTAAACAATGAACAAGAACAATAAAACAATGTTGCATACTCATAAGGAGTGTGTAAGATCCTAAAACATGGCATAACGGGGTTTACGGACCTTGCATTGCGAAGCTGGACACTCACATTCGTCACACACGAAACTGCTCTCAATCGTTTTCACTCTATCTCTTCTTATCGAGAATCTCTCCCAAATCTCTCTAAGTATGTGAAATCTCTCCCAAATATCTCTCTGTATGTGAAATCTCTCCAAGTATGTCAAATCTCTCCCAAATCTCTCTAAGTATGTGAAATCTCTCCCAAATATCTCTCTGTATGTGAAATCTCTCCAAGAATGTCAAATCTCTCCCAAATCTCTCTAAGAAAGTGAAATCTCTCCCAAATATCTCTCTGTATGTGAAATCTCTCCAAGTATGTCAAATCTCTCCCAAATCTCTCTAAGTATGTGGAATCTCTCTCAAATCTCTCTCAACTTTCTATAATCACTCGGGGCATCCCGACCCTCGAATTTGGCGAAAACAGCCCAAAAACGGAAGTCTACGCGAAAAACGGACTTAAGGAGCCGAAACCCCTCTTAGGAACCGAAACCCCTCTTAGGAACCGAACCCTTCTGAGTCGAAGGCTACTGAACCGAACCCGAAAGGTCCTCTCGGGCCCGAACCTCGCATGCCTCAACCGAACCCGAACGTTCGGCACATTTCGGATCTGACCTCTTCTCTTCTAATGGCTACCGAACCTTCCCTTCTGACCACCTTCGCTTCTGACCCTCGCTTCTGAGCTTCGGACCGAACCCTCGGCCTAGGACCCTTCGCATCTCGCCTCTGGTTCGCAACCCACTTCTGACTCGGCACTAGCAAGGACCGAACCTCGGCCTAGGACCGAGAGGTCTCGCTGGGAATGTTTTTCTTCCCGGTTTTCAACTAAATTCGCATTTTAGGCCCGTTTTTAATTGTTTTAACATGAGATTTTCACCCAAAACTTTATTTTAACATATAAGGACCCTTAACTATTAATTAATCACATTTTTAAGGATAAAACCTTATCCAAAAGAGAGTGGGTGAAGTACAAAGATAGAGTGTTGACTTTACTTATTTCTATGACACAAGCAACCACTCCCATACCCACTCCATGTCACTATTCACCACCAGCCCATCCCTAGTCACTTCATAGGTCCTTTCTCACTATTTTCAACTATTCCCACGTTCTTAGGGCTGGAACATCCATCCTCTCTCCTCACACTTTAATCATTCTCTCATTTTTACCAAGAATCACACTCCAAACTCTCTCATCTTTTTCTCTCTAATTCGAGAATTTCAAGGCATACTCCAAGACTCTTCTCCTACAATTAGTAAGTATCATCATCTTTCTTATGATTATTACACATCCTCCTACTCAAAATCATAGATTGCTTACACAAACATCATCACATTCTTGTTAGATCTTCGAATCTTCAAGTGTTCTTGGGTTGAACACTTCTCTTCTTCAACACTTACCTACTGAAATCACTTAAGGTGAGTTCATACCCCTACATTTTTATGTTTTCTTAAGTTTTTAGGGGGGGGGGGGGGGGGGGAATACAAGTTAAAACACCAAGAACATAACTAAATTTTTCTAACAGCTTTCATCAGAAAAGTTGGACTCCATTCACGGACTGTTTTGGACGACTTAAACATTTTTTTTTTGAAAAACTGTTTTAGGTGTAAGTAGTTCCAGTTCTTATCTTTAAAATGACTACTTGCACATCTCCATACGATTTTTCTACAATTTATGGTGATTTTTACAAAACTGCCTATCATTTCAAACACCAATCCGGACCAGTCTGTGATTATGGACTTTTTCACCCAAGTTGGAGGTCATTAAAAATCATGATAAAAATTATGAGTAAACTAGACACATTTTAGGAACTCTCAGAATTTACGGATTTAGTTTTCAACTTCGTATGATTTTTCTATGACTTTTCAAAAACAGTGTAGAAAGGTTGAAAATTTGTTAACAGCTTATAACTTTCATAACACTTTGTATTATGTTGAGAAAAGTGTATAACGATAAGTTCTAAATATTGAATGTGTTTCCTTGTTAGTTTATCATCATAAACTGAAATATAGTCATTCATGATAAGATTATTCATTCATTTAGAATACGTAAATTAAGCTATAATGAGCATAGTTTATGGATTCATAGTATTAAAGCATTCATAAAAGAATTCTTATACATTACAAACGTTTTGGATAAACTATAATAGGTATAGTTTATGTATCATTTACTTCTCAAACTTATTTACCAAAGGTTTTCAGTTTAGTTCACGTAAATCTGTTAATGAATAAATTTGTGAGTCATTCCCTTCGGGTTACTTCCAAAGTAACAAAGTCGAAAAGTCCTGTAAATTGTAACCAGAGTCTCTTGTAGGGAGAACGTGATAGTTGTGTATAGATCTATATTGGGTTTGACAAACCCACACCAGAGCTGCTTGCAACAGCTAGACCGGCAGGTCTGTGGTGACAAGTGTCATTTAACGGCGACGCTTGAAGAACGTCGCATTACGAGGCCGTCTATGTCAAGTATGGTTATACTAACTCACGGAAAGTATTAACAAACTTAAGAATTTACGAGAATTTCACTAATATCATACGCGTTTATATCGAAACAAACTCACGTTATTTTCTGTAAATAAGGAAGATTACTCATACGTTTCAGTCTTTGGATACAAGACTACAGTATTCATTTTAAGGAAAATATCGGATTTTTCTGGAACAACTATACAATTACGAGACAAGCTTTTTCATAATTATATACAAAAACTTATGAACTCACCAACCATTGTGTTGACACTTTTTCAAACTACTTGTATTCTCAGGAATCGCTAAACAGGTAACAAAGTACTTTAGAGGATGGGACGTTGAGGCGTCAAACTTATCATATTTTGTCAACATATTGTAATTGATTTTGAAACATGTAATTCATACAATGATGTAACTCTTTCAATTATATATATGTTGGTTGTGTTTACTTTCATCACTATTGCCATTGTTGTTATGATACTACACATGAAGTCCTCCACCCCCGGATGTTTCCGCCATCCTTGGTTTGGGGGTGTGACAGATTAAAACTCAATCTAAGCTTTTAGATTTGAAATGAAGTATAAATTTCTCTCCCTTACTTATAGCAAAACAACTTTTCAAACCCTGCAACTTGCGAATTGAAACCTTTGTTTTCTATAACTAATATTGCTAACTTGCAACACTTGTTTTTGGAACGAAGTATGACTCATCTTCTATATTTAACCATTCCAACAATTCACGATTCCTCTTCTTAGCCATACAAATGCACTAAGATATCCTTAGAGGATAAATTATGACATGGTTTTCAGAATCATTAAGATGATCATAAAACATGATACTCAAGTACTCTCCCATCTTTTCAGATTGGAGACACTTCTATCTTTATGCCTAATTTGATTCTTCTCATTCATTCTACCATACATTGAACTTTTCCAATGATTTAGAATTATACTTAAACTTTTAAGCATAACCATATTTACTGAACTTTAGTAAATCATGACGAATAGTTTTATCGTTCTTTGTGGTGGACCTGACCAGCGCACACCCAATCTACCCAATCCCCTAGTCCTTCACTTGAATCGCATATACATGTGAACAAGGAATTAATCTTAATTTCCCAAAGACGAAAATTCTCATTCATCATACAATATAAGTTTCATGATTCCAAGTTTCTATCCAACTAAAACTTGGATGATGAGAATCTTCCCTTATTTGGCAAATTCTCGACACTACCACAAACGAAGGAATCAAATTCATATTGCTAATCATAGAAAATACATACATCAATTTTCATAAATGCCATTGCAAGGAGATATAACAAAATAAAAACAATTTTTTTTTATTTATAAAATGCGGAAAACTTGTCCTTACAATGCAATTACAAGTGAAAACTATGTTTATAATTATTTCTAAGCAGTTTATCATAACTCTCAAGCAGAAACTCAAAAATCTGATCATCGAACCATGCGATTGAAATCCATCTTTGCGATCAGATTCATCATACTCTTCTTTTAAGGTTCCTCTCTTTTCGATCCTACAAAACATCAAAATGTGACCTAGTCACATCATGTATTAAGAATCTCCAAATAGGAACTTAATAGAGTTAGATAATGGACTTACCTGAAGCAGAGTCAGATATTTTGACTTTATCATCCTTGGATCTTTCAGGTAAATGTAACAACTTTACAACCAATGCCCCTTCTCTTGGCAATAGAAACATATGGACTCTTTGGGAATGGTACACGGGACTATATCAGACTTAGCATTTCTCTTTACCATTCAGTCAAACGACTTAACCATGGCTACTCCCTTTCCATTGGGAAAAGAAAGTTTTTCTGGACTTCCAATGTTACCATTGTCAATGTTCATGGAAGTTTTGGAAATAGATCTTCTAATCAAATTTGCATAACCAGTGCGCCAAATCATCGTTGATTCAGCAGCAACAAGCAAATATGGTAGATCAATAAGGGTCATGTCGTTTTCCCCCATATAGTAGTCCTTAAAGAACCCACTATATGACTTAGGAAGTGATTGAAGAACCTAGTCAACAGCCAACTTCCTCGAGACTTCGACACCCAGCTCTCCTAGCTTGTCAATATGTAACTTCATCTCCAAGACGTGAGCACATACAGGCTATCCTTCCTGCCAATAGGGCTTTGAGTGACCTTGATCAACTTGTGGGTTAGGGAGAATTATTGGAAGGGGTAGAGGAAGTGAAGTTCCACTACAGTACAAAGAAAGGATTAATCTTTCACCTTGATTGTCTTATGGAATATCATCTTCATGAGACAGCTTTTTCCAAAATATTTGGGACGACGATAGTTGTTAGACTTAGACATCTATAATGGGATAAATCCAAGATAGTTGATTTAATTCCTTAATATAACACCTAAATGAAATATTAAGGCTAAGACCCAACACAATATTCTAAAATTCGGAAGAGGGATGCCATAATCCAATTGCGGAATATTTGAAGGTAGGTAAATGAATATTTACCAATTTCCACCATGAAAAACGAAATAAATTATTAAGTTTTAATTGGTTTGAAATTCCTAGATCTTTGAGATTCATTAAAATTTTCAATGGTATGTTTACATCTCGATTGTGCCCTTCAAGATTGTGACTGGGATGCCGAGGATTACAAACAAGGTATGAATAACCATGCAAATGTGCTTAGTACTCTTAATGTTACAAACCACCTAATCAATGTGCCGGTTAACCACACTTCGCTCCATTGATCTATGATTAACATCAAGCTACCCTTTGCCACACACTGTCAGTCCTAGATTAGTGTGTCGGCTAACCACACACGCTCCACTAATGACTTAACAAGGTGCAAAGTGCAATTTCATGGGTTAGCACCATATTCACTTTTTTCCTAAAGTAACTAAGATTGGGAATTTAATAAAGTTTAGTTACTCTATAGTTATCATTATACTTTTAATGAAAATTAATGTCTTATCTTGCCCGTTCGGCTAACGACCCTCCAATAGTCAAGGAAGCGGTTGGTGAGAGTGGACACCCATTAAACTGCCATTTTATAGGCAGTAACCTTATACCCCCTTATAGACCGGCTTCGTGAATGAAGCCTAATAACGGTAAGACTGAATTATTCTTATACATATATATATATATATATATATATATATATATATATATATATATATATTACTAAACCTATAATAATATAATAAAGTATAAGGATTGAATTTTAAGTTATTAAAACTCTAGGGTTTGGAACTAAAGTATTCAAAAAGTGAAACTTTACAAATTCCAAAACTTGAGGGCAAGTTTTGAACTATTCAAAAACTTTTGGTATCAATAACTTATGAGTTTAATATATATTTTATGAAAAGACTCTTGACATTCCATAACTTGAGGACAAGTTATGGAGTTCATAAAAACATTTATGTAAAAGACTCTTCAAGTTCCATAACTTGAGGACAAGTTATGGAAGACTTAAAACCATTTTATGATGACATTTAAAAATGAGACTTTTCACTTTCCATAACTTGAGGACGAGTTATGGATTTCACCAAAACAATTAAATCAAATATTCAAACTAACAAAATCGAACAATTTGCCTATGATTTAATTAAAATCATAAGTTAAGATAATTTATATCAAACAAATTTCGTGAAAGTAGCCTAATCATATAAACTAATACCAAACATGAAACTTTGATAGTTATCTTTAATTTGGATGAGAATCATCATTACCATATCAACAAAATCAGATTTTATGAACTAAAACATTTTGTGGTAATGACTCTAATCCAAAACAGGCCAAAAAAATTTAAAAATTTGCATTCTGGAGCACCAACTCGTCGAGTGCATGAACTGACTTGATGGGTTGGTCAGTTTTTAGGGTGGAATCCGCGAGTCTGTCAGGGGACTCGGCGAGTTCACTGTCCAGAAAGCAAAAAATCTATTTTTTCAAGCTTTGAAAACAAGTAGCATCAAGTATAATGGAAAACAATCCTAGGCTCTGATACCACTGATGGGTTTTAGTATACCACAACATCCTATGGTGCACATACAACCCTAAATGCTTTGGATCTATGTTTTTTCTAATTATACATGCAATATTGTTTCCAAAGCATTAAGCCTACAACTAGCATACAAATGACATAATCAACATAGAAGAGAGTTATAGAATTACCTCTTTGTTGTAGCTTGTAGAACTTCTTGAGTTTGGACTTTAAGAACTTAGCACCAATAGTATAAATGCCTCAAATGGAATCACAACACACCTAGAACAAAGGATGACTTTTGAGAGAGTATCCTAACACCAAAATCGGCTCAATGATCTCCAAGAACACTAGTGTGTAATTTTGGATACTAAGGGACTTCTTATATAGTTTGGCATGATTAGGGTAACACCATGTAAATCCTAATGGGCATGACTTTCCATATTCCATAGTCTCCATGGGTTTAAACCTCCATGGATCATCCATGGATTGTCACATGGGTTTAACCCAACCTAAGGAATCATGGATAGTTGGCCCACACCATAAGAATGAATGATTTACCAAATCAACCACTTATATTTAATTAGTCTCTTTTGATCACAAAATTAATTCCAAACTAATTCTTGATCAATACTAATTAAATAATACGATTTCATATTAATATATTAGAACTTATAATATATTATAAATCATAAATAACCTCTTCTCAAAAGTCCATCCTATCAAATTGTCCTGGTGATATGCAACCCAAATGGATCGTGCTACTCTCAGATCAAGTACATATCAATTATAGTTATGGGCTTAGACACCTAATCCAACAGAAACCATATCCTTTAGTCACCAGATCTGGATTTAAACTTGAAGGCCACCAGATCTAGTTTCCGATCTCAATAAAATCGATCATGAATCAGGAAAAATGTTCACCGGAATCAAAAAATATCATTGCGGAGCCTGAGCCTGAGCCTGAGGGTGGCCACCGATCGATTTTCGTCATGGAGACAGCCCAAGTATTAGAATCATTAACCTATAATGGGCCCTTTGAAGATCGAGGTTTCTAAATGGTTGAATGTCAAAGGATATCCGACCAGATGAGTCGCCAGTGGCAGCGGCAAGTTAATCGTGACCATCATTAGTCGGAGTAGAAAGATTAGACGGAGGAGGGAGCCATCGGAGATGAATGTGTAGCCGGAAGAAAAACGAAGCTACCTCTTGGAATTAGTTTGCATTTGCGTGTGAAAGATAAACAAGTTAGTCTTTATTTTGACTTGGACTGATAGTACAAATTAAATTTACCTCAAAACATTAATTAATTTACATAAATTAAAGAGTATTATGTACATTTTTTCCTTCTTTTTATGGCAATAAAAATATTAAATTCAAAAAGTGATGTAACCATTCAAACAAATGGATAATGACTTATGTCTGTGGATAGTCATTATCTTCAAAGGAAAGCCATATTGACTTTATTATTATTATTATTATTATATATATATATATATATATATATATATATATATATATATATATATATAGAGCTTCAAGATATAAAATTTTAAAATATATCATTTTATATATGCATATGAAATAAATGATATTATTTGTTTACGTTTTTGTATTCTTTTTATATTTTTTTTGTTTTAAATAGTTTACATATATTAATATAAGAGTAAATTAGTCTATTTAGTTTAAGATAATTTACATATTTGATCCCTAACTTTTTTTTTTAACTTTAGCGGTCCAAATTTTATGTTCTTGTTAAGTCTTAGATTCCTGATATACATAAAAAATATACTATTTTGTCCTTATTTTTCTAAATTAACTTGACATTATATATTTATTTGTTATTTATTTAAACAAACAAAATCAATAAAATTAAAATGAATCTCAACACCACATTCATCCTCATCCTACTCATTCCTTGTAAACCTATTATTTGTCTACATAAATCATATTTGATTAGATAAATATAATCACATATGATTAAAGATACGAAAAAAAATGAATCGGCATTCATAAAAGAAACTGTCCACATAAATCATATATGATTAAATACATATAATCCCAAATGGTTTTATACACGAGAACAACTATCAAATCAAGAACATGAAAATGAATCTTTTCTAAATAAATCATATGTGATTAAATAAATATAAACACATGTGATTAAATACATGAGACCAATTTAAGAATCGAAAACGCAAAAATTAATATTGTCTACATAAATCATATGTGATTAAATACATATAATCACATGTGATTATATATGTCTAATCGTATATGATTTATGTGGACAACATTTATTTTCATGTTGTCGATTCAATATTTGGTCTCATGTATTTAATCATATGTGATTATATGCATCTAATAACATATGATTTATATGGACAAGCTTCGTTTTCGTGTTTTCAATTCCATAGTTGTTCTCATGTATTCAGTTACATGTTATTATATCTATTTAATTACATATGACTATACGTATATAATCAAACGTGATTATATGTATTTAATCACATATGATTTATATGCACACGATTCATTTTCGAGTTCTCGGTTTAATAGTTGTTCTTTGTCCACATTAATCATATGTGATTAAATATATATAATCACATGTGATTAAATACATGAAAATTTTGTTGAAGATAAAACGTGAAAATGAATCTTGTTAATATAAATCATATGTGATTAGATACATCATAAATATAATCACATTTGATTATATATACGAGAACAATTCTTGAATCAAACACTTGAAAACAAATCTTTTCCACATACATCATATGTGATTAGATATATATATATATAATCACATGTGATTAAATAACATATGATTTAATCATATGTCATTATATGCATCTAATAACATATGATTTCTATAGACAAGATTCGTTTTTGTGTTTTCAATTCCATTGTTGTTTTCGTGTATTTAATTACATGTTATTATATGTATTTAATCACATATGACTATGCGTATTTAATCAAATGTGATTATATGTATTTAATCACATATGATTTATATGCACAAGATTCGTTTTCGCGTTCTCGATTTAATAGTTGTTCTTTTTCCACATTAATCATATGTGATTAAATACATATAATTAAATGTGATTAAATGCATGAATTTTTTTTTGAAGGGAAACGCGAAAATGAATCTTGTCAATATAAATCATATGTGATTAGATACATCATTCATATAATCACGTGTGATTATATATACGAGAACAACTATTGAATCAAACACTCAAAAACAAATCCTTTCCACATACATCATATGTGATTAGATATATATATATATATATATATATATATATATATATATATATATAATCACATGTGATTAAATATAAGAGAATAACTAATGAATGGACAGCGCGAAAATGCATATTGTTCACATAAATCATATGTGATTAAAACATATAATCACATGTGATTTATGTGGATAAAATACATATTTGTTATGCTTGTGTATTTAATCATATGTGATTATAGGCATCTAATCACATATGATTTATTTAGACAAAAAACGATCTTATCCATATAAATCATATGTATACACATGATTACATGTGGTGGTGGTGGGTGGGGGTGGGGGTTTTGGCGTCGAGGGGTGGTAGTGGGTGGGTGGTAGTGATGGGTGGTGGTTGGTATGTGGTGGTGTTGGGTGGTGGAGGTGGGTGGTGTTGGTGGTGATTGGTGGTGATTGGTGGTGGTTGGTGGGCGGTGGTACCAGGTGGTACACTACTAGGAAAACAGCCTTTTACGATGCGTAATGCGTGTCGTAAAACGCTCAGACGACGCGCAAATGCGCGTCAAGAAAGACACTGTCATAACGAGAGACGACACGCTTTTGCGTGTCGTCTATAGACGACGCGTATTTATGACACGCAATGATTATCACTAAATCCACTGTCAAGAAAGGTCATGTAATAAATGAAGATGACACACATTTTTGCGTATCATAAATTTAAATGTTTAAAAAAATATATTTTTATATTTATTAATTTTTAAATTAAATTTGCATCTAATGTCTCATAATAGAAATAAAATACCAAATACAACAAATACAGTCCATTGCATAAATTTAATGTCATACAATTCTATTTCTTATAATATATAAATTTGTATTCATCTACTCTGTGTTTCATTCTAACAATTGAAATGAAGAATGCAACACTTGCATTTGAAGCATCTTATCTCTTTCAGCTTGAGCTTTCTTTTCGCTTTCATCAACCCTGTAAGCACAACACAAAATTACTTGTCATTTTCATTCTACTTTAAATTTAACTCTTATTAGGACATTCTACTTTTAAACCTACCAATCTAGCAAAATTTTCAAAGAACATAATTTATAATTTTTTTATGGAAAGTACATTGCTATTTCTTAATCTATAATACTCCACAACCATTTTTTATTATAACTATATTATGATTCTAAAATAAAATAAGGGGGCATATTCATATAATTGAAAAAGTAAAATAGCTTTCTAATAGTAGAAGAAATTTCACATACCAAAGCAACACAATTAGAAAATGCTCGAGTGCGTGCATTCAGAGACTGAAAATAAACGGATGCAAGTTGAAAAGATAAAAAGGACCTGATAATCATATTTAAAAACCATATGAGAAAATAAAATTGTGTGTGAAAATCCATTATATAAACAATTTCGTTATTAATTAAAAAAATGTATGTTTATAAATTCCAACAAGGCAAAGAAGGGGTGCTAATACTAACCAGGCCACCTCCTTTATCGTCATCAAAATCACCAGGATTTACACCCATTTCTTGCATTCCAGATTGATCAGTAATGGCAGATACCCATTTCTGAGAACATAAGATGCTGATTCCAATCCGGATTTTCTGCCACATTTGGAGGATTTTGTGATTCCAATGCAACTCCTTTGTCGACAGGATGATAGGATAACTACAAAAAAAAGGAATCAGTGATGGTGATCTTATTAGTGCAAACTTAAAGCTAAATAAAGAATTGGAAAGGAAAAACACTTTTTTAAATGGTTTACTTTTTGATTTTAGCTTGTTTTAAGAATCAGCTTCTACAAGAAAAGACATAAAAGATGAAGCTGAAAAGTTATTCACAGATTTAAGACAAGTACAACATGAGATAAAGATGAAAACGACTCAACTTGATGATATACTGATTCGATATGAAAAACTCACTTATTTTCGCAATCCATCCTTTCTTCTTAACTACTTTGATTTATTATGAAAGTACATTGCTATTTCAAGAAACATATGAAACTTGTTGTTGTTGTTGTTGTTGTGGGTTGTGAGGCTGGGTGGCAAGACCCCGCTGCATCAGGATATTTCCAGGATTTATTGCACCACCGCCGCCCATTGCCGCTTGAGAGGCGAGACCATAAGCCGCCATATTCTGTTTTTGCTGCTGCTGTTGCATCCTCTGCATGCCGACCATGTGCATATGGTGTGGAACATTTCTAGTTGGCATTACATGTTGTCCCCCCATACCCCCTGACACCACGTTTCCTGATGCCTGATTTTTTTTTTCATATTTTTGTTAAATGAAATAATTATAATAATAGATTACAAAAAAAAAATTATTTTAAAACATTGATGTGGTTGCACAGATGAGAACACCATTGTTATTGGTACCAAGAATAATCCCTTTAGGGCTATGTGATCAAAAGATTAAAACGTTTTTTTATTATTATATAAAAAATTGTAATTATTTTTTTGTTTCTCAGCAATGTGATTGTATTTATCTATTTGTTGCTTCGCTTATTAATACATAAGTAGACAAGAAAAATGTATTTACCTATTAATTGACAGGATAGGTTCACTAGATTCACTGTTATTTTTCCTATCATATATCAGATTGCCTCCTTTTTGCTGTGAAATGAAAGGAGTTCGATTAATATTAAAACTAAAACCCTGTCATTATATCAACACATAGAAACCCTAATTTTACATAGAACAAGCAAAAGAGGAAGAGAAGGAACCTAAAAGGACCAAATAATCAAAGATCTGAGGAAAAGATGAAGCTGGTTAAAATGCAGAGCCGTAAGTTGAGCCAAATAATCAAACAAACGAACATATTTTAAAATTGGTTACTTTACTATGATCTCGTCTTAGGGGCTGCAGTTAACTTGTTAATAAGCACTAACTGGAACATGCACGGATGGATAAACAAAAACCCAAGACTAATATGACACTAATATTAAATCAGATTGATCTTTAGCTAAAGGAAAGTAAATTGCTCCCAAACATAATAATAGTAGTGAAATGAAAGGAGTTTGATTAATATGAAAAGTAAAACCCTGTCATTAGTATCAACACATCAAGACCAGATTTTACCATTTCATCTCTGTTTTCACCTTAATGGTAATTGTTGTGTTCCAAATTTGTTAAACCCTGCTTGAATTGAATGAAAAAAAATGTGTCATAGTTTTTTCTTTATTCTGTTAGTTGCTATTATTTTCACTAGGGTTTAAGCTATAATCATTGTTGAAAAATGATAAGCCCCCACATTTTTGTTATCTTTTGCCCAGGGGTAGAATGGTCTTTTATGGTATTATGGCTGTTATTAGTGGTTTTGTTAGTGGGAACAACACCTGATTATGTTGGCTGTTATTCCCTTTTGTCTTGTCTCTAGTGGTATTATTTTCACTAGCGTTTAAGCTATATGTCCGTTTTTTTGACTTAATAAAGAAAGAACAAACCTATCCTATTAAACATAAGTAATTTAAGAGAGAGATCACATACCTATCAAACATGTTATGCAATATGCACTAGTTTAGAGTCCATTCAAGGGTCTTGGTTAGCATGAGGCAATAACGTGTACCATTTGGAACTTTCTTGACGGTGGGCCCCGTACCCGGGACCTGCGAAGATATCAGGAAGCTTAGCACCCCTTTGTTCAGCATGCCACATATTTCACTTCGAAGACCATTCCAACAAATAATAAGAAAAAAGTCAAAAACCCAAAAAACATATGGTAAAAGCCAAGCTCAATAGTTCAACAATCCACTTAATGATTATGCAGCATAGACCTTTTCACAGTAGTAGCTATATATCCTCTTAAAGAAGAGATCTAAATCAGCAATTGATTCGACTTTCAAGCTTTCACCATTAAGAATCCCAGAAGGGCTTTCAGAACCTGGACTTGGTGCTTTCATACAATCCTGGAATGAGGAGCCCCCATATGCCTGGTGAAAGTTCAACATACAGAGCAAAAAGATAAGTGAATTGCATGGGTTCATAAGCATCTGATCTGACAAAACACAAAATAAAGAAAAGTTGATCAAATAACCTTAAATATGTTCCTGATGGTATACATGGATCTGCTAGAGGAAGGGCCTGAAAGTTCATGTTAAGCATATCATCACGTGGTGGGGAATGACCTAAAGAATCCAATGAGTGATTAATAATCTTGTTAGTTGTTAGACACAAAAACTAGTTATCATCCGCATTTCTGACAGGTCATTAGGTTAAAAGAAGGTCCCTGACTAAATTAGTCTAGTATTGTTTAAAGACTCAATGTCCATGTCCATTTTACATGTTAGCCCGCCCAAATAATCTTAATAATCATGTTAGACACAAAAAATAGTTATCATCCCAGAGTATGATGGATCATTTGTTTTAAAGTTTGATCATTTGGTTTATAGAAGAAGTTCCCTTACTATATTAGTCAAGTATTCGGTTCTTAGATTTGTCATCCGAAACAACAATTCGTGTTTGATTTGGAGAAGATGGAGATCTTTTCAGGTAGTATAGGACCGGGCGGTGGGCAATTGGGCCACAGCGCAGAGCACACGTCTCTAGGTCCCAAAACATACCTTTGGCGAATTATATCTAATTGACGGACACGGGGAAAGCAAGAAGTTGGAGATGTGGAGAACAGCGGTCGGCTGAGCAAGTCGACGACTGTTGTTGAGAAGTGTCGAGATAAAGAGAAGGTCGGCCATGTAAACAAAAACATACCTTAATCGTACTTAGGGCTTGTAAAGTTGAGCAGTTGTTGTAGTCTTCGGTGACGTGAGGTGAGCCCGAGGTCGCTGGTGGAAACAGATGAGTCGAGGTCGCTGGTGGAACGAGATGACCTGAGGTCGCTGATAGGAGGTGAGGTGAGGGAGCGAACATTATAGAGAGCACTCCTTGAAAAAGACCTAGATAATGGTCCCTGCAATGGCGGGGTCTTCAACTTTTCTAATTTTTTTGGGAATTCCTTTTCCCGCTGCTACTAAAGATACGCGTGTTACATTAAAAAAAAAATATAAAGCGACATGATTTAACGATACACTTTTTAAGATAGGTGCCCTCCGCCTTTTTTTTGGCATTAATTTTAGGGCACGCAAAAATACGCGTCCTAAATCCTTCACATTTTGGAAGAACTGACAATTTTTTTAGGGCACACGCATTTGCGTATCGTAAAACAGTGTGTGTCATTAAAGGGTATTTTTCTAGTAGTGTAGTGGTGGTTGTAGGGCGGTGGTGACAGCCAATGGTGGTGGTGGTTTTGGTAGTTGATGGGTGGTGGTGATGGGTGGTGGAGGTGGGTGGTGGTGATGGATGGTTGTGGGTAGGTGGTAGGTTGTGATTGTGGTGGTGGGTGGTGATAAAAATATAAGATACATTTTTTTTAACTTTTGGATCATTCCATACTTCTCAGTGAAGTTGGTCCAAAAAACATTCTTTCAGGCCACCAAACATTCTCTATATATCGGGCAAACTGTGATAAAAATATTATAACTTCCTCCCCAAAATTCCAAAAGACTTGCCATTTTTTTCATTAAAAACTACACATCTTGAGATTTCCGAACATATAAGATACATGATGTTTTCAGACTTCTTGTTGAAATTGGTTCAAAATTTTCTTTTCAGACCATTGAACATTTTTTCAAACCACCAAATATTTTCTTTACACTGGACGACTTGTGGTAAAAACATCATAACTTCTTCTACAAAACTCCAAAAAATTACCCTTCTCATTAAAACCTACACATCCAGAGCTTTCCAAACATATAAGATATAAAAAAGATTGATTGTTGGATCATTCCATACTTTTCGTTGAAGTTGGTTAAAAAATATTTTTCAGACCGCCGAACATTTTTCTATACACTGGACAAACCTGTGACAAAAACGTCATAACATCATTTACAAAATTCCAAAACACTTGCTATTTTTCATTAAAAACTACACATCGAGAGCTTTCCAATCATATAAGATATATAGTTTTTTTTTACTACTAGATAGTTCAAGAATGCACTTTGAAGTTGATCTGAAAACATTTTTTGTACCCTAGACAACCTATGGCAAAAACCCCATAACTTCATCTAAAAAACTTCAAAAGACTTACTGTTTTTTCAATGGAAAACTCACATCCATAGATTTCCTTTGAGCATATAAGATACAAGATTTTTTGATTTATGGATCGTTCCAGACTTTCCGTTGAGGTTGGTCCAAATTTATTTTTCAGTCCTCCAATTATTTTTGTACAGTGGAAAGCTTATGACAAAAACGTCATAACTTCTTTTAAAAAACTCCAAAAAGTTTGTCGTTTTTAATAGAAACTACACATCCAAATATTTCCAAGCATATATGATAAACAATTTTTTTTGAGTTCTGAATTGTTTTAGACTTCTTGTTAAATTTGTTCCAAAATATTTTTTTAGATCATCACACATTTTTATTTACACTTGATAGTCCTGTGGTAAAACATCATAACTTCCTCTTCAAACGTCCAAAAGAGTTGTTTTTTCATTAGTGAAGGATCGAGACTTAACAGAAAATATCAAGAAATAAGAACAAGAATCAAAAAGAACAAGAACGTTAATCAAAAACGAATTTTGATTAAGAAATTTCTTACGAAGAGAGAATGCACAAGAGCATTAATTACATCGATATATATATATATATATATATATATATATATATATATATATATATATATATATATATATATATATATATATATATATATATATATATATATATTAGTTGTTTACCCACGCCAAGCGACAGGTACAAATAGTTTGTATCGGCATTTATTTCTATTCGGAAACATGTATGATTCGTCAATTAGTTGATATATATATATATATATATATATATATATATATATATATATATATATATATATATATATATATATATATATATATATATATATTAGTTGTTTACCCACGCCAAGCGACAGGTACAAATAGTTTGTATCGGCATTTATTTCTATTCGGAAACATGTATGATTCGTCAATTAGTTGTTTTTCAGTAGACAATAATTACTTTCAATTCGACGGTTACTTTGTTTTAGAATACATGCCATATTAAAAATAAGATACGATATATTAGCAAGTATAAACAAATATTAGTTTCAATTCAATGATTTTGGAACCATAGCGACTAAAACCATAATGAAACCTCTTGATACAGACTTAATTTACATAAGTATCTTTTCACATACAACGATTAGTTTCAATTCAGCAACTCAGATTAGATGTGGATGCATTGAATAGTTATTTTCAAAGAATAGTTTTGTTTTTATAATTAATTTCTTTCGAAAACATAACATATTACGAATAACATGCAAAGCATCAACAGATAGTTTTCCACTGCAAAGCATGACATATTTAAATAAAAAAATGCAATGAACCGACAATTTATCATTTATCATTAATATATATATATATATATATATATATATATATATATATATATATATATATATATATATATATATATATATATATATAATGTATGTTGCTATTTTTGGTTAAAATAAAAGTTTGTTGCTAGTGTGGTATTCGTGTCATGCACTGACAACGATTAATTTCTTACTTGCAAACAAAGAATATATTCACTGTTTAAAACTTAAAGTAAAAAACTAAAATTCAAAATGAAAGTTTAATAAGATAAATTCATTATTTAAAAGTTTAGTGATATAAATCGCTAGCTTGCATTTTAAAAGTTAGAGACTAATGTGCATGGTTTATATTTTTTTCAAATAATTGATTAAAGAAAACAAAATCGAATAATTACATAAAAGATTAACATCTTAAAGTTAATCCGCGTGTGTTAAATATTTTGCTGAACCATTTGTCCATTTCAAGTAAAGAAAATTTTAATTTAATTTAATTTTTTTTTTTTTGTAGATTATCAATCATAGAAAATTTTACTTTGTTTTTTTTAGATTATCAATCACAATAAATTTTCATTTTCTCTCAACTTTAATTTTGTATGTTATTATGTACAACAAAATCTCACTTATCTTGGTTTTCTCAATATCGTAGATTATCAAATTAAGTACATAAAATCTGATTTAATTTACTACTTTCTTTTTGGTTTTGCAGTACTCTCAATGATGCTTGGTTTAACAATGAAAAAAATAACACAGCACAAAAAGGGGCAATTTCTATTTTTCTTCTAGCTTGCAACTTTTATCAACATATCTTGATAGTCAATGTTGACCAAGTAATCAGGAGAATAAAAGGGCACGTGGACTACTTGCCCAGTAAAAGATCCGTTGCTTATTTTTCTGCTTTTAGTTGTAATTTAGCCTATTTAAGTTTCTGTATTTTTAAGCTTTGAGTGTACCTAACAATTTCCAGTTTTCAATCATTCAATAAAGAAACATTCGGCTATCTTGTTCCCTTTATACCCCTGTCAATTTATTGTTAGATTAAACCTTGCCCTCCAACAAGTGGTATCAGAGCTTTAAGGTTCTGATCGTGTGTATGCCCAAGATCGTTAGATACTGTAACGCTCAGTTCCTGGTACGTATTTGTTTTGATTAAAGGTTCTTTTTGGAAGAGCTACTCGGCGAGTTGTAGCCCTAACTCGCCGAGTAGATGTCGAGATGGGTGCGGGCTTTAAGTGATCTACTCGGCGAGTCAACGCCTGGACTCGGCGAGTAGGCCAATCAGGAGGAGACCCAATCCTTAGGGTTTGCACCCTATTTAAATGTCCTTATAGCCCCATCTCAACCTCTATCATCCTCAGAGTGTTCCTTGTCGAAACCCTAGCCTCCATTTGTAAGTTTGAGTGATTTGTTGCCTTGTGAAGGATTTTTGGGGCACATTGGAGCTTAGAAGAAGAAAAGAAGAGTTTGAAGAGTGCAAGAGAGGGAGTAGATCCGAAATCTACTTTGGGAGAAGCTTCCATTCAGGTAGTAAAGTCTCTACCTTGATCTTTAGTTCATTAGATCCCATTTTGTCCCAATATGGTGGTTTTCAAGCCCTAAAACACCAAACTCCATGTGTTTGTGCTTAATAATACGAAAGGACTTCAGATCTAGACTTTATGGACATGTTAGAAGCATAAAGTTGTTGTGGTTGAAGTGATTGAGGACCCCCATGGAGTGCATGACCTCTTAAAGAGCTTGGAATTGCATTTTTGAGCTTATAGGGCCATGCATGCACGTAAAGTTTGCAACTTTACGTGTTAAGCATGCCCTAGGATCATAGATCTGTGGTTTTGAAGAGTTGCATGTCTCAGATCTGGCTCATATGGGAAATGGGTCAAGGGACTCGGCGAGTCCCAAGGTGGAACTCGGCGAGTTCTATGAATATGGCCTTAGACTCGGCGAGGTGGATGAACAACTCGGCGAGTCCTATGAAGATTACCTGGTACTCGACGAGTTGTTCTTCAAACTCGGCGAGTTGTATGAACTGTTGATTGGGTTTAAGTGTCAGAAGTCCAACCCTTCGTGTTGGCACGTGGGATTAGCAACCTAACGTGTTCCGATAGTCCCAGAAACCCCAGATCCTCATGCAGGATGTTCGGATAAGGATCTGGAAGCAAGTGGGAAGTCTGCTCGCATGGACTCGGCGAGTTGTTCATAGACTCGGCGAGTTGTTCATGGACTCGACGAGTCGGATCGCGAGCCGATCCCATCGTCTTGAGTGGTGAGTTAAGGACGATTCAGTGAGTGGGAAGAAGGGGCTTGTAGAGTGGAACCGGGTTAGTGGAGAAGGACTCGGCGATTCGGTGCCATGACTCGGCGAGTCCAGTCAACTGGAAGTTGACCTTGACTAAGGAGTTGACCTGGGTCGAAAGGAGGGTCAGTCATCTGGCCTAAGGGTGTGAATGAGAGGCTAACCTATGTTTATGATTTATAGCCAGAAGATTTCTGATTCAACAGTCAGGCGCTTAGCAAGCAGACGTCCGTAGTTACTTTCGAGGTGAGTTACCTTCCAGTAGCAGTGGGTCTACGGCCACAATGCCGACCCACCAGTAGGAGTTGTATGTAGATGATTGTCTCTGTGATATTCATCTAGGGATTTCTGCTGCCTGTGTTATGTTTATGTGCTAGTATGATATGATGCTATGTGCTAGTGACAGTAGGGGGAGATAGTCCCCAAGATATCCGGTCAGTAGGGCCGAAGGGGTAGCCATACCCAGCCATGTTAGATAGATTCTGATTGTGATACATGTTATGTGGTAGTAGTAGAGGGGAGAAATAGTTCCCCAGTATCCGGTCGAGAGGACCGAAGGGGAGGCCAGCACCCAGATATGCTAGGCAGTATCCGGTAGAGAGGACCGAAGGGGAGGCCAGCACCCAGATATGCTAGGCAGTATCCGGTCGAGAGGGCCGAAGGGGATGCCAGCACCAAGGTATGCTAGGCAACTTCCGGTCGAGAGGACCGAAGGGGTAGGTCGGGCACCTAGATATGCCTGACAATATACGTATGTTATGTGATTATATGTTATGTGGTATAGTGGGGGAACTCACTAAGCTTCGTGCTTACAGTTTTCAGTTTTGGTTTCAGGTACCTCTTCAGCTAAGGGAAAGGAGCCGGCGCGGTAGCAGCATATCACACACACTCTTGTTTTTTCCGCACTATGGATTTTCTGGGATGTACTCTGAAATATTATTATGATATTACCGGTTTTCAGACACAGAGTATTATTATGAATGATTTGTAATGATGTTTTTATGTATTAACCTAATTTAAAAATGAAATTTTTAGCCGGTATTTTTGGGATGTTACAAGTTGGTATCAGAGCCCTGGTTTGAGGGATTCGGACTCACCTTCGGGGGTGTCTGGACTCAAATCGAGGGAGTAAAATATTTTCCAAAAAGAAATGTTTTCTAATAATTAAGAAAAGGGTTTGAGAAAGAACGAAGTGTGTGATGTGCGCAACCGGCCGAGCTCAAGTAAGTATTCCCCAAAGTACCCATACAAGCTTATGTAGTGTTTATCAGTTTCAGTAGAACAGCATGCTAGAATAGGACTAAGGATCTAGTAGTGATGCCTTATGTGCCTGCTTTATGTGCTTTAGTGTATGAAAATTGCATGCTAGAATCGAGTAGACAGCAGTAGGATAGCCTGTTAGGTTATGCCTGATAGTATGAGTTTAGCTCTGTATGCTAGATCAGTTTCTCTCTATGAGAGCGGATTTGCTTGAGATTGTTCCCTTAGTTCGAATGCTGCTTGCTTTGTGCTTTGTGGGACTCTGAGTGGTGGGAGTTAGCCATTAGGTGAATACGTCACGTCACATGTGATCAGGGTTGAATAATCTTAGAGTGCTGGATTTGGCCCTATTGCGCAGCTCTCGTTTGACTCTAACCGTTGTAGGGACGAGTCTGTTACTCGAAGGATTATCCGAGCCTCACCACATGTGATGGTATTCAGGTAATGGTTAATTGGCATTACTAGGAGGCCTTCAGCAGCTGAGGACCTGGTAGGGTGGAGCCTGAGATTTCCCTAGGGCAAGCCTAGGATGAGTATAGTGGTGATCAGCAGTAGTGGAAGGGATCTGGTGGAGTCGAGGCAATCCTTGAAGAAGGTACGGATAGATGTGGAAGGTAGTATGGGCCCGTACTACTGAAAGCAGAGGATCCGTACCCGAACCGAGGAAGGCCAAGATAAGACCAGGGAACTTGTAAGTAGTTGTGATCCCTCAAGAAGTATCAGTATCACTAATGATTGTTATTACGTATTGCAGAATGGTGGTACTACGATCAAGGCCGATAAATGGCGGTTCAGGAGAGGGGTCAGGTTCGGGATCAGGTTCCGAGCCAGTGGATGAGGGACTACGTGAGCTCATCGCGTTAGAGATCACCAGGGGTATCCTTGAGTCGACCCCCATTATCTTCGGGTCGATCAAGGAGGGGATCATTGAGTTGATGGAAGATCGCCATAGGGCGTTCAGGAGCGACATAGCATCTGGCCAGTTGGGATCTCGCACGCTTTCCTTCAAGGACTTTAGGGGCAGTGGTGCGTCGGTTTCCACGGGGTGAAAGACCCCATTGCTGCCAGGCGATGGATTGTAGACATCGATTCTGCACAGTTGACCAGCTTTTGCCCCGAGGGGTCGAAGGTGAGGTATGCAGTAGGGTGTTTACGAGACCGAGCTCGAGACTGGTGGGATTCAGTGGGTGACTCATTGGGAGCCTTAGTGATCGAGGCTATGACCTGGTCGGACTTTGTGACTAGATTCAGGGCAGAGTTTTTGTCGGCTGTCGAGCTTCAGCAGCTTGCCAGAAGTTTTTGGACATGAGGCAGACGACGGAGACTGTGGCGGAGATCACCGCTAAGTTCCGGGAAAGGGCATTGTTGGTACCCCAATATACGGGTGATGAGGACATGAGGAGGACCCGCTATCATGACATGCTCCGAGCTGATATTCGGGAGCACGTTAGTTTTTCAGCTTGCCCCACCTTGGACTCTATGATTGCCAGGGCGAGGGAAAGGGAGATAGATTTGGAGCATATACGGAAACGGAAGGCAGAGGAGGGACAGTCAGGAGGGGCTTCGGGGAAGAAGCCCAAGGGATCAGATGTGGGACCGAAGGGCCAACAAGGACGGGGCCGCTGCAGGAAATGCGGCAAGACGCACGAGGGGGCGTGCAGGTTGGGATCATCCGGCTGCTATAAGTGCGGCAAGTCTGGGCACTATAGCAGGGATTGCACTGCTCCGGCAGCAGTTATTCAGACGTCTGAGTTGCTGTGTTTCCACTGCAACCAGAGGGGCCACAAGAAGGCCAATTGCCCCCAGTTGACAGTTGCAGCGCCAGTGAAGGCGCCAGCTCCAGCGACCCTTCGGATCACAGATGGCCGGCAGGGCAAAGCAGAGGCTCCATTGGTGAGGAGCCGGGCATTTCAGCTGACCGCCGAGGAGGCACGCGCAGCACCCGATGTGGTGACGGGTATGATTCTTTCCCCCTCTAATTTATTTATATGATGTTATGATATTGATATGTGCTCGATATATGTATATATATTTGCTAGGATCGTTCCATGTGAATGGTATCTCAGTCCAGGTGTTGTTCGACTCGGGTGCTACCCGATCGTTTGTTTCCCTTGCGTTTAGCAAGAAGTTCACTGAGGCTTCGGGCATGTTGGATTGCCATTTGGAGGTGGAGATTGCCGACGATCGATTAGTGCGAGCGTCATCAATGTTCAGAGATTGTGTTCTGAGGTTTCGAGGAGCGCTATTTGGTGGATCTGGTTCCCATTCCGTTGTGTGGGAACAAAGTGATTATAGGCATGGATTGGTTGAGCCCTAATGGGGCGGTGATAGATTGCGCGCAACAGCTAGTGCGAGTCAGGACCCCAGGTGGGGGAGAGTTAGTGATTCATGGCGAGAGGTCGCAGTGTGGACCCGCAGTATGTTCAGCAGCGAGGGCTAGACGCTACCTTCAGCAGGGATGCGCAGGATATGTCGCGTACGTGATGGATACCCGGGAGGTGGGTAAGGAGACAGTGAGCGAGGTTCCGGTGGTGCGAGATTTCACAGATGTTTTCTTGGAGGAGCTTCCTGGGATACCTCCGGAGCGACAGGTGGAGTTCAGGATTGACCTCATTCCTGGTGCGGCTCCGATAGCCAAGGCACCGTATCGGTTGGCTCCTCCTGAGATGCAGGAGTTGTCTACGCAGCTGTAGGAGCTGCTAGACAAGGGATTCATTAGATCGAGCAGTTCACCCTGGGGAGCCCCGATTCTGTTTGTGAAGAAGAAGGACGGGTCGCATCGGATGTGTATAGATTATCGTGAGCTGAACAAGGTGACGGTGAAGAACCGTTACCCACTCCCGAGAATCGATGACCTCTTTGACCAGCTTCAGGGAGCATCTTGGTTCTCCAAGATTGACCTGCGCTTGGGTTATCATCAGATGAGGGTCAGAGAGGAGGATGCGCAGAAGACCGCGTTTCGGACGCGCTATGGCCATTATGAGTTCGTGGTGATGCCGTTTGGGTTCACCAATGCTCCTTCCGCGTTCATGGACCTCATGAACCGCGTATGTAGACCGATGCTGGATCGGTCTGTGATAGTTTTCATCGATGACATTTTGGTTTATTCCAAGAAACAGGAAGAGCATGAGGAGCATCTGAGAGAGGTTTTGGAGACCCTGAGGAGGGAGAGCTTGTATGCCAAGTTCTCCAAGTGTGAGTTTTGGTTGCGCGAGGTGCAATTTCTCAGACACCTTGTCAACCAGAACGGGATTCTGGTTGACCCGACCAAGGTCGAGGCCGTGATGAGATGGGAGGTTCCAAAGTCTCCATCTGAGATTCGGAGCTTCCTAAGATTAGCAGGCTATTATCGGAGATTCATTCAGGATTTCTCCAAGATAGTCGTACCCCTAACACGGCTGACGAAGAAGGCCGTAGTCTTTCGGTGGGGACCTGAGCAGCAGGCTGCCTTTGAGACGCTGAGACAGAGATTGTGTGAGGCGCCAATCTTAGCCCTGCCAGAGGGCGTAGAGGATTTTGTGGTTTACTGCGACGCGTCCATTTCAGGGTTGGGCGCGGTACTGATACAGAGGGGGCATGTCATTGCCTATGCTTCGAGGCAGCTCAAGCCTCATGAGACGAACTACCCGACGCATGATTTGGAGTTGGGGGCAGTTGTTTTCACCCTCAAGATTTGGCGACATTACCTCTATGGAGTCCGGTGTACCATATACACGGACCATAAGAGTTTGAGCTACCTTATGGATCAGCCGAATCTGAACATGAGGCAGCGTCGATGGTTAGACGTGGTGAAGGATTATGATTGCGAGATCCTTTACCATCTGGGGAAGGCCAATGTCGTGGCCGACGCGCTTAGCCGCAAGGCAGCGCCACTCGGGGATATCTGTCTGAGGATGACAGTGGTAACTCCACTGTTAGAGCAGATTCGAGAGGCTCAGCGGGAGGCTAGTAAGGAGGAACATCTGAAGAGCGAGTGTGTAGTGGGTCAGGTTTCCTCCTTCGATTATGATAGTCGAGGACTATTGACATTACACCGTAGGGTGTGGGTGCCGTATCACGGGGGCGTGCGCCAGATCTTGATGGAGGAGGCACACAAATCCCGATTCTCTATTCATCCAGGGGCGACGAAGATGTATAGGGATCTTCGTCTAGATTATTGGTGGCCCTGCATGAAGCGGGATGTGGCTTGGTACGTTGAGCGGTGCTTGATCTGCAGGAAGGTCAAGGCCGAACTTCAGAGACCGCATGGCAAGATGCAGCCGTTGGACATCCCGTCGTGGTAATGGGAAGATATCACGATGGATTTTATCACAAAGCTTCCCAGGACTGCGCGTGGAGTGGATTCGATTTGGGTCATCGTGGATCGATTGACCAAGAGCGCCCATTTTATTCCGATTCAGGAAAGCATATCGACCGAGAAATTAGCCGACATCTATATCAGGGAAATCGTGGCGCGGCACGGGGTGCCAGTATCAGTTATCTCGGACAGGGATGTGCATTTTACTTCCAGGTTTTGGAAGAGATTTCATGACGAGCTGGGCACTCGTTTGCATTTTAGCACCGCCTTTCACCCGCAGACAGATGGTCAGAGCGAGCGGACCATCCAGACTCTGGAGGATATGTTGCGAGCGTGCGTGCTAGACTTCGGTGGCAGTTGGGATACCTATCTTCCCTTGGCTGAGTTTTCGTATAACAACAGCTACCATGCGAGTATTGACCGCCCTCCATTCGAGATGCTCTACGGGAGAAGGTGCAGGACCCTGATTTGTTGGGGCGAGTTCGGTCAGCATGTCATCGGGAGCACCGAAGTGGTGCTCAAGACGACAGAGTTGATCCAACAGGTTCGTAGCAGGCTGCAGACTGCGCAGAGTCGGCAGAAGAGTTACGCCGACAGAAGGCGTTCAGATTTGGAGTTTCAGGTGGGTGACATGGTCCTCCTGAAGGTATCACCCTGGAAGGGTGTCATTAGGTTCCGGAAGAGGGGAAAGTTGGGCCCCAGGTTCATTGGTCCTTTTAGGGTTTTGGCCCGGGTGGGTCGGACCGCCTATAGGTTGGATCTTCCAGCAGAGCTTAGCCAGATCCACAACACTTTTCATGTTTCTCAGTTGAGAAAGTGTTTGGTGGACGAGTCGGCAGTTGTACCCTTGGAGGATATTCAAGTTGATAGCAACCTGAATTATATCGAGAGACCAGTTGCGATCTTAGATCGAAAGATGAGGACCTTGAGGAACAAGGTGGTTCAGTTGGTGAAGGTGCAGTGGCAGCACCGGAGGGGTTCAGAGTGGACATGGGAGGCGGAGGAGGAGATGAGGGAGCACTACCCAGAGTTGTTTCTGGAGTCAGCAGACTTCGAGGACGAAGTCTAAGATAAGTGGGGGAGATTTGTAACGCCCAGTTCCTGGTACGTATTTGTTTTGATTAAAGGTTCTTTTTGGAAGAGCTACTTGGCGAGTTGTAGCCCTAACTCGCCGAGTAGATGTCGAGATGGGTGCGGGCTTTAAGTGATCTACTCGGTGAGTCCACGCCTGGACTCGGCGAGTAGGCCAATCAGGAGGAGACCCAATCCTTAGGGTTTGCACCCTATTTAAATGTCCTTATAGCCCCATCACAGCCTCTATCATCCTCAGAGCGTTCCTTGTCGAAACCCTAGCCTCCATTTGTAAGTTTGAGTGATTTGTTGCCTTGTGAAGGATTTTTGGGGCACATTGGAGCTTAGAAGAAGAAAAGAAGAGTTTGAAGAGTGCAAGAGAGGGAGTAGATCCGAAATCTACTTTGGGAGAAGCTTCCATTCAGGTAGTAAAGTCTCTACCTTGATCTTTAGTTCATTAGATCCCATTTTGTCCCAATTTGGTGGTTTTCAAGCCCTAAAACACCAAACTCCATGTGTTTGTGCTTAATAATACGAAAGGACTTCAGATCTAGACTTTATGGACGTGTTAGAAGCATAAAGTTGTTGTGGTTGAAGTGATTGAGAACCCCCATGGAGTGCATGACCTCTTAAAGAGCTTGGAATTGCATTTTTGAGCTTATAGGGCCATGCATGCACGTAAAGTTTGCAACTTTACGTGTTAAGCATGCCCTAGGATCATAGATCTGTGGTTTTGAAGAGTTGCATGTCTCAGATCTGGATCATATGGGAAATGGGTCAAGGGACTCGGCGAGTCCCAAGGTGGAACTCGGCGAGTTCTATGAATATGGCCTTAGACTCAGCGAGTTGGATGAACAACTCCATGAGTCCTATGAAGATTGCCTGGTACTCGACGGGTTGTTCTTCAAACTCGGCGAGTTGTATGAACTGTTGATTGGGTTTAAGTGTCAGAAGTCCAACCCTTCGTGTTGGCACGTGGGATTAGCAACCTAACGTGTTCCGATAGTCCCAGAAACCCCAAATCCTCATGCAGGATGTTCGGATAAGGATCTGGAAGCAAGTGGGAAGTCTGCTCGCATGGACTCGGTGAGTTGTTCATGGACTCGGCGAGTTGTTCATAGACTCGGCGAGTTGTTCATGGACTCGATGAGTCGGATCGCGAGCCGGTCCCATCGTCCTGAGTGGTGAGTTAAGGACGATTCAGTGAGTGGGAAGATGGGCCTTGTAGAGTGGAACCAGGTTAGTGGAGAAGGACTCGGCGAGTCGGTGCCATGACTCGGCGAGTCCAGTCAACTTGAAGTTGACCTTGACTAAGGAGTTGACCTGGGTTGAAGGGAGGGTCAGTCATCTGGCCTAAGGGTGTGAATGAGAGGCTAACCTATGTTTATGAATCATAGCCAGAAGATTTCTGATTCAGCAGTCAGGCGCTTAGCAAGCAGACTTCCGCCGTTACTTTCGAGGTGAGTTACCTTCCAGTAGCGGTGGGTCTACGACCACAATGCCGGCCCACCAGTAGGAGTTGTATGTAGATGATTATCTCTGTGATATTCATCTAGGGATTTCTGCTACCTGTGTTATGTTTATGTGCTAGTATGATATGATGCTATGTGCTAGTGACAGGAGGGGGAGATAGTCCCCAAGATATCCGGTCGGTAGGGCCGAAGGGGTAGCCATACCCAGCCATGTTAGATAGATTCTTATTGTGATACATGTTATGCGGTAGTAGTAGAGGGGAGAAATAGTTCCCCAGTATCTGGTCGAGAGGACCGAAGGGGAGGCCAGCACCCAGATATGCTAGGCAGTATCCGGTAGAGAGGAACGAAGGGGAGGCCAGCACCCAGATATGCTAGGCATTATCCGGTCGAGAGGGCCGAAAGGGATGCCAGCACCAAGGTATGCTAGGCAACGTCCGGTCGAGAGGACCGAAGGGGTAGGTCGGGCACCTAGATATGCCTGACAATATACGTATGTTATGTGATTATATGTTATGTGGTATAGTGGGGGAACTCACTAAGCTTCGTGCTTACAGTTTTCAGTTTTGGTTTCAGGTACCTCTTCAGCTAAGGGAAAGGAGCCGGCGCGGTAGCAACATATCACACACACTCTTGTTTTTCCGCACTATGGATTTTCTGGGATGTACTCTGAAATATTATTATGATATTACCGGTTTTCAGACACGGAGTATTATTATGAATGATTTGTAATGATGTTTTTACGTATTAACCTAATTTAAAAATGAAATTTTTAGCCGGTATTTTTGGGATGTTACAGATACGATACCATGACAGTAGCTTCAACATCCAATCCACCCAAAGACAGTCCATACCCCCTTCAATGCCCGATGCTAACCTCATCAAATTACAATACATGGTTGATTAAGATGGAAGCCATTATGTATGCCCATGGATTATGGGATGCCATCGAGCCACCAACCGGTGTGGTTGTGGACGCGAAAAGGAGCAAGCAAGCTTGAGCCTTCATCTTTCAATCGATCCCGGAAGAGATGCTTGCACAAGCTGCCAAAAAGAAGACAGCTAAAGAAGTGTGGGACTCTCTAAAGTCACGGTATGTGGGTGCGGAACGAGTCCAGAAAGCAAGACTACGGGTGTTGAAAAGTGAATTTGAAGGACTTCAAATGAAAGACACGGAGACCATAGATGATTATGCAGGGAGGATATCGGCCATTATCTCAAAATTTGGGAGTGCAGGGACAATTCTGGAAGATGAAGAACTAGTGAGGAAGCTATTCGACACTGTCCCGGAAAGATTTATCAATCTTGTGGCTTCAATTAAACAAAGCTCCGACATGGAGTCCATTCCATTCGAGGAGGCAATTGGGCACTTAAAGGCTTATGAGGATCGACTCCGACTCCGGAAGGCAAACTCGGGTGGTGATAATGCTTTGTTACTTGTAAAGTCGGAGGGCTCCTCAAGTCATTGAAGCCCAAGCAAGTCAAACACGACGGGTGGTCGTGGAAGAGGAGGAAATAGTGACAGGGGAGGAAGAGGCAACTCACGTGGTCGGGGTTAGACGTGTGGTAGAGGTGGACGCTGGGGTGGTAGTTCACAACAAGAAGCAGGGAGTTCCAACTGGAAGCCTCGTGACAAAAGTCATATACAGTGCTTTGAGTGTCAAGAACTTGGCCACTATGCTTCCAAATGTAAAGCCAAGAAGCAGTAAGATCATGAGGTAAACTTAGCTGCAGATGAATATGGACCTGCTTTGCTGTTAACTGTACATGGAGAAGAAAGTATAAGCATGGTTCTACTGAACGAAGAAAAGGTGTATCCGAACCAGCTAAAAGAAATAGACGATGAGAGCATGTGGTATCTGGACAACGGGGCTACCAACCACATGACTGGCTCTAAGGCTCTATTTGCAGAATTAGATGAGAAAGTGACTGGACAGGTACGATTTGGGGACGGCTCTAAGGTTCCTATCAAAGGGAAAGGCACTCTGTTGTTCGATTGCAAGAATGGTAATCAATTCATCATTCCTGATGTGTATTATATTGTCACAACTGAAAATTTTGTGTCATGTAATCTATACACTCAAGCTAATGTGAATCAAAAACTTAAGAACATGGTTGACACCTATGATTATGACATCAAAAACTTCAATCAAATACATCATACAAAGTACTACAAATAGTCATCAAACAAATTGGAGACCCTAGAAGTCCTTGTTTAAGTCCATTTTGGACTAGGACTTCCTTATTGGATCCAAATGGACCAACAAGCTTCCAATTAGACTATCATGGGCTTAGAACCCTAATTGGGCTCTAATTAGACCCACACTAATTTATTTCAACATTTTGGGCCATGTTGGGCCTAGAATGAAATAAATTAATAACTATGAACCATAATTAACCTAAATTGGCCCTAACAAGCCATAAAAATCACCTTTATATTTATTAGGACCAAAAATCACTCAATGTAACCATGAAAATTGGGCTTAAGCATTTAAGGCCCAAACAATTTCTTTTCCCCCACCATTCTCGGCCCAAGGCCCAAATCCAAGAGGATAAGAGGAGAAGTTGACTTTGGATGCCACCTCATTTTTATTCATTGGATATCCATGCATTATATCCCATTCTTCCATGCAACATCACTTCAAAATCACTTCTATCCTCTCCTCTCTCTCACTCTCGGCCACATATCAAACACACACATTTCACAAACTCTCTCAAAGAACATTCAAGAAAACTCTCTCATTTTCTCTCCATAATTTCGAGATTCTAAGAAGCTTTCAAGAGGATCTTTCAAGCTAATCACCATCTTAGGTAAGTATTTACTTATATACATGATCTAGCTATTTCATTCCGTCAAAAACCTCTTCTAAATCTATTCCAACTTGTGATCATACACCTTAGAAGTCACCAAACTCGAGATCTACCAAGGAAAGGTGCTAAGGCCGAAAATCACTCCATTTTTCTTTCATTTTCTCTTCAAAACCGAAACCACACCCAAGGTGAGCTTCATACCCCCTATTTTCTGTTTTTATGAGTTTTGTGGGGGGGGGGGGGGGGGAATACAAGTGAAAGTGTAGATCTATATGTGTTTTGTATGCCTTGTATGATTTCCATGCTTATATGTGTGTTGTTGTGTGTTATAATGTTGGATCTAGCCATAAAACCCCTCAAAACCGAGATATACTTTATGTTAAATGATTCTAGCATCAAATACATTTCTACATACAAAGTGTTCCTAGAAAAATAGCTAAATGGCTTAGTAACATTTTCTTTGGGCTAAAAACACAATTTTTGGACCTAAAATGTGAAAAATACAAAGTTAAGGGCCCAAATTGACATATCACGAATTCTGATGGATGAGGTGTGTCAAAACAGTTTCAATAAAACAATTTCTGGAAATATACTCATTTGGAGGATTAAAAACATAAATTTCAAGCTTAATGGGCTAAAAATGACATTTTCGGCCCAATGAGGCCCATTATGCGAGATTTTCTGTTTTGGAGGGCCAAAACTGTGTTTTTCTGTAAAACAGTGGACTATAAGTGTTCCAAGTCCTTTTCAAAGGTTTAAAATGCTTTCTAAATTTAAAAAGGACCAAAGTTGCAAAAATTTTACAATTTGGGCCAAAAATGTCAAAGTTGCGAAAAAGAAGGGCTATTCCCGAGAAAACTGCAATTTCAGGGACTAAAACTGTTTTCTATGAAAAATATGCTGAAAAATATTAATTTCAATAATTTTTGGTGTTAAAATGTCAAGAAAATTGATTTAAGGACCAAACCGGAAAGTATTTAAATAAAGGGTTGAAAAAGTAAATTTTACAAACAATGAGGGGCTGGAAACAGAAAACTTTCAAGGCTAATTCAATACATACAATTTGATCAAATGATGGCTCCGCGACTATCGACGAAATACAATACACTACAATACCAAAAATCGTTGTGAAACGAATTGGTTCGGTCTCGAACCAATGAAAATCCGAAACTACTAACACGACGACGCTGCGATTCATACAAATAACGTTTGGGAATATCTTGTTCGTTGTGCACATACGTCTACGCACCATCTTTGGGCCCCAAAAGTGTAAAATCTTGTTCGTTGAGCCTAGCTAGCCCAATGACCTGATCTTAAGGCCCGAAGACCTCTATTTTACGAAGTGTTGGGTTTTACTGATCTAACACGACGTAAAAGGACTTTCAATGGCTTGTATACTACTGGTCCCCAAGGGTCCTTTGGTATTGCTAGTAAAGTCTACATTTCATGCGAGGCGGGTCTGGGACCCCTCGTACATTTTTATCCCCAACCGGTCAATGGAGTCATCGAGGTCTTCGTGTCCTCTTTCTCTTCGGATGTGGGACTACACCTAGTCAGGGCGATTGGATAACGTGATTAGTACGGACGACGCCTACGGGATCGTTGGTATAGCTATAAACTGGTCGTTTGTGTAATGCGTGTTTGTAGCAAATAATCATGCTCAAAAATAATCCAACGTCGCCTGGGACTGACACTACACGCTATGCAATGGTTTCAATGTGACTTCACGGAATTCAAGGAATTAGGAAAACATCGGGTTTTCCTAGGGTTTTCAATACACATAGATTTGAAATGCATACAACTTCAATGAACAATTTTTACAAGTATAGAAACAAACAAGCATACCTATGGATCTTCACAAACGTTTTCAAAAGCTTTTCTTTTCAGAAAATATCGGATTTTCTGGTGGTTTTCAAACGACACGAAACATTGTTTTTTTCAAATACCGCTTATGAACTCACCAACATTTCAAATGTTGACGTTTTTCAAAATACTTGTATTCTCAGGGAACCAGTGAATCAAAGGAAATCATATTCAGTGATGGCTTGCAGTTTATCTATGTACGAATCGAACAATTTATTTTTGGGAATGTAATGTTTAAACAATGTACTTCATGTAAACTCTACTGGTTGTACTATATTAATGCATGGTGACGAATGTTGTTATGTTTCATATATATTCAATGTTATGGTATTCAATTGAGTCACGACAGCCCCCGGACGTTTCCGCCGTCTGGTTCGGGGGTGTGACATATATCCCGGTCTTACACAGCAACATAATCAGTTTGGGCTAGATGACAGAGGAAGGATATGATATAGGAATGGAGGAAGAATTTCTAAAGATGTACGATGAAGCTGGTCGTTTGATCATGAAGGTACAGAGGTCAAGAAATAGACTATATAAGATGAAACTCACACCTGGGAAGCCTATGTGTTTGGCTATGAGTATGGTTGATGACTCATGGATATGGCATGCACGAATGGGCCACATAAATTTCAGAATGTTGGAAGAAATGACACGGAAGCAGATGGTGTCAGGAATGCCTCTCATATCTCATCCAGCACAGGTGTGTGAAGGGTGTATGGTAGCTAAGCAACCTAGGCAGAGTTTTCCAAAAGCGGCCCAATGGAGAGCTAAGGAACCGCTCCAATTGGTACACGCGGACCTCTGTGGACCCATCACACCTGCAACAAAGGGTGGCAATTAGTACTTCTTACTAATTGCCATGATTATTCCCGATACATGTGGGTGTACCTGATCAAAACCAAAGACGAAGCCTTTGAAATGTTCCAGAAATTCAAGTTACAGGTTGAAAAGGAAAGCAATTATAAAATCAAGATGTTGAGAACCGACCGAGGGGGTGAGTTTAACTCGATTCAATTCTTGAATTTTTGTGAAAAGGCTGGCATACGAAGCCAACTGACGACTCCACACACGCCCCAGCAAAACGGCGTTGTGGAACGACGCAATCGAACGATTTTGGAGATGACAAGGTCCTTACTCAAAGCCATGATGATACCGGATCAGTTTTGGGGTGAAGTTGTGCGTCATTCGGTGTACCTGTTGAACAGAATTGGCACGAAAGCGCTCAAAGATGCGACTCCGTATGAGGCCTGGAAGGGTCCCAAACCTTCGATCGCACACCTAAAGGTTTTTGGGTGCATAGGGTTTGTCAAGAAATTGCGTGGCTTAACCAAGCTGAGCGATCGAAGTGAAACTATGATTCACTTCGGAATTGAAGAAGGAACAAAGGGATATCGGCTTTACAATCCCAGAAGTCGGCGAATTGTAATAGCAAGGGACATTGTCTTTGATGAATCAAAATCGTGGGCCTGGAATGAAGAAATAATCGGAGAGCCACTTACCACACCTTATTGGACTAATGTTTTAGTCCAAGATACAACCCAACTACAGCCAGACCAAGAACAACAACCTCCAGATGATGTGATCGTAACCCCTTCGACACCGACTAACAATTACTCGCATGTTTCTGAGCTTAGAACAGGTAATTCACCTGTTGAAGAATCGCCTTTGGTAACCTCACCTGGAGATGGGTTGCGAGAAACACCTTCAGGTCAATCTTCAAGAAATTATGAAGATGGTGGGTCAGTGGCCTCATTCGATGATACCCCAGTAAAGGGATTTCGCTCGATTAATGAAATCTACCAGAATACCGAGAGAATGAGTGATGACGAGGTACGGAGGTTGTATCAAGAATTGTTGTTGATTGACAATGAACCCACAACATTTGAAGAAGCATCAATTGAAAGAAATTGGAAGCTAGCTATGGAGGCAGAGCTGAAATCAATCAAGAAAAACAATACCTGGGTGTTGACCAAATTGCCACCAAACCGAAAAGCAATTGGGTTAAAGTGGGTATTCAAGGTAAAAAGAGACGCAACTGGAAACGTGATTAAGCACAAGGCCCGGTTAGTCGCTAAAGGATACGTTCAAGAAAAGGGGATTGATTTTGAAGATGCTTTCGCACCAGTGGCTTGTTTGGAAACTATACGACTGATTCTTGCACTAGCAACCAAAGAGAACTAGCTTGTACATCACTTAGATGTCAAGTCTGCATTTCTACACGGTGACCTCAAGGAAGAAGTGTACGTCTCTCAGCCACCAGTGTTCTCAGTCAAAGGAAAGGAGAATATGGTTTATCGTCTCCGGAAGGCTCTGTACGGGTTAAGAAAGGCTCCAAGAGCCTTGAACATAAAGCTAGACCGGTCACTCAAAGGACTAGGCTTCACCAGATGTCCTCAAGAACAAGCAATTTATAAGGTACATAAACCCAACTTGATTCTCATCATAGGGGTATATGTGGATGACCTTATAGTTACTGGTTCAAATGAGAAGGGAATTCTAGAATTCAAGAAAAGAATGAAACATGTGTTTGATATGAGTGACTTGGGACTTCTATCCTATTACCTGGGAATAGAAGTACTTCAAGGGAAGGATGGCATAATGCTCACACAACAGGGGTATGCAAGGAAGATTCTAAAACTGGCAGGAATGGAAGAGTGTAACAGCTCACAATATCCAATGGAAGCCAAGTTAAAGCTGACCAAGGACGAACACGGGGAACTTGTAAATGCAACAAACTACAGGAAATTGGTTGGCAGCTTAAGATATCTAGTACATACAAGACCCGATCTGAATTTGAGCATTGGTGTTGTGAGTAGGTATATGCAGAACCTGAAGCAAAGCCATTATGCAGCCATAAAGCATATCCTAAGATATGTGAAAGGAACAATAGAGTATGGTCTAACGTATCGCATAGGAGGTGATGGTATGTTAGTAGGATACAGTGACAGCAGCTACAGTGATGATCGGGAAGATGGAAGAGGAACCATAGGTGTGGCATATTATTTCTCAGGAAATTTGATAACATGGGCCTTACAAAAGCAATAAACTGTTGCTCTAAGCTCGTGTGAGGCGGAGTACATGGCTGCAACTACAGCTGCTTGTCAGGGATTATGGTTGAGAAATTTGTTGAGTGACCTTGTTGGAAGAAGAGCTCAAAAGGTGAAGCTACTGGTGGATAACCAATCTGCTATTGCACTTATAAAGAATCCAGTTTACCATGGGAGGAGTAAACACATAGATACAAAGTATCATTTCATTCGTATGTGTGTTGAAAGAGAGCAAATTCAGGTGGAGCATGTGAGTGGAGATCAACAAAAGGCAGATGTGTTGACAAAAGCAATGCCAAGAATCAAATTTGCTGAAATGAGAGCACTCATAGGTGTGGAATGTCTGAAGAAGAAGGTCAACATTGAGGGGGAGAAATGATAGTCAATGCTGACCAAGTAATCAGGAGAATAAAAGGGCATGTGGACTACTTGCCCAGTAAAAGATCCATTGCTTATTTTTCTGCTTTTAGTTGTAATTTAGCCTATTTAAGTTTCTGTATTTTTAAGCTTTGAGTGTACGTAACAATTTCCAGTTTTCAATCATTCAATAAAGAAATATTCGGCTATCTTGTTCCCTTTATACCCCTGTCAATTTATTATTAGATTAAACCTTGCCTTCCAACATATCTCATCTTTTTTTATAAGAGACAATCATATATTTTTACAATTAAAAATAAATTAGTCATAATCGATACTTTTTATACAAAAATTAACTCGATCATTGATGAAAAAAGAAAAAAAAAAAATTACATAAAAAAGAGTTTATACAAATCAAAATTATTCAGTGAAGGCATAAAAGTCTCAAAGTTCTAAAACACAACATATAAAAACACGACTTTCATAAAATTTCAATTATCTTTCATCATGCTTCCATCTTTACATAATTTATCCAAATAAACTTCAATCACTACTATAAACATATATGTTTCAAAGACTTGTTAATTCATGTAAACCACTCTAATGTTAATAATAGAATAAGCACACCGCCCATGTACAAAGAATGATGTTTTGCCCTTTCCTTCATAATATTTACCAACAAACAAAAAAAGTAATGAAATCCTTATTAGTTCATTATATATATATATATATATATATATATATATATATATATATATATATATATATATATATATATATATATATATATATATATATATATATATATATATATATATATATATATTAAAGCACATGGATACTTTTAACAGTAACTTTTCCCAATACATATTTTTGACACTTAATTTTTATTTTTTTTTCATTTTTGCCTTAAACTTTTCTAATTCATACTTTTGCCACTTTTAACTTTTCCCAATTCATATTTTTGCCACTTTAGTTTTATTTCCTTACACTTTTGCATTAACCTTTTCCAATTCATACTTTTACCACTTTAGTTTTATTTCTTTACACTTTACCTTAACAGGAACCTTTTCCAATTCATATTTTTGCCATTTTACTTTTATTTCTTTACATTTTTGCCACGAAACTTTCACTTTTACTTATTTACACTCTTGACACTAAAGTTTGATGATTTTTTACACTAACGCCACTAAACTTTGACAATTGTCACTTTTGTGCCAAATTTTTTTTAGAAAACTTTAAATTATTTCCAACCAATTTTTTTAAGAAACTTTAAATTATTTCCAATCCATGCGAAGCATGGACTCTTTCCTAGTTGATATGATAATAGAAGGAATAAAAAAATTAAAAAATGGAACACATGAGATGTTTCTATATATAGGAGAAGGAACCATAAAGACATATATACCCTTCACTAAGGGTCAACATTTTTCGGATTTAAGTAATACTATTCCTAGAATACTTCTCGTTCAATTTTCACAAGACGCCTAAAAATTAGACAAATGATTATTTTATTTTTAAGGATGAAAATTGTATAAAGTTGTGATTTATGCTAACAATTATAAATGAATCAGTTAATTATATAAATGTAAGAAATAGCAATATACTTTAATTTATTTTTGTATTAGAGGGGCGGGTGTGGGCAATGCCGGAATGGCGTTATCTGATGTGGCAATGCCATAACGGCGCCATAACGGGGGAACACCGCCCCTCTCCCGTTATTAGATGTTATGTTATGGTGTGTGATGGTGGTAACATCTCATAACGCGTGAAAAATCGGACCGTTTGCAAATTCAACCGTTTAAAAACGGTAACTTTAATAAAAAAAAATTACCAATTACATTTTCATTTTATATATATACCTCATTCTTTTTACTACACATATTTCTCTATATCTATCTCTATTTCTATATCACTCAAAACACAAACGCAAAAATCAACCAACTATGAATGAATTTGATCCGGCCCATCCGTACAATGATGATTACGACGAAGACGATTTGTTCGTGAGTATGATGTACCAACATTACACAGACAGGCTACTACAGCCAGATCCAGCTCCACTACTCACGCGACGTGCGGCGTTAAATAGAGACCGTGAGGAAGGGCATCGGCGGCTAGTTAACAATTACTTTGCGGAAAATTGTGTATACCAGCCAAGCGATTTCAAAAGAAGATTTCGTTTGCGAAAAAATGTCTTCGAAAGGATAGTCAACGCTATGTAAGCAAGGTATCGTTTGATTCAACTTTTATAATTTACAAAATGTCACTTTTAGATAAAATAAATACAAATTTACATGTTTAATATTTAATTAGGTATCGTTTGTTTACTATATATTTAGGTATCGTTTGTTTCAACTTTTATAATTTATAAAATGTTACTTTTAGATAAAAATAAATATAATTTTTACGTGTTTAATATTTATTTAGATATGAATTTTTCCAAATGAGATATGATGCTAGAGGCAAACGAGGCTTCACAGGGTTGCAAAAATGTGTTGCTACAATTAAACTTATGGCAATGGGGGAGTCACCCGATTCTGTTGACGATTATATGAGAATGTCTGAGAGGACCGCACGAGAAAGTTTGTATTTATTGGCAAGAGGTGTTGTCGAAACATTCGGTGACCAATACTTGCGCAAACCTTCGTTGCATGATATGCAACAATTATATGCAGCGCATGAAGAAAGACATGGTTTTCCGGGTATGCTTGGGAGCATTGACTGCACACACTAGAAATGGAGAAATTGCCCCGTGGCGTGGAAAGGCCAGTATTCGAGCGGTCATCATGGAGTGCCTTCGTTGGTATTAGAGGCTGTTGCTTCACAAGATTTATAGATTTGACATGCTTTTTTCGGGGTTGTGGGTTCTAACAACGACGTCAACGTTCTCGATCAATCACCGATATTTGACGATCTTTTGTTAGGAAAAGCCCCAGATGCTCCTTTCACAGTGAATAGAAATGAATATAAGTTCGGGTATTACCTTACAGACGGAATATATCCACAATATTCTACGTTTGTGAAGGCGTTTCGAGACCCAATAGATCCAAGGGACAAATATTTCAAGAGATGACAAGAAGGAGCACGTAAGGACGTTGAACGTGCTTTTGGGGTTTTGAAATCAAATGACACATTGTTGAACATGCGGCGAGACCTTATGAGTTAGATACTCTACGATATATCATGTATGCATGCATCATAATGCATAACATGGTTGTTGAAGATAAAGGACGCAATATTGCAACGTATTCTCTTACGAAACCAAGACATGTGCAATTTCAACCAGGAACATCAGAATATTTACATAGAGTGGTTGATATTCAAGATCAATGGAAACACAAGCAACTCCGTAAAGATTTGGCAGATTACATCTATGTTGGTCACGAAGATGAAGATGAATAGTTTTAGGGCAAAAAATGTAGGTTATATCATCTTTTTTTTTAGGTTTTTAAATGTTTTTGTGTTTTGTTGTAATTTTTTTAATGTTGTTTTTAATTAAGATTTATTACAATTTTATTTTTTACTTTTCAAATATAAATAAATAAATAAAACAAATTTGAAATATATAAAAAAACATCAAAAAAATAAAAAATAAAATAGAAAATAATTGGTGTTATCACATGTTATTAGATTTTGCCCATTTCCACCTTGGGTGTTATAACACCATGTATGAGTAGGATGCTGACATGGCACCTTTTGGGTGTGATAACATGTTGCCCACACCTAGTAGTCTTATAGCATCCTATTTTTATTTTTTTATATTACAACCTTTATTTTCATTTTTTATAATTTAGAAAACTTTATCCATTTATAGTATTGCACTTTTATTTTCCTTATTATGAAATTAAACTTTGAAAGCTTACCCAACATGAAATATAAAGATCTTTCACCCGTTCAATGAAAACAACAATCCTTTTGATTTCCACATGTCATGATTGTGTTAATAACTATCAGCAATGCTTGCCTCTTTCACTTCTGCAAGCACAAACAGTTTAATATTATTTAAGGCTAAGATGGGAAAGTGAAGATACATACATTCGAGCTAATACAAATTATATAAACAACCAATTAGATGGAAGATTGCGTTAACTAATTAGTTTAAATACACCTAACCGGAAAAGGACATAGTTAAAATCAAAAATAAAAAAAATTGTAGTCCCTACCTTGTAATACCCCAGAAATACATCTCTCATGGGCTTCCAATGACAAGAACCCACTTCCATTTATCCAGTGTGACAACATATACAACCATCTTCGAGTTTAAGATTTTTGTTTCAAACCTTCAATCAAACACATAAAACAAATCAATCAAATAAGCAAAACCCACAAAATAAATCAATTAAATAAACAAAACCCACATCAAGTCTTCCAAGATCTTAGCATCAACGTTTTAATAATTAAAGTACATAGCAAAAAAGCAGAAATATATGGGAAAAAGAAGGAAAGATTAAGCTAAAAAATTAAAGATTAAAAGGCACTTCCATAGATGCACTCATATTCTTGTTCTGAAAATCGTCATGAAGGCTAAGGACAAATAGTATCATAATTCAACAGCCTTTGGTTACTTTTTTCACTTTTTTTTTATCGGATCAAAGTTCTAATGGATTTTATCTTCCAATTTTTTTCCCTATTAAGTATTGTATGGGTTAAATCTAAAACGTAAAGCTAGTTTCAAACATTAACAACCTCTAAAATACAGAGAGACATGAAAATACATTTAAGCATACAGTTGGCTTGCAAGAGTATTTAGTTTTCCAACTTTGGATATCTATAAATGAATTTAATATATAGAGATAGTATTCTTAAAAAAAAAAGAGTTTTTTCATGTTATAGTATTCTTACCTGATTTTTCAAAAAGAAAATAATAATTACTACCCAAGTTACATGGTATAAATCTTATCATGCTCTTAAACATCTCCTGTATGAATCTTTTTACATCACAAACGTGTTCTTGTTTCAGATTTGTTCGATTTTCTTTTCCTAAAATAATATATATATATATATATATATATATATATATATATATATATATATATATATATATATATATATATATATATATATATATATATATATATATATATTACTTTTAGCAAAAGAAAATCGAACAAATCTGAAACAAGAACACGTTTGTGATGTAAAAAGATTCATACAGGAGAAGTTTAAGAGCAGGATAAGATATATATATATATATATATATATATATATATATATATATATATATATATATATATATATATATATATATATATATATATATATATATATAGGGTTAGGTTCATATAAGACGGTCTAATTTTGTGAGACGGTGAGACGCATTTTTTTATTATTTTTATTATTTTTATTTTTTTTAAAATTTTTTTTAGTTAATTCAAGTTCCGAAAATAATATTTAAAAAAAGAATTTTTTGATTTTTCCATTTATTTTGTATTTTAAAATTATTTTTTAGAATATGTGCAGTGTAATATTCTATTAGAATATTTTACGTATTTTCCAAAAAAATGGATTTTTTTTAAAAAAAAAATTATTTATTTTTTATTTCTTTTTAGTTAATTCAAGTTCCGAAAATAATATTTAAAAAAAGAATTTTCAGATTTTTCCATTTATTTTGCATTTTAAAATTATTTTTTACAATATGTCAGTGTAATATATTCTATTAGAATATTTTATTTATTTTTTCTATAAAAAAAAACAAGATTTTTTTTTTATTTTATTTATTTTTATTTTTTTTAGTCAATTCAAGTTCCGAAAATAATATTTAAAAAAACAATTTTTGGATTTTTCCATTTATTTTGCATTTTAAATATATTTTTAGATTTGGTCTCACGGTCTCACAAAATTAGAATAGTCTCAAATGAACCTGAACCTATATATATATATATATATATATATATATATATATATATATATATATATATATATATATATATATATACATATGTTCAGGTTCATTTGAGACCATTCTAATTTTGTAAGACCGTGAGACCAAATCTAAAAATAATTTTAAAATACAAAATAAATGAAAAAAAATCCAAAAATTCTTTTTTTAAATATTATTTTCGGAACTTGAATTAACTAAAAAAAATAATAAATAATAAAAAAATATAAAAAAAATCTCATTTTTTTTTAAAATACGTGAGATATTCTAATATAATATTACACTCACATATTCTAAAAAATAATTTTAAAATGCAAAATAAATGGAAAAATCTAAAAATTCTTTTTTTAAATATTATTTTCGGAACTTGAATTAACTAAAAAAAATAAAATAAATAAATAAAAAATTCCATTTTTTTTTAAAAATACGTGAAATATTCTAATAGAATATTACACTGTAGATATTCTAAAAAATAATTTTAAAATACAAAATAAATGGAAAAATCCAAAAATTCTTTTTTTAAATATTATTTTCGGAACTTGAATTAACTAAAAATAAATAAAAAAAATAAAAAAATGTGTCTCACGGTCTCACAAAATTAAGTCGTCTCACATGAACCTAACTATATATATATATATATATATGGTATGTACAATATACAGTTTTGTTAAATAAAAGGAATTAGGGTTGTCATATGGCGTATTCCATTCAAAACTTGAAATTAGTAGAAGAGAAAACATTGTATTCTATGTCGATTAGACTCTATTTTAGATTATTTTAATGATGCAAGACAATATCGTGTGCAACTTAAAATAAACAATTTAGTTAAGAATGTATATATAGATACATTTTGTTATCCTTTGAAAATTTTTGCCACTCGTTCATATTTTATATATTATTTGGCATACCCTAAAACAAAATTTCGGCTACACCACTGGGTGGTGATGGTTGAGGCGGAGCAGCGAACGACAACGCAGTAGGAGGCCAAAGTTGGGTTTTTTTTAAGAGGATGTAATCACTTGTGGTAAAGGTCGGCGGCTAGGATTTTTAGAGATACCCATGTCAGATCAAAGTGATGAGGGACTCAGGGGAACATCTATTCGAATGTGTCTTCAATTTTATATGAACAGTGAACAGAAGCTACGACATACGGGGAAATGCCGAAATAAAAGAATGAGTCAGGTCAAAACAACTACTCCTTTGACTTTTTCAATGGTCGACCAAATAGTTTCAATGCATAAACTTGTCGTATATCATGTTGTAAAGTGTTGTAACTCTTAAAATTCAGCAGTTGATGCTAAATGTTTATTAATGTATAAAGATATATATATATATATATATATATATATATATATATATATATATATATACACACACACTATACAAAAGATCTTATCACTAAGATAACAGATCAGTAACTTGAAACAAAAGTAAAGTCACGCTGCAGTGAGAAGCTAGTCAGGAACTGATGGCATTGATGAAAGAGTAAGCATAACATAGGTTTGACTCATCAGATTATAAATTTTGACCTAACAATCTCCCATAATCTGATGATGTCAAAACCTATTCCAGCAGAAGGTCTTCAACACATACCTTATCAACATTGGAAACAATCAGCTCGAGGTTTGTCTTTACACTCTAGCCTTAGATGAAATAGATTCTTAGTGGGAGCCTTTGAAAGATCAATAGAATGGTGAAAGCACATACGATTATGATTATCAACATAGAATAATCCATCTTCTGTTTCTCTAATGAAAAGATGTTAAAGACACACAGCATCAGATGGAAGAGTGTTATTGATGTAGACAGTCCCATAGGGAAGTAAGTACCATGAGTGTTGGGACCATTTTCCAAATCTAGCAGAGAATGGAGCAGCAGACATGGAGGATGCATCAGGAAGATGAACAAAATTTAGATTTCTGACTTTGTTAATCATTAAGATGATGGCAAGCTTTAATTATTATGCATGAATAACCCTTATGATTTTTGACAATCCCCTAAGTTTCTAACCATTCTGAGTATCCATATTTAACAAGCTTCGATACCAGAATTCTTTTAGGGTATTCGCCACGATCATCCTTCCCAGTTAAGTGTAATGTAAGAATCTTCCCCCCTTTTGGATTAGTACACATAACCATTATAATAAAATCAAGAGATACTCATGTTGAGAAGACATTAGAGTAGGTGGAACAATAAATTTTAGTAAGAACTTCTTCAACCCTCTTCTTCTTATCAACCTTAGCATTAAAATGTTCAATATCAACCTTGTGCTCAGCTAAGGTGCTTTCAGCGGAAGAAACTTTTAAATCAGTTTTGGAGGGTCCATTCTTGAGAATTATATTGTTGCGAGTAGCTGCATTGTGTTCAGCAGAAAAGGCTCTGACCTCTTTTTTTATTTAAATTCTGTTCATAATAGACTTTAGAAAGCTTTTGTAACATCCCCAAAATTCAAGGCCAAAAATTTCATTTTTAAAACCATATCAGAGTATAATCCCAAAGATCTCATGTGCGGAAAACATAGTGTGATGCGCTGCGATCGAGCCGGCTCCTTCCCTTGAAAACAAAGTACCTGAAACCAAAACTGAAAACCGTAAGCACGAAGCTTAGTGAGTTCCCCAGATACCACATACTATACAGACCAACTGATTCATACATGCCATACATAGCCAAGAGCCATACATACCAACATATCCATAATCAAGTAAGGTGCTATGTGCCAAACATAGTCTTGCTAAGGTGTTATGTGCCAAACATAGTCTTGCTAAGGTGTTATGTGCCAAACATAGTCTTGGGGTTATGCCACGGGCCGCACGTGGTCTTCTTGGTCAAGCCTGGGGCCACTCCCTAGGTCTTACAGACAAGTGCCAAGGGCCACCCCCTGGTCTTTCATGCAAGTATCACAAAGACAACTATACATACTACTCTACTAGGCTTCTCCGCATATAGTGTGCCAGGAGCCACCTCTTGGTCTTTCATACACAATAGCATACAGTGCGCCAGGATCCACCTCCTGGTCTTTCATACGTATTGCCTAGGGCTAACCCCTGGGTCTTCCTATCATACATAATAACATACTGTGTGCCAGGATCCGCCTCCTGGTCTTTCATGCATAATGCCTAGGGCTAACCCCCGAGTCTTCCTATCATACATAACATACTATGTGCCAGGAGCCGCCTCCTGGTCTTTCATGCATAATGCCTAGGGCTAACCCCCGGGTCTTCCTAACATACATAACATATTGTGTGCTAGGAGCTGCCTCCTGGTCTTTCATGCATAATGCCTAGGGCTAACCCCCGGGTCTTCCTAACATACATAATAACATGGGCCAGCATTGTGGCCGTAGACCCATACAAACCGTGAGGAGACTCACCTCGCACTGCTGCACTTGCTAATAACCTTCTGGTTGTTGTCCGACAACTCTCTGAACCGCTGCTCCACTAGCTCCTCGAGCTACTAATATCAATATAACACTTAGTTCCAAACTACACTCTGGAAGTCAAACTAATTCAACTCTGGTTAAAGTCAAAATCCTGGTCAAAGTCAACCTTTCAGTTGACTCGACTCGCCGAGTCAACCTATAGACCCACCGAGTCCTTAAACTCCGAAGCTCTCAAAATACAACCCAACTCGCCGAGTCACCCCAAGACTCGTCGAGTTCAACGATCTATGAGTCCCATCCAGACCAACTCACTAAGTCATGACTCAACTCACTGATCTGCGTCTTAACCAGAAGAGGTTTGGGGGTTCTACGATCTGACTCGTCGAGTCTAAGAACAGACCCGCCGAGTCCTAGGCAATCTTCAACAGACTCGCCAAGTTGTTCTTCCAACTCGTCGAGTTCCTTCCTATCTTCATAAAACTCGCTGAGTCCACCCATGTGACTCACCGAGTCTCTTCAGTTCTCAATCCATACAGTGGCTTTTCGAGCCATGCAGGTGCTCCAACCCATAGATCCACTCTTCTCAAGTCTATTCCTCACGTAAAGTTGCAAACTTTACGTGAAACCAAGGAGCTATAGGCCTAAAACACTCTAGGGCTAGGGTTTGAGACAAGCATGCTTCACCAACACACTAAAGGCTGATACTTTATGGGTTTCTGGACCAAGACAAGCCTAGATCTGAAGTAGCAACCTCAGATCTGAACTTCTAACTCGAAATGGCTCCTTAACATGCCAAAGTGGCCCCAAAACATCATCCAAGAAAAGATCTAGAAGCAACAGAGGCAAAGTGACAGATTGTTACCTTCAAACTGATGCTCTCAACCAAAGAGTTGAATCCTCCAGCTCCTTAGTGGTCAAATCCTCCAAATATTCCTCTTGCAAAAGCCTCAAACTCACTTCCTTCCTTCTCTCACTCAAATTAGGGTTTGGAATCATCTATAGGAGCTTCTGGCCATCAAGGGGGGCTGAGGAGAGGACATAAGGTCCTTTAAATAGGGTGCAAACCCTAAGACTAGGGCTTTTCTCGTCCAGACCAGACTCGTTGAGTCCACGAGCCGACTCGCCGAGTCGGTCACTTATTCTATGCACCGGATCCCGCTCCAACTTGTCGAGTTCCTCCCTGGACACGACGAGTTGACTCTTGACTTAGCGTCCTGTCCTTTCTTTTCTTGGTCTTTCTGATTCTGGGTGTTACAGCTTTATACACTTGGGACCTTTCTTGCGCTTCTCAAAAATAGTGTCTAAAGCCGAGACTGAGGACTTGTGTTTTCTAGAAAAAGGTTGATCATCATCTGATTATATGTCACTATTGACATGTTTCTCCCCCTGAGGCTGTAAGTCCCCCCTAGCATGAGAATTTGATGGAAATATTGTTGAAATTGGTATAGCATGGGCTTGAACAGAGTTTCCAAGAAAATTAAGTTCCACGAATCCTTCCTCATCATGATCAGGGGAAATAGGAGCTTCACCACCATTATCATAAATTTCATCAACATCTTCCAGGTCATCTATTGGTTTTGAACTCTCCCCTTTTTGACATAATAATCAATTTCATGGGGAGAAGGAGATGATGGCTTCCTTGGAGGTGGTGAACAATTAGTTTGTGGAGGTTTACTTGGTGGAGGAGGAAGATTTCCTGGTAGATCGGACAGAGGCTATTAATCATTTGATGGTGGTGGTGGATGAGGAGGACGCGGTGCACCTAGTGATGGAATTGAAGTGGAAGTAGATAGAAGAACAATTTTTTTGATATCTACAATATCATCTTTAATTTTAGCAATATCGACTTTCGCTTTATCCACTCGCTAAGAAAAGACATCAGATAACCCAATTAGCATAGTTAGGGCTGCAAGAATTTAAGTTTGAAAATTTGGTTGTTCTGGTTGTTTGGGGTTAAAATCACCCTCATCTTGAAAATAGGGTTGAGAGTTGTGAACAGACTGAGATGCACCACCAACTGGACCAAGAAAATTTTCATTAGTGCCAAAGCCAAAGGCATGAGCAGAGCCAACGGGCTTGACAGGCATATCTTGTTGTGAATATGAGGAAGATGATTGAAAGAGAATGTGTGTGTCGATGCGCAGCGGAGAATGAGCAGCATAAACAATAGTAAAAGGTGATGGATTTTCTAGATTACTTCTATGTTGTAACATCCCAACTTTCAAGGCCAAAAATTTCATTTTTAAATAAGTTATTACATAAAACCATTAGTATAAAAACATTCATAATAATATCTCGTGTCAAACCAAAGTGTCAGTAATCAAAACATATTATCATAAACCATATCAGAGTGTAATCCCAAAGATCTCATGTGCGGAAAACATAATGTGATGCGCTGCGATCAAGTCGACTCCTTTCCTTTAAACACGAAGTACCTGAAACCGAAACTGAAAATTGTAAGCACGAAGCTTAGTGAGTTCCCCTATCATACCACATACCGTACAATCACATAACATACACATACTGTCAGGCATATCTGGGTGCCCGACATACCCCTTCGGTCCTCTCGACCGGATACTGCCTAGCATACCTTGGTGCTGGCCTCCCCTTCGGTCCTCTCGACCGAATACTGACTAGCATATATGGGTGTTGGTCTCCCCTTCGGTCCTCTCGACCGGATACTGGGGACTATTTTAACCCCCTACCCCTACCACATAAAATCCTAGCATATAACCATAACTCACATACTGCCTAACATATCTGGGTGTTGGCCTACCCCTTCGGTCCTGTCGACCGGTAATCGGGGACTATTTCACCCCCTACTACTACCACATAATATCATATCATACTAGCACATAAACACGTCAGGTAGTAGCAAACCTAGATGAATATCACAAAGACAATCATCTAACATACAACTCCTACTGGTGGGTCGGCATTGTGGCCGTAGACCCACCGCTATTGGAAGGTAACTCACCTCACACTGCTGAAGTCCCGAAGACACAATCCCACACTTGCTGACGTCCCGCAGACTCGACCCCAACTGTTGGCTGACAGATTCCCGAACTGTCAACAGCAAAATAACACCCAATTAATAATTGGATCCCAATACACAACCATAAGTACATTCTTTGGGTAATTACTACATTACCCTAGCTTGGCTTATTCAAGCCCAAGGCCCAATCCATAGGCCCAAAGTCAATTAGGAATAAAAGCCCAACACATGGCCCAATTTTCCAAATTGGGCCTAGGCCTATACATGGTCTTATTCTGAGGCCCAACATCATGTACCCAAATTGTGGCCCATCTATGGCCCAATTTTCCAAATTAGGCCCAACTCTCATATGGGCCTTACCCTAAAGCCCCACAACATATTATAATCCATATGATTATTCCTGGATGGCCCAATAATAGTCCAATCATCAAGGCCCAAAAGAAAGGCCCAATAATAAACCCAAGTGAAATTAGGGTTTCACATAAAATGATGATTAGGGTTAAGTTTCCTACTTAATCCATTAAGTCCCACATGGCCTTAGGTTAATTTGCAATGATTAATAATTAATAATTTAAGTTCATTAAATTATTCACGTGCGGTCCCGCTAAGTCCCAAATTGGGTTTCATGGCATTAGGGTTTTCCAAACCCTAATTAGGGTTTCCAACCCATCTTAGCCCAATAGGCCCAATAGATAGGTCCTTAAGCCCATTAGGGTTTCCTAAGGTCAATTAGGGTCCTTTAGACACATGTTTGGACTTTAATGTCAATTAGGGCTTCATTAGGCCCAATAGGGTTTCACTAATCCCATTAAGGTTTCTTTGGGCCCATTAGGGTTTTAGTCCCTTGTCCAAGCATCCAAACCAAAACACAACATCAATGAGGCACACCGCCACCCGACACGGCGACCGGTGGCGGCAGCCACCACCCTACGGTGGTGGTTTAGAGTTTTCTTACTATTCCGATCAATACAATATTACAACGAGATAACCAAACACACACACTCATAATGACACACATACACACACAACCACCCTATGATGGTAGAAGGTGGCAGCCACCACTTCACGGTGGTGGCAGTGGCTTTCTAGGTTTTCCCAGCCACACAAAATACACACACACGCATTCCAAAATATAGACTACACTCCAGCCACTCACCTGGTGGCTCATGGCGGCGGTGAGAGTTATTTCACGATGGCAGCTACACCAGAAAGTGGAAGGAATGGCAGCTGGTGACAAGATTAGCGATGACAACCATATGGCGGCGACGGGTGGAGCTCGAAGGAATCACAGAAGCGGCTAACGGCGGCAGTGGACCTGAGACGACGTAACAGTAACTAGCGGCGGCACCTTCACAATTTGGTTACGCCTCCGACAACTACAACATGAAGGCACTCATCTTCGTCCGTCGTCGTCGAAGGGTAGCAGCAGCAGCAGCGCAAGCCATGGCGGTGGTTACGACTTCCACTGGCGGTTGGGAAATCTTAACCACAACGACGACTCAAAATCTCGCTTCCACTGGACATGGAGGCAGCGGAAGGAGGATAGAGGATAGCAGCCTTCGTCTTCGTCTGGAACTGGATGACAACGGAGGTTGGCCGGTGTTCGCTTGGCGGCCTCAAGCTGGTCGGAAACACGAACTAGATGAGTGGTGGTAGCGGCCAGCGACTAGGAGGTATAAGGTGACGGCTGATGATTATGATTAGGGTTAGGGTTTGGGAAGTTGCTACCTTAAAATGGGAGGGAGGATCGTCGGGTTCAAGTCCCGTGTTTAATATCAAACTTTCATCCTATTTAACAAGTTTAGTCCTTCCCCCACCAAGCCTTTCCAACTTGAGTCCAATATTTACCCTTTCTACCCTAGCTTTGGAAATCTTCTTCAAATTAAATCTGATAATTACCATGGAGCCCCTAACTTCAAAAATAATTATAAACTGGGTCTGAAAATTACACTTTTAACCCTCGCCTTCTAAAATGGTGACAATTAGCTCTTCGAGACCATCCTTTTACACATAATTATTTATTTTAGGGCTACAAGTCCTTCATCTATTTATTTATTTATTCAATAAATAAACGGGTGTTACAACTCCCCCCCACTTAAATTAGATTTCGTCCTCGAAATCATTCCTTACCATTCCTTACACGCCCAATCACTCTAGTAACATGGTCATCCTTCTGGGCACACCCTAGCCTTCCCAGGGTAGCCATGACCAATCTTCGCAAAGCCCTAATATCCTCATGTGAACGAATTCCTCACAACAGGATCACATCTACTTCATCTGAATCTACTATCTCCAGATGGTCTGATTCCCCAACAGACCACTCATACTGAATCATTATCATTGAATCCAGTCCGTTCATCCCTTAACATGCTACTCAACTTCTGATAGCTTTAGGTTCTCACTATAAAACAGGTTCACAGAACCAATTATCCCTGCAGATCACTTATACTTGGCCAAGGCTCAGCTGATCCCATTGTGAGTGACTTGTCACTTCCCAGATCAACCAGCTATTCCGTCCGTACTTGCAACCTGAAACACAAATACTAATACTTCCCAAACACTGAAACTACCCGAACACTGAACTGCTTGAAGCAGTATACGCTTCTACATAGCTGCTTACCAAAAGCTACCGAGACCTCCTGGGACTCAATTCGCTTGCCAATCCTCTGAAATAGTGGATTTACACCCGGTTGCGGAGCCAAAGGACTCTCTACTTAGTCGCCTCACACGACTTCTGAACGAAATCCTTCTCTGGAACTAGTTGCCACTAGTTATCATGACACTGTGACTCTACTACTTTCTGATATAACCAATCAGGTACATACGTCGAATCATGTCATCTTCAAATCCAAGGCTGAAAGTGATTGCTACCTGGCCAATGGTTGCCTTATCTCGCATGTCCTGAAGCAGTCTGTTGCTTCTCTGATCTCATAACTGTAGTGGCGCTCCTACAGTCCTATCACTGGCTCAACCAGATCTAATCCATCTGGGTAATTCCGAAATCCAATCCGTGGATTTCCTTATCCTTACTGCTACACCTGAACTGGTGGGTACTACTGTTCCTTCTGCGCCCTAACAACGCGCTCACACTATCTACTAACCTAGTGAATGTTGCGGCTACACCCGCAGTCTCACAACACTCTATCATTATCTGACCGTTAGTGAATGCTACGACTACCCCCGCAGTCTTACAACACTTTCCATACTATCTGACTACTAGTGAATGTTACGGCTACCCCCGTAGTCTTACAACACTTTCCATACCATCTAACTACTAGTGAATGCTATGGCTACCCTCATAGTCTTACAACACTTTCCATACCATCTAACTACTAGTGAATGCTACGGCTACCCCCGTAGTCTTACAACACTTTCCATACCATCTGACTACTAGTGAATGCTACGGCTACCCCCGTAGTCTTACAACACTTTCCATACCATCTAACTACTAGTGAATGCTACGGCTAACCCCGTAGTCTTACAACACTTTACATACCGTGTCGAACACGCACTCGACCTAACACATCACTGAACTAGAGTCCTAACCGGAACTCTGACATGGTTCCCAAAACCTGCTATCATGTGACCCCACTATATCAGTACCGTACCCATGCCCGTGATCAAAGCGTCACAGTAAACCATGAAATCATCTACACCCGCTTGCAGGGTGAGAATCAGTGCCTCATACAACCGCTGTCTGAGAGCCTTGAAGGCTGCCTGCTATTCAGGCCCTCAACGAAAGGCTACCGACTTCTTGGTCATTCGGGTCAAAGGAACCGCAATCTTGGAGAAGTCCCATGTAAATCTCCGGTAGTAACCTGCTAGACCCAAGAAACTCTGAATCTCAGATGGAGACATCGGAATCTCCCACTGCATCACGACCTCTATCTTGGCCGGATCAACTAGAATACCCTTCTGGTTGACAAGGTTCCCAAGATATTGCACCCCGCGCAACCAGAACTCACATTTGGAGAACTTTATAAAAGTCTCTCCCCCACTTAGATTCGACTAAGTCTTCATTGCACGCAAGAATTAAAGGATTTCCAATCCTTATCGCTTTCTAATATCCCACTGATGACAACCTGTGCCTGCCAATGCTAGCGTTTAATCACCGATTAAACCTTGAGATCTCACATCCTCGGAAATCTCGATGAGTACTCTTGACATCTGATCCAATCTGACACCTCGATCCATCTAACATGTTGTCGATTGAAGACCTTCATCTTCACTCTAGCTGGCGAATCCTCGTTCCCACTCCCAATCTTGCAATACCACTGAACTCTAACCGAACACAGCCCATGCGAAAACACAATTCTCTTGAACATTCAGTGACCAACCACTTATGCATCTGACACCCGCGACTGACACTACCCTCTTCCTATCACCAGTTCTGTCCTAGCAACGGTAGTGCCTTGAACTCCAAAGTTCATCCATAAACAATTACCGACCATATCTGAACAATGATAGAACCTCTGAACGCTGACTTCATTGGAGAACAATCACTACAACCCTGATCGAGTATCCTCTAAATAATACTCGTGCATAGATCCCGACAAAGATCTGAAATGATAACGGTATGCGTGGAACCCACTCCGCAAGATGCGTCCCTCTTTGGGTTCATCAAGGACCTTTCGGCATGCAGGATGGCATATATGATCCTTGGTGACCCAAACACTAGAAGAAAAACCGACCCGAGGTCTGACTTATCCAAACTCACTCACAATTCCAAAGCGGTACGTATTCCAAACATCCACCTAATAGCATAGAAGATGACATACCCACAACATCTGGAGGAATACTGACCCCCTTCTGCTGACATGACTAACCCTGCTACCCTGTAGCAGCCTAAACCCTTGGAGTGACAAACTCCCTCGTGTACTTTCTCGTACGCGCTGCACTGACTCAGGCCCTGCTGGCCTTTCACCTGATGATCAGAAGTCATGGGTCTTTTCCCGGGACCCTCTACTATACGCACGTGGCACGCACCTCTCTTTCCAGGGTGCTCCCAAATCGATCCCGCGTCTGCAACTCTTGGAAATCATATGCTTCAGGGTCTGACACCCTGCCACGCTCACTAACTCACTTGCCAATGGCTAAGTTGCAACAACTGGAACGTCCTCTGTCCCCAAACTGGGTCACTCACTCTTCCCCAAAGCTTCTCAGATTCTCCAAGACTATCACCGATTCGAGTATGGACCCTGTGCTTTTAGTAGTACGGGCCCAATACTACCTTCCACACCTATCCATACTTTCCTCATCAATCCTCCAAGTCACTTCCTCAATTTGGTATACCCAAATCTCACTGAACCTCACTACTAACCCACTGAACCATATCCTAGGCTTTACTAGGCTCCCGTACCCACCCAGTCCTCAGTTGTTGAAAGATTCCTAGCAATGCGAACTAGCTACCTCATGAATATAGCCACATGCAACAAAGATCAAATAATCCTTCGAGTAAGAGACCTATCCCTAGAACGGTTGGACTCAGACAAGAGCTGCGCAATAGGGCCAAATCTATCACTCTGAAATTATCCAACATGTGCCACATGTGACTTAGCATATTCACTTAATAGCTAACTCACATCACAAAGAGTCCCACAAAGCACAAAGCTAACAACATTCAAACAATGGAAATATAACCATCATAATCCAATCAAACCGTTCTATCCTCTAATCAGGAAGCTGTACATGCAATTCAAAGGCTCATACAATCAGGCATTATCTAAACAGGCTATCCTATCACTAACTGATCAATACTAGCATGCAAGTCTACAAGCACATACAATATGCATATAAGGCATCCTCCTAGATCCTCAGCCCTAATCTATCATGCAGTCATCATAACCATATCATAACATAACAGAACATATCATAACATGTATGGATATCTTGGGGAAAACTTACTTGAGCTCGGCTGATTGCACGCATCACACACCTTGTTCTTTTCAAAGTTATTTTCTCTTTCAAACTCTTTTCAAACTTCTTTTTATAAAATGATTTTACTTTTGAAAATTCTCATACCAAGTCCTTAGTTTGAGTTCAGACACACCCGAGAGTGTGCCCGAATCCCTCAAACCAAGGCTCTGATAACAACTTGTAACATCCCAACTTTCAAGGCCAAAATTTTCTTTTTTAAATAAGTTATTACATAAAACCATTAGTATAAAAACATTCATAATAATATCTCATGTCAAACCAAAGTGTCAATAATCAAAACATATTATCATAAAACCATATCAGAGTGTAATCCCAAAGATCTCATGTGCGGAAAACATAGTGTGATACGCTGCGATCAAGCCGACTCCTTTCCTTTAAACACGAAGTACCTGAAACCAAAACTGAAAACTGTAAGCACGAAGCTTAGTGAGTTCCCCCATCATACCACATACCGTACAATCACATAACATACACATACTGTCAGGCATATCTGGGTGCCCGACCTACACCTTCGGTCCTCTCGACCGGATACTGCCTAGCATACCTGGGTGTCGGCCTCCCCTTCGGTCCTCTCGACCGAATACTGACTAGCATATATGGGTGCTGGTCTCCCCTTCGGTCCTCTCGACCGGATACTGGGGACTATTTCACACCCTACCCCTACCACATAAAACTCTAGCATATAAACATAACTCACATACTGCCTAACATATCTGGGTGCTGGCCTACCCCTTCGGTCCTGTCGACTGGTAATCAGGGACTATTTCACCCCCTACTACTACCACATAATATCATACTAGCACATAAACACGTCAGGTAGTAGCAAACCTAGATGAATATCACAAAGACAATCATCTAACATACAACTCCTACTGGTAGGATGGTATTGTGGCCGTAGACCCACCACTATTGGAAGGTAACTCACCTCACACTGCTGAAGTCCCGAAGACACAATCCCACACTTGCTGACGTCCCGCAGACTCGACCCCAACTGCTAGCTGATAGATTCCCGAACTGTCAGCACCAAAATAACACCCAATTAATAATTGGGTCCTAATACACAACCATAAGTACATTCTTTGGGTAATTACTACATTACCCCTAGCTTGGCTTATTCAAGCCCAAGGTCCAATCCATAGGCCCAAAGTCAATTAGGAATCAAAGCCCAACACATGGCCCAATTTTCCAAATTGGGCCTAGGCCTATACATGGTCTTATTCTGAGGCCCAACATCATGCAATTATTAAGGACCAAATTATGGCCCATTTATGGCCCAATTTTCCAAATTAGGCCCAAATCTCATATGGGCCTTACCCTAAAGCCCCACAACATATTATAATCCATATGATTATTCCTAGATGGCCCAATAATAGTCCAATCATCAAGGCCCAAAAGAAAGGCCCAATAATAAACCCAAGTGAAATTAGGGTTTCACATAAAATGATGATTAGGGTTAAGTTTACTACTTAACCCATTAAAGACTTAATCCATTAAGTCCCACATGGCCTTAGGTTAATTTGCAATGATTAATAATTAATAATTAATAATTTAAGTTCATTAAATTATTCCCGTGCGGTCCCGCTAAGTCCCAAATTAGGGTTTCATGGCATTAGGGTTTTCCAAACCCTAATTAGGGTTTCCAACCCATCTTATCCCAATAGGCCCAAGAGTTAGGTCCTTAAGCCCATTAGGGTTTCCTAAGGTCAATTAGGGTCCTTTAGACACATGTTTGGGCTTTAATGTCAATTAGGGCTTCATTAGGCCCAATAGGGTTTCACTAAGCCCATTAAGGTTTCTTTGGGCCCATTAGGGTTTTAGTCCCTTGTCCAAGCATCCAAACCAAAACACAACATCAACGAGGCACACCGCCACCCGACACGGCGACCGGTGGCGGCAGGAGGCGGCAGCCACCACCCTACGGTGGTGGTTTAGAGTTTTCTTACTATTCTGATCAATACAATATTACAACGAGATAACCAAACACACACACTAACACACACTAAGCTACACACACTCATAATGACACACATATACACACAACCACCCTATGGTGGTAGAAGGTGGCAGCCACCACTTCACGGTGGTGGCAGTGGCTTTCTAGGTTTTCCCAGCCACACAAAATACACACACACACATTCCAAAATATAGACTACATTCCAGCCACCCACCTGGTGGCTCATGGCGGCGCTGAGAGCTATTTCACGATGGCAGCGACACCAGAAAGTGGAAGGAATGGAAGCTGGTGACAAGATCAGCGATGACAGCCACATGGCGGCGAAGGGTGGAGCTCGAAGGCATCACAGAAGCGGCTAACACCGGCAGTGGACCCGAGACGACGTAACAATAACTGGCGGCGGCACCTTCACGATTTGGTTACGCCTCCGGCCACTACGTCATGAAGGCGCTCATCTTCGTCTGTCGTCGTCGAAGGGTAGCAGCAGCTGCGCACGCCATGGCGGTGGTTACGGCTTCCACTGGTGGTTGGGAAATCTCGACCACAACGACGGCTCGAAATCTTGCTTCCACCGGACATGGAGGCAGCGGCAGGAGGATAGAGGATAGCAGCCTTCGTCTTCGTCGGGAACTGGATGACAACGGAGGTTGGCCGGTGTTCGCTTGGCGGCCTCAAGCTGGTCGGAAACACGAACTAGATGAGTGGTGGTAGCGGCCGGCGACTAGGAGGTATAAGGTGACAGCTGATGATTATGATTAGGGTTAGGGTTTGGGAAGTTGCTACCTTAAAACAGGAGGGAGGATCGTTGGGTTCAAGTCCCGTGTTTAATATCAAACTTTCATCCATTTTAACAAGTTTAGTCCCTCCCCCACCAAGCCTTTCCAACTTGAGTCCAATATTTACCCTTTCAACCCTAGCTTGGGAAATCTTCTTCAAATTAAATCTGATAATTACCATGGAGCCCCTGACTTCAAAAATAATTATAAACTGAGCCTGAAAATTACACTTTTAACCCTCGCCTTCTAAAATGGTGACAATTTGCTCTTCGAGACCATCCTTTTACACATAATTATTTATTTTAGGGCTACAAGTCGTTCATCTATTTATTTATTTATTCAATAAATAAACGGGTGTTAGATATGTACTTGAGGAATTTCACATAACATATTTTGGGCACATGCATCCTATAAATTCTATGGCTTTTCTCATAAAAGCAACATACATTGAAAAATTAAATAACCCTAGCAAAATCGAAAACACACATAGGTTTAATTACATACCTTATTGTTATAATCAGAAATAGCAATGCACTTTGAAAAACCTTTCTTGGAATGCTAGCCCCAATAATGTGGAAGCCTAATGAATCACACCTTAACTCTAGGAAAATCATAGGATCGAAATAAGAGAAAAGGAGAAGGAGATTTTGAAAATGCCTTGTGTTTGTGCAGGGTTCTTGAGTCTTATGCAAGTCCCAATTTATAGTTGTAGGAAACCCTAATTTGAATTCAGGATAATAATATTATACTGCAATTCAAATTCAGTTTCCTTATCAACCAAGGAGGCTTCTAGAACCCCTAGAGGGAGGCTCCAAAACCGTCTCATTCCATGCAGTAACTAGAATGCTTACTTGTTTAACTTTTGAATAATTGCATTCTAACCCATAGACCCATTAATTAATTCTAATTAATCTAGAAAAATTAATTAAATTAACTCTGATTAATCCTTAATTAATTATTTCCATTTCAAATTAATATATTAATTTCATAATATACTAATAAATCATCTCTCTCTCTCTCAATATCAATCCAGGCCATTCCCGGTTACAAGGGAAACCCAAAAAGGACTTTACTATTATTCACTCAATGTACCAATTTATTTAAGACCTTAGACAACCTAATCCAACAGTCTTAGATTTGGATAATTTGTCAACTACAATTGCAAGGATATCTCACAGAATAACCAGTAAAGAGTGCATTACAAGCAATTTCCAAACTTTGATAAAATCAGACGTTGACCCTAAGATAAGTGATCAACTATTCATTCGGTTTCATGATATCGTATGGACACAAGACATGAATTATAATCAATATCATGATCCAATATTCTGTTTCTCGATTTCCTGATTTGTGATGACATCATCAGATTACTAACTAAACACATCAATTCAGTCCCGGCAAGGTCCAACACTTATATGATGGGTTTTGATACAAAATATAAGTGTGTTTTTTTTATAAAAACTTGTTAATGGAAGCGTTAAATATAACAAGTTTACTTTTCAGTTTATAACAAAACAAAACCATCTAGGATCCATTTATAGAGGTTAGAATGATATTAAAAACAACCATAAAGTGTTTTAGAATGAAACCCTTTTGAAGAATTTAAACCCACTTGTTTTTTGGTTTTCCTTACAAGTATTAATGAAGATAGATAAATCAAAGAGTATGGTTTTCCCTACAAGTATCCACCATTAAGATTAAGGGACTTGGAATTCTAGTTCCTTCTTGTATATAGTACTTTATAAGCCATTAAGTGCTTAACTCAAATAAGCACTAAAGGAGAATCACTTTAACCCTTCAAAGACTTGAATAATATTCAAAAGAAAAGCCAAGAGGAAGACCCATACATCTTATGAGTTTGAGGTGGAGAAAGAGGGAGAAGAATAGAGTAAAAACTAGGCAAAACTCATGCAAGACACTAGTTTAAATTCCCCATGCAAAGTAAAGCCTAGCCATTAAAATACTCTAAAGTAATGGCTAGTAGAATAAGCATAGGAGAAAAGGTATGGAGGTTGACAAACAACCTCCACACCTCTAAAGAGGTTTTGGACATACCTTAGAAAAGAGAAGGATTATTCAAATTTTATAAAATCAAAGTCAATAAAATATAAAATTTGTCTATAGGCAAAAGACAAAAATATCCAAATAGTCCAAATGGTTGTGCATGACTTATTAATTCATACCATATGAAATAATAACTAGTTATACTCTCTTATAATTATTAATTTCATAACACAATAATTATTCCCCAATTAAATACAAGAATTGATATTATTTATTAATAATCATATTAATAATAAATATACAAAATGTGTCAACTTGATAAAGGTGTGAACCAATAGGATCATATATTATTAGTAATCTTACTCAATAATGATTCTTGGGCCTATGTATTCAACAATCTCCCAATTGCACAAGATTCTTTACAGACTAACGTAGACAGTAGTTGGCGTCTAGCAACAGGTTACTGCTCCTAACAACATATGAAGGGTGTCATCTTGTCAACAACCAATTCCAGGAGCTCTAAGCTACAATTGTTACTAAATTTGTAGTATTAATCATTCCTTTGTCTTAGACATCATGTTGAACATGAAATATGGATAACCATCAATCTCATTTAGTGTTCAACTTTTAGTAAGGCCTTAGATGTCTAACTCTCAATGAATAAGAGGGAAAAAATCCATCTTGACTACATACGCCCATTATGTAGTTCATTTTATACCCAATGATGGCCCTTATGACTGTCGTTTACAGAACAACGTTAAACCATGTCAAAGCACAGCAACTCCTACACTTCAAGTCCCAAATATGTATCTCAGGTATAAGAATACAAAGATACAACCTTGATCAAAACATCACTTATGACTACGATCCATAAAATGATTTTGATGCGGGTCAGGTCTAATGCTTATTCTCCTAATCAAGTACCTATGAAGTTGGTAGCAACTCTTGCTATTATCATCTCCATGAGAATCAACCAATCCACTCATATTAGTCTTACCTCATAGATGCTCCCACATCTATGAACGACTATAGACAGTTAGAATAACCAAGTTATTCAAGGATTAAACATGCTAATATAGAACACAACAATTATTTAATGAAAGATTATATCCAATATACAACTCATTACAATATATGTTGCTTGTACTGTTCGAATATCCAAATACTAAATTTCAATCAAACATATCTACTTATATCAACAAGTGTGACCTTCCCAAATTTTCAGAACCAATTAAAACTTTTTCTTTATGCTTGAGATATTGAGTTGCGGAAATTCCCAGTTAAATAAATATTTTGAGATAACAAAAGTTATTTCATTTATATTAAAAATTCCACGCATGTCATTGTTCATATCGAAACATACATTACAACGTGTATATATATATATATATATATATATATATATATATATATATATATATATATAAGGTCCTAAAATAGTATAGCACGCACATATCCTTATTACACCCGGTATCCTAACTAAGCTTCGGCAACCTTACACCCACTACCAATGATACATATAAAAAGAGTGGTTGATGTTTGGGAAACCTAGTGAGATGCATAAGGTTTTCAAGCCCATAATAATTTTAATGGTAAATAATCATAATCCTTCCTACAAAACAATCATTGACAGATAATATAGGTATATAAGATCTAAAATAAGCATTCTTACGACATTCTACGCAACCCAATTGATTCTTATGAATCCTAAGTCAATGATAATCTAGAGGAATCAACTTAACAAATAAACTGTTTGAGTATATGGTTGACCACATAGCTAGAAGAGTCCATGGCCAGTGTAAGTCATATAAAGGCAACCATTGTTCAGAGTTATTGATAATTATTTTATCTATGTCTCTGGGTTATAAGTCCACACTAGAAACGTAATTTAGTAGACTGTCTAGAATAGTCAAGCGTTGTCATTTACTATGGTCGATGATCCAAACATACTTTCTAGTTGTCCAATCTGGACGCACCATTTCTGGTCCAAGAAAAAAGAGGACTACTACACTCTGCTCTGATCTCAAACTCTACCCTTAGAATGAGACCTAACTTGTAACGTCCCATTTTCTCAACTAAAATTTTTCATTTTTATTGAGGTAAAATTTTCCAATTTATTAATCCATTATTTAAGAAAACCATTTATTCCAAATTACATTTATAAAGAAAACCATAGTATCATAGTAAACGCGGAATCTTCAATGTTGCTGATGAGTGTGTACAGTCCTGCATTCGCCTTCCCGAAATCATAAACAACTAGGTAAGAATAAAGCTTAGTGAGTTTCCCCTAAAATACCCCTATACGATAAGCATACAAGCATGAATAACTACCGCTCATCTGCCTTCGGCCTCAGTGGACCGCCTTGCAGGACTTCAACCTATCTGGGCCGGAATACTAGGGTTTGTTGGCCTACCGCCTCAACCCAACCACTCTTCTCGAGCCTTTGTGCCTTCGGTAAGCCAACCCGCACAGGGTATCTTGTCTTATAGCACAAAAAAGAACTGCCTCAACCCACCACCACCATATGTCAACATATAACAAACAAGGATCAAGCAGGCACATAAATCATGCAAACAACAATCATACAACTCATTTCCGCCTATTAGTCCTCTCACAGCACACAGTTCCACTACCAGCTAACCTCCATAGAATGCGTAACCATAAGTAGCCAGAGGTGAGACAGCCACCCAAATAGATGATCCTACTCTAGAGCCAAAACCAAACAAGGAACAAACAAGAAAGCTTAGACCAAGAGTTCTCAGGCTATCCTACATAACCACAAAGAGTCCCTATGGCACTCCGCCAGATGATAACCAGTAAGTACATATAACATACAGATCTGAAAGTGCACTAGAGCATAACAACATCCTACATACCAAGATATCAATCTAAAAGATCACTACAACACAACCGCATACTCAACACCAGAATACATATCTAACAAATTACCACATCCTATTAACATACTCGATACCAAAATACAGATCTAACAGATCACTACAGCCTATCAACATACTCGATACCAGAATATAGATCTAACCGATCACAATAGCACAATGTTATACTAAATAGCAACAATCTAAGAAATGTCTGACCTTATATAATCTGAGGTGTGATAGCCACTTTGACAGATGATCGTAACTTAGAACCACAACCAAACGAGGAATAGGTAAGAGAGCCTAGATCAAGAGTCCTCAATCTATCCTACATGACTATATACAGTCCCTATGGCATCCCTTTACTAACAGACAATAGAAAACTAGCAGTCCAGTATTGGTGCCTTCGACCCATGGTACAATGAGGCAAAACTCACCTGGAATGAAGAAACCCAACAATATTGTGATCTGTTGCCTGCTACATTGCTTGCTCCCGCAGATCCACTAACATTAGAACCATATAAATCTTAATCACCAATCCAAACCCTCAAGTTTGACCTAAAGTCAAACTTGGTCAAACATCAACGGAGTCAACAAAAGTCAAGGTCCAAGGTTAAACTGGTCAAAAATCCATAAGTCAACTAAGTCAACCCAGTTGGGTCAACCCAACCGAGTTGAAACAGAAGACGTATGCGAGGCGTACTCCCACGGTACGCAGGGCGTACTTCATCGTTGACCACCATTGGGGGCTTTGACCATGTATGCGTTGCATACTCAAATTACACAGGGCGTACACCCATATCTCCCAAACTTCATTAAGTGCTTAATGTCATAAGCCCTTACATCCAACTTTCAGATCCAAGGGTAAAATAAACTCTAGAGTCATAAATTTTCCAACCTTATGACTTTGCATGTCCATTAAGAGCTTAACTCAACATCTTAATCCATTAAGATACTCTAAATGATGCATGGAGCAAAACCAACCACTTAGATCCCTTTTTATGATTAAGACCTCTCCTAAGGTCTGAAAGGATGGCTTAATGGGTCAAGAACATGCTATGTTCATAAATCACCACATTTGGGACAATAAGTAACCAAAAACCCACCCATCACAAAGATCTAAATGAAACTTCACCAAGTTTAGAACTTTATACCTCCAAATGATGCCAAGAGGTGATGAGATTTTGGATCTAAAGAGCTTCACTCCTCCAAGATGGTCTCCACTCCTTTCCTTCTTTTTCAAAGGCACAAAACACCCGTAGTCAAGCTTAGAAATGCTTCATAAGATGGATTAGGGTTGCAAGAACGTTCTAAGAGGGGTGAGGCTGATGAGGTGAGGGGAAATAAGGCTATAATGGGGTTTAAATATGAGCCAAACCATAAAAATTAGGGTTTTCATGACTGGCACGTACGTCGTGCGTACATATGTGTGCCCATCATACTAGCGCGTGCCCTAGTACGCTCAGTATACACATGTACGCATGGCGTACTCCCCCAAACCTTAAATTATGAAAAAACCACTAGGGCCCTTATTGCACTCTTTCTTTTACTTAGGTCTAAATTGCAACATAAATAAATCATAGGGCCAAAATTAAAAGTACCTCATCATCGGGATGTTACAGTTCTCCCCCACTTGACTTAGACTTCGTCCACGAAGTCTACTGTAATGAAAACCCGGGATAATGCTCCCACATCTGTTCATTGGCATCCCAAACAGAAGAACTGTTGGCTACAACAAGCTCCCTGACCAGCTACTTCCTGTTACGAGACAACTCGCATGTTTCCCGTACATAAACACCTGATAGCCATTGAGGATCAGGACTCCTAACCAATCACCGTTGGCAAACCATTCATCCGAGAACAAGGAAACTCCTTAATACGAACCTCATATAGAAAATCATTGAGATAAATGCGTATCATGCCAACATATTCCACAACTTCCTAATTAATGAATTGAACTTCTAGCGAGAACCGCAACATTGGGGACTCTTAAAACTACAACCACCAAGTCAATTCTCCATCAATATGTTTCCCTAGACCGGAAACCCATCAGATCTAGATTTCAGAATCCAACTTCTAGGACTGATACACCCATCAACCCTTAACCACTCACTTTATCCACACCAGCTGGCTTATGAGTCTCCTGACTTCCAACCATGCACCAACCTCGTATGAACCCCTGGCATACGGAATAATCAATCGTGGTTATCTTTAAACCACCAATAAACCACCATGAATTTGTCTTAAGCTCAAAGATTTTCCAGATTTACAACAACTGACAATGACCTTGACGCGAACCCGAAAAATTCAGCAGATGCGCAAAAGCCTTGAACTTTGAGAAATCCGACTGGGAACCGAACCTTTCCACATGGTCTTCCTACTGCTAGGTTCCACTCTCCCCCACTTAAAATATGCTAGAGCTTGAAAACTTGATCCAAACCACTATATCCAAATACATAGAGAATCTGAACCCGCACAATATTCATAAAATCTAATACATACACACCATTTGATGACAAGGATAATTAACTCATTCACACAAGCAATTTAATTAACCAAGACTAACTAAGATACTTTCATTTAACTGATCATTCTATATTATAACTGAACTTTAAAAACATAAACGGGAATTACAGATGAATACCAATACCACCCCAAATGATAAAAAGAAAAACTGCCAACTCAGCTCACGGTCCCTGGTGCTCCGGCCGTCCTATGAAGATCATTGGGCAGCTGCCAAGCTAGGGGTGTAGGATCTAGCACCTTACCAAAGGCAAGAAAAGGACAAGTAGCTCTAAAGTGGCCTTCTTGACTACAATGGAAACAAACTCGTGCCCCCTGCCTGCAATCTCTGTAAAGAAAATGGCCCTCCCCGCCACACCTACGGCATACAAGAGATATGCGCCTCCTTCTAATCGATCCCGAACTCTGGACGATGGGCTTGAACCGCTTCGCCACTGGCTGCGACTGCAATGGTTCTTACCTCTACTCCTTTTCTTGGAGCTCCATCTCAATCTCCCACTGCCTAGCGGCCTCCTAAAAATCCACCAGTGAACCATAGCACTGAGTAGACAGACACTGCCGAATATCCGACTTGAGCATACCTAAATATCGGGTCATCTGAGCTTGCTCAGAAGCAGCAAATTCAAGGCAAAACATAGCTCTCTCTATGAACATCTTGGTGATCTCCGTCACCGACTCAGTCCCTTGTCACATATCCAAATTATCTTGGGCCAGCCTCTCCCACTCCACCAATAGAACACATATCGAGCGGAACATCCCTGAGAACTGTTCCCATGATACTGCAGCTTGCTGCTCTATGGTGTACGAACTAGTAACCGGCCTTCACCAATCCTTCGCTCCAAACCGAAGAAGTTTCAAGGCGCACTTGACCTTCCAGTCAACTGGGCAAGAGCAGGTAAAGAAACATCCCTCCACAACTCACAACCACCTCGTTGCAATGATCAGATCCTGAACTCCGTCAAACATCGGGGTTTTCGTATCGTCGAAGTCCCGATACTGGAAAGATCTTTCCCCTCGAACCCCAATGGTATCAACAATAGTGGTAGCTGCAGCAACAACAACCTTCGAAAGGGTAACATATCGGTCATCGAAGTACTCCATCATAGCAGCCTTGATAGGCCTAACCAGCTCTGGTATCTACTCCTGGAAAATAGAAACAACCACCTCATGAATGATCTCCCTAACCATCCGGGCCACCTGCTCCGACTCCTAATCCTAAACCTCCAATAGATGTCATACTGAAATATACCAAGAAAATATCAGACATCACAATACAGAGCTCTGCATGCTAGGCCTTACTCCTATTAGTCACTTAGCAGCCTCAAAATTCCTCCTGGATCTCATAAGGATCCTGTGCTTTCAGTAGTACTGGCCCATTATACCTTCCACACCTATCCGTAGTCGATTCAGAATTCCTCCCACGGTCCTAAGTCACTACACTAGACTACTCCTAGATATGCTAGTACCCCTTCTACTATGCGTTATAACTTACTTCCTGTGTACTCTTCCTAGGATTACCCACGCTCTCGCACCACCAGTTGCTTTTTTGCATGCTTGTTGTACATAATACGAGATCAGATAGACTATTGAATAATTTACTCTTCCCTAAGTCTATAACCAAACAAAGAACAGGAAGAAAGGCCAAGTCGATCATTCTAACGCTATTCAGTCCGACCATATACAACTAATCAACATACATACAACAATCACAAATCAACTAATATACATCAAACAAGAAACTACCTATATCATAAGGCATCACATAAATCAAGCATTTCTATATAATAGTTTCTAAAAGAACCATATGCACTAGCATGCTTTTCTAACAATTCACATATCAGCAAAATCAAAACACAGCAAACATAACCAGTATGGGTATTTTGGGAGCCACTCTCCTGTTCGGGATCTAGAAAACTATTTACACCGCATTTTCCTGAAAAAGTCAAAGTTAAGCTAAGACCCATGTTCCCGATCCCAAGCCAACAATCAAACAAGAACATAACAAGAGACCGAGCCCATCTCCTTAGCCCAACCCTTTTATTACAAATTATTTCTTTCAAAACATTTTACAAAAATTCTTGGATCCTAGTTTGAGACTGGATTCACACAAGTGTTCCTCCAATTCACTCAAACCAGGGCTCTGATACCAACTCGTAGCGTCCCATTTTCTCAACCAAAAATTTTTCATTTTTATTGAGGTAAAACTTTTTAATTATAAATCCATTATTTAAGAAAACCATTTATTCCAAATTATATTATAAAAAAATCAGAGTGTCATAGAAAACTCAGAATCTTCAATGTTGTTGATGATTGTGTATAATCCTGCCTTCGCCTTCTCGAAATCACCGATGATAACTGAAATCATAAACAACTTGGTAAGCATAAAGCTTAGTCAGTTTTCCCCAAAATACCCCATATGATAAACATACAAGCATACATAACTACTGCTCATCGGCCTTCGGCCTGGCTGGACCGCCTCGCAGGCCTTCAGTCTATCCGGGCCGGAATACCAGGGTTTGTTGGCCTACCACCTCAAACCAACCGCTCCTCCTGAGCCTCCATGCCTTCGGTAAGCCGGCTCGAACAAGGTATCTTAGCCTACAACACAAAGCAGGACCGCATCAACCCACCACCACCATATATCGGCATATAACAAACAAGGATCAAGGGGGCACATAAAGTAAGAAAACAACAATCATACAGCTCACTTTCGCCTACTATTCCTCTCACAACACACATTTCCACTACGAGCTAACCTTCATAAAATGCGTAACCATAAGTAGCCAAAGGTGAGATACCCACCCGAACAAATGATCCTACTCTAGAGCCACAACCAAAAAAGGAACAGACAAGACAGCCTAGAAAAAGAGTTCTCAGGCTATGGTACATAACCACAAACAGTCCCTAGGGCACTCCGCCAGATGATAACCAGTAAGTATGGATAACATACAAATTTGACAGTGCATTATTGCATAGCAACATCCTACATACCAAGATACCGATCTAACATATCACTACAACATAGAAGCATACTCGAAACCATAATACATATCTAACAGATCACCGCAACCTATCAACATAATCGATACCAGAATACATATCTAACCGATCACTACAGCACAACAAAATACTCTACACAAAAATACAGATCTATCAGATCACCACAACCTATCAGCATACTCGATACCAGAATACAGATCTAACCGATCACCACAACACAACATAATACTCGACACATGAATACAGATCTAACAGATCACCATATCCTATCAGCATACTCGATACCAAAATATAGATCTAACTGATCACTACAGCACAACAACATACTCGACACCAGAATATAGATCTAACAGATCACCACAACCTATCAACATAATCGATATCAGAATACAGATCTAACCGATCACTACAACACAGTGTCATATTAAGTAACAACAATCTAAGAAATGCCTGACCATATATAATCAGAGGTGAGATAGCCACCCGAATATATGATCGTATCCTAGAAGCAAAACCAAACGAGGAATAGGTAATAGAGCCTAAATCAAGCGTCCCCAGTCTATCCTACGTAACTATATACAACCCCTATGGCATCCCTCTACTAACAAATAACCGAAAACTAGTGGGCCAACATTAGTGCCTTCGAACCACGATACAATGAGGCGAAACTCGCCTGGAATAAAGAAACCCGAGAATAATGCGATATGTTCCCTGCTACACTGCTTGCTCCGTGGATCCACTAACATTAGAACCATATAAAATGTTAATCACCAATCCAAACCCTCAAGGATGACCTAAAGTCAAAATTGGTCAGAAAGTCAACAGAGTCGACAAAAGTCAAGGTCCAAGGTCAAACTGGCCAAAGATCCATAAGTCGAATAAGTCAACCCATTCGGGTCAAGCCAGTCGAGTTAACACAGGAGACGTACACGGGGCATACTTGCAGGGTACGTAGGGCGTACTCCACGATTGACCGCCATCGGGGGCTTTGACTACGTATGTGCTGCATACTCAAATTACGCAGGGCGTACGCCCAGATCTCCCAGACTTCATTAAGTGCTTAATGTCATAAGCCCTTACATCCAACTTTTAGATCCAAGGCTAAAATACCCTCTGGAGTCATAAAGTTTCCAAATTTATGACTTTGCATGTTCATTAAGAGCTTAAATCAACATCTTAATCCATTAAGACCCTCTAAATGATGCATAGAGGAAAACCAACCACTTAGATGCCATTTTATGACTTAAGACCCCTCCTAAGGTCTAAAAGGACTGCTTAATGGGTCAAGAACATGTTATGTTCATGAATCACCACATTTGGGACAAAAAAGAACCAAAAACCAACCCAACACAAGATCTAAATGAAACTTCACAAAGTTTAGAACTTTATACCTCCAAATGATGCGAAACGGTGGTGAGATTCTGGATCTAAAGAGCTTCACTCCTCCAAGATGGTCTCCACTGCTTTCCTTCTTTTTCAAAGGCACAAAACACATACGCTCAAGCTTAGAAATGCTTCACAATATGGATTAGGGTTGCAAGAACGTTCTAAGAGGATGGAGGTTGATGAGGTGAGGGGAAATGAGGCTAATAATGGGGTTTAAGTATGAGCCAACCCCTAAAAATAAGGGTTTACATGATTGGCACGTACACCCTGCGTACATATGTATGCCCAGCATACTAGAGTGCACCCTAGTACGCTCAGCGTACAGACATATGCATGTCATACTCCCCAAACCCAAAATTACGAAAATATCACTAAGGCCCTTATTGAACTCTTTCTTTTACTTTGGGTCTAAATTGTAACATAAATAAATCATAGGGCCAAAATTAAAAGTACTTTATCATCGGGATGTTACATAACTAATATTCAGTTTATTTAGAACTAAGTACCTTTTATAAGTCCTTATCTAACCCAGACTATATATAAAGGCAACTCTGATTCCTACTAAGCAGTATTGTGATGGTTATACAAGTAGCACGAAGTATAAGTAATACAATTAGCATATTAGTAAATACTTTTATTAAATTATTCTCTTTAAAGTAACTACACATTCACCTGACAAAAGTAGGTGACTCGGGTTAGGGCAGTGCTTCGCTTTGACACTTCTCAAAGACCTAAACGTATAAAGTACTAAGTCTTAGCCTAGTTTCATATGTCTGGCACTATATATTGATAGTCTAGATTCCTCAACAATCTTAATGTTTTCATCAGAGCTATCAATTAAGAAATAGCCAGGTAGGATCATATCGGAGGTAAGGTTCGTTTGGTATACAAAGTATACTGTTTGGAAATCCCACTTTAAATACCTCACTAAATCCAACCTAGACATCATTCTCATAAGTAGATCAATCAATATAATGACTTGGAATCACTGATAAATCTTAATTATAGGTTCATAATAACGACTATGACTATAATGAAAAGTTAAACTTAAAATAAAATAAGCATAGCTTAACCTACACAGTAATCTAGTGAGAACCAGGAATTATGTGGGTAGAACACTAAGGGGGGGCTTCTATTCATCGGCTATCTAACACCATAGGGATTCGTTAAACTAACTGAGAATTTAAGGGGGGAGGGCTAAAAGGCTAGGAGGTAATCTAGAGATAATTGGAGAAGATGTGTGAGAAAAACGACTGCATACCGGGCCCTTTGTCCCTTGCACGTCACGCACGCAGTCGGCCATGATGACGTGTCATCCAATTGTTGGTACCATATGTCGCTTAGTGTGTGGTTTGTCAGTTGTGCGCCGCACCCCTGGTCGGTGAGCATGGTTGAGTGCGAATTTTACTGATTTCTTAAAAAATCATATCTTGTCCGTACCAGCTCAGTTTTCTGTGGGTTTTATATCCACACGTAGCTATCACCGAGATCTACAACTTTCATTTATAATATGTTGGCTAATTTTGAATTTTTTTATAAAGTTATATTTTTACAGGCTTAGACTATTGAAGTCCGTGTAAAAATCATAACTTTCTCATACGATATCCATTCTCGACTATCTTTATATCGACGGATAGGTATGGACGAGATCTTCAACTCTAATTTAGATTGCTTTTCCTAACAATCAATCGTTCTAAATTTTGATATCATTGTTGTATATTGTTGCGTTGAATCTTAGAAAAATCATAACTTCCTTCTACGAAGTCAGACACACTCTCGGTTTAACGACTACTACAACTTTCGTTTAGATCTGTTGGGGTACAAAGTTTTCCATGTATGACTTTGTAATGTGTTGACTTTTGTAAAACCCACTTGCATGTGGTGCATTAGCCTTTTGACTCATGAGATAGAGAGTGAGAGAGAGACATGTAAACACCTCTATATAAGGTGGGTTTAGTCCACTTGTAGAGGTGTGCTTGAGAGGTGTAAAATTTGAGTGTGTGAGTGTGTGTTATTTATGTAGATGTAGATCTATGTCTCTTTTGTAACACCATACATATTCAATACATCTCTCGAACACCCAAATCACCATGTTCATTGTGCAATATTTAATTCCGCATGCCAAACCATGTTCTTAAGTCACTACAATTGGTATCAGAGCGGGTCTCCAATGATCAAAGTGATTTGTTGAAGAACGATTCTCGGTTTGGCAACATTTGTCACAATTGGAGCATTTTTGGTGAGTCTCTCTCTGTGATCTCTCTTAATTTCATTGAATTTGTGTGTTGCGTTCTTGATTTTTGATCGTTTTGACTCGTTCGATCAAATTTTCCTTGAAAAACCCATTTGTTATAATCCAATAATTTTTTTGTTGATCAAGGTCCGATCCAATCTTATTCGTTTGTTTGATTTGATTATACAATTGTAAATATTCATTTGAATTCTGGTCCAAAAACAATCAATTTCTATTCATTATTCGATACTCAAAGCCAATTGAAATGATCATTTACTGTTCATCGAAATTTTTAAAACCAAATATTCAATCTGATCAATTGTCCGATTTGAGCCCAAAAACATAATTTGTTTACTATTCATACGATTTTAGCCCAAACTCATTTTATTCAATCACTTTGATATCTCAATTGAAGTATATGGTTGTTCATCTTTTGACTTGTACACACGCATCGTTTACTTGTACCATCGGATAATGTTTCTTCATAATAAGTTGTTCTTCTGTTCTTAATCTCGTTTTCTCATTGTCTCTTTCCAATCGATGAATAATGCTTATCTGAAAATCAGTTTCAATTTCATATCATTCAATAGAAGATAAAATCGACTTTCTTCAAGTCATAGCGTGAAGTCGATGATTGAGTCTTTTATTTTGATGAAATTGATCAAGAACTTTGATATTTTCATGAAGAACAAGTGAAGAATTGATAGTTTATTCAGTTTTTGATCCAAAATTTGCTATTTGAATCATTAATTTGAAGTTTGTTGATTGTTGACTACGAAAAGTCAAGTCCAGTAAAAGTCAAAGTTGATTTTCTTGGGATAAATCAATGAATTGGTGAAAGAAATTGGATGATACAAGCTGTATTTGAACATTGGATGTCAAAATCAAGTCTAATTTGTGATTTTTATTTCAAAAATTGGCTGTGATTAGTGTTTTTGAGGTCAAAGTCGGTTGATGATGTTCTTGGTTGTCCGGATCGACTGTCAACATCTTTGAGGTCTAATTCATGTTTGTTAGATTTCGAAATGGATGGGAAAAGCGAATAGATGGATTGATTTTGAAATAACGATTTCATAATGTTGGATTCTTGATTCAAAATTGAAGGTTGTTACTGAACGTTTTGAGGTCGATTAGTTTGAAACAAGTGTAACTGGAATCGAAATATGTTTTGAGTCATTGGAATCGAATCGAATTGGAAATATGGCTCGAATTCTGTATTGGAATCGACACTTGACACTTTGAAATTGGATGTTTTGATATCGATGTCCAGTGCGTCTAAGTCGATTTTGACTGTTGATCGATTGTTGGAATTGATCGATGTTCGCATCGATGGTTTGGGAATGAAAAGAACTTGGACTTGGATTCGTTGGTTTGGAAATGAACTAGGAAGGGTTGTTCAGTGACGAAAAGATGTGTGATATCGATGATCGTTTTGAAAGCGAATGATGGCTGATTGAAGACGAAATATGTATGAGACTTGAGAATTCGTTTTTGGAGTCGTTCGATCGAAGCTTTTGGTGTGATGATCGATAATTTTGATTTGGGAAGAACTGTGTTGATGTACGAAGATTTGGAATCGAGGTGCTTAGGTTAACAATCGAATGGTTTGCTATTGGTGATTTAGTCGATTGGGTTGATGTTCGAAGAGTTCATGTATGGTCGTTGATTTTACAGTCGAATGTTTGGAATCGTGATTTGGACTGAGTTATGGAATCGATTTTGGGGATAAAGCACGAATGTTCAGATTTCTTGATGATGAGTAGTTGTTGAACGAATGAAAGTTTTTTTTATTTGGATCTTGATTCAGTGGTTGAATGATTCAGACAAGATTTAGAGGCTTCGTATGCCTTCGTTTTCATTAAAATGGTTGTGAAAAATTTTCGTTAGTTTAGTGCTCTGATTGAATCTAATGAAGGGGGGAGAGAAAAATTTCCTTAAAATGGTGTTGAGGATTTCGTACAAAGGGTGTTGTGGATTTGTATGAATTGGGGAAGAAACTCAGAATTTTTGAAAATGATCCCTGCACTTACGAAAGTTTGACGTCTTTTACAAAAATTTGTATGTTTTGTAGTATGGTGCAGAATTTTCGAAATTAGACCTTATATCTTTGAAAGTGTGACACATTGTATCCATCTTCGAATGTTGGGACAATTTTTCGTATGTTTGGAATGAAAAAAAAAAAAGAATTTTTGAATTTGGATCCTGAAATTTTGACAGTTTGGCAGCACGTACTCAAGTTCGTAAAAGGACTGTTTTTGCTGAGAATTTGAAGAAAATGCATTTCAAGCCCCTGCAGTTAATGCAAATTGATGCTTTCTACCCGGCTTCGGAAAAGGGGGAGAGTTTTGCATTTTTGACTGTTTTGGGCGCACCGGGTCACTGCAGAATTTTGAAATTGACAATTTCTACCCATTTTTGAGAAATTTTGTCAAAGGCGGTCCGTGAACAAAGCTAAAAATTGAAGATTTTTTTGATTTTCCGGATTGAAGCACAAAGTTTATGCCACATGTTAAGGGGGATTTTTGACACGAAAAATTCCGAATAGAGCACGTTCTCTTTCCTTGAAGGTTTTATAATCAAATTTCGATTATAAAAAGGGGGAGAAATTCATATGGAAATTCGAACTTGAATTTTTCATATTACGCATATTTGAAGACCGAAGTGACCTTGAATTTTTGAAGTACACGAAATGATGCAATTGGAAGTTTGGAAGTGATTTCGTTTCGAAATGGGTTTGGTTTTATTGAAGATTTTTGGGGTGTATTTTCATGCTCAACTTTTGGGTGATCAATTTGGAGTTTGAGAAGCTCGTGATCATTCGTTGATGCTCGGTTTGTATGGTCTCACATACTAGAGCCCAAATTGAAGAATCATGGAAGAATTGAAGATTTGAAGTTCGTTTCGACATGTGTCACCCTTGAGGCTTGAATCGCGTAGTTGCTCGATTTTGGAAGAATTGAAGTGGGTCATCCATTTCTAACTTTGAGGGGGAGAATGTTGGGGTGAAAAGTTTTCCATGTATGACTTTGTAATGTGTTGACTTTTGTAAAGCCCACTTGTATGTGGTGCATTAGCCTTTTGACTCATGAGATAGAGAGTGAGAGAGAGACATGTAAACACCTCTATATAAGGTGGGTTTAGTCCACTTGTAGAGATGTGCTTGAGAGGTGTAAAAGTTGAGTGTGTGTTATTTATGTAGATGTATATCTATGTCCCTTTTTGTAACACCATACATATTCAATACATCTCTTGAACACCCAAATCACCATGTTCATCGTGCAATCCTTAATTCCGCATGCCAAACCATGTTCTTAAGTCACTACAAGATCACTTAGGCTAATAAAGCGATTTATCTATGATTCACTATTTTGCGACATTCGTAGTCGTATCAGATTAAACATGAAACCTCAACATACCATAACTTCTTCGTTCTATGTCGGATTCAGACATTCCTTATATCTCCAGAATCCTTATTACGTATACTACAACTAGGTTAGGATTATTTTATTATTAAATACTAGTATAATTTGCATAAAATATCATAGAAGCACATAATTATATGTTTAGTCCTTTCTTATTCATTCATAAAAATATTACAATAGTTGATCAAGGTAATTACAAACTATGAAAAATCTAGCAGGAAACGCGGGCGTTACAACAAGGCCCTATATCACCAGCTTGATTTTCATGCTTTAGCTAATGAAAGAGCTTTATTAAGTAGATTTGACAAACTTGTTTTGTATAAACTTTACGAATACAAACATTTTAAGTTATATATATATATATATATATATATATATATATATATATATATATAACTCATATATAGAGAAAAACTATTCAGAATGTATTAGATTCTTAAACATGACTTAGATATCGATACTTGTGTAATGGGATTACTCATAGTCATAATGAAGTATACATTAAGCATATTAGTATGTGGTTCCCCGAACAACAATGTACTCTAACTTTGATGTGTAACTATGATTAAAATCTACATGGAACCACTATCCATGCAAATTTCTCTTCATTCATAATGAGGACATGCCCGATTGTGATTGAGAGTCATATCAATCTATTTGGAAGTTCAACATATGTGTAAATTGTAATAGCTTAAACATAACTTTCTTTCAAATACTCTGCAGATTAGGAATATTTCTTTAGTTCTCGCAAGTACTCTAGAATGTTCCTTTAAGTCACACCATGACTTATTCTTAGATTATATCGGTATTGTTTGCGATGCTCTAAGAATAAGACTTATCTGGTCTACATGCATAATCATGTCATATATGATTAATCCAATTGTAACAACATATGGAATACAATCATATTATCTAGTTCAAAACATTGTACTAGGATTTTGAGGAATGCTCAAAATCATGTTATCTGGTATTTGACAAGATAACTCTCTCAAATTCTTTTATCTTAAGCTCTTTAAGATCCTTGATAATTAATGCAATTTTACTTAATCCTTTAAGTTTCCATGATCTATCTATATAGATCTTTATTCCAAGAATTAGTAAGTAAACTACATATAAGAGTAGGAATGTTACTGTGCCCCCACTAGCTTTATACAAAACACAAAATTCATCTTGATTTATAATTAAATCACACTATGTAATTATCTTATATTTGAGATGTTAGCTTAATCATACATGAATGCATCTCTATGTTTTCTATCAATGTCTAATCAACTATTGAACAGGTTCAACAACAGTCGAAAAAGTTGCTAGTTCCAAACTATGATGCATTTCTTTTATGGTTCTTTAGCTCTTATAGTTCCGTATGGATCCCATAGTAAAAGAACTTTCTAAGTACTTATCTTCTGGAATGAAAATCAGTGGGATTAGTAGAAGCTTTATCCTAAACAATTATTTAGGATAACTTAAATAAATGCAATTAGTAGATGATAGAGTGGTTGAACGTATTGTCTAACATGAGCTATACAACTCTATACCTTTTAGATAAGGATAAACCATTACATCTTTAGTCTAATGAAAGTATTTAATCTACTTGTTTGGATGGAAATACATATATCCAATATATATTGTTGCAGTGAGCATAACTCCAAAAATATTATAAAGGAAATAGTTCTTTAAAACATCATATAATAGACGACAAGGTCTATGTTTTATCATCTTCAAAAAATTGTACTATCGACATTCAACCAGTGGTTAGGTGACTCTATCCCACAAGAGAATACGAAGGCAGCCTCTAACATCATTAGATAGATCCAAGTGACCAGGTGATCTAGTGCCATAAGACTCATACGAATGATGAGTGAGTGTTTTTGAGGGAACGAGTTATGAATCGGTGCCATAACTATTAAGATGTTCAAAGAAGACTTGGTTTACAAAACTCATTTTCTTGATCACAACGAAAGTTTAATGATGATCTCATTAAGTTGCATTTCAATCTTCATTATGAAACAATTTGAGCAAATCAAAAGTTTTAGTAATAACGAAAAAAAGTCGTCAGTGAAATTGACTAAGTATCTATCACCAAATCTATTTATGGATTGAAAATATTACATACATTATTCATGTATAATTATTTGTCAAGCATTTTGTTCTTTAACTACTAATAGATAAAGATACTTGCGAATCATCTTCCCATATAAATAGAGTTCCCATATATCAACTGAATCAAACTCATTCGCCTTAAAAAATTTCATCCTTTTGAAGCTGGTATATATGTTTCTTATTTATATGGTCATGATGATTATGAAATAGATAAGTCATAATCAAATATCATTTGATTATTTAAGTGTTATCATTAGAACTATCATTTTAATGAAAGTTTATAGATTTACTTCATAAATAACATTATGAGAAAATATTCTTTAACACATAATACTTTGCTTCAGAGCATGAATATGAACATCCATTAAACGATAAGTAACTCTAAATCTATTCATAAATTACAACTGTTACATGTCCCTATTAAAATAGGTACAAAACATCTATTGTTCAAATACAGACTATAACAGATCTTGTTATATCTTCAGCACGAAATACCATTTGTTTGTAATCAGTTGGTTATTTCTTCCAATCATCATCACATAATATCAATTGTTAGCGTCACTTGAAGTATAACATACTCAAGTGAATGGTGGAAAAATAAATAGTTATATCATATAGATATTTGAAGTCTTGGTTAAGTCAGACTTCCTCAACTCGATCAGATAAGAGGAGCGGTTCCTCTTTCAGTGTCCAATTTCTTCGACAATAGAAACACCACTAATCATTTAAGTTCTTTCTTGATTATTAGGTTTATGCTGTATTTCGCTTTACTGAACTATAAGTCTATTCGAGTCACAATCTCTTAGAATTCCCTTTATTCACTGTTTGAACAGTTTCGAAGCACGTTCTACTGTTCCAAATGAATATCTACTTAACAAGATGCCTCAATAAATGGACCTCTTGTAACCAAAACTCACATTTTGAGAACTTGACATATTGCCTTTCTCACCTCAAAACTCCCAGAAGCTCTCGAGGGTGCTCCTCATGTTGCTCCCTGGTCTCGGAATACACCAAGATATCATCAATGAAAACAATGAAAGATTGATCGAGCATCGGCCTTCATACCCAATTCATCATATCCATAATTGCCACAGGTGCATTGGTGAGCCCAAATGGCATCACCACGAACTCGTAGTGACCATAACGTGTCATGAACGTGGTCTTCTCCACGTCCTTCTCCCTAACCCTCATTTGATGTTACCCTGACCTCAAAGCGATCTTGTAGAACCAAGATGCACCCTGCAACTTATCAAAGAGGTCATCAATCAATAGAAGTGGATAATTGTTCTTCATGGTTAACCTGTTCAACTCCTGGTAATCAATGCACATCTGGTGTGAATCATCCTTCTTCTTGACAAACAATATTGATGCTCCTTACGGCGAACTGTTTGGTCTGATAAAATGCTTGCCCAACAGCTCCTGAAGCTGAGAGGACAACATCTACATCTCTGGTGGTGCTAATCGGTACGGCGCCTTGGCAATCGGAGCTGCACCTAGAACCAAATCAAACTTAAACTCAACCTGCCTCTCAGGAGGCACGCGGGGTAACTCCTCCAGGAACACATCAACAAACTCTCTAACAACCGGCACATCTTACACTAAAGCCTGCACTCCCGCTCTAGTATCAACCACATATGCAAGATTACCCATATAACCATGTTGAATATACTGTCGAGCCCTGGTAGCATAACAAAAGGCTGATCCAACCCTGGTACCCTCTTCATAAATAACTAGTTCTCCCCCACTTGGGGTTCAAACTACCACTTACTGTCCCTCGTAGTCAATCATCGCATTGTGCCTAATCAACCAGTCCATATTTACTATTATGCACACATCCCTCATGGGAATAGGAATCAAATCAATCAGATAAGGCACTCCAAAAATCTCCAAGACACAATCCCGATAAACGCTCGATGTAGAAACCTTATGTTCGTTGGCGATAGAAACCCAAAACAGACTCTCCAACTCACCAAGAGTCATATCATAATCCACAGTGAAAGACTGAAATACAAAGGACCGAATCGCACCCGAGTCAAAAAGCATAAGAGCAAGCAAAGAATTCATAGTAACGACGTCTGACGCCGCCCTTGCCTGCTCTGTAGTGAGCTGGAAAGCACGACCTCGAGCCCTCGGGGGCTCCGCCTTACCCTGGCGTCCATCAGTTATCCTCAATGTAGCTAGTACTGGAGCCTGCGCCGGCCTCACAACAAGTAAGGGACAGTTGGCCTTCACATGGCCAATCTGCTCATAGTGATAACAAATTCGGGTACTCGGTACTGGGGCCTGCTGATGAAAATTATTAGCATAATGCCCCTCCTTGCCATATTTGTGACGTCCAGATGAAGATCAGAAAACACCATCATGAACCTTGATGCACTTGCCACAAGTGTGGCCCCTCTGTCCCCCATATCTCAAATAAGTGGGCTTGAACCGCTTCGCTGCAGGCTGTAACCGAACAACAACCTGCCTTAGCTCCTTCGACTGGAGCTCTATCTCAATCTACTGCCTCCTCGTGGCCTCTTGAAGCTCAACGAGGGTAGCATAGCGATGGGTGGACACAAACTTTCGAATATCTGTCTTGAGCATGCTCAAGTACTGAGTCATTTGAGCCTGCTTAGAAGCAAAAAAAAACTCAGGGCAGAAAAGAGCCCTCTTAGTAAACATCTTAGTGATCTCCATCACCGTCTCAGTCCCCTGCCTCAAATTTGGATTCTCCTAAGCCAACCTCTCCCTCTCCACCAAAGGAACGTATCTCATACGAAACATCTTCGAGAACTGCTCCCAAGTAACAACAACTCTCTGCTCAGGAGTGTAAGACCCAGTTACCAATCTCCATCAATCCTTCGCACCTGACTGAAGAAGTTTCAGGGCGCACTTGACCTTCTGGTCAGCATGGCAAGATCATGTGAAGAAACAACCCTTATGTAGACAAACATCTCATCGCCACAATCAGGTCCCTGACCCCATCAAACTATGGGGGCTTCATATTACCGAAGTCCAGATACTGGAAGGATCTCTCCCCTCGAATCCCCTCCGCAAAAACAGCCATGGTAGCTACAACAACAGTAGCCTCAGAAAGAGCAGCGTAATAATCATCAAAGAGCTCGATCATAGTGGTCTTGATAGACCCAAACATCTCCGAAATAGACCTTCGGACAGCAGCAACCACCTCAGTGAAGATGATCTCACGAATCTGATCATCAGTCAATCGTAGCCTATCCTGGCCACCCGCTCCAGATCCTGCTCCTCTCATCTCCACCATTCTCAAATTAAACCAATACACTCCAGAAAAGCCACAATACACATTGATATAATTACGAATCTGATCACCAGTCAATCCTAGCCCGATCTCTTTGTTTCTGATTTGTAGGTGTCATTAAAGTTTGAACAAGAATACCCATAAAACCCAAACAAAAAATAACTTAAAGCTTGAACGATGCTCAAGAACAGGGGAAGAAATCATCATCGATTACTGAAATCATAAATCCCAAATGGAATAATCAAGAAAAATAAGCACTCATGAAGACCCAATTCACAGGTCTAAAATCCAAGATCAAATGATTAAGAAATAGAAGAATACATAAACATCTACTTCAAAAATCCTCAATCGATCGATCAAGCAAGAAATAAGAAAACCCACAAAAATCCAACCGGAAGATCAAGCAGATCGCATCCTCATCTCTCTCATTAGAAAAAGACATTGCACCTAGATAGATTCCAGTCAAAAACACGAGACCCATTTCCTCCAACCTGATTCTCTATGAACATTCATGTGATCTAGACACGAGACCCATTTGAGACACCTCTTGCAAAAGGTTCTTGTACACCCCTATACAATCGTCTCTTTCTCAAATATCTACGAGCAAGCCTTCACAAAGAAGCGGTCAGTGCCTCCTACATCTCTGAAATCGTCTCTAGATCAGAATCGATTTCCAGATGAAGATGATGGATGAACACCCAAGAATCGATTTCCAGAAATTTAGAACACGCACATACACTCTTAAATTGATTTCCATAAACACAAACACACACAATTTTAGTTTTTGATTCGAATTTAGGAATCTAATTCTTAAGTTACCCTTGAAAAAAAGAACTCACAAATGATTTTCATTGAGTTATGATTTAGAAAAACCCAAATGAAAACGAGATTGGAAATATACCCACATAAGATATTTTCTTTAGAGAGAGAGAGAGAGAGATTTGGCTTTTTTAATTTTTTTATTTTTTAAAATTTTTCTTTCAATCAGAAAAATATTTAAATAAATAAAAAAATAAAAAAAACAAAAAGTAAGGGCAAAATCGTCTTTATAAAAAAAAGTTCAAAGCAAATCGGACCAAACTTGCAAAAAAAAATGAAAAGTTTGGACTTCTGGTGCTAGTACAAACATTTTTGGACGAAAGTGGTAATTTTCAACTAACCACAGAGACTATTTGTGCAGTTTTGTCTAAAGAAAAAGATATAGATTATCAAGTAGAATCAAGTAGAATCGTGGTTGTTGTGTTGCTATAGGGTAACTATGTTAATCCATTGAGATGATGGCTGGTTTACCATAAAACTTTCTTCACTCGTGATAAATAATAAAAATTAGGGGTGTTCATTTGGATGGATCGGTTTGATCCGATCCAATCAAGTAAATCGAAATTGATTTCGGTTTTCAAAACATGGATCCAAATTGTCCAATCTAAATTCAAATCTGATCCGATCTGATCCATTTACGATTCGGTTGGATCGGTTTTTATAATTCGGTTTTCAAAAACCGAAACATTTTAAAACGACATATAATTATAATATTAACCAACTTTACACAAGAAGCAAAAACAAAAAATTTAGTTGTGAATTTAAATTTATAAACAACTAATAAGAAGATATATTATAGTTAAATATTACAGATACAAAAATTTCGAGAGAAAATGCATATTAATGTTTTTTTTATTGGGTAAAACGTTTTGAACCTATTTGGAAAAATAAATTACAAAATTAATAAATAATTATAGATATATATTATAAATAGATAAATAATAAATGTTTATTCAGTTCTTATTTTATAAACCAAAACCAATCCGAAATCCAAAATAATAATTCGGTTTTGTTGAAAACCAATCCAAAAATTCGAATATCCAAACTAAATAGTTCAATCCAAATTGTCCAATTGGGTAATTCGGTTTTATCCGAATAGGAAACGGCCCTAATAAAAATGACCCAAATTAATTTTCATTTTATGATATTTGTCTCTAGTCATTTTTAACAGCTTGTGAAAACTAGAGGGCGTTTTATGTAAATTGTGGAAATAAACCTTGGAATTTTGCTTTTGCTACCACCAAATCTCTTTATTGTTATCCAAACACAGTTATTGGTTTAGGCGAGGGTTTTGAAGAAGATGGGGAAGCCAAAGAAAGAATTGTTAGCATCGGCGCCATGGCGCGCCGGAGGAGACGATGAACGAGATAAATTCAAAGACGCGAAGCTCAAAGTCACCGCCCAGCCAGGAAGCACCCCTACTATGCACGTTCCAGGCAAGAGGAAGCCCAAAGATGTTGCTGCCGATGAAGACGATTCTCTCGAAATCGACCCTGAACTCCGTTACAGCTTCCAACGCAATTTTCAGGTAAAACCACCTCCTCATTTCTTCAATTACTTGCCTTTTTCTAGATGTATCTCCAATTCCAGCAGCATACACTTGATTAGTCTCCTTGTGTGTTAGTTGAAATTAGGTTTTACATCGTCCCTTATCTACAAAAGACCAATATATGACTTGTTAAATCGCTATTAAGAGATAATGTGATTTTTAGTGTTGTAAATGTTTTATTATTGTCATGGTATACACATTTTCAGCAGTAATTTGCTAAAAGAAATAGACAATTATGAATCTGAGGATTAAGGGTTTGAATTTCTTTAACTGAAAGTGGTTGTGGTTGTGGTAGGATTGAATTTTGACCTGCTTTCTTGGATTGAAATTTTCTTAATCCTTTGATTAAAGAAGTAATTTTACAAAAATTAATACCATGTCAACATTTTACAGTTCTTGCAACGGGTCTTCAGCATTGATACTCTTGTGAAACCACTACCTTATTCAATGCAATACAATGTTTCTCGCAACTTGAGCTTCTTCACACGCATCTTCACACAGTTCTATGGTAAGTACAAGCATTATATTTACCATGATATTTTAACTACTATAAAAGGAAAGGTTAAATGCAAGAAATAGCAACATTTTTTTTTCTTTCATTGATTTGTTTATTCTAGCATTCATCATGTTGAGTGTTGTATTATTGGTAGATCCTCAAGGTATTGCAAATGCTCAGAAGGCTCTTGGAATAGGACAAGAAGACAAAGTCCGCAATGTCCGTTGATAAAGCTGTGTTATTTGAGATTTTTTTTTTTTTTAATTTTTTTGTGTTGAAATGATGTTTGATGAGTTACAACAGTTTGACATCTTGTTCTTAACATTTTACAGCAGCAATGACAAGTTTATTTTATTATGTTTGATGATTCTAAAGCCAAGCAAATGAATTTGTTATTGATGAATTGGTAAATTATGCCTTTGGTTTACAATAAGTTTTACAGATTTTGAGATTTTTTTACAAGAGTTTGATGTGAAACTTGACTTGAGTCTAATATTAAGCAAGTTAGTTTGTTGTGTCGTAAAGCACTTTTGAAGATATGAACGTAAATATTTTCATTTGTGTTACAAAGTCGTATACACCAAAAAGACTTTTGTCGCCAAAAGGTGATGTCATATGAAAAAAGTTTTGAACGCAGAACTTCTTTGCTATTCACTTGTTTTCCATTTCAATATTTGCAAGAGGAAAATTGGTTTAGCTAAGGGTTCTTGCCACTTCAACTTGTGATGATTCCAATTTTCAAAAGACGTGTGTGAATTGAAAATAGTTGAAGATAATATAGAAATAGAGAATGAACTAGTTTTTTTATTCTATCCAATTCACTATTTTTTTAATAACAAAAAATTTAAAGACAATTTTTGGACTCGATTTACTACTCTAATATATTTATGAAGTTTTTGAAAAGCAAAAGGAAGAGAAGGGATAAATATAAAAGTTGAGTAAATAAAAGAAATCCCTACCCTAATAAAAGAAACCATCGTATGCCACCTTTCATTTTCTCACCCCTTTATTTTTCAAAGTTAAATTCCTATACTACACTCCTCTCATTTTTAACAATTACGTATATATATATATATATATATATATATATATATATATATATATATATATATATATATATATATATATATATATATATATATATATATATATATATATATATATATATATATATATATATATAAGGGTGTTGAGAACTCAAAGTTTCCCGATAACCCGATAACTAAAAGTAAAGCGTTGGATCAAAATTAATTCATTAAAGACATTATCGTTATCTTACCAATCTCATTTAATGTTTAATTTTTTGTATTATTGAATATATTAATATAAATGTCTAAAAATTTACATAATAAATCAAATTTTTAGATTTTTTTAAAAATAGTATTTTTTTTTTATTTTTTTTAAAGTGCAGATTTTTTTAACTTTTTATAAAAAAACATGAATTTTTGAAAAAAAAAACATTTTTTTTAAACTGCAAATTTTTCAAAAAAACTGCAGTTTTTTAAAAAAAGTGCATTTTTTTTCAAAAAGACTGCAATTTTTTTTAAAGAAAACTGCATTTTTTTCAAAAAAAAAAAACTGGATTATTAAAAAAAAACTATATTTTTTAAATAAAAAAACTGCATTATTTTCCAAAAAACTGCAATTTAAAAAAAAAAAAAAACTACAATTTTTTAAAAAAACTGCAATTTTTTAAAAGAAAAAAAAATGCAACTTTTTTAAAAAACTGCAATTTTTTTCAAAAAAAAAAAATGCTTTTTGAATAAAAAAACAACAATTCTTTTCAAAAAAAACTGCAAGTTTTTTAAAGAAAACATCAATTTAAAAAAAAATGTAATTTTTTCAAAAAAACTGCATTTTTTTAAAAATAAAAAGTAAAATTTTAAAAATCAATATATTAAAAAAAGAACCAGAATATTTAAAAAAAAATACTTTTTTTAAACAATAAAAATCAAAGTTTTAGGTGCATATATACATATTTTTTCAAATGCATATATACATATTTCTTATATTATAATATTTGTAAGTAAATTATAAAAAATCTCATTTTTATTAATTAATCTATAAACATAATAGTATAATTATTTCATTCGATACAAAATAAAATATAAAAAATAAAAAATGCTACAAATTTCAAAGTGTTTTCATGTCTTCGTGTCAATATTTCCTTATTTTCTTCAATTTATCATTTTTCACGTCTTCAATATTCACCAAAATTTCTTCCAAATCTACAAGAAAATTAAAAAAAATGATTGATGCAAAAATACTCACAAAAATACATATGTTATTTTCATGTGATTCACATATGAATCACATTTACATATGACATCATATCTAAATCACATGCGATTCACATATGAATCACATGTGATTCACATGTGAATCATATGTGAATCACATGTGATTCAAATATGAATCATATGTGCTTCATATATGAATTACATGTGATTTACATGTGAATCACGTGTAATTGTGATTGACGTGTGAATCATATGTAATTCATATGTGACCAACTTGTGATTTTCATGTGAATTACATCTTTATTCATATGTGAATTACATGCGAATCACGTATAATTGTGATTTACATGTGGATCACATGTGATTTTAATGTGAATTACATGTGAATCACATGTGATACATATGTGAATTACATGTGAATCACGTGTGTAGTGATTCACATGTAAATCACATATGAATTACATGTGAATCACATGTGATACATATGTGAATTACATGTGAATCACGTGTAATTGTGATTTACATGTGAATCACATGTGATTCATATGTGATTTACATGTGAATCACATGTGATTCATATGTGATTTACATGTGAATCACATGTAATTCATATGTGATTTACATGTGAATCACTACACACGTATAGTCATGTTCAATTTGTTGTTAAGAAAATGTATATGTAGATTGCGTATTATTGCTTAATGGTAAAAATATTACCATCAACAAGAAGAATAACAAGTGGCACCAATCTACAATACAGAAGGCCCATAGATGTGCCCTCAACACAAACAGCCTGATAAAAAAGAATAAACCATTTAAACCAACAAAACTTCCAGAATGGAAAAAAAGATAAAGAGTAAAATTCACCTCAAGCTCAGAAAATCTACTTTCAAAGTCCCATTTGATTCATTGTTATATGAAGATGGGACAATTTGTTAAATTGTTTTTCCCTCTGAGATCGATCTGTAAATGAAAAACCATCAAGAATCAATAGAGAAAAACATGTAACAAAATGCAATTTTTTGAGGAAAATGTTTTGGGTCATACTTGATATAATTACCCTCAGTGGAAAATGTATTGAGGAAGTCATCTTTTGTCTCAACAAGATTATCTGCAAAAATGTTCTGCAAGAAAAAAAATTATAAAGATCAGTATTGTGTTATCATAAAAATAAAACAAAGGGTAAAAGTGAGTACTCAATGATCACCTGAAGATAAGAATTAAGATATGTGATTCCTTTCCCAGCATTTATAAGAAAAAAAACAAAATCAACGATTAAAAGGAGACAAAGTCAAACTACATGTAAGCATTTACTTTAACATTTCAAAAAAATGATAAATGCATGAAGTAGCAATGTACTTCCATTTAGTTATTTATTCTAGCATTGCAATTTCATTTTTTCTATTAAGTCCCACTTTAATAAAAACTTAAATTATTGTGAAGTCAATTTTTTTCTACTTAGAACATTGAACGTTGAAAAACCTATACATTTTCTTATTGGATTGGCAAGGCTTTTATATGTCCCTAAAAAGTTTTACAAGCTTAGTAATAGGCTAAAAAGTATCAAGAATCAAAGAGGCCAAAGTCACCTCACTACAATGGAAAATGAAAATTAATTGGTAAGAAATGTAGTAACTGTACATTAGGATTACATCATATCTTTATAATACCACCAAAACTTTTGTGATCTTGCTTGAGGGTTATAGAGAAAAATCTGGGCCAAATTAGGAAAACAACCCAAGACAAGATTTGTAGGAAATTTTGTCTGTTTTCACTAGAATCAACTCAATTAGAATTATTTATGTGTTATAACCACACCAGAGGACGGAATAAGAGTTTGTCCTGCTTTGTTTTATGAGCAAATAGACCTGAATAGACCTTTTTGACTGTTGTTATGACTAAAAGGGTGTTTGGCTTAACTTTTGTGGGGCAAAAGTCCTTTTTGTAAAAGGACTTTTTACAAAAGTTGTTTTTTAAAATGTGTTTGGATTAGCTTTTGAGGGAAAAATGTCAAAAGTTGGGGGCTATAAAGGTACTTTAATGTTTTAAGTGGTTGAATTGATGAATTGATTAGGGTAGCTGGTGGGTATAAAGGTAATTTAATGTGTTAAGTGGTTGAAAAGTTGGAAAAGTCACGTTTACGTGACTTTTCAAAAAGACGTAACTTCCTCTATTGAAAAAGTTGACTACAAAAGTCCTTTTCATTTTACCAAACATCTTTTTGACTATTAGAAAAAGAGAAAAGTGAGAAGTCACTTTAAAAGTTATGCCCAACACCCTCTTACTACTCGTAATATATTTATGAAGTTTTTGAAAAGCAAGGACTAATATAAAAGTTAAGTAAATAAAAGAAATTAAAATAAAATCATTGGTTTGTACAAGGACCATTTTTGCCAATCTGGAAACTATATTTGGGGGTAATGTTGTCATCGGACCAAGAACTGAGGACTAAATCTGCCAATTTATAAAAATTAGGTCACATGTTTTATGTTACTCCCCTGTAAACGACGCAACGACCAGGCCTCCTTTCTTTCCTGTTTTAGATCTGCAAACTGATTCTCATCGAAAGCCAATTGATTCCAGTATCAAATACACAAGTCCTTGACCATTTAAGATTTAAGACCACTCTCACTCACCCTCCATTTGAGTCTCGATCTTGAAGAAAGTGAGATTGTCAGGTTAGGTTTCAAGAGAAAAAGAAGGCTAGCTCGTTTCCAGAACATTCCAAGGTATGAAACTACTTCTGATACTCCTTACTCCTTAGTATAGTCTAGACATATCCTTGATGATCAAGAAGACTCGCAACAACCCTAGGCACCTGAAAATTTGTACCGATAATTGTAAACTCCGAAGACAACAAAATTTTGTGATCTTGCTTGAGGGTTATAGAGAAAAATCTGGGCCAAATTAGGAAAACAACCCAAGACAAGATTTGTAGGAAATTTTGTCTATTTTCACTAGAATCAACTCAATTAGAATTATTTATGTGTTATAACCACACCAGTGGACGGAATAAGAGTTTTCCCCGCTTTGTTTTCTGAGCAAATAGACCTAAACAGACCTTGTTGAGTGTTGTTATGATTAAGAGGGTGTTTGACTTAGCTTTTGTGGGGGAAAAGTCCCACTTTAAATCCATAAAATGTTATAAAATGTGATTTGTAGTAAATAATTAAGAATTAAAAACTTTCCTTTTTTCCATTGAAAAGTTCAATGATCATTCAACTTTAAATCCATTAAATGTTAAGGTGTCATCTTGCTAGAGTTTTATCCATTAAATGACAAGACCTCATTCAATTCTCTAAATAAAATTAAAACAAGAGCCAATCTGATTCTGGGGGTGTTTGGCTAAGCTTTTTAAAGCAACTTATTAAGTTTCACGCCACTATAAGTTAAAAAAGTGTTTTGATGAAAATAATTTATTCCGGTGGGGAACCTCTAGAAGTCATTTTTTCATAAGTTATCCTACACTTATTAACTTATAAGCTAATTAGCAATAAGTTTTGTTTTTCCAAACCCCTTTGTCGAACTCATTTTAAACGAGTTTTTGACATGAAGGGTGTTTTCTACAAAAATATTTACTGAATATGTATGTTTTTAAAAAATATTTACCAAACAAGGTAATTTGTAATTAAACTCAATGAAAGTGTGCCCTAACTCATAACTTAACGAGTCAACGTTGGTACAACCTACACCCCAGACGAGCCTCCATCTCCGCCCACCTAGACGCCGGCTCTCCGGCCACATCAGACGACTCTAACTCCAACCAAACTAGTGCGCCTAGATCCCGATTTACCAGACGACCTTCGATGCTTCCTTCAGTGAAATAAGCACTGTTGATCACTGAACTCCATACCGTCGACCGCCTCTCCGACCTCTACTTCTCTACCTCCGGCATTCCTAATTTCAAATGTTCCAAAATTTCCTGATTTCAGCTTCTTAGGTTTCAAAACGTTTACTGATTTAATATTCCCTGATTCCATGTTTCCTAATTTCAGCTTCTAACCTTCCATATGTCATTGTAAATTTCCTGTTTCTATGTTTCTTGATTTCATCGATTGCAAATTCCAACTTTTTTATACAATGTTTTCATGTTTCCTCGTTTCCTTGTAAATTCTCATGTTCTTAATGCTACGTTTCTTGATTTCCTGTTTTTCTGAATTAGGTTTTACATTAGATGGTTTTGTTGTTTGTTTTTGCAATGACTAATATTACACGAGATGTTGGTTACTTGCGATTATTAGTATTGTTGTTATTTCATTTTTATGCCAATAGTGGATCATAGTTTGCTTGCTAGTTATTTTCTAGTATTATTAATTAGAAATGGTTTGATCATAGTTTACCTGTTTGGGTGTATTTTTCTAGTTATTATAAGGATTTTATGACTAATCGATAGGTCGTTGTGACTATGTGTTGGTGTTGCATAACTTTGCTTGCTAGTTATTGTTTGTTACATTCATTAGCTTTGCTTGCATGTTAGTTATTGTTTTGGTTTGCTTTGCTTGTTTGTTACATTCAATAGTTATTGTTTGATAACTTTGTTTTTCTTATTGTTTTTAATTTGATTTAGGTTCGTAACTCTTAAGTGGGAAGTGTTCCTAATTGCTTAAGTCTTTCAATATTTTTTTTTCATTGATATTACTCATCTTTTATTCTTTTTTTATTTTACTTTTTCTGTAGGTAAGGGTTATCCAATTAGATTATCCAGAAATTTTTTTTATTTGGTTTTTGTAAGAAACAATTGTAGGTTTTGTACCTAGAACATTAGAACATTGTATCTACAATATTGGTTTTAAGATGATGTTTGTTGATTTAAATTAAAAAATTGTTTGTTGGTTTTTATAAAAAAAGATTGTTGGTTATAGGGGTGCAAATGAGCCGAGCCGAGCCGAGCCCGAGCCTGGCCAGGCTCGGCTCGGGCTCGTTTAAGTTCTAAGAGGCTCGAGCTCGAGCTCGGCTCGATTCGAGCTTCTTGTACTTAGCTCGGCTTGAGCTCGTAAATAATTATACAAGCTCGACTAGGGCTCGGGCTCGGCTCGTTTTTTGTCTGACTTGCCTAAATAAGTTTAAGCTCGGCTTGAGCTTGTTAAGAAGCTCTTTTACTAATACCCTAAATTCCTAATCCACAATTATTTTAATATATAAAAAACTAAGAAATTATATTATATAAAGGCTCGTTTAGGCTCGCGAGCCTAATCGAGCTTAGTGACATAGGCTCAAGCTCGAGCTCGTTTAATAAACGAGCTTAATATTAAGCTCGAGCTCGGCTCGGGCTCGTTTAAAATCAGTTTCGAGTCGAGCTTTTAACGATCCGATCCCGAGTAGCTCACGAATAGCTTGGCTCGTTTGCACCCCTAGTTGGTTATAATGAAATGTGACATAATAAAAGGTAAAAATGATGTTTGTAAAAAATTTTGATAAACATTAATAGCACAAAGTTAAAAAAAAAAATCAAAAAACATATATTAAAAAAACAATAAAAAAGAGTTAAAAAACTAAAAGTTTTAAAAAAATATAAAATTTTTTAAACTACCTATTTGCTATTTGGTAAATATTTTTAAAACTATTTTTTTTTTATAGAAAACACCATTGGTCAAAAACTCCATTTTAGACGCCGCTAATAAAAAACCCCTTGGTCACAACTCAGAACGGCGTAACCTCGCTTTCAGCGGAACTGTACCAATTCCATAACCAGAAGAGAAGAAATGAGCAGACTGAATGGAAACCTACTACTACGCAGTTTTCTGAGAAGAAGAAGAACATTTTGCACAGCGGAGAATATTGACACTAATCTTCAGAGTTCTAAAGTCCAAATCTTCGATCGCCACCTCAAACGCAAACAAGTTAAGCTTTGTTTTCTTCACTCTAATCTTCCTCCTTGTCATACTTACTTTCTTTGATCTATTCCTAAACATATGGTGTTGTATATGACGCGTGTTTCATAATTGATGAAATGTGAATTTGCCAAGTTAACATCAACGATTTTCTTCAATCGGTGGTTGCTAATGTAAATGTAAATTAGTTAGCATCTTCTATTGAAAAAAAATTTGTGGATTTGGTAACCGGTAAGTGAAATTTTGAATTTTGGTCAGCTGTTCTTAGATCAAAACTTATGCGCTCCCTAACATGATTACAGATACAATTTCTCTTGATTTTGGTGGATTTCTCTCTAATCTCATTTGCAATCTTTTCTGATTATGCATCATTTCATTTCAGTTCACATTGTAAAGTTATTCTCACTTCATTGCAGCGTGATCGAGCTGCATGGCTGATAAACAGGAAAGATTCTCTTGTCAATACTGTGGCTGATAATCTTCTGGATCGGTTGGAGGTTACAAGATTTTTCTAATTTATATCTTTTTCCTCTATCTTTGTAAAATAAGTTTTAATCTTTAATTCCCTAGACTTATACCTCCATAAGCAAATAAATTTTTTATAGGATGTGAAGAAGACATTTCCTACAACATTATGTTTGGGAGGTTCTTTGGAAGCAATTAGGCGTTCTGTACATGGACGTGGTAAGACTTTTTGAAACATGTATTCTCACTCATGCATTTGAATAATTTAAAAGATTTACATAATCATGAGGATATGTAATATGCCATATAAAACCCTAATTCTTTGATGTACTTTTAGGTGGCATAGAGAAGCTAATTATGATGGATTCATCACATGACATGGTGAAATTATGTAAAGATTCAGAAAAAGATTTGTCTAGTGATAACATTGAAACTTCATTTTTGGTAGGCGATGAAGAATTTTTACCTATACAAGCAAGGTATATATGCTTAATTAACTCTCCATTAAATCATGGGCTTTTTATAAAAATATCCTAAGTTTTAGTTTTACAACTTTTACTTACTTGGATTGTTATTTGTGGTGTTAAAGCTCTGTTGATTTAGTGATAAGTTGTTTGGGCCTCCACTGGACAAACGATCTTCCTGGTGCAATGATACAGGTAGTGATACTTATGTAAAAAGACGATTATGCCCTTCTCAATAGTAGCCTAGGGGAACTAATAATGTACTGATAATTGCTCTATATGTGTGACAGAGTAGGTTGGCATTGAAACCTGATGGCTTGTTTTTAGCAGCTATTTTTGGTGGAGAAACACTAAAGTTAGTTTCATTTTTTATTTTTCTTGCAAAATGATAGTTTTCTTCTCATTCTGATGATTTTTTTTTTTTAATAGAGAGCTGAGAATCGCATGCACTATAGCACACATGGAGCGTGAAGGTGGTGTGAGTCCAAGAATATCACCATTAGCACAAGTATAATCTTTTTGATATCTATTTACCGAATTGCCCTTGTCTATTTCCATCCATTCATTTGTTAAATAGCTTCACCTTCACACACAAATAGGTACGAGATGCAGGCAATCTGTTGACTAGAGCAGGATTCACTCTTCCAGGAGTTGATGTTGATGAATACCAGGTTAGATATAATAGTGGTGAGCATTTTTCTCCAAATTCTTTTTTTTTTTATATAAACTTATTATTAGTTATGAAAATTATAAATCTACTAAATATAATTCTCATTTCATGTTTAGCACTGGAGCTAATAGAACATTTGCGCGCAATGGGTGAAACTAATGCTCTTGTAAATAGAATCAAAGTAAGATCTATTTATTTATTTGTGTTTGGAATTTTGTGTTTAATCTTTTTGTTTCTCGACTTTTTTGTAGTTGTTGAAGAGGGAGACAGCTGTGGCCACAGCAGCTGTTTATGAGTCCATGTTTGCAGCAGAAGATGGAACTATCCCTGCAACTTTCCAGGTCTTTCATTCTTAATTGCATTGACTTTTGAAAATCTATCCAGTTATATGAGTTTATGACATATGAGGGAGGGGTATTTTGGGAACAGGTGATATACATGACTGGGTGGAAGGAACATGAGTCTCAGCAGAAGGCCAAGCGCAGGGGATCTGCTACTGTATCTTTCAAGGACATACAGAAGGAATTTGGACATACAAATAACTAAAACTTATTTGTAGATTAAATATATATATATTTTTTTATTGGGGGGAAGAAATGCAGTTTGAAAAAATGATGCAACAAGTTATCTGCTTAAATTCCCTATTTTGTTCAAGATAAAAGTGGTCTTCAAATAGTGGCTATTGCTTGCTACTGAGAACCTTGACATGTTTAAAACTATAAATATAGTAAAACCTTTGTATTTGTTTTGTGGGCAGTGTTGTTGCTTGTTGGATTGAATCAAGTAAATATATGACCTTACATATTTCTATTTCAAAATTAAAAATACATCAAATTAGATGTTTATTTGTGTGTTTAATGAATAAAATGAAAGAAAATTATGTCATTACTATTGAATTTCAGTACTATATTAACTTTAAAACAGACGAAGAGTTTAATGATTTTCAAGTATAATGTTGTATTTTGGTCCTACGTTTACACAAGAGAACTAAGTTGTTACATAACCAAGCATGTTAATATTTTCAAAATAGTTGTTATATTAATTGTTTTAGAAAATCTAAAAAAGAAAACATGATAAACGGTAAAATAGATAAAGCACAACCTATTATGCAACTATATTCAGAAAATCTCATTATACTTTCTTGCTTACAAAAAAGATTTATTATTTTTTGATGTATCTTTTAAATTTTTTTCATTTAAATGATATGACGATTATGGTTGATGACATGAGTGGTTCATATCAATGGATTGATCTCTTATAAAATATCAAAAGATAAAATTCGATAGAAAATATAAATGTCATGTTGTTTAATAATAGTGTTACATTTTGATACATTATAAGAATTTAAATGGGTGTTATAAATCATAGACAAAATTGCAAAAATGGTCCCTGTGGTATGCAAATTTTTGGAGTTTTAGTCCAAACAGTGACTTTTTTGGTTTTGTAGTCCTTTTGGAGTGGTTTGTATGTAAAAATGGTCCCTCCGAAAATTGAAATGACTATAATACCCTTGGGTATTTATTTTTCATTTTTCTTTCATATTCTTAAAATTTAATATTTATTTATTTATTTTAACAATTAAAAAAATAAAAAAGGTCCCACCTCTCTCTCTCTCTCTCTCTCTCTCTCTCTCTACACCAAAGAACACCTTCATCATCTCAAGAACACATCTTCGTAAACTCAAGAACATATTCATCATGAACTTAAGAATATCTTCCACAACCACCACCCTTTGACCACCGTTCACCACCACCACCACCCCTTGACCACCGTCTTCAGTTTCAAAATTCAGTTAAAAGGGTACAGATTAGATCTCTGATGTTTGAAATTACAAAATTGGCAATGAAATTGAGCACGAAGATGAATCAAATGAAAAAATTAAGTTGGAATGAAGTTAAACCTTTCTTCGCAGATCTTGTTGCATCGTAATCGTTCGAAACTTGAGATTGATCTCACAAGGTGTAATTCCTGTTTCTGGAAATCAGATCAAGGGAACCCCACAAACTAACCGAATAGTAGGAAAAATCAAAGAAACCTAACAAGAACAAAAGGGTAGTAGCGAATGATGCCGGAATTGGGAAAGGAATAATTAAATCAGCCACATTTATCCCACCTACCGCGACTATGAATCACCAAACCACACTCTCCCCTAACACAATCTAAAATCTCTCTGGAAACAAAGAAAGAAACCACCACCACCACCTTACTCATCCAATTCAGGGAAACCCTAAACCTAGAAGTCGAACGCCACCGCCACCGTGAACTGAAAAAAGCTTGGCACCTCCACTATCTTCTTCGACACAAGCAAACGTTCAACCACTGAATTTTGCAATCAGCTGCTGAAAAATGCTGAATCGGTGGCCGAAGAGATAGAGGAGATGCTTTTCGATTTGAAGATCTGGCGGTGGGTGGTGGTGGCTGACGTGAGAGAGAGAGGGAGAGAAGAGAGAGAGAAATGGGATATGTGAAGGGGGTTGATTAAATAGATGAAAGACTGGGTGGGTCGGAAGTTGTTTTATCCACTCTTTGCCATACCATTATTCACTACTTGGCAAAATTTTAGGGAAAATGTTCATGAATATGTTCTTGAGTTTACAAAGATGTGTTCTTGAGATGATGAAGGTGTTCTTTGGTGTTGAGAGAGAGAGAGAGAGAGAGAGAGAGAGAGAGAGAGAGAGAGAGAGAGAGAGAGAGAGAGAGAGAGAGGATCTTTTTTATTTTTTTAATTGTTAAAATAAATAAATAAATATTAAATTTTAAGAATAATGAAAGAAAAATGAAAAATAAATACCCCAAGGGTATTATAGTCATTTCAATTTTCGGAGGGACCATTTTCACATACAAACCACTCCAAAAGGACTACGAAACCAAAAAAGTCACTGTTTGGACTAAAACTCCAAAAATTTGCATACCACAGGGACCATTTTTGCAATTTTGTCTAAATCATATATGTCATAATCGTTATAATCATCTCATTTAGATAAATCAATCTCGATCATTTTTGGCTCGTTTTTCGATATTGTCAAGGGAGGATCGGATCACAAGATTGTAGTTGTTATTATTTATTTATAAAAGAAATTAATATTTTTTTTTGGAATTTTGGATTAACTAATATGAATCAAATATAAACCCTAAAAAAATCTTTTTTAAATTGTTTATTCTCGTAAAAAAGAATATTTTTTTTCTAAAAATTTTAGAACAGGATAAAAAAGACCGGACCGGGACAATATGACCGGCCTCACCGGCCCGCTCCCCATCTCTGCCTCCCTTCTAAACCCCCCTTCCCCCGAAAAACCCTGACCCATATCCGGTTTCTTCGTACGGGAAACCCGCCGGCCATGGTTGGTTGCTACTCTTGCGTCGCTTGTAGCAGCTTACGCCTATCTATCTTTCCCACCGCCACCATCGCCGCTGCCTCCTCCTCCTCCTCCTCCGCGGTTGCCATCAAATTTTCACCAAAATCCGCATTCCCATTTCTCAGAAACACCATTGGATTATCATCTTGTCGTCGTCGAGTAATTTACGCCGCTGCCTCCACCGGTAGAAGTAGTAAGACTACTACTCCTGACTACTACAAAGTTCTTAAAGTTCGTAAAAATGCTACCTTGCAGGAGATCAAGAGCTCCTATCGAGCACTAGCTCGCAAGGTCAGTTACCTTTCACACTTCTTTTCCCTAACTAAGATAATAGAACATTTTCAAAATCTGCATTGACATTTGTGTTGAGTTTAACATGAGTTACGACTTCCACCACAAGACATCTATATCTATGGTATTCAATCTTGTGCTAACATCATTATGTGCCTCATTTGCAACAGTATCATCCAGATATGAACAAGGCTGATGGAGCAGAAGAGAAGTTCAAAGAAATAAGTGCTGCATATGAGGTATATCTTAGACGACTCCCAAAAAGCTTTTTTGGATTATATTTCCTCATTTCGTATTCATATAAGCTAAACCAGTTTGTGTTACATAGGTCTTATCAGATGAAGAGAAAAGATCATTATATGATCGATTTGGGGAGGCAGGTTTACAAGGGAATTATGATGGATCAGGTGCTGGTTTCCAGGAGGTAAGATTGCATCAGTCACATCAAAACAACAAACAACAACAATATCACTTCACTGTATATCTTCCTTTAAAGGGAATTCTGTGTTTTAGGTGGATCCATTTGAAGTGTTTGGCACCTTCTTTGGGGATTCAAATGGGTTTTTTGGCGGGAATGGCATGAATGAATCAGGAGACAATAACTTCAATTTCAGAAACAAGGGCACCAACTCCCTCAACATTCGGTAATCAAAGGTTACTATTTGGTTTTCTTTGTGCCAAATTACAATCAATGGAGTTGTGTAATTCACTATTGTTCAGGCATGATATCTTTTTGAGCTTTGAAGAGTCCATCTTTGGAGCAAAACGTGACATTGAAGTTTCTTGCTTTGAGACATGTGATAATTGTGGTGGAACAGGAGCTAAATCAAGAAACTGTATAAAATCATGTAACCAATGTGGAGGAAGAGGAGCAGTAATGCAAACTCAGGAAACACCATTTGGGGTTATGTCTCAGGTAAACCTCTTAAGTCTTAACTTTCTCCATTTTATTCAATTTGATTTTTAGCCACTTACCTGTTTTCAATTCCAGGTGTCTAGTTGCTCAAAATGTGGTGGTGATGGGAAGATCATAACTGAAAACTGTCAGTATTGTGGAGGTGAAGGTAATGTACAGAAGACTAGAACTGTGAAAGTGGTGATTCCACCTGGTGTCACTGATGAAGACACCATGGGAATACAAGGAGAGGGCAATATTGACAAAACAAGGTATGCTGCTAAGCATAAATAGGCAAACAAGTATAAACTATAATAGATAAGGGCAAAATATGAAAATACATAACAAGATAGATAGTTATACTCTTGATCTTGAATGCAGGAATAGAGTTGGTGATTTGTATTTAGTCTTTCATGTTAAGCAAAAACATGGAATTAAACGTGAAGGTCTTAATCTTTACTCAGAGATTAATATCGATTATACACAGGCAATATTAGGTACTGTGATTAAGGTAAAATAAAAACTTATCTAAAATTAGTCAACAATTCTGATATTATATTTTGCTTTGAATTTGTGGTTCTGAGTTAGTTTTTGATATAATTTAAGGTTGAAACTGTTGATGGTGTAAAAGATCTTCATGTTCCTTCTGGAATTCAACCAAGGGAAACCATAAAACTGTCAAAGATGGGAGTTCCAGATATTAATAAGCCTTCTGTTAGAGGGAGTCATCACTTCATTGTGAATGTCCACATCCCTAAATATATCAGGTCATTACCTTGCCACGTCAGCAATAATTTTAAATTACTAACTAAGTAATCAATCTCATGTCATTCATTACCTTGCCATGTCAGCAACGAGGAACGCCTATTGGTTGAAAAGCTGGCAGCAGTTCGGCATCACACAGTTAACGGTATAAAAATAAAATACGTTTTTTAGTTGTCTGATCTGAAAAATAAAAATTAATTACAAAGTTATGAAACTATAAATCTATATTCAGACAGATAGGTGGCAAACACAAATCATTATCTTATTATCTTATATTTGTATTTTTGTTAGGAAATGATACCTTTGGGAAATATAAACAAGATTTCACTTCAAGCAAAAAGCTTGGCACATCTATATGGAACTCAATTCGAGACGTAGTCAGGTATCTATTCTATTATCTTTGTTACTGTTATTGTTACTGTTACTGTTACTGTTAATATGTTAATAAAGACAGATAGACAGACAGACAGACGTAATTGTATTGTTTTTGTGACAGGGGACGAAAATCTGGGGATCGATTTGCTTCCACAAGTAGCGTGTGCACTTCAGTAAACTACTGGAAACACAATTCACCGATTTCTCCAATTATATTTTTTACTGCTGTTATTCTTATGTTTACATGTATATTTAACTCATCATACATGAAAGTGAAACAAAGACGAGGCTAAGTGGAGACATGAAAGATGTCATATGTATGTCAACAATCTTGTAATAAGTTATAAGAAAAATATTATGTAATTGTTGAAGCAATTCTCAACCCCTTTAAAAACACCAAGTAATTCAAAGAAATATTGTTACAAAACAAAAATATGTTGGAAACTTGTATCGATTGGAGTTTAAAACCTACATGGATTGATTCTTTCATGTGATAAGTCGAATCCTAACAAAAATAAAAAAACAACAAACAAAATATTGAGCAAAACATTGGACTTGAAAGACCGAATAGAATCGTACATGATGCCAAATAGAATATTAGAGAAGAGAAAGGAGATCCGATGATATACTTATTAGTTAAACAATTAAGCTTAAGAACTGTGGGATTACCTTCAACAAATCAACTAAATAGAAAAAATTGACCAATAAATTTGGAATGGATTAACTTAATGATGCTAATCTAGCCAGGATTTTCGATGAACACCTGTTGATTTCTTGTTTCCAAGTTGTTGATCTAAATAGTGTATAACATTCAATTCAACTTGGGCAGAAAAATGAATTGCAGATGCATGAGAAAATAAATGATACATGACTGACTCTTGGTTTATATATTAAACAATTAGGCTTAAAAACTGCGGGATCGCCTTCAACAAATCAACTAAATAGAGAAATTGACTAATAAATTTGGAATGGATTAACTTTATGATGCTAATCTAGTTAGGATTTTCGGTGAGTACCTTCTGATTTCTTCTTTTCAAGTTGTTGATGTAAATGATGTATAACATTCAATTCAACTTGGGCGGAAAAAGGAATTGCAGATGCATGAGAAAATGATACATGAGTGACTCTTGATTATAAATATGACATTTGGCATAAAAAAAATATTTTTTATTAGAATAAAATTTTTAGAATTTCTTATAAAATACGAATGATCTTATTTAATTGTAAACTAATATGTTTCCCCTGCTTCATTTCTTATAAAATATGAATGATCTTATTTAATTATAAATATTACATTTGGCATAAAAAGAGTGTTTGGTAAAAACTAGCTGATAAGCTAGCTGAAAGATATAAAATTACATAAAATGGTATTTTCCAAAATAAGTAATCTATAATCAATTAAAGGTATATTTGAGAAGTTTGTAAAAAAGCTACTCCAAATAGTTTTTTAAAAGCTAGCTTATAAGCTAGTTTTTTGGCTTATCAAACACGACAACCCAAAAAAGCTCGAAAAATAAGCTAGTTGTGGTGCGTCAAACTTAGCCTAAGTCTATCAGACATGGTGGATTTAAAAGTAGCTTAGAATTAAATTATATTTTCAGTCTCTTCAAAAATTCAATTATTTTATATCATATAGTTTCTGTTTTTGATATATTTGTGATTAGCCCTTTAGTTTTGTTAATGTTTACAAACAACGGTCAAGACGGTAGTTATCTACTCTACGGGATATAAATAGGAGATGGGAAGTTATATGTTACACAAAGACAATCTCAAAGGGGGCTCGTCAAAATTCTAGGGTTTCCAAGTCGACACTCGATCTCAGTTCCTTCCTCTTGAAATCCGAATTCAAATTCAGCTCCAAATCCAAATCCAAATTTAATCCCTCCTGAATTGATCTGAAAACATGCCTCAGAGACATTCCAAGAACAACAACGATCTAGCGTTCTTCACGTATGACGAGAAGAGGAAGCTAGGTTACGGTACTCAAAAGGAGAGGCTTGGTAAAGACTCCATCAAACCCTTCGATGCTTGCTCTCTCTGCTTGAAGCCCTTCATCGATCCCTTGTGCTGTCAAAAAGGCCACGTCTTCTGTAAAGAGTGCATCCTCGAGTGCTTATTGTCCCAAAAGAAAGATATCCAAAGGTAATATACCCTATCTTCTTTAATTCTATATATACTTGCTTGGATTAGAGGATTGGGATTGGAATAGTAGTTGACTTAGTCTATACCTGAACTCATTGCTCTCCAATCGTCGTTAGGAGATCCAAAATACACTAGGCATTACATCTGACCTGTGATTTGAGTGAGAAGCTCCATCAATGCATAACCCGATGGTTATTCATGTATATAGTTCATTATAGCGCATCTGGACGCTAAACAAGTACAACCTGTTATGTTTGCAACAGGAAGCTAGCTGCTCATACTACCCAACAAAAACAACAAAAAGACGAAGAAACGGAAAAAATAGCCCTACAAAAAGCGCGAGAACTCGATGCCTTCGATCAACAAAACCACAGTGCGGTCCCACAATACACTGATAAAAACTTGAACCGCGATCAAAACAATTTCCATGGTGCAAACAGTGTGAAAACGACATCATATGAAGCAGAAGCCCTCAGAACCATGAAAGCATTTTGGCTACCCTCGGCCACCCCAGAAGCTCCGGTCAAAATCACCGCCCCTTCCACCGCCACTACCTGTCCGGAAGGCAACGAGAAGCTTAAAATGAAATCCCTTTTCTCTATTCGCTTCACCGAAGAGACAAATGAGGAAAAGACGAATTCGCCCTTGGATAAAACTTATGTGTGCCCTAGTTGTAAGGTGACATTGACTAATACTTTAGGGCTTGTGGCTTTAAGTTCTTGTGGACATGTTTTTTGTAAGAAGTGTGCAGAGAAGTTTATGGCGGTTGATAAGGTGTGTTTGGTGTGTAATAAGGGCTGCAAAGAGAGGAATTTGATTTATTTGGAGAAAGGTGGGACCGGGTTTGCGGGTCATGGGGATAATCTTGAAGCTAAGGATTTTAAGCATTTGGGAAGTGGGTCGGGTCTTGGGTTGGTGAGACCCGCTATGAAAACATGATCTTTGATTTATGTAATTCTATATTTTGATATAACATTTGTATTTCTTTTCGTGTACAAGGATCGTATTGTTGGCTTGTTGCTGTATATTTTTTGACACGTTGACTTTTCAATGAGGTGCTAATATATGAGGACGTTGATCAAATTGGCAACAAATAGAGTTTAGGGTTAATTACTTATTTATCGGACTTTTTTCCAGTTTATGGATGTTAATTGTTGATGTAAAATATACAAAAAGGTTTTTTTTAATAGGACCAAATGTTGCAACCAATTAACTGAAACAGTTAAATGTATGATTTGATGTTAGTTTTTACCTAAGGCTAGGTATATTCACCACACCAAAAGTGTTATTACAATATCATCATCATATTTAAAACACACTATTATAAAATGCTCACCAGTCACCACTCTTATGTCATATATCCTTTTTTATTTTTTTAATAAAAAAAATATTATTAAATTAATTAAGAGGCAGGAAGAGAGGAAAAAGGAATTAGATGTGGTCTAATGTGGTGCAAATCACATTTCAACATGATGTAGGTGTTCCAATTCTGTCGTTATATCCTTTTTATTTTTTTATATTTTTAATAAAAAATATTTTTTAATTAATTAAAAGATAGGACGAGAGAAAAAAAAGGATTAGGTCTGGTCTAATGTGGTGCAAATCACATTTAAACATGATGTAGATATTTCACATTAAGTTGGGGTAACAAACATAATCTAAGCAGCTGATGTATGATCGATAGTGTTCAAAATATTTGAAAATAATATTTTATTAAAATACTTTGTGTTCAGAAATTTAGCTTTAACGATTTTAAGTTAGCTGGTTGTATGATTTAGTTCTACTTTAAAACATTATTAAATATTTTGTATGCAATATTATTATATAAATTAAAAAAAAAACAATAAATATTGCATAAACAAGTAATTAACCCACCATAAATAAATATCATCAAACTTTTGCATTGATTAGATTAAAAGGATTTCTTAAATGAAGAATGAACATGCTTTTAAAAGCTTAATTGTGCCCAATTAATTTCTTAAATGAAGAATGAACATGCTTTTAAAAGCTACATGTGTCCAATTAACACATATCCTCATTTTATTGTCTTATATTTTTTTGATTATTTTTTGAACTCCTACGATTTAGAATTCTCTTCTTTTTTTTCATTCATTCATTCTTTTTATTTATTTATTTTAAGGTTTATTAGTATTAGAAAATTATTATTATTATTCAAAAGATATTATAAATAATAATAATTTATTTTATTTTATTAATATTATTTGATTTATTCATTATTATTATTATTATTATAAAGCAAGGTTTGTCTTTATTAATCATCACTCATCAGATATACTAACCGTTTGAGTATTAAAATTGCATGGTGCATTATGTGTATTATGTGAAACATAAACATTAAGTTGGAGGAATCCATCATGCAGAAAGTTCTAATATGTACTTACGTAAATATGACAAAACAGTAGGCATTGGATACGTTTCTTGTAAATCAACTATCACATAATGGTTACCATGAACGTGAACAAATACAACATATGCATGATTTGGTATGTCTTTCATGTCATACCAAAGTGGGAACCACATTGTAGAACCTTCTTTGTTCAGATAATGAACGGTAACACAATATCTGTTAGCAAAGCGAATAGCAGTGTCTCACATAATCAACCGGTATTCAGAGATGTAGCAGAACCCATTCTAGAGAAATTCAACGAGTGACACATTGTGCTAAACTAATCACCATAACTCACTGCATACTCTGCAGGATGTGCTAATAACTTGTTGCATAAATTCGATCGAATCTTATGCCAATAATCTTCAATATGACCAAGAGAAAAAACAATGAACTAGAATTCACAATTTCCATCTTAAATTACATTTTGAATGTATCAGACATATGGATGAAATTCATGTAAAATTTCATTCATAAGTGGATTTGAATTATGCATTGGTTGTGTTTTGGTTGATTAATGAGTTGGACACTGAAGTTTCTCAAACCAAATACGTGTTATGTCTTTCTAGTTCTTGATTTAAGTCAAACCAATTAGTCTCGGTATTATCTTATGTATATATAGAAAAAATACATCTTCAAGGATCTTGAGCTAGCGGGGTAGGGTTTGGTTTTTTGTGCAAGTATCTTCTTACACATGGTTCGAAAAGTTATCGATATACCAAATAATGAATAATAAGATATCAATTATTAAAATGGTGCCTGAAATTATTAGAAAAAATATATATAAACATAGAGTTACAACAAATAAAAATATGTTGATTTAACAAAACTCACTTTGGTATAATGAGTAACAAGGGTACCCTAAACAATGCCTAAATGGCAAAAAGAACATGAATACTATTTTGGTTGTATTTTTGTCTTGTCAAGATTCACATGATGTTTTGCAGACATCTCTTTTGGGTGAAACAAAACCCAAAAACTTTGTCCATACATGTCAAGACATAACACATCCAGGATTAAACCTTTATATACAACAAATTATACAAAACTCCCTTACACTTCTTTTCTGCACAATTCTATCCCATGTCCATTTCCATTTCCATTCTCATCCCCCCTTTTCCCCACACAATCTTAATATCAAATCAATCAATCACCTCCAAAACCAAAACCCAAAAAAAAAATTATAAAATCATCAAACACAAAACACTTGCTATATAACCAAAAGATCCCAAAATCACATCATCATCATCATCTATTCTTGAAGAAATTAAGATCCCAACGCCGTAACAAGCCGTCCATTATATTACCAGACGGAGTTCTTTCCACGGTTACCGTGGCTTTCGTCCGATCCGCCATGTCAGCATCCAAGGTGGGGCCCACTGATGGTGTTACTGTTGGTGTCATATTTGATGATGATGTGCTGCTGTTGCATGGAGACATGAATCTTGACTGTGAATCACTGCTGCTAGCTGTCGAAACACTTGTGGGGTCCGCTTTTATTGGTGTAGAATGATTTGTTGTTGTTGTTGTTGGATTTGTATCAGTGGATTCTGTTTCTGGTTGTTTCACCTCTAAATCTTTTAAAGACAGGAGTACAGCTTCCATCAGCATCTAAAACAATCATCACATCATGTATTTAGGAAAACAACTAATAATAATAATAATAATGATGATGATGAGTAGGGGTATTTTAGGTATAAATAATAAAAAGGTTACCCTTTCTTCTTCCTCGGCATTGCATGGGAGACCTTCTATGTGTTGAAGTGGGTATTCAACATACTCATGATCTTCTAGTATTGAGGGTCCATGTGTATGTGTATGACCATTAGAAAAGTCAAAGTCAATCATTTTAGAAGATGATGATGGAATAGGTTCTGTTGTACTTCCTTCTTCCTGAACCAACAATAATAATAATAATATACAGAATAGGTAAGACTCGCTCATCTTTGGTGATTGGTCAACATTTTCTTCTATAAATTCTAAAAAAATGGCAAAAAGAATTGCAAAATAAGACCAGAAATCCTCTCAAGGAAATCAGTTATAATGTTTTGACCCCACAAAAAGGAGTTTTCCAAAGGGTTCTGGTGGAATGTGACGGAATTGTGATTCATGATTCCATTCCCTTGAGTATTTGGTTGTCAATGCACGGAATTCAGTTCCATTTCCATCAAAATCTTTCAGATTTCAAGATTCTAATCCAGGGTGTGTTTGGTTGCGAATGGACGGAATCCAATTCCATCAGAATAATGAAATGTGCAAGAGTACTTGAATTCCAAATTTCCAATTCCGTCTATTTGGATTCCAATTCATTTTAGTGATTCCATGTGAGTTGATTCTTGATATAAAGGGAGTAATGAAGATGATTCAACTAAAGGAAAAGAGAGAAAAGAGAAAAAGAAAGGAAAATACCTCAGAACTACATGGAATATCAGTTAATGGCATATCCGAAGGAACCTGAAAGTTTTTTTTTTTTTTAGAAAAAGTCTTTGCCAAAAGAGCTAAATGCAAGAACTAGCAACGTACTTTCATTTATTTGTGTATTATAGCATCTTACTTTCATTTATTGTGTATTACAGCATTGTAATTTCAATCATTTTCTTGTTAAAGAATTGCACTTCAAAATATCCATCCAATTGTTTTCTTATTATGACATTATACTTCAAAAAATCTATCCAATTATAGGAGTGAAAAACTGAAAATTGCTTATAGCTATAACTGTGTAGTTTATTCAATGTACAAGGCTATGATAGGAAGAAACGAAAGTAGAATATTCTATAATAAACAAATCAATGCGATTTCATTTCATCCATTTGACACTAAACAAAAAGACAGAAAAATAAAACCAAATACTGACCTCAGTCCTACTCATTGGCCTTTTGGAACGGAGTTGATTAATGGCATCCTCTGTGCTACTTGATGCTGAAAACGTTTATATGACAAAAAGTATCATGTCAAAACCATTCAGATGATTTGAAATCAAACCAACTTAAATCACATTAAAAATGGCATGCCTTGAGGTGTAACATGAAAATCATCTTCATATCCAACTCCATGGAATTCCTGAATGCAGAGAAATTATTACAACAATTGTTATGATGGAATTGGGGAAGGAATGGAAGACATTGTGACAACTCAATCCTTTTCTATTCCATTCCATTTAACCAAACAAACACTTAATCTGGAAATTATATTTAAAAAATACCTTGCCAAGGTAATCAAGAGGTGTATCAAAGAAGTTTCCTTTAACATCATCTTCTGGAGGTTGCAAGACATTGTGGAAGAAGATATTTATAGAATCAAAATAAAACTGAGGACGTGGCGAATTATGGTCACCCTCAAATTTTATAATATTCTTGTCTCCCTGTCAACATAAAAGTATTAAGCAAAAAATACAATCAAGATTTTGTACAAAAATATTAGACTTAGTAAATAGTAAATTACCATGTAAGCTTCAAAAATACGATCTGAATGATGTGGTTGTATAAAATCATCATCTCCAGCATGACCAAAAAGAACAGGAACAAAAGAAGATTTTGCAACTTTTATGGTATTTAACTCCACAATATCAAACTTTGCCTTTTTAAGAATAGCTCTTCTCATGTATTGGATAGCAAATTTAACCTACAAACACAAAACCAAATAACAAGACTAAAGCCCTCTTCTTTTTCTTTTCTTTTTTGTTGAATGATGTTTAAAAGACATTTGAGAAATAGACAACATACTTCAAGAAATGAAAGGAAAAAATAGATGAAGGCCAATTTGTAGAAAACTTAAGGTGTTGTTTCTTTTTGGCTTAATGGAGACATGACTTAATCCGAAAACTATATGTGAGTGTGTTTTTTTACTTAATGTAGAAAGAACGACTTAATAGAGAAAGTCAGGAAAAGGAACCTTTCCTCATTGAGTCATAACTTTTTACAAATTGGACCTTCGTTTGTGTTGTCATTTTCTCAAATACTTTTAAACATGATTTATCCGGATAATACTTAACAATGCCTAAGAAGAAAAGAAACATATTGATATTATAGCATAATCTTGATTAGTGAACTAAATCATTAATCACTATTATGACTTTATATGTATAATAGATGAACATACAGTGAATTTGGGCAGACGAATTTTGTAGGTATCAACAAGTTCCATCATTAAATCAACCAAATCAGAGAAAGGACTATCAAGAACCATTCCAGCAATCGAAGGATCCTCTGCTCCATACATCAGGCTGACATCATCAACATATTTAGTCATAAAACTCACATCACATATCACTATAATATCAATTATTAGAGAAAAAAGACATGAGGAATGACATGTATTATGTATTATGACCTAAATGAGGTTATATAAATGATACCTAGTCCATAAGTTTTAAACTATGCAAGGTTTAGTTTACAATCATGTTGTGATTATTAAATATATCTATAAGGGTAAAATGGTCATTTACTCTCAAAAAGTTATTACCTTGTTACAGCTCCCATGGATCGACCCCAAAGGGCAATTAATGAAACATTTCCATCAGCCCGCAAGTAATTTACCACGGATTTCAAATCATCTTTCTGGAAAGAAAAAAAATCCATTTCAATTTAAAGGGTGAAAAGGTAATATCACAACAATTAATAATCTTAAAACCTAGGCATGTCAATGACTAGTTGACTACACTTCCTCTACGATTAAAAAATGTAAGAAATAGCAATGTGCTTTTGTTAATTTGTTTATTGTAGTATCTAATATCTTACTTCCATTTCTTCCTATTATAGCATTATACTTTAAAAACATTGAAATACAAAGAAAATTTCACTGCTATAATTAGGAAAAAAAAAGTGAAAGACAATGATATAATTGGGTAGATTGATAAAAGTGCATTGTCTTAAAAAGAAAATAAAGGGCAATGTTGTAATATAGAAAAATGAAAGTACAAATAAAGAAAGAACCATTACATTTACATATACTTTAAACAATATATCTCCAACCATACAGATATCTCTTTATATTTTAACAGCTATCAACATATGCATTCAGTTTTCAAACAACACAATCGGATGGAAGATTTAAATAGATTCATGTAGAATTTAATCAGGATTATTAAAAATCTATCAGAAAATTAAGATTAGTTATTCACTTACTTCATACCACCCTAGACTGACATGTTCTCCTCCAGAAAGTCCAGATCCAGAAAAATCAAGAGTGAATACAGTAATATTTGATGGCAATAATATTATAGCTGCTTCACTAGCATCTGCTCTGCATCCACTGCCACATCATCACATTTATGTAAACTTCTTGTAAGTAGACAAATTTGAAAGAAAACATGTGGGAAATTGGAAGAAAAAACTAAGGAGGGCAAATTTGTAAAAAGTTAGGACTCAATTGGAAACCTGACTTTCTCAATTATGTTCTTTCTGAGTTAAGTTAAAAAGAAAGAAACACTGGTATATAGCTTACTGAATTAAGACATGTTGTATGAAGTCCATAAAGGCAAAAAATAAAAAAGCAATATCTAACCTGTTTCCATGGCAGTATATTACACATGGCAGAGGCTTTCCTTCAGGACTCACAATAGGCAAGTAATGACTACACTGAAGAGTGTCTCCTCGGCTATTTACTATCTGAAAAGACAAGAATACCCTTTATACATAGGACCAAAATTATGTGTATTCATGAATAATAATGAACTAATATAGTGTGTATAGAAGCTGATGTATATTGAACCAGAGGATCATCTTTTTTTGGGACACATTCTCTTCTAATTTTAATGCTCATAACAAAAAAAGAATATTAAAGATTTACCCTAAAAGATCTTACCTCTAAATCTTTTCTTTGAAACCATTTCCCTTTAAGCATGAATTCTTGATCTAGTAAATCATTGCTTGGCTCATACTCAGCTCTGCAACCAAAAAAAAAAAAGATATTCGTCATTAAGTGTGTTAATTATGCACAATTTTTAGTTCATGCATATGCATTACTAACATGATATGATCATATAGCACATTAGCACTATCAATGGATTGTGTTGAAAACAATATCTAGAGATGAAAAAAAGTATATACACATCATACACATAGTTTGAGGAAAATTTACAATAATAATAATGAGTAGACGTGTAAAACCCAAACACCTAAATCTACATATTAGCCCAATGATCTTTGAATCAACTTAAACTATGGTGGAAGTTATTAGTAGCCAACAATCACAGTTAGAAACTATGAACTTATACCATGGTTAACAAATGAATTAATCTACTTGATTAACATTTAAAAGAAACCCTAATCTGTTGATCCAAACTAGAAAGAATAACTGAAGCAAAAGAAAAAACTCATAATTCTGATAACTGCAACAACTTATATCAAAGGTTTATCATACTAATATAATTTTACTTGAAGAAAATCGGAACCCCTTCAACATTTTGAACAAAAACATTGAACTCATGCTCTAAAGCAAAATTGTAATTAAAAATACCCAAAAAGTAGAGTTCACAAACCCCATCGAATTGACAAATACTTTATACAAACCCATAAAACCCGCATCAGAATTTGGGGTAAAATCACATATATATATACATCATCAAGTATCTTACAGAACACAGATATGAAAGAATTATAGATAGGGAGAACGGAAATGACCTAGGTGGGCGAATGATGAAGTTGATAAGCTGTTCCATAGAGATTAAAAAGCAATAGATCTTGCTTTATTTTCCAGATCCTAAGATGTTATTGTGTGGGATGTTCCAGTCATAAACGAGTAGTGTATATTGGGATTCGGTATGACAAAATTGAAGTCCGTTAATCGAGACGAAAAGCAAGAGATTTTGGTATAGATTGGAAGAAGAATTGGTTTGCTGTTGTTATTGGTGTCAACGTTGGGTCGGTTCCCAGTTCGTGTTTTGTGTATCAAGATTTTCCCAAAATCAAAGACCCGTCTGTCTGTCTATTCTCTCTCCACCACCCTGTCGTCCTGTGGGCTGTCACCACCCAAAATGCTCTTTCTTTCAAGTAACATTTCATCCAAATGTAGTTAAGACTTTAATTAATTACCCTTTACCAATATTTTCTATTTAACTATTAACATATTGCAATATGTTTTCTAGTCTTACATAGAAATAAGGTTTTTTTTCCTAAATATAATATATATAATAAGTGAAATCAAACCATCAAAAGTTGATTCAATTCGTAACTTTTGCTTCATTAACATTGAATGGTTTTTTCGATGATGATTAGGTAAGTGATTTAGATGCATTTGGTTGTGAGACTAATTGATAGAAATACCAAAAAAATTGATGTTTTCCCTTTTGTTTGGTATTCAATGATAGGAAAGCAAATAATATCATGTTTGATTTGGTTAAACAATTGACCAACTATACATTAAATTATATTTGTTTATGTTAATATTACATATGCAATTTACTAAATTAACACTAGTTACTAAAATAGTGAAGATAACATTTAACATGTTTTATGTCAATTCCAGTGACATATAGATATACATGTAGATGTAAAAGGAGTGGTTAGAGTCGATCAAGATGGTCTCATAGTCAAGTTCGGATCTTTATAGACCCAATTTTATTAGTAATGGTGTATCTGAGTCAGTGTCTTCATAAATTCATAAAATAACGACACTGGTCCTCGACCAGATAAAAACAAGCATGCACCCTAGATAGTTGAAGACCATCAAGACCATTGCAATAACTATTGGAGCCAGCACATCTTCAAAAAGCCCTATGATGTACCAGATAAAAGAATGTAACCGGTCTTCCAAAAAGTTCAATAAATCAAAGCATGGCCTAAGGTAAGGCAATTACTCTTACCTTTATCGCCAGTTCATACTAAAAACATGCAATCTCACCCTGACTTAAGCATCGGAGACAAAGAGCAATATCGGGGGGGGGGGGGGGGGGGGGGGGGAACCCTGGTATAGCACATGACGCTATTGTTTATGTAAACATGTTACATGTAGGAAGCCACCACCATACGATTAGAAAAAGGAGAGTATATGTTGGATGGAGTGTTCAAGATCATCAACTAATTGGTAATAATTCTAATAATAATAGGGTCTTTTTGGATTGTCCTCATGATCTGGTTAAAACAATAACGAATTAGGAGAAATTAAGTTGTTAATTTATTATGAATTAATAAATTAATTGGAAATTATTTTAGAATTAGTTAAATAGTTTTAATCAATTGAATGGGTTGAATATCAATTAATTCATTACTAATAAATTGGAATATTCCAGAACCTTCCAGAATATGTAAATGGTCGATTTTATCCTATAGATTAAAAGATAAGAATAATGATTATCCTTGAAGATTTGAATTAAACTAAAGATTATAAATAGGATGCTAAGGGTTAAACCCTAACACTTTCTTTTGTCTCCATAAATTCTAGGGTTATGGAATTTTTGAATAAAGCATCATCTTTCCTAAAGTTCCTTGTGCTAGTTTGGTGTATTAGGGTGTGATTCCACTAAAGGGATTCTAGGTTTGGGTCTTTGCCATCTTTGCAATTATGGATGTCACAAGATCTCAATCAAGAAACCAAGAAGATGAAGAGGTTAATAACTTACCTATTTAAAGTAGATTGTTGTATTAGTAAAACTTATATCCTTGAGTTGCATGTACAAATAAGGTGTATTTAGCTTTCTATTGCACAAACTAGTGTGTATAGAATGCGTTAATACAAACTAGTGTGTATCAGAGTCAATATGTTTTAGTTATATGCACTATTAAAATTGAAAATGAAATAAAAAAAAAATCATCAAATGCGGCGCCCTATTGAGTGCAACGTGCTTGGTCGGGGAGCTGTTGAATTCTTTGGATTTTGATAAACTTGTTAATTTAAAATGTCATTTAAATAAGATTTGAATTTGAAATTTAAATTAAATCAAATTTTAAATATTATTTAATAGAATATTAATTTGAAGATTTAAGCCAAATTTACATAAAATAAGTCTCTTAATTTTAATATTATTCTAATTAGATTTAGATATGAATATTTTAATTTTATTTAAAATTTTAAGTATTATTTAAATTATATTTAAATTTGAATATTTAACTAGAATTTTAAATATTATTTAATAGAGAATTAAACTAATTTCAATATTTAATAATTTGTAAATTTAAATGATTTAAATTTATTATATAGTATGATTATTATATGTATGACATAATTATAACATGTGACCTCACATATTTAATTAAAACACTATCAGTCGAACCATGACTAAACTCGCCCGCTCTAATGCTATAAGAGAGGTTTAAGGAGGATTATGTGAATCACGATGAGGTCGGTTTTTAAAAGCTCATAGTTTACCGTCTCCACCGTCTCTTTGCATTTTGAGAGTAGGGTTACCGAAAGGGTTTGATGAGATATATGTTTAAAGTTAAAAGTATTAACTAAATATCAACTGAAGTAATAAAACAAATTTCCAGGTTAATATAATTAAAAATGTGAATCATGTGTTAGCCATGAAAAACACACATTTCCTTATAATCTGTTGATGGTGAGTATGTGGTTAACCGGGACATCAATTTTCATTTTCAATTTTAAAAGCTCATAGTTTACCGTCCCCACCGTCTCTTTGCATTTTGAGAGTAGGGTTACCGAAAGGGTTTGATGAGATATATGTTTAAAGTTAAAAGTATTAACTAAATATCAACTAAAGTAATAAAACAAATTTCCAGGTTAATATAATTAAAAATGTGAATCATGTGTTAGCCATGAAAAACACACATTTCCTTATAATCTGTTGATGGAGAGTATGTGGTTAACCGGGACATCAATTTGAGGATTATGGTTGTGAATGATGTGAGACTCACAAATCTCAAGTGTGACTTGAGTTGAGAATCATGTGGTTTTTGCATAGTTAATTCACCATTTGTTCTATAATCCACAACATCCTTATCATAGAAATGAAATGAGCACACTCTAAGATTAACATGTCATTAACAACCAATGAATCTTATAGATCTAGGAGTTCATGGTGATTGAAATTAGAAAAGAGTATTGTTTACCTAAATAACTTTGTGATGTGTTTATGGACACATCATAAAGCCAACTATGGGTCTTAGCTTCATTAAATAAATTGAGTAATTGTTAATAAGGACAAATTAAGTAAACTATAATGGAAATAGAATTTAATGATGTCCAAAATTTCATCCACTAAAATCTACTGCTATACATCTCTAAAAGAATAAGCTAACAAGATGATCAATCATGTCTAAATTTGTAGTTTGGTAATAGTTCTCATAAATGAACAGAAAGAGTGTGCCTTAGATAAAAAGCTTTTCCCGAGGTTTCTCAAACCACTGCATTTTAAGCTATAAGACAAAGCAGTTACCAAATATATGTTGTATTCCAACATTTTGAAGTAAAATGGAATTTCATTAAGTTAGAAGTTGATAATGGTTAATCAACTAGCTGGCATGTGCATATAATCAGTTCACTCTGATTTTGATATGAACAAACTTTGAAATATCCATGAAGGAGTTGCATGACATGCTTAGGTTTCCCTTTTGAAACTAACATGGCCAACTCTAACTTTGAATGCTCATATTATCATTATCATGAATGGAAGTGTCAAGAAGAAGAAGCCAGTTGCCCATGGATTAAAAGGCGATTATTGTTGGTATACCTAATCTGACCCTAAATGTCAATGACAATAGGAAAGCTTATTGTAACACATGACTTCTGATTATGATTCTCTCATACTTTGATTGGTGGTTTTAAAGTCCAGGGAAAGGTATAAGTGAAGACCAAAGCTTGAAGGAATTAATCGCAAAAATCTGAAAAACTGAATAGTTATAGTGAAGGCGTGGGGCGCCTAGTCCTATGGGCTAAATGGCTTGTTTGAGTTTTTAGGACTATTTGAGGCACATTAACTCCTAGGATTTGATCATCCTCATCCTCCATCAACCTTAGACCGACCCTTATGACACACTAGCCTCTTTTCGTGGGATTTAAGCTCATCATTTCTCCTCTCATCCATTTTGATACACTTTTTGGTTCTTTTATGAAGAGTTCTTAAAAGATAGACCTTGGAAGCTTTGCTATGAACAGAACGTGATGAAAAAATCCCTAAAGATAATGTATAATTCTCTTAAGAGCTAAGAAGTGTGGTTCACGAGGACATGCATGAAGAGACATACATGTTGAACTGCCTAGGCAATATCTGTATGAGTAAAGGTCAGATATTGTAAAGCCCTAACAAGACTACGATAGAGGTTCGGTTCAGAACCGGTTTTCCAGATGAAGAAAGCTTCGGTTTTGTGTCCGTAGGAGTGCTACACAGATTGTATGAAGTCATATAAGCACGGGATATAATTTCCTTAGCAAACGCAGTTTGAGAAAGAAACAAACTGTTTATGGACGAGTAGCAGCGATACCGAGAAAGAAGGATAAAGTACCTAATTCGGTCATGGCAAACTCGGATGAAAGATGAGAAATGACTCTCGTGATAAGAGATGTGCTGGAAGCAGTGAGGATGATATCATCGACATAGAGAAGGAGATAGATAGTCTCAGTGTCACTATGAAATGTGAAAAGAGAACTATCTGAACGAATGCTAGTAAAGCCTAGGGAAGATATATATACGGCAAATCGCTTATACCTGGCACGCAGGACCTATTTGAGACCATATAAGGCTTTGCGGAGACGACATACATAATCAGGGTATTGAGGATGAACATAGCCAGGAGGTTGTTTCATGTACACCTCTTCATTTAAGACCCCATGAAGAAAGGCATTTTTGACATCAAGCTGATGAATGGGCTAATAACGAAAGAATACAATGCTTAGAACGGTGCCGACAGTGGCTGGTTTGATAATCGGACTAAAGGTGTCATCGAAATCCAGACCAGGTTGTTGCAAAAAACCATGAGCGACTAATCTACCTTTATAGAGATCGAGGTTGCCTTGAGAATCAAATTTATGATGTTAGAGCCATCGACAACCAATGTTGTTGGTAGTGGGAGGATGAGGAACAAGATACAATGTGTGATTGTTAGTGAGAGCTGACATTTCTGCATCCATAACAAGCTTCCAATGCGGATCACTCATATCATGAGCAGTGGATCGAGGAATAGGGGAGAAGTATGAGGTCGATGAGTGGTTAAAAATGGTACACGGTTTGAGGGAACATGTCCGAGAGCGGGTGGTCATGGGATGACCATTGGGGGAAGAGGAGGGGTGAGGGAAAGAGGGGAAGGGGTGGGGGAAGGAGAAAGAGGAGTAGGAGCAACCATTTGTTCGGTGGGAGAGGAAACCGAAGGAGAGGAGAGAGTAGGTAAAGGACCATCATCAGAAGTAAACTGATTGTAATTAGTCTCCGAAGGGGCGGGATGAAAATCACTATAAGGGAAGTGATCTTCATCGAATATAACGTGATTGAGATGATGACACGTTGCGTAATGAGATCGAGACATTTATATCCTTTATGATCTGGAGCAGGACCAAGATAGACGCAACTATGGATCTAGGTGAGAGTTTATGGGAAGAAATAGGAGATATGTTAGGGTAACATAGACAATCAAAGACACGAAGGTGGTCATATTTTGGAAAAAACTGACTAAAACTTCAAAGGGTGTCTTAAGGGAGAAAGTGATAGTCGGGAGAAGATTGACAGTATGAACAGTTGTAAGAAGCGCTTCAGTCCAAAACTTTGGAGATAGAGAGGCTTGGAAAAGAAATGTGCGAACAATATTGTTGATAGTGCGAATGGAGAGTTCGGTTTTTCCATTTTGTTGAGATATGTAGGGCCATGATAAACGAATGGCGACACCATTAGATTGAAGATACGTAAGGAGAAGATGGTTATTGAACTCACACTCATTATCACACTAAAAAGATTGGATGTCAATTTTTAATTGATTTTTGACATACATTCGAAAGTTGCAAACAACAAAATAAACCTCAGATTTAGCACGAAGAGGAAAAACCCATAAAAAATATGAAAAATCATCAAGAAATAAGATTTAGTATTTAAAACCACTCAAGCTAGTAATAGAAGATGTCCATAATCAGAATGAATAAGTTTAAACACATGAGTAGTTTTAGAACTAGAAAAAGAAAATGATAAATGACAACGTTTTCCAAGTTAACAAGCATGAAAAAGTAGAGCTTTATTACTACTAGTAAAAATAAATCAGTGAGACTTCAAAAATTGGAGAATAGAGGATCCGAGATGTCCTAGACGTTGATGCCAAGTGGGAAGAAAGACGGCCATGAGAGCTCCATTTGTAGTAGACGAAATAGAAGAAGGAGTGCACGGGTACAAATCACCAACACTATCGCATCGCTGAAGAAGAGCACCAAATCCAAGATCCTTTAGAGAAAATCCAAAAGGGTCAAAAGAAATAGAAACCCAAATATTAGTAGTAAAGCAACAAACATAAACTAAATTTTTAATCATTTGATTTGACACAAAAATATTTTTAAGAGAGAATTTATTATGAGAATAAGGGAGAAAAGTTTGGCCAATATGAGATACTAGAATAATAGCACCATTACCAACTATTATGGACTTAGAAGTACAGGGTGTAAGGGAGAGCATGTTACCTTGATTAAAATTCAAGTGCGGGCTAGCTCCTGTGTCCATGTAATATTGATTATCCGGAGGAGGTTGAATTGACATTGCTTGAAACACCGATGCGAGATCCATAGGTTGTTGAGAATTTTGTTGGATCGATCCTTGAGTTGAAAATGGGTTGATTGGTTGTTGATGGGTCTCGACAGAATTGGGCCTGAATTGATGTTCAATGGGCTGCCCATAAAGTGAATCATGTTGTTGGATCGGCAAGAAGGGTTGCTGGGGCGCCTGGAACTAGGTCGGTTGGGCCTGTTGGGCTGTTTGTGTAATGTTCGTGTTTCGGGACTAAGCATTGGTAGATAATGTAATAGTCTAGGTCAACTATTGTAACTCTTTTTGAAGTAATAAAGATGAAATATTTGAGTATTATGTGTATTATGTGAATTTATGTGTTTTTATCTTAATTATAAAGGTATAATTAATAAAGAACAAAAATAAGCGTCAAAATTAAAGTGTGAGATAAGCTCGATATCTTTACATAAAGTTGTAGTGGTCGAAACAAGGATTCTGGGGATATAAAGAACGCCGAAATCCGAGTTATAACGAAGAAGTTATGACCCGTCGAAGTTTCGGGACAGAACCGACACGACACCGGGAAGACGTAAATAGTGAATTTACGATAGAGGACTTTTTAGCCTTAGTGATCTAAACAAAATTAGTAGTATACGTTAAACCGAGAAAATACAAAAAAAGAACGCCCAACTCTGACTTCGTCTGAGGAAGTTATGAATTTTTTAAGATTTGACATAACAGTGCATGACCCGAAACTCGAATTTTAGTTCGAGCGATTTTAGCCTACGTGACCTAAATAAGAGTTGAAGATCTCATTAATAGGAACTCAACGATAAAAAGACAGACGAAAACGGAGTCCGTATGAAGAAGTTACGAATTTTACGTGGACCTTTAACAATATAATCCTGTCCTACTGTTAAATTTAAGATCGGTCGAGAACTAGCTGACGGAGTCAAAATGAAAGTTGTAGATCTTATTTTTACCTACGCATGGATATAAAGAACGTTGAAACAGAGCTCGTATTCGAGAGTTATGATTTTTCTAAGACGGGAAGGTGTTGTGCGAAATCGGATGACATGGTGCAATCCTGGCCGTTGCTTCCTCCCCAAGGCTAGCCACCAGATGGTGACACCTGGCCTGGAACTCGACGAGTTTTGGTGATTTCCAGCCTATAAATAGAGTTTCGGGGCACCCTCATTTCTCACACCTTCCAACTTCTCTTTCTCTCTCTAGTTTCTCTCTTTAAGCCCCAAAACCCCCCTAAAGTCTAGGTAAACCCCCTAGCACCCGAAGGAAGCCCCGAGGCTCCCGAAGCCCCGAGAAAAGAGCCTTTCGGCTCGGGAACGCTGCTCCAGCGAAGCCCGTTTTTGCAAAAAACCCGTTGTAATTGAGCTACGCCTACCATATCGTTAGTATATCTTATGTTTCAATATAGTAATGTTATTAGGACCTTATAATAAGTACTTGGGCTATTATTATGGGTTATATAAGTATAGTTTAACTCTTATATAATAGTAATAATAGTTAGACTATTAATTAGTCTCGGTGAATATTAGACTAAACTCTAGTGGTAATGATACTAGGTTTTATCCGAGGAAAATTGTGTTAAGAGTAACGAAGTGTTGTCCGAGTGCCGAGTCAACACCTTCTCAGGTGAGTGCATAGTTACTTTCATCTTACACATAGATATGAAGTAATTTATATAAATTACATGCTATGTGTGCATATTTTCTGAATACTTGTTGTCTATGTTGATGAAAGATTTTTATACATGTTTTAAATGGTTTAAACTGTATATGTATTTGATATCTACAAAAATGTTGGGGGTAAAACATGGGTAGATGTAATAGACGATGTATGATAAAATTATGAGAGGTCTCGATGTTGTTGTTGTTGATTCTGTCATCTAGCGGAGTATGGATGACGACCACAGACTCTTCTAGACAGTCCAATGGAAAGCAGGCTCGCAACCTGTAGGTGTTTGTAAACGATATGTTCACCGGTGTACTCCATCCCCCTCATGGTTGCCTTAAGGACATTTATTGCTGAGGAGTCCCCTTAGCATTAGTGTCCATCCCGATGTTGATCCTTAGTCTAGGTCCCTTATGATAGGTGTTTTAGGGATGTAACGTGAGGATAACAGGAACGGGTAATCGGGTTATTGTTGGTTGATGAAATTAATAAACTTATTTATTGTGGGTTAAAAACCCTATGTGCTCACCAGGCTCCCAAGCCTGACCCATTCAGTTTCATGTATTACAGGTAGTGGCGCTCGAGCATAGATGTGATGTTTTGGATGAGGGATTACTGTGACCACCCCAAAATCACGGCCAAAAAGGACCGATTTCATTTATGCTTTTTAAAATAATTTCAGAGTAAATCCTTTTGATTTAAAAGAGTTGCAGAATTTGTTCCCAAAACAAAATGTGATAAAATAATATTTATCAAAGCATTTCATCAAGATGCATTTTCATTATATAATCAAAACTCGGGATGTCATGTTCCGATGCAGACCATAAAGCATAAACGATAACATTACAAGTCATTCAACAAATATATACATATATAGACTTGTAAACAAAACAACTTGATGATTCAACCATCTTATACCCTCGCGCCACTACCTGTAATACGAATAAACTGAGTGGGTCAGGCTTGGGAGCCTGGTGAGCATATAGAGTTTTCAACCCACAATAAATAATTATATTTAATTTCACCAACCAACAATAACCCGATTACCCATTCCTGTTATCCTCACTTCATGTCCCTAAAACAACATCTATCTCAAGGGACCTAATCTAGGATTTTCATCGGGACGGGCATTACTACTAAGGGGTTTCCTCAACAATAGATATCCTAAAGGCAACCATGAGGGGGATAGAGTACACCGGTGAACACAACGTTCACAACACCTACAGGTTATGAACCTACTAGCGTTCCACATGACTGTCTAGAAAGAGTCTGTGGTCGTTATCCATACTCTGCTGAATAACTAGATCAACAACAACAACATCGAGGCCTCTCATCTGTTTATCACACATCAACTATCTACCCATGTTCTACCCAACATATTAGTAGATAAAAATATATATTTTTATACATAGTTTAAAACCTATATAGCATTATCATTCTATACATATTACACATAACAGATGAGGCACACACACACATAACACGTATTTCATAGAGAATAAATCATACCTATGAGATAGAAGAAAGTGAATATACATTCACACTTATAACAACAAAATATACACATAAAATGTATTTTATATAAAATACTTCATAATTATGCATTAGAAGAAAGTAACTACACACTCACTTGATCAGAAGATGATCGGACAACACTACGACTTGTAGAAGTAGTATTTTTCGGTAGATCTGGAAGATCTTCACAAAAACCGGGCTCCTCGCGGGTAGAGCTTCGGCTCGGGAATCTTACTTCTCGGGATCTTCGGGGCTTCGGGACTTGCTTCGGGGCTCGGGAATGATACCGGCGCTTCGGGATAATTCTTGCACGAAAAACGATGCAAAAACGCGAAAGAAAGGGAAGAAATGAGCAAAGAACTCGGCTGCCCTCGACATCCTTTTATAGGGGGCTGGAACTTCAATTTACGCTGGGCGTAATATGAAATTACACTGGGCGTAATGAGGATAGGATCGCTGACTCCCCCTGGATAATATCGGTTATTTTATATTTAAATTAAATATCGAAAATATTTAATAAACTTCAAAAATTCATATCTTCCTCATACGAACTCCGTTTTCGATGTTCTTTATATCCCCGCGTAGGTGAGACTACGTTCTACAACTTTCGTTTAGACTCCGTAGGCTAATTTTGATTTTATTTTTATTATTTATTTTTAGTAGGTCGGGACAGGAAAGTTCCGTTATAAATTCATAATTTCTTCATCTGACGTCCGTTTTCACCTATCTTTTTATCGTTTTACTACTATTAACGAGATATTCGATTCTCGTTTAGATTGTTTCGGCTAAAAACCGATCGGTCTCAAATCGAGTATTCGGGTTGCATACTGCTAAGTCGAAACTTAGAAAAATCATAACTTCCTCATACGAAGTCAGATTTGGGCGTTCTTTTTATGCACGCTCTCGGTTTAACGAACTATACGACTTTCGTTTAGATCACTAAGGCTAAATATCGCTCTAACATAAATTTCACTTTTTACGTCATTCAGCGTTGCCGGTTCTGTCGCGAAACTTCGACATGTCATAACTTCTTCGTTATAACTCGGATTTCAGCATTATTTATATATTCGGAAACCTCGTTTCAACAACTACAACATTATCCATAGATATCGAGCTTATCTAATATTTCATTTTGACGCTTATTTTTATTCTTAATTCAATTAAGTCACACAGTTAAGCACAAAACACATAATACTCAAATAATACACTTCTATTATTTCAAAACGGGTTACAAAGGTTAACCTAGAATTTTATATCAACATTAATGACAAGCCCAGAAACACAGACGTTACAATTACGGATATAGGCTTGTAGATATGAAATAATGTAGTAAGGCTTATATTGTATTGTTTATACTTTTGATTTGTATCGAACATGACATCTCGAGTCTTTTAATAAAATGCATTTCTATGGAAATGCTTTTGATAAAATTTTATCATAAAAAAGTTACTCTGATTTTAAAACAAAGTATAAACAAATCGGTCTTTTCTGGCCATCAAAAATGGGGATGTCACAATTTGTGCTGGAGCAACTGGGTAATTAGTATGACCAACTATAACCGAGGAAGGTGGACCACCAGGTGTAGTATTATGCGTCCAAAGTAATGGGTAGTGACCAATAGCATTTTGTTGACCATAAAAAATATGGATGCTGATTTGGAGCATGTGAAGTTGGATAGGATCCCATAATTCATGCAAACTGAGTGTTTTGACTTGTATTTGTACCTACAACATGGTTAGTAGTAATAGCAAAACTAGAATTCCCCCTCCTTTGGAAGCATTCCGATTATTATTACAGCTCTTATTCCATTTATTTTTCGATTTCCCAGGTTGTGTTGACACGAAATAAAGAGCCGTAGTAGTTGTGGAGTTTGAATCAAGCATCGTGTCATTCTGTTCTTCACGATTCTCATGTAGTAGCAACATGTTTTTTGCTTCCATAAATGATGGAAATTGTTTAGTGTTGGTGATAACATCAACAATACTTTGATAGGAATACGGAAGACCGCGTAGAATTCGCATCACAAGTTCTAATTTAGAAATTTCAACATCAACATCATGAAGAGCATCAGCAAGATGCTTGAGATTATGACAATACTCATGGATGGAGGATGCACTTTTTTGTGTTACAAAATTGCTCTTGAAGTTTAAGCATCCGAGGCATCTTGTTATTAAGATAATAGTCATGTATGTTATCCTACATGTCGTTGGCAGTGCATGTATCAATGGTGATGACTTGTAAGACAGACGAGTCACAAGTGGAGTAAAACCATGATTTAACTCGAGAGTCAATAGATGCCCAATCTTCATCATCTTCTCCTATTGGTTTTGATTTTCTAGTTATATGACCAAGAACTTTAGCACCAGTACAAATGTCCTTAAATATGCGATACCACAACTCGTATTTAGAACCATTCGAAGTGAGTTTGAAACTAAACTGATTATAGATATTTGTGACAACATAGACTAACAGTTGTGTAGTGGGAGCAGTAGTGCTAGACAATGCAGATGTGGTCATAGTGATGGGAAATCGAAAGAACAAATAGAAAAAAAAACGTACTAACAAAGAGAATACGAACAGTAGGTTGAAGAAATTTAGCAAAGCTAAAACACTAACCCACAAGAAGAGAATGCAATGGATTTATTAGAGGATTGACAAGAATAGATATCAGGGGCAGAAGATATGATGAGCAACAGTAGTATCGATCAAGGAAGATGTCAGGTTGGTTAATCAATGCGTGAGAAGCAATACCAGCAGGAAAAAATAATTCGACCCTTGTGTTTCATGGGCAGTATATCTCCAGGCTTGATACCATGTTTGTAGAAATTAACCCCTTAGGGTTTTGCATTATCACTCATCAATATATATATATTACAAAGAGTAACATATTTACATAAAGGACCCCTAAACTACATAATTGTATAAACCTATACTAAACATATAAATAATACAATTAACACTTTGGATTGTTGGTATTTAGTATATTACTGTGTTGTAGTGATCTGTTAGATATGTATCCTAGTATATAGGATGTTGTTGTGTTATAGTGATTTGCTAGTTCTGCATATATATCCTTACATGATAGGATGTTGTAGTAGTGGTATACAAGTTATCATCTAGTGGAGTGCCCTAAGGGTTGTATGTAGTCATGTAGGATAGTTTGAGAACTCTTATTCTAGGCTTTCTTTCCAATTCCTTGTTTGATTATGGCTCTAGAGTATGATCGTCTATTTGGGTGGCTATCTCACATCTGGTTACTTATAGTTATGCATTTCATGAAGGTTAGCTGGTAGCGGGATAATGTGTTGTGAGAGGACTAGTAGGCGGTAGTGAGCTAAATGATTATTGTTTGCTTGTATTATGTGCATACTTGATCATTGATTGTTTATATGTCGACATATGGTAGTAGTGAGTTGAGGCGGTCCCGTTTTGTGTTGTAGGCCAAGATACTCGGTGCAGGCCGCCTATAAGCCGTAAGCACGGAGGCTTGGGAATAGTGGTTGGGTTGTGTCACAACTAGCATTTTAGCTAGGAAATTCTATTCTTGTGTAATCATTCAACTATTGTAAAACATATACTCTAAGTAAATATCACTCAGTGCTCATTCAAATGCACCTATCATGTTCAACAAAGAGTCTGGAACCCTAAGAACCCTGGTTTAAGTCCATTATGGACTAGGATCTCCTTATTGGGCCTAATGGACCAATGAGCTTCCAATTTGACAATTTTGGGCTTAGGACCCTTAAACGGGCTCTAATTGGACCCACTTCCATGAAACTTAGCATTTTGGGTCCAAAATAAATTGGTTTACCCTTAATGGGCCTTATTGGGCCATAACAACTCCAATTAACCCTATTGGACCATAAAACCCATTCTTTTATGCCATTTTAGGCCATGAACTACCCTAAAGGCCCATTGGGCCGAAAAGTAATTATTTGGGCCTCATGGTTTCGAGTAAAGACAAGTAAAAGCCCAAACTATTCCACCCTTTCTCTTAGCCCAAGATTCTCGGCCCAAGATATATATATAAAGAGGGATTTTGCATGGGAGGAGGTAATGACACCTCATTTTTATTTTGAGGACAACCAAGTTATTTGACTAGCATGCAACTAAGCAAGAAATTAGCCATGGAGTAATGACCAAATTGGAAACTCACCCTCTATCTTTATTACCCTCGGCCAATAGGCAAACCACACACACACATACTCCATTTTCAAACACTCTCAAATCTCTCAAGAACACTCCTTCCACCAAGAATTTCGAGATTTTTGCATGTGTTCCAAGAAGATTCTTCACTAATATCATCAATCATTGGTAAGATATTTTACACTTAAGTTGGATTGCTTCATTCTTTAGCTAAATCACTCCATATCAACATCTATTTTGTGATTTTTCTTCCTAGAACTTCTTAAGTTCAAAATCCACTCAAGAAAGCTTGCTAGGATCAAAAATCTCTTCATCTCTTCTTCAAAAACGAAACATCAAAGCAAAGGTGAGTTCATACCCCTTGTTTTTTATTTTCATATGATTTTTGGGGGAGAATACAAGTAAAATGTGTAGATCTATGTGTTATATGCATGTCTTGTGTGATTTCTTAGTTTATTTTGTAAAAATGTGTTAGATCTTAACATATCTCGACATCTTAAGCAACATTGAGTAAAAATCCATGAACTAAGACACCTTATACATCATATTATCAAGTTAAAAGTGTTTATATGTTTAAGATATAAAAATTTAAAGCAAAAACCTTGTTAAGGGTCAAAATTTTCAAGAAAACAAAAGATAAGGGCAAGAAGTGACATTTACGGTTTTTAAGGATCAAATAGGTCCTACTTGTATAAAAATGAAGTTTTATGATAAATATGCTTTCCAAAGGGCCAAAAATGTAAATTTTAGCTTAATGGGCCTAATATTCACATTACATGGCCAATGGGCCTTAAGGGCCCATTCAAGTGTATATTGAGCCTAATATTTTCCATGACATGTTTATTGGGCCTTGCGACCCATTTACATGTTAATTTGGGCCTGAGCTATGGGTCACATGTTTGTTGGGCCTTGGTGGTCCATTTACATGCCTATTAGGCCTAAATTACTCTCTTACATGTTATTGGACCTTTGTGGTCCATTTACATGCTAATTGGGCTTGGACTGAAATTCACATGCTTAGTAGATCGTAACTATACCTTTACATAATACTTGAACTTTGTATACTTATATACACACCTTTGGATTTGAAAATCTACGACATACACGTAAAACATCAAACATGGTGAAAAACATAACAAACATGAAAGGTTGAGAATCTAGTGAGACATGTCGGTTGACACCTTTAAGTGTACAATCGTAGCCTGTAGTTATAACCAGAGTTTCCTGGAGGGAGAGCGGGAGTTTGTGTATAGATCTATACGGGGTGACCCCCCACGCCTTAGTTGTTCGCTACAGCTAGACTAGGGCAGTCTAGGACGACAAAACCTTGAGCAAATACCGACATTTGGAAAATGCCAAGACAGACAATCTAGTCATTATCATGCATGGTTATAACGGCTCATATAGAGATCCAATACCAATTTAACATATTGAAGATTAACCCTTCGATTGTGTCAATACGAAACAACTAGAACCTCGACATTATTATAAATCAGAAAATATCGGATTTTCTGGGGAAGTATTAATATTCAATTATCACTTACTTACAATACAAAGAAATTTAAACCGCATTCATATATGTTACTGCTATGAAATTCACACATGCATTTATACTCGATTTTCACATCAATTTCAGACATTTTACAGATAATATCAGATTTTATGGGTTTTACAAAAGATGCAAAGACTTTTATTCAAACATACTTATGAACTCACCAACATTATATATGTTGACCATTTTCAAAATAACTTGTATTCTTAGGTAATCGTTAAGAAAGAAGATTTTCAAGTGTGTATGGATTATTTTGTGTAACATCACTCATCGTACTATTAATACTTTGAATTTATGTAATTTATAACAATGTACTTGATGCGAACAATGCTGGTTGTTATATGTAATGTTGGTGATGAATGTGTTATGTTTCATGTATATTCATTATGATGATAATTCAATTGTTAGTCACACGAGCCCCCGGACGTTTCCACCGTCTGGTTCGGGGTGTGACAGGTTGAGGTGGTAGGCCAACAAACCCGGGGTATTCCAGCTCGATGGCTGATTGGACCCATTGCATGTTGGCATTATGGTTCGAGGACTGATTGAGCCTGGGCATTCCAATCCGATGATTGTGGGTCATTATGCATGCTTGTATGTTTATCGTATGGGGTATTTTGGGGGAAACTCACTACACTTTGTGCTTACCCAGTTGTTTATATTTTTCAAGTTTTATCGGTGTTCATGGGAAGGCGAAGGCGAGACTATACACTCATCAACAACATTGAGGATTTCACGTTTCTTATATTACTCTGATTTTCAATAAATGTATTTTGAAATAAATGGTTTTCTTACTAATGAAATTATAATTGGAAAGTTTTACCTTAATAAAAATAAAAAAAAAAAAAATTGGTTGTTAAAATGGGACGTTAAAACCACCCCTCTACCACTACTACCAAGACCACCCGATCTTTCTTATAAAACCTTTAAAAAACAAACAACTTTTTTTAAGAAAACTTTTGGTCTATATCTTATTTTGTAAACATAGAAAAAGACAAAAAAAAATCGTCACTTAAAAACAAACAAAGAATTTAGACTTTGCCAAATTAATTTGCGAAGTGACCATTTTTGTGCTTTCCTCTAAATTTTAACTTGTCTTGTATATATAATATTTTCTGTTAAAATACAAGATAATGTGTTTTTGCAGTCTGTAAGCAGTTTGTGAGTATTATTTTACATACTGAAAATTTCCGTTGATTTCATCTTCCATCCTGTAGATCCATTTCAATCGCTTCCGATTCTTGAACCAGTATTATGGCTTCTCCTAGTCCTGGAGCTTATAACATTTTCCTAAGGGGAAAATGACTTATATAGGTAATTATGTTTCAAAATCGTTCAAAAAATATCTTTCAAGTTTGGTGTGTCCAAAAAACACCATCCAAGTAAAACATTTGTACAAAAAACACCAACGAAGTACATTCTTTGTTCAAATTTGACCTTGTGGTAACCGGCAATTACCGGTAAAAAATAAGTACAGAAAAAAACAATAGGAAATGACTTAAAGGGGTAACTATGTTTCAAAATCGTTCAAAAAACACCATCCAAGTTTGGTATGTTCAAAAAACACCATCCAAGTAAACTTTTATACACAAAACACCAACAAACTATATGTCTTGTCAAATATTACCCACCAGTAACTGGCTCTTATAGGTCAAATGATGAATTTGCTTAACTATTATAACATGGCATTGACAAAACAATAAATGATATATTCCTCCTTTAAAAGTCGATTTAGGGTTTCTTCATGAACAAATGACTTCATCTTCTCATATGATTGCTCTTTTCTTCTAAAGTGATGATCTCGAACTCAAGTCCAAAACCCTATTCTTGACTTAAGGCAAAAAGGGTTCCTTTACCCCTGCCTCAATAGGCCTCCCTCCCCCCTAAGGCCCAAATCCATAAAAGCCCAAAAAGGCATCCAAGCCCAACTCCATGGCATCTAAGGCCCAAGAACCCCCAACATGGCCTTAAGCATAAAAAATAACCTGCTACAATCAGGTGGGCCCGAGGCCTAACTTAAACAAGTCCATGCATACGCCCAACATATGTTGAAGCCTCTGCGATCCGGATTTCAAGCCAGTACGCCCGACGTACTACTAGTGTACGCCCAATGTATTCGGCTAGGTTCCTCCAATCTTCCGAAGGCCATAACTTCTTCATTGTAAGTCCGATTTCTTCATTCTTTATATCCACGAGAGCTAATTTAGGCATCAATAGCCACACCAAGGGTTATGGCCTTCATATTGTGATTCCTAGTGTTATCTTAATGCTAAATTAAATTTCTTCATTCCAGGGTCCAACCAAGGGTTATGGCCTTTGGAAACGAAATCGCAATCTAATTTGGACCCCGACATAGCTCTCTGATGCCTAAATTAGATTGTGATTCTTAGTGTTACCTTAATGCTATGTATGTTATCTCTTTTTTGCCTTACCTTACTTTGCCTCAGATATCATGTCTTTAGGGTATTTATAGGCTGCTCGTTGTTAGAATAGTTTATAGTCTTGACCGGTCCTTCATTTATTATTCGGTCTATAGATAGGCATGTCTCTTGTCCCTTCCTTGTTATTTTATTGTTTCGTACCATTTCTTTTGCATGTTTCTTGGGATATGGTTCTGATACTTGTGTACGATGTATTCAAATTTATATTCGTTGTAACAAGTCGTGGTGTCTGTAAGTGTTTGTAACGTCCATTTGGTGATGGATAATGTAGATTTTGGGGACCGAGTGTTCGGTTTGTGTTGGAGCCTAAGGACATATTAGTAAGTATCAGTTTGATCCTTTATGAGGTTTAGGTTTATGTTAGAAATTTTTTAAGGCAAGGGGGAGTTGATGGAAGGGTAGAGCTTCTCGTTTCCTTCCTGTGGATATAAATAATGAAGAAATCGGACTTAGAATGAAGAAGTTATGGTCTTCAGAAGATTGGCAGTTCTTGACCCTAGCCGAGTACGCTGCGCGTACGCTAGGAGTATGTCGGGCGTACTGGCTTGAAATTCGGATCGCAGAGGCTTCAACATATGTTGAGCATATGCATGGACTTGTTTAACTTAGGCCGCGGTCCCACCTGATTGTAGCAGGTCATTTTTTGGGCTTAACGCCATGTTGGGGATTCTTGGGCCATATTGGACCTTAGAGGCCTTGTAGTTGGGCTTGGATGCCTTTTTGGGCTTTTTATGGATTTGGGCATTAGGTGGAGGGAGGCCCATTGAGGCAGGGGTAAAGGAGCCCTTTTTGCCTTAAGTCAAGTATTAGTGTTTTGGACTTGAGTTTGAGATCATCACTTTAGAAAAAGAAGAACAATCATAGGAGAAGATGAAGTCATTCGTTCATTAAGAAACTCTAAATTGATTTTTAGAGGAGGAATATATCATTTATTGTTTTGCCAATAATTATTACGCCATGTCATAATAGTTAAGTCAAGTTATCATTTAACCCGTAAGAGCCGGTTACTGGTGGGTAATATTTGAACAAAACATATAGTTTGTTTGGTGTTTTTTGTACAAAAAGTTTACATGGATGGTGTTTTTTGAACATACCAAACTTGGATGGTGTTTTTTGAACGATTTTGAAACATAGTTACCCCTTTGAGTCATTTCTTCTTGTTTTTTTCATTTACTTATTTTTTATCGGTAATTGTCGTTTACACAAGGTCAAATTTGAACAAAGAATGTATTTCGTTGGTGTTTTTTGTACAAATGCTTTACTTGGATGGTGTTTTTTGGACACACCAAACTTGAATGATATTTTTTGAACAATTTTGACACATAGTTACCCGTGTAAGTCATTTTCCCTTTCCTAAGCTTTAGAGGCGAAGATACTCGTCATTATTTTACGGATCATCTTTATGAGGCATTAAAGCGATCAGGAATTAGTACATTTAGGGATGACGAAGAAATCAAAAGAGGCGAAGAACTACAGCAGGAGATCGAGAGAGTAATTAAAGAATGTAGTGCTTTAGTAGTTGTATTCTCAGAGAAGTAAGTATGGTACTTCAACTTGTGCATGCCTCGACGAGCTTGCATTGATCCTTCAACAAAGGAAGGAGTGCAATCACTTCATTCTACCTGTTTTTTATCACGTCGATCCTTCCGATGTGAGGAAAACAAAGTAACACTTTTTCTATCGAAGTCAAAGCATGTTCAAGGTGGACAGATGACAACGTGACCCTGTGGAAGAAAGCTCTTACAGAGGTTGCGGATTTGGCCGGCATGGTTTTGTGTGGGTATGCCCGCCACTTTCTCTCTTGTAATTTTAGATTTAAATTTTATGCCTAATATTCGTCTCTGACTTTTTACAGAAATAAATAAATGACGTAATTAATAAGAGAATATTATGTGTTTGATGACTGAATTTATTTTTGTTTTTTTATTTTATTTCAAATGTCTAATGGGAAAAAGTAAAAAATGTTGTCAATAAGTCTACATGAATTTGTTTATTTTCTCATGTTGTTTCAGGTCTGAAGCAAAGTTTCTGAAGGAAATTGTTGACATCATATACAATAAATTGGATCGAAAAGAAGTTAATATTCCACCCAATATAACAGGTATTGCCACTCGATATGGGGAGATCAGTTCATGGTTAAACAAACCAAATGTTGAATTTTTAGCAATTTGTGGCATGGGTGGAAGTGGCAAGACAACTCTGGCCAAATATATCTATAATTCAAATTGGAAAACTTACGAAAACATGAGTTTTATTGAAGGCATTAGCCACATATGTGAAGGGCCCGATGGTTTGCATATTCTACAAGAACAACTTCTCAAAGGTATTTTAGGAGGCAAGAAGAGGAAAATACCTAGTGTTTTTGAAGGTACATGGGAGATTCAGGAGGCCTTACAAACAAAATGGTCGCTTATTGTTCTTGATGACATTGCTGAAGATAGTCAGTTAGTTGCTTTACTTGGAACTGGAAAGATTAATGCACAAAGCAAGATTATCATAACAACAACCAGGGAAAATACAGAGAATTGGTTTAAGTCCACAAGTTGGAGGTGTCAAGATTATAAAATGACATTATTGAATGATGATGAATCGTTAGAGCTTTTAAGTCGTCATGCTTTTGGTTCCAAAGCTCCTATGGAAGGTTTCGAGGAGCTTAGTGGCTTACTGATTCTTTTCCTCTGAGTTTTAATGATCAACCATCTTTGCAGTACTTGAATTTAGGCAATAGTTTATTTGAGTTTCTGCCTTGTTATGATCATCTTAAAAATCTTCGGGTCCTTGACTTGAGTTTATGCTCAAGGCTTAAACGGCTTCTATGTCTCCCAAGTACACTTGCAGAATTGTATATTTACTATTGTACATCACTGGAGGAAATAAGCTTCCAATCACATCGATTCACATTGCAAGAGTTTGGCTATGAAGGCTGTATTAGTTTATGTGAAATTGAAGGCTTTATCAAATTGGTGCATGTAGCCAAACTTGAAGAAAATGATTTGGGACATATGAAGTCCCCATTTTTGTTGCCTTATACATATGATACTTTTGTAAGTTCACATAAGTGAAAAGATTATCCAAGGTCCAATAAACCATTGTAATCTGGTTTAACCTTTTTGTACGTGATGCTAATTCTGTTATATGTAGTGTAATGATTGGGTTTTGTTAACTGGCTGTGGTGTTTATGAAAAATATATAGGAGGACATTTACAAGATTGCAGAGATGTCCAAATCATCTTCTGTAGATAAAAAAACATTGGAGTTCACATCAAGCCTGCTTGGGGAGACGATGAAATCTGTAGATAAAACATTGGAGTTCACCTTTATTGAAACAACAATAAAGGTAACTAAGTCTTACATTTAGCATATAAAAAGAAAAGAGTTTAAATCTTTCCTTGTGCTGGAAGTTAACTCACTCCCAATAACACACAAATTTACAACAAATACATGTCTAATTAAGATGCATCTGTCAGTGTTGTCTGTTGTGGCCATTAGCTTCATGAGCTATTATCATTTAAACAAAACTAATGTCCTTATGAGATGATGGATCCTCGTACATAACAAATGAAAGAAAATTAAAGACTTTGATGCATGCTTGAGCATAAAGTGAGATTTACAGTGTGTGTATATATAATAGTTTTGCATTTCTTTTTTCTTTTATAGATCTCCTTCTGATGCGCGTAGTACAACATCCCTGCAGCTTCGTTTCCAGACTAAGCTGCTTCCTACATTTTTCATTGGAAATAGGATAGAATCTGAGGACAAGAGTGGTATAAAAGTAGGGTTATTTGATGCTATTTCTAATGAGATTGTGTCATCTGGACCCTTATCTTCACAGAAGATAGAGCTTGTTGCTCTTGATGGTGATTTTACTACAAGTTTAATTTTGATAATAAAGCTACTTGGTGGTGTGACTAAAAAGAATTTGAAGAGGATTATCAAGCATGCAAAGACGTGTGTTTTAGATGAAAAGCTTTACATATACAACAGTAATACAGATGGGTTTGGGATTTTATTCAATTCTGTTATGGAGGTTGTGGGGGCAACCTTTGATGGAAAATATCATCTCTCCATGAATGAGCTTTCAGTTTCTGATTCCCAGAAGGTTTGTATTTCATACCTCAATTCTTTCTAGTAAACCCTATTCATGTTTTAGCATAAAATAACATTTTGTAATATGTTTTGCAGTGTATGGTGGAAGCTTTAAAAGAACAAGTTCACAAAAATTTGGAGGGGATAGATGATCTATCAGTGGTCGCAGCTCCAGTCCTAGAAACTAACCTTCATGGTGATCCTCTTAGAACTGCTAGTTTAGGTAAGCAAGATGCTATTCACAATACCTCTTAACCCTTTTGTGCTATTGTAATCAGATGTTGGATCTAAGGATATATTTGATACTATAATATTATTAGTATCTGTTGTTGCTTATTGTGGAAGCTTATTTTGTACAGATCAATTGCAAAAAACGTTAGAGTTGGATCCCTTTTCTAATCTCTCTAAATAAAGAAAGGCAGAGTTGAGGTGAAGAAGTATAGGGGTAAGTTTCTTCTATCAGCTGCCCTACTTCTAATTTTGATGTTTGAAGTGTTCCATATGATGAAGATTTGTGTGAAATTCTCATATATTTTGATGTATAATAAACATATGTATTTATTCCACTTATTGCAAATGCAAACCAGTTTTGGGAACTATATCGAATTGCAATAACAGCAACAGGAGAGATAGATTATTTTCATTGCACTAATTGATGATGATGATGATGAAGTAATTGGTAAGACTCCGTTGATGCAGTCGAGATAAATAAAGAGATGTTTATGTTTTGTGCATTTATTTCAATTACATAATTATTTGAAAAACGCACTGGAAAAACTTCACTGTAATTTCTACTAAACATTAACAAAACTTGTATAGAAGAATATGTAAAATCAATCAGTGTGGGAGTATGATATAACAGCAGGCCCTACCCGACACCACCGTATCCATCACCATCATCTCCACCCCTGCCGCCGCCACTTCAGCAACTACTTCCCTGAGATTGATCCGTTCTCCGCTAGATGCTCCACTGTCTCATCAAAACTCTAAAAATTGATGAACAGATTTGGCTGCCGAGTAATGAAACCAAAACTCTTGGTTTCCTAGCACTAGACCGCTTCACAGTTCTCGATTTCCTAGCACCATTGTCGGCTATTTCTTATTCGATTTCAAAGTAAAGTAAACTGAAAAACACCCCTAAATCGGAGATTGACCCAATCTTTTTTAATGGCGGTTATAAGGTTTTGGGGGTGTTAACCACATGTTAACCTAATCAAAATAAATCTTAATGAAAAAAACCCTTGAAATCAAATAATCCTATTAAATTAAAATTTCAAGTTGTATTGGCTATTGAAAATACTCTGCATTGATATATAATCCGTTTGCACTTTCTCTCTCTCTACTCGCTCTCTCTGACTGACGTAGTGTTCTCGGAGTGATTTCGTCGGTGTTTTCTTCATCGGTGAGCTGTTAATTCTCATTGCTGAAGTTTCTTCTCATCTATTTCCGCAGTCTTAATGGGAGCATCATCCAAACCGGATCGATTGAAAGATGTGAAGGTGAAACCTCCAGACAAAAGTGTTGCGTCCGGTATAGTAGATCGGATGTCGATGTGAATGAAATGGTACTTCCAGGTGTTATTGAGAAGACTTCTGCAGCTCTTTACAGAGCTCGACGTAAACCAAGTGTGAAGGGAGCTGTTGCTACTGGGATTGGGAAGGCTGGATGGAAGATGGAGGGTAAAGCTTTCAGAGTTAAGAATCGGGCAAGGAAAGTTATGGATCGTGCATCTCCAATGGATGCGGAAGGGTATATTGAGGAATTTGAGACTGAAGATGAAACGGAGCAGGAATCAGGGAGTGAATGGATATGGGAATCTGATTCGAGTAGTCAACTAATAGCCAATAAGGAGTATCACAATAAGGAGGATATGAAGGCTGAAGGCAATCAGAGTTTAGCTGGGGGAAAGCAATCTATCTGTCCTATGATTCAGATACCTTCAGGTAACACAACTCTATCGACTAAAAATTGGGAGAATCCTTTAATTGGGGGTGATTTGTTAAGCCCTAATTTTGAAATGAATGCCATTACTAATCAAATGAAGATTGTTAATTCATCGATTGTGGTTAGTGAGGTTACTGAATCAGGCCCTGTGAGTATTGTTGAGTGTAATGCTGATACTACTTTTAAGGGCAAGGAGGATAAAACTCTGAAGGATAATACTAATTGTAGCAATTTATTTGAGGAATTTGATCCGAAGGTGGGATTTACTTTTCTTAATGATCTTAAGAAGAAGCAAATGGAGTTGGATAAAAATTTGAAGACTAATGAAGCTGGGGTGAATAATAATGGAAATAACAGACTTGAACCTAGTGTTTAGTGGGATGAGAATGGGAATTTGATAAATATGAAGGAGGGTATTAGACGAGTCGGTATGGTCCAACAAGAAGCAACGGGGGGTGAGATGGCACCCCTCAACGCCGTTATGACACGGGGAACACCGCCCCCTGCTCGTTGTTTCTCGTCGAGGTGATTCTCGTTGGAGTGGCGACGGGAAGAAACGAAGAAAAATTTAAAAAAATGACCGTTTGATTTGCTATGGTTTGAAAAAAAAGTTAATTATTAAAAAAAAAACATTTTATCCTATAAATACTCTCATTTTATTTAAAATTTTCACACGCTTTTTCTTATCCTCTCTACATACTTTCAATTATCTTCAAAAAAAATATGGATCCTTTCGACTCGTCCGATGATTCAGATGACGATATTTTCTTTAGGATGATGTATCATTATTACACTACCGACTTGCTACAACCAGACCCAGCCTCGCTACTAACAAGACGTGCGATGTTAAACAGAAATCGCGAGGAAGGACACGAACATCTATATTGTGATTACTTTGCGGATAATTGTGTATACGGGGCGAAGGACTTCAAAAGAAGATTTCGTTTGAGTAGGGATGTGTTCTTACGAATCGCCAACACCTTGGAAAGCCGGTATCATTTGTTTACTATATTTTTATACCAAATAAATAAAAATGTACTACATGTTTCTTTAATTTTACAACATATGCAATATATTTTTAAACTGTAGTTAATTTATGTTTAGGTACGAATTTTTTCAATTAAGATATGATGCTAGAGGTAGACGGGGGTTTACAACGTTGCAGAAATGTGCTGCGGCCATTCGTTTGATGGCTATGGGGGAGTCACCCGACACCATGGACGACTATATGAGAATGTCCGAAAGAACCGCAAGAGAGAGTTTGTATACATTGTCAAGGGGTGTTGTTGAAACTTTTGGAGACGTGTATTTGCGGAAACCTTCGTTGCATGATTTGCAAGAATTGTATGCGGTGCATGAAGAACGTCATGGGTTTCTCGGAATGATCGGAAGCATTGATTGCACACACTGGAAATGGAAAAATTGTCCGATAGCATGGAAAGGGCAATACACAAGTGGTCATCACGGATCACCTTCATTGGTGTTAGAGGCTGTCGCTTCTCAAGATTTATGGATTTGGCATGCATTTTTTGGGGTTGCGGGTTCCAACAACGACGTCAACATTCTTGATCAGTCGCCAATATTCGACGATCTTTTGAATGGAAAATCCCCGGATGCTCCTTTCACGGTGAATGGAAACGAATACAAATATGGCTATTACCTTACAGATGGAATATATCCTCAGTATTCCACATTCGTGAAGGCATTCCGTCACCCGGTTGAAGAACGAGACAAATTTTTTAAGAGAAGACAAGAAGGAGCACATAAGGATGTGGAACGTGCTTTTGGAGTGCTGAAGGCGAAGTGGCATATAGTTGAACATGCAGCACGGCCATTGGATTTAGAAACTTTACGATATATCATGTATGCATGTATCATAATGCATAACATGGTAGTAGAAGATAAAGGAAGAAATATTGCACACTATATCCCAACAGAGCCCAGACACGTTCAGTTTCAACCAGGAACAACAGATTATTTGCATCGCGTTGTTGACATTCAGGACGCAAATAAACACAGACAACTTCGAGAGGATTTGGCGGATTATATCTTCTATGGTAACAATAACGATAACGAATAGCGTTGTTTTTTTTTTTTGAATTTAAATGTTATTTCTTTTTTTGTTTTTGAATATTATGTGTAATTTAGCCTTAATGTTAATTTTAATCTTTAAAAATTTTTAATTTTTTTTATAATTTTTAAACATTATGTTTTATTTATTATTTATATTTAAAAAATATTTGTATCAATTTAAAAAAAATCGAAATAAATGAAAAATAAATTATAAAATGAAAAAAAAAAGTATAAAAAAAACGAAATAGTAAAAAAAAAGAAAAAAAAATATTTATTTTCAAAAAGTTGGTGTTGCATCTTGTTGCCCATTTCCCCACTTGGTGTTATAACACCACTTGCTTATGTGGCATGTGAGGTGGTGTTGCACCTTGTTGCTCACACCCAATGCTCTTAGTGAATCTGAAAATGAGATGGCTGATAGAGATGTTAGTGGTCCACAGGTGAAGGGGTTGAATTCTGTGGGAACTGTTATTAATAGCATTAACAGAGAACCTTCTTTACTGGGGCCTGTTGGGAAAGGAAGGGGGAAACCTAAAGATGATAATAATGGGAAAGGGAAAGTTGAAATGTCTTATGCTGGAGCTTTGAGGGGCACTATGCATAAAGGGAAGTTAGAGGTGAAGTATATTCCAACTGGTGATGGGAGAGAGGATGGACCAGTTGTTATTCCTATTGAAAATCTGAAAGTAGCAAGTTTACCTTATGCTAATACCTTGTATGGGTATTTGATTGATAAGAAAGTTGCTTTTCCTGATATTCAAAAAGAAGTTAGAAGGTTATGGAAGAATATAGGGCTTGAGGATATGTTTATGAACAGTAATGGGTTCATATTCTTTAAATTTTCCAGTGAACAGGGGATGAAAGCAGTGCTAGATGGAACCCTTCGCTAATTTTCAACAATATTCCTTTATTCTTACAAAGGTGGAGACCTGGTCTATCACTTTCTAAAGCTAGACATGATAAAGTGCCAGTATGGGTTAAAATATATGACCTTCATTTGGAGTTGTGGAGTAGGGAGAACCTTTGCATTATAGCTAGTAAATTGGGAATTCCTTTGGCTTTTGATTCTTTTACTGAGGAGATGTGTCTTCAGCATAAAGGTAGGAATGCCTATGCAATAATATTGGTTGAGATGTCTGTAAATAAGGAGTGGAAAAGGAAGATTGGAGTTACTACATGGGATTTTGTAAAGAACTGTGTTGTTAATCAGGAGTTTCTGGTTGATTATGCTTGGTATCCTTCAAGATGTAATCACTATAAAGTGTTTGGGCATACTGATAAGGTATGTATGGCAGTGATTAATGAAGATAATAAGATTAAGGAGGGGAATGATTCTGGGAATACTCAAAGATCTAAAGGTAAAGGAGTGATGGATAGTGAAGGATTTGTTGAAGCCGTCAAAAAAGGAGGTAATATTGGTGCTTCTTCATCAAAGTCTTTTGGAGGTGCTGGGAATATTGGGGATAGACAGCAGCAAAACTACCAGGGTAATTATGGGAATAATTATAAAATATCTAGTAATAGAGGAAATGAAGGTAATAGGGGGGAGTAGGGAAATGGCAGAATGGGAAATGGGGGAATACTAGTGCAAGCCATTGGAATTGGGATAAGAATCAAGCATTTGAAGTTTCTACTGCAAAAGGAAAACAGGGTGGTGGTGAGGTTCAGGATAAGGAAAAGATCACTGTTCGATTAACATCTGAAGGGGTTAATAAAATTAAAAATGACAATAGATTTGAAGTCTTAGGTTCAATGGTGGATGATATTGTGGAAAGTATGGAAGAAGATGCTATGAACATGAATCAGGGGGTTTCTGATGTGATTGATGTTAATGCTGGTGATGGATTACCTCCTGATATTGGGAAGGATATAAGGGGATCAGAATTGAAGATGGGTGGAAACTTGGACCAAAGGAATGACAATAAAGATGAGAAAATTGATAAGGGGGCTGGATCTAAGGCAGATTTGGGGGATGCTGTCAAAATCATGAAAATTATCCAATGATGAATTTTGGAGCTTGGAATATAAGAGGTCTAAATAAAGTGGTTAAGCAGAAGGAGGTGCTTGAGGTTATTAAAAATAATAATTTGGATATGTGTGTTATTTTGGAGTCACATGTGTCTGTTTGGAAGCTGAAGAAAAATTGTGACAAAATTTTCAAGATATGAGATTAGGTTTCTAATTGTAATTCTTGTGTTGGGGGTACTAGAATTATAGTTGGATGGAATGTTAATAAGTTTGACCTTATGGTGCTTGATCAATCTAATCAGGTCCTGCACTGTGTGGTGAGACATTTGGATTCCATTGAAGAGTTTTATGTTTCGTTCATTTATGCTGCTTCTAGTTATTTGGAAATGAGGTTCCTGTGGAGCAGTCTTGTGAAACATAAAATTGTGTTGGATAATAAGGCTTGGGTGATGCTTGGTGACTTTAATGTTGCTCTTAAGCCTTCGGAGTATTCTGAAAGTACTTCTAGAATTCCGGAAGGGGTTGATGACTTTATTGAGTGTATCAATGCTATTGAGGTGGAGGATATTAAAGGTATAGGGCTTCAATTTACTTGGACTAAATCTCCTTCTGGGGAACGTGGGTTACTCAAGAAACTAGATCGTATCATAGTCAATTTTAAGTTTTTGGAGAAGTTTCTGTTGGCTCATGCTATATTCAAACCGTATAGGATTTCAGATCATAGCCCAGCAATCTTATCCATTCCTTGTTGTACTCCTAAGGGAGGAGGGAGTCGTTCCCATTGAACCCACCAAACCCACTGAACCCACTGCCACATCAGCTTTTCTCTTTGATTTTTCTTCATCTTTCCGAACCCACAACATATGGAAATCCTATCTTTTTCAACCCACTCAATTAAAAAAAATACTAAACAACTAAGGTACAAGTCTTAAAACATATGATACAAGAGAAAATGAGAGAGAGAAAGTAGAGAGAGGGGATGAAGTGGGTTCGTGAAACCAATTAAGCAACCCGCCAAAGAAGGAGTGGTACTGACAGTAACTCTATTGCTAATTAAGATTTTACCTTGATTATTTTGTATATTTTTTATTAATTGAGTGGGTTGAGAAAGATAGGATTTCCATGTGTTGTGGGTTCGGAAAGATGAAGAAAAATCAAAGAGAAAAGCTAACGTGGCAGTGGATTCAGTGGGGTCGGTTGGTTCAATGGGAACGACTACCTCCTCCCTAAGCGGTCAAATTCGTTTAAATTTGTTAATTTCATTGCTGATTTTGATGAATTCCTTCTTATGGTTGAGGAGGTATGGAGTTTGAAGGTTGCTGGAGGATTCATCTTTAATGTTACGCAAAAGCTCAAGCTTTTAAAGAAACCATGTCGAAGGCTTTTCTGTAATTCTTATATTTCAGGAAAGAAGTTACAATTATTAAGAGACATATTAGATAAATTGCAAGTTGATACTGATAATAATACGCATAATTTGTCTCTGAGGAGTGAGCATGCCAAGATGTTAATGGACTATAATATGGCTTCTGAGAATGAGGAGAAGTTATTGTTGCAAAGGGCTAAAGTTAAATGGTTAAAAGAGGGTGATAGAAATACGAGCTTTTTTCATAAAATTGTCAAGAGCCATGTAAATAAAAATCGAATTTCAATGATTATGGATGAAGAGGGTAGATGGGTGAGTGGGAAAAATATGACTGAAAGATTTGTTGGTCATTATAAAGCGTTTCTTGGATCGAATTGCAACACCGGGGATTGAATTTTGGATAGTGAATTATTTGTTAATAAAATTGATCCAGGTGTTGCCATTGAAATGATAAGAGTTGTGTCGGATGATGAGATAAAGAGAGCTATGTTTGAAATTGAAGATAATCGAGCTCCGGGTCCTGATGGGTTTTCCTCTAAGTTCTTCAAAGCTTCTTGGAAAGTGGTGGGTCCTGAAGTTTGCAGGGCTGTCAGGGAGGTGTTATGGGTTGGGAAGATTCCGAAGTGTGTTAATGCTACTAGAATTATACTTGTCCGTAAGATTGAGTTCCCTCGGAAAGTTACTGATTTTAGACCAATTGCTTGCTGTAATACCTTGTACAAATGCATTAGCAAGGTTATTGTCAATCGGATTCGAAATTGCTTAGGGATGATAGTTGATCTTAATCAATCGGCTTTCATTCCTGGTAGATCTATTTTGGACAACATTCTTCTTGTTCAAGATTTGATGGTGAGATATAATAGGAAGGATGGCCCTCCTAAGTGTGCCCTGAAAATAGATATTCAAAAAGCTCATGACACTGTTGATTGGAAATTCCTTAAGCAAGCTTTGATTGGGTTTGGATTCCATCTAGTTATGGTCCAGTGGATAATGATGTGTGTTACTTCAACTTGGTTTACTGTGAATATTAATGGAGAGGATAATGGGTTCTTTGAAGGGAAGAGAGGCTTGAGACAGGGTGATCCCTTATCTCCCTATCTGTTTACTCTTGTCATGGAAATATTCAATCTTTTGTTGAAAAATAATATTGAAAATAGCCCTAATTTCAAATACCATAGTAGATGCAAATTTCAGAAAATCACTCACTTATGTTTTGCAGATGACTTGTTGAAGTTTTGTCATGGTGATAGTGGGTCTGCTAGAGTGATTAAGAATTCGTTGGATTGTTTCAAAGACCTTTCTGTATTGAGTGCTAGTATGAATAAAAGCCTGATTTTATTTTCAGCTGTGTTCATCCTACTGTGTGGTGTACTATTAATAGTATACTCTGCCTTTTGATGTTAGGAAGTTTCCCTTCAAGTACATGGGTAGGCCGTTAACAGTTAATAAATTGTTTAGAAGGGATTGTAAAGTTTTGGTTGATAAAGTTAGAATGTGAATCCTAAGTTGGAGGTACAAGTGTTTGTCTTATGTCGGAAGACTTCAACTCATTGGTTCTGTTTTATCAGCTATGCATGTTTATTGGGCCTCGGTTTTTAAGCTTCCTGTTGCCACTATTTCTGAGATCGAGAAGATTTGTAGGGGTTATTTGTAGAGTGGTGGTGATCTTGTGAAGGGTAAAGCCAAAGTTATGTGGAAAATGGTGTGTATTCCTAAAGAGAATGGGGGTTTAGGGTTGAAAGACCTTAGAAGATGGAATGATGTGTTGTTATCCAAACATGTGTGGAATATTGTTAATAATAAGAAGTCTTTGTGGGTGAAGTGGGTTTATAAGTTTCACTTGAAAGAAAGGAATTTTTGGGATATTCAAGTCAAAATGAATTTCTGCTGGACTTGGAAAAGGATTTTAAATGCTAGGAACATTGTTCGTCCCCATATTGTTTCTTGTATTGGATCCGGTGAGAATACTTCCTTATGGCATGACTGGTGGCACCGGATTGGGATATTGAGTATATTAATTTCGAAGAGTGAGTGGATTAGGGATGGTTTCAATGATATGTCAAAAGTGAAGGATATTTTTGTGAATGGCCAATTGTGTTGGTCGACTGATTGGCTGGAAAATTATCATGGTTTGATGGATTGGCCTTTGTTTGTTAATAATGAAAGAACTGAAGATAAGATAATTTAGAGAGATAATAATGGAAAGTGTAAAAGATTTTCTTGCAAGCAGGTGTGGTCGGATGTCAATTTTTTTGGCCCAAAGGTCCCTTAGTTTCACACAATTTGGTTCAGTAATAACATTCCAAGGAATGCGTTTATCCTTTGGATGGCAGTTCTTGGTAAATTAAAGACTCAGGACAGGCTGCTTAGCTGGGAAATTAAAGGTAATATGTTTTGCCCTTTATGTTTGAAGATTAATGATTCCCATGAGCATTTATTTTTTAAGTGTGATTTCTCTAAGCTTATTTGGGAGTACTTCTCTAATAAGGCTGATATCAGGGTGAGTTATGGTAATTGGAAGGAGTTTATTTCTAAGTTTTGTGAGTACGTGAAGGGCAAATCTATTGGGGTTTTTATAAAGAAACTGGTTTTGGCAGGTTGTGTGTCGCATATTTGGCATGAAAGAAATATGAGATTCTTTAGAAATAGTTTTAGATCCCCATTTTCTGTTACTTTTTGTATTGAGAAAGAAATTCAATTGAGGTTATTGGGGGTTAAAGTATGAATCAAAAGTTATTAAGGAGAAAGTGTGGAGATGTTGGGGTATAGATAGACATAATGATGTTGATAATGGAAATAAGGACAATGAATTCTAGAAACAGGGTGGGGCTGGTTGATTGGTTGAAAGTTAGGAAGAATGGGAATTGGTTATGTTGGGAGATATGGCTGCATGTTTGGATTAACAGATTGGAGATTTTCTGTGTTACTTCTAGAATTGACGGTTTATGTTACTGGATTGGGAGTTTGCTCCTGTATTTAGTAACTTGTACCTTTGGGAATTATTATTTGGATATGATCTTTGTTGAGAATATTCAAGTAATGATTCCTGGACATGTGATTGATGTCGTGTCCAGTATGCAACTGTTTGTGAATCTTTACTGGTTCTTTTGGTGGATTATTCCCTTTTGGTTTAGTGTTTTGTACAAGTTTTTGTTGCTGACTGTGCAGACCTGGGAAGGGTGGTCGATTCGTGTGGAGAGTATGATGGATTATGGGAGGAGGAGCAAGTCTTGGACAGTGTTGCAGAGAAGTAAAAGATGGAGGTTTGATTGCTGGAAGCATTGGAATAGCAGCTGGAGTGTGATTTTGTGGGTGCTCTTTATTCATAGGGATGGAGAGTTGTGTAGTTATAATTTTGTTAAATTTGGTGTTTTTGGTAGTTTAACTGTTTTGTATTGGTTGTTGGGTTAGGTCCTAGGATTAGTCTATTAGACAGTGGGTTTTTTTAAGGGCCTTTCCCCTTGCATTAGCTTTTTTGGTATGATGAGGGTTTGGTGGTGCAATGGGTTGAAGTTACCTTTTTTCCCACATCAAATAAGTCTTTGGACTAATTCTAGGACCTGTAAGGGTTTTTGGGGTAAAGTAGGGTGTTTTATGAGGATTAAGAAATGGCTTGATAGGTGGTTATGGATTGGTAGGTCTTGTTAGGGGTGGTGTTTGTATTTTTGTTTTCTTTTTGATGTACTCTTTTATTTTTTTTTTAATATAGTTTGCTGAGCTTTGGCTCTTTCAAAAAAAAGAAAATACTCTGCATTGAAAAGGACTTGTCTTTGAGTTTTCATCTCAAATACCTCTCATCCATGATTTCTAAAAGGCACAGAACTTCCACTTATGTAAACAGAATATGAATGTAAAAAATAAGACAACACTTGATCAAAGATTTAACCGATGTACCCATTGGTTACTTCCTATCTGAATTCTTGAGTAGCCTTGGGCAGAATATCATGTTTATGAAAAATGCAAAAAACCCATCGTTTACATTATATTCATTGATTTTCATAATGATGAACTGTAGAGATGTCATTTGATTTTCAGAAATTTTTTGTTTAACAACTTCACATTCATTATCGGTGTCATAGATGTGTTTTGTATCATATACGAAGTTGGTGTTACAAAATGGACCAATCTTGTCATCCTCGTTGTCCCATATAATTAGTTCGGTTTAGAAAAACTCGAAGGGTATACTTCTAAAGGATAGTTATCAAAGGGAGCATGGCCCATGAACTTAAGAATCCTATTGAGTCTAAGGAGTTGCGCCATTGGGCCTTATTAGTTTGGTCCATTATGTACTTTCGGTTTGGGCCTGTCCAGCCGTGTTTAATGTTAGGGTTTGTATATATATAGTGCATGCATGCATTATATTGTGTCATGCCCCCAAACCATAATGGCGGAAACATTCGGTGGTGGGTGACTTCACGTAGTACCATAACAATTGAATATCGTAAAGAAAGTAACACAACCATCATATATATAACAAAAACGTACATTGTTGCGTAATACGTGTTTCAAAAGAATATTACAAATATGATGATTTAAAATGATTTAATAATAGATGCTTTAGCGTTCCTTCTCCAAAAGCTGGTAGTTACCTGTATTACTGATTCCTTGAGAAATCCAAGTAGTTTCGAAAAAGTGTCAACAATAAAGTTGGTGAGTTCATAAGCGTTTTTGTACTGAAAAATGTATGTCTTTTAGAAGAAAATAGGTGAATGTGGTTTCCAGAAAATCCAATATTTTCTACATATAGTTTGAAAAAGTCCCAAAAGTTGGAGGGCGTTAGTATCTTTCGTGTTCAAATGATGAAGGTGAATTTATACTCAAAATAATGTAAATACTGAATGCATTCATGAGTCTCGTAAATCAAGCTTATTTTTATACTTCCGTGTGAGTCTTATAACCATGCTATTGACACAGACTGCCTGTAACAACGTTCTTCAGGTGTTGTAGTGTTATGACATTTGTCACCCCAGACCTGCCGGTCTAATTGTAGCTAATAGTTTAGGTGCGGGATTGTCGATCCCGTGTAGATATATACACAAGTATCACGCTCTCCCTCCAAGAGATTATGGTTTATAATACAGGACTTGAAATGCATACTTGAGAGTAAGTTGAATGAAGTTGAATATCTCACAACACTTAGTATAAATAGATTTACGAAAAGAAAGTCTTTATTTTATTTCGGATGAAAATATTTCATTTTTCACAATGTTTACGTAAGAATGTAATGAATAACCCGCAACTGTACCCATTATAGTTTTTCCGAAAGTGTGTTCCATTTGGTGATAATAACTCGATGAAATACTAACTTTTCATGCAAAGTAAAATGTTGATATCGAAGCATTTTAATAATATAGATGTTGTATTTAAATCTATATAAAGCGATATGTTTTCTCGTATTACACTTGTATTCCCCCCCCCCCCCTAAAACATGAAAAGACGTGAAAAGTAGGGGTATTGTCACACCCCAAAACCAGGAACGGCGGAATACGTTCTGGGGTGGAGGAAGTCATGTACAGTATCATAACAATTGCATAATAGTAAAAACAAGCAACAACAACCATTGCATTAGTATAGTAATTGTAATTACAAATGTGTTCTGTACAGTTTGATAGACACCAAAAGTATAAACAAAATAAAAGATGGGTCTTGTATGTGCTCCATCTTCTCAAAAGCTGCACCAGTACCTGTCTGTTTTTGACTTGAGAATACAAGTTATTTTGAAAACGAGTATCAGCATAAAGCTGGTGAGTTCATAAGAATTTAGTGTCGTTGCTTGTTTAAAAGTGTTTACAATCACGTAATATAAAAGCTACAATTTATGTTGAGAATAGTAAAAACCCCTAGAAAATCCCATATTTTCCAGATTCGAGCAGTTGTAAGTTTGATCCTTCGAGGGTGTGAAAGTATTTCCATTGAAACTTTCAGTTATAAATATAAGGTAATAGATTTCATTCAAGTAAAGTAGATGAGAAAAGATATTGCCGGCTGGCTATAGTAGTGTTGCAAACTTCATTTAGTAATATATATTTATTTATTTCGGGAAGTTAGCTTAGACTTTGATCGTTAGTGTGTAAATTTTGGATATGAATGTGATCTCTCATGTAACCAAACTGAGTGATAGAGAGTCCGATGACCTTCCCGGTCATACGTAGTGTAGCGATATTTTGTCATCCCTGGGCCTAGTCGGCTCGGACTGTAGTTAACAGTCGGGATGTAATAGCGTCTGTCTCGTATAGATCTATATATGTAGTGTTGCTTTCCTTCCGGGAAGCTCTGGTTACATGGTATTCGTGCAGTAGAGTGTCATATAAAGGGATAGTGTGTCACTTTTTGGATTAGTGTATTTCTTGTATTATAGTATAGTAAACTTTTAGTATAGTATGTAAAGTGTTCTCTTTAACGTGCATTAACTTGTAATAGTAGTAATTATACTGAGTATCATAGTGATAGAGGTAATGAGCAGTAGTCTTAACTATACCTATTATAGTTAAATAGAGTGTAGGATTGCATGCCTTTGATTTACAAAGGTATTGAGTAAGATGAAGACTTTCATATCTAACACAAATATATATGATATATAACTAAGAATTCAACGACAGTCGGACGGATAACAGTATACCCTAAGACCACAATCAAACAAGAACAGGAAGTAAGGCGAGCTATCGGTCCTAAGTCCTTCAAGTCTTACTTATATAAATATATTGGTGTAGATATAATTTAAAGGAAAAGTAATTTAAAAACAGTTTGAAACTAGTTTGATACAATTTAATATAGAAAATGCGTTTGATAATTATCTAAAACAGTTTTGTTGACCAGTAGCTAAAAGTATAGAAAAATCCTTTTTGATTGCAAGTTATAAATCACATATGATTTGATACTATAACTTGTTGTATTTAACTTGTATTCCCTCCCTAAAACATGTAAAAACATTTGAAAAGCTTAATTAAAGGGTATGAACTCACCTATAGCGAGTAGATCGGGTGGAAGTGTTGGATGAGCGCTTGGTGTCAAGTAAAGACTTGAACACACTTTATGATCCTAGTAACATATGAAGACATATGTTTACAAGTAATTAGTGATTAATACACTAATTAAACACATATAGACATCCTAATGCGAAGAAAACTCTTTAGTCAAGTGTTAGGAGGCTATTGGGTTTCAAGGAAGGAGTGTAAGGCCCCACTATGGAGTTTTCTCCTCAATTACTCTTCTTAGGTGAGTTTGCGGTTGAAGAACCCATTCCCCCATGAGTTTACAGTCGTAAACTCATGGGAGGGGTGTATTTGTGTGCTTTTAAGCTTCATGCCTCGCCAAGGAAGGTTCTAGGGTTGATTTCAAGGGTTTAGGAAGTGGTTAGGGCATGAATTTCCCACTTTTTGGAGTTTATGGTCCTTGGACCCTGATGAGATATGGTCCACTGGCGTGGCCTAGACTACTCTAGCGCGCCAGCCTGGCCTGGCGCACTCCTGCCAGCCTTGCCTGGCGCTCCCTTGCCAGCCTTGCTGGGAACTCCCTTGCCAGTCCTGTTGGGGACTCTCCCGCCGGCTCAGCCAGGCGCTCCCTCGCCTGGCACTCCCTTTCCATTCTTTCCTGGTGCGCACCCGCCATCCTTGCCTAGGGCGCGCCCGCCAGCCCCGCCCGACGCCCCGGGCGGCCTTGCCTAGCTCCTTGCTAGTTGGGCCTGATTTGGGCAGGCCCAAGGCCTGACCTAATTGTCCCCTATATAATGAACAGTACCTCCTCCATGGAGGGGACCCTTCCCTAGATGTTCCCCCATGGCTCAGCCGCCACTATACTCCGGTCGGGTGGCTCAGCCGCCACCCGCCGCCGTCAGCCACCATACACCACCACCACCACCAAGATGGTTCTCTCCATCCATGGAGGACCATCTCAGATCTTCTAGCTGATCTAACTTGATCGTCGGAGCCCGCTCCCGGGGCACAGTCCCTGGGGCGGCTCTAACGGGTTTGCACTGTGATGTCAGATCTCCGCCGGAGCAGAAGACAAGAAGAAGCGTTGGAGGCTGATGTTCCATCATTTGGCGCCATTTGTGGGATTTGTTCAGCAAATGGGGAGAAAAGATGTTTTTAAGAGTTTTTATTTCATCTTCAGTTCATATATTATCAAAAATCGTTTTTAGCTATGATTTGTGGTGTTTAGTTCTATCTCTGCAATAATTGGTTGTACACAACCTAGTTATGTTGTGGTGCACATCTCAGAACTTTCAAAAAAAAAAAAAAAGAGAGGAGAAGTTCCGATGGGTCTTAACCCACCCTCACTTCATACATTATCCTACTGCAATAATTCTTGCTAAGAAGAACGCCCATGTTGTGGCAATTCCACCCAGAAGGTAATGGGTTACTCCTACAGCACGTCCTTGTACAATGCTTAAGGCTCTCGGCTGGGTAGCAGGAGCAACTTTTAATTTATTATGAGCCCAAACGATGGATTCAATAAGTTCTTGCCAATAACCACGTCCACTGAATAAAAACATTAAACTAAAAGCCCATACAAAATGAGCACCTAGGAAAAAAAGGCCATATGCGGATAATGAAGAACCATAAGACTGAATTACCTGGGATGCCTGTGCCCATAAGAAATCGCGGAGCCACCCGGCAGTTTTGAAAAGCAAGAGAATTCTTATGAGTTTTTACCATCTTTCAGATGTCATATCATCAAAGGACTATTTCAGTAATAAGTCTAAATGCACAAGTATATTTAATTTTTGCACATTTCAAAAGGTAAAATTTACTTCTACCCTATAGCTTTACCATTTTGGTTAATGGTTTTCAAAAAAAAAAGAGAAGAAAGTAGTGCATGTTTTTATTACAAGATACATCTCATTATCTTTTACTATACTAAAAAAAATACAAATTACCATATCATTGTCACAGTTTACAGCACAAGAAAGAGTATAAAAAAACAGAGAAATAGTTGGTGTCAACAGAGCCAAAAAAGAAAAATAAAGGGTAGTACGGGTATTAGTATGTCCCATGTTTCTTTCGGCAAATTAAAAAATAACGGGGGTTCCAGAGAATGAAGACAGGAGGAGAAACAGGAGCGTGGCAAGAAGTCCGGCGTCGAAGGAGAAAAGAAGACAATGAAGACATAAACAGAACAGCAATATCCTATTTCTTCCAGAATTTTCCGTATCAGTTGGAAGAAAGAGATTTATGGAGGATCTTTCAAGAATATGGACTAGTAGTAGATGTATACATCGCAAAGAAAAAGAACATCCAAAACAAGAGGTTTGGATTCGTAAGATTCATCAGGGTAAATGACCCTGCAGGCTTTGAAATGAAACTCAACGATATTTGGATTGGGCAACATAAGCTTCGCATAAACTTAGCAAGATTCCAACGTAGGAAACCGCCACCCCGACACCAACCCCATGACTACCCAGAACGACCCTACCCTATCAACGCTGACAGACAAGAAAAACACAACCATCATCAATCAGAACCGTTCCACCATAAATCAAAAAACCACAGAGGAATCAATCATTCCAATCAACATCCTCCTCCTTACAAAACCTATGCCGAAGCAGTCCAAGGAATCCCTCCCAACCCACCCTCACCACCCACTACAAACCATCCAGAAGCGCCACAGAACAAAGTGCCAATGGTCAAAATGTCTTCCACTCCGGAAACCAGGGAATTTCTGAAAAGAGCACTCGTAGGTGAAACCGAAAACTTTCAAGCCCTAATGAACGTGAAAGCTTTCAATGATGTCGAAGGATGCCCAAACATTGTTATGAGATATCTGGGGGGCCTTAAGATGCTGGTTGAATTTGAGAGTGAGGCAGAGAAGAACAAAATGTTAACAGAAGGAGAACATATATGGAGACCATGGTTCAAAAATTTATACCACTGGAAACCGGAAGAAAACTTCATTGAGAGAATTGCTTCCATCATGATCTTTGGGGTACCTCAACATGCATGGTGTGAAGAAGCATTTTCAGCAATAGCCAAGAATTGGGGCACGGTGGTAATCCCAGATGAATGCCAAACGGACTGCCCAAACATGGCATTTGGACGAGTAGGTATCCTTACACCCCACCCAGGACTCATCAATAAGAACATCACCATAGTAGTTGACAATCTACCGTACCAAATCACAATCATGGAGGACATATTCGAATCTTCCAGACTAAGTCCAGTTCTGGCTAGAAACGACTTCGAATTCTACCCTAACACCCTATGGAACGTTAATGATGATGATTTAGGATCCGTCGGCGAAGATATAGACGATATCGGAGACTATGAAATCGACGCGGAGGGAGAGATTGATGGTATACCCATCCCGGCGGCTTCGCCGGGTTCGCCGGAACTCAATGCTTACCAGACAGAAGGGGAATCGACACCTCTATCGCCACAAACGGTAGTGGAAGAGTCACTCCCAAACACTACCCATCCTCGTAAACCACAAAGACTACAGATCCCGAGGTCACCGACTCATAACCAAGCAAGCGACGAATCACCATCGCCTAGGGAATCAAACAATATACTGGAATCGGCGCAACCTAATGCTAATCACACTTCTCGCCCCTTATCCCCAAATCCACCTCAAGACAAAAACCACCCCAGGCAAGCCCAAACCTATAACTCGGTAGCCCAACACAACATATCCGAACAGCTTAATGGAGCCCAATCCCAAGTCCCAGTCGATACTAACGGATCACAAACCAATCCCCAATCCCAACATTACCATATCCTCCATCCGACAGCACAAATAAATAAATACATAGACCTCAACTTATCTCCAGTAAGACCAAAAACCACAGAATCACACGATAAACCAAAATCCCCAAACCACCATACAATGGAGTCGAATAGAAGAGAAACCTCTCTAAATACAAACGAGGAAATAGAACAGACTATAGCCACTGGAGAGAGGATTGGATTTCAAATCAACGGATTTCAAGAGGAAATAAGAAACATCATCAAGAAAAGGAGTGTCAACATTATTAATCAATGAAGATTCTCTCCATCAACAGCAGAGGTGTCGGGTGCGAGGTAAAACGAGAATGGATCAAAACCCTTAGAACTAAAAATCATATATCGCTACTTGGAATTCAAGAAACAAAAACCTCAGAATTTAAAGGCAAGGTAGATAAGGCAATCTGGGGCTCATCACCATTCTTGTGTGAAACAATTGACTCGATCGGACTGTCAGGGGGGATAGCCACACTATGGGATCCATCAACATTTCAATGCTCTGTAACCATAAAAGGGGACAATTTCTTAGCAGTGAAAGGATCTTGGATCGCCTCGAAGTCAACATACGGATTTATAAACGTTTACGCCCCAAATGACCCATCTCGAAGGAAAACGCTATGGTCAAACCTGGAAAGAGTCATATGCACAGAGGATAACACTCGATGGGTGGTGTTCGGAGACTTCAATGCAGTCAGATCAGCGGAAGAGAGAATTGGGTCCTCATTTTGCTCTTCCACTACATATCACTTCAATAAATTCATAGCCTCTGCGGGGTTAATTGATCTTCCTATCGGTGGGCGGAAATTCACGTATATGAGCTCAGACTGCTCCAAACATAGCAAACTTGACCGATTCCTAATTTCACATAACTGCTCTAATGATTGGCCTCAATTGATAGTTACGGCCCTTCCGAGACTCCACTCTGATCACTGCCCACTAATCCTCTCATCATCAGATAGTGACTTTGGGGCACCCCCATTTAGATTCTTCAATTCCTGGCTATTAGATGATGAACTGGAAGGAGTTGTTAAACAAGGATGGGTATGTAACACAGCCATAGGAGCCTTTACATCCCTTGTCCCGTTACAAGTGGTGGCTGGCAAACTAAAAAATACCAAAGAGAAAATCAAGGAATGGAGGAACTCTAAAAATGTGAAGGAACAAAAAAGAGTAGAAGAGTTAACAAAGGAAATCGACTCAATAGATATTAACGCAGAATTGTATCCAATAGATGATTCGAAGATCGAACTCAGAAAGAATCTACACAGAGAACTGATGGATCTTGAAGCCAAACGCATACTTGACCTAAAACAAAAATCCCGTTGTAAATGGGCTCTAGAAGGTGATGAAAACTCGGCGTATTTCCATGGGCGGATCAATAAAAATTATCAATCTCAAAAATTATCTGGCATTAACATCAATGGTTTCTGGACATCCAACCCAGAAACAATCAAAAAAGAAGCGTTTGATTTTTTCTCCAAAAAGTTCACTGAACAAATCAGCAACAGACCTCAATTCCTCAGTCAAAAATTCAAAAAGCTCAGCCCTATTCAAACTCAAAGCTTAGAAGACCCAATTACAGCGGAAGAAATCAAATCGGCTGTGTGGCTATGCGGAAATGATAGAGCCCCTGGACCTGATGGATTCACCTTTGCTTTCATTAAGAAACATTGGGACACAATGGAAGGTGACATATACCTAGCAATCAAAGACTTCGAGTCTACAGGTGTAATTAATAGGGGATGCAATTCCTCATTCATCATTCTTGTCCCCAAATCATCCGACCCGATTTCCCTCTGTGAATACCGTCCGATCAGTCTAATTGGATGTCTATATAAAATCATAGCCAAAGTCTTAGCGGAAAGACTGAAAAGATATATCCCACAAGTTGTTAGTCATACACAAACGGCGTTCATCAAAGACCGCAATATTCTTGATGGCCCGCTGATTATAAACGAAGTGATATCTTGGCTTCGGAAGAGTAAATCGAAGGCGTTTCTTTTCAAAGTCGATTTCGAGAAGGCATTCGATTGCCTCAATTGGAAATATCTCGATTCGGTAATGGCTCAAATGAACTTTGGCCAGAAATGGCGTAAGTGGATCTTCGGCTGTCTCTCCTCAGCTCGTGCTTCGGTAATCATTAACGGATCCGCCTCCAAAGAATTTCCACTTAGGCGGGGAGTACGACAGGGTGACCCCCTGTCTCCATTTCTATTCATTTTGGCTGCAGAGGGTCTTAACATAGCGCTGGAAGAGGCCATAGAGAAGGGCATATTTAAAGGAGTTCAATTACCAAACAATGGACCTAACATATCACATCTTCAATGCGCCGACGACGCAATCTTCCTTGGTTCCTGGTCAATACAAAACGCAAAAAATCTAGTCAGAATTCTGAGGTGCTTTGAATTATCCTCAGGTCTGAAAGTCAACATAACCAAAAGCAAGCTCTTTGGCATTGGAGTTAGAGAGGTGGAACTAGAATATCTATCAAGAAGTGTTAACTGCTCAGTTGGGAACCTCCCCTTCATATATCTAGGAATGCCTGTGGGTGCAAGTATGTCTAGAGTGGTCCATTGGAATCCCCTCATATCTAGATTCCAAGCAAAATTGTCAAAATGGAAAGCCAAAAATTTGTCATTTGGGGGCAGATTAACATTATGCAAATCAGTGTTGGGGAGCCTCGGCTCATTCCTCTTCTCGCTCTACAAAGCTCCAGTTAAGGTTTTAAAAACACTTGAGAAATTGAGATGCCGCTTCTTCTGGGGAGGGTCATCCGAGAAAAAAAGGATAACATGGATCGCATGGGATAAAATTTTGGCAATGAAAAAAGATGGAGGACTTGACATAGGCAGTCTGAAGGCTCACAACCTAGCACTATTAGGTAAATGGTGGTGGCGTTTCTATTCCAAAAAACATGAGCTCTAGAAAGATGTCATAAAATCAATATATGGGAATGATGGGGGATTTAATGCCCCTTCCAGAGCTAAGAGGAAAGGATACTGCTGGGGTAACATTGTGAACCTCCATAACCTCTTGTCCAAAGATAATCTGAACCTTTGTAATCTTTTCTCAATATCGACAGCAAGGCAAGAAAACAACATGACCTGGAACCTAGAACCCTCAGGGATATATACTGTGGCCTCCCTCAGGAGATTCATCGATGAAACAACTTTACCAAAAGCACCAGCTTGTTCTTGGGAATGGAACAACCTGGTCCCTGGTAAAGTGAATATCCTAGCGTGGCGAATTTGTCATAGCCGGCTTCCCACCAGGGTAAATCTAAATAAAAGGGGTATTGTATCTGTGACTACCTGCCCACTATGCAATATAGCTGAGGAATCCGAATCTCATTTACTAACTGAATGCTCTATCTCACAAGAAGTTTGGAGCTGTGTACAAAAATGGTGGTATATGTTCCCATCATCTTTTGACTCATTGAACGAAATGCTACACTGTAGAAACTTAGCGCCGAGCAGGGGTAGCCTTCAACAAATTCAGGAAGCAATTATGTTGATATACATGTGGGTGATCTGGAAATTCAGAAACGATAGAATCCACTCAAACATAGTCAAATCGCATAAAATCCTGGTAAACGAAATACACATACTAAGTCATTTGTGGATCAACTCAAGAAGCAAAAATAGAAAAACTAGATGGGAGAATTGGTGTTGTGATCCGATAGCTGAGTGTTTTAGCTAAGAAACGGGGAGGGGGGGGAGGGGGCTGGATGTGGATATTTTGGGGTCCTTGGTGTTGCTCCTAATTACAGCCAGCGTGTGTTTGGTGTGAGTCTCTTTCAGTGGGTAGACATACTTTAGGGAATGGCTGTGATTAGGTTCTTTTTCGTGGTGGTTTCCTTTCGTGTGAAAGCAGGGCTGCGGGTTGGGGGACATTATAATAATTCTTGGTGTGCGTGCTTTTTTTTCTTCTCCTTTTCTGGTGTTGCATCCTAATTTGCAGGTATTGAAGGAAATTGGATCAAGACAACATATGTGTTGCTGTTTGGAGCCGGCAAAGACAACAAGATCATGCTTCTATTGCAAGTTCTAGTCAAAAGCTCATCCTAATTTGCAGGTATTGAAGGAAATTGGATCAAGACAACATATGTGTTGCTGTTTGGAGCCGGCAAAGACAACAAGATCATGCTTCTATTGCAAGTTCTAGTCAAAAGCTAAGCTTGCATCTAAAATTCTGGATGGTTTCTGGACAAATTGGACAAATTGGACAATTTTGCCCCTGATTTGGTGGGATCGACAATTCATTTCACTCACATTCTGTTGCAGTAGATAATCTAAACTGAAGAGGAAGAGCAACCTTATCAAATAATTGATTTATCACCCCAATAGACAAAGCAGTGGACTAAAGATGGATTCGGATCTTGAGAGAGAGGTACAAACGTAATGGAAGGATATGGCTCACGGATAAAAAACAAAGTCATCATCTAAATCGGGGTTGGCTGCTGGAATATAGGTTGTCCCAATTATGGATAAAGACACGAAAGAGGAATGGAGAAATCCAGGTGCTTCGACCCAATATGAGATTGCCACTGTAATCTACAGAATTCTTGTATTTGTATTTCTATTTCCTATTCTATTTTAATTTACTTCTTTTTTGTCTGTCAAACAATTGTAATCTCTAGCCCCTGGCTAGTTTCTTGTTTAATATAATTCCTGCCGTTCAAAAAAAAAAAAAAAAAGGTAGTACGGGTGTATACAATATACTAAAAACCAAAAGACAAAAGCATTTTCGGCTGGGATCGCCTGGTCCAATTCTCGATACACAAAGACAAAACTATAGCTTTTCCCGACATTTGTTGCTCCTCCTAAATACACGAATGAATTCGTGTAGGGCATAAAATTTAGTAGTTTTACCTTGACTTACGTCAAATCCATTTCATTTGTCTAACTATTTTTATTTAAAACCTTATAACTTATACCAATAACATATGTTGGCCCTTTAACTTTATAATCCTTCGTTCCAATCCATTTTAGTTGTCAATCACTTTTATTTGAAACCTTATAACTTATAACAGTAATATATATTGGCCCATTAACTTTTAAATATTGTCATTTTATCTTAATAATAATAATAATAATAATACAATAAAATTTCTGAATAGCTACGGAAAATATTTACGGAATCAAAATCCGTAGCAATTTTAGTATGGAATATGCTATGGAATGGTTTGTTATAGCTATAATGCTACGGAAACGGTTACGAAATTGCATTCTATAGCTAAATCCTAAACAGCTACGTAAAGTTTCTACGGAATCAAGATCCATAGCTATTCTACTATAAAATATGCTACAAAATGGTTGGTCGTAGCTAATTTGCTACAAAAATGGCTACGGAATTGCATTCCGTAGCTAAATCATGAATACTTGTTACGAAATCGAAACCCGTAGCTATTTTACTATAAAATATGCTACATAATTTTTTGTTGTAACTAGTTCGTTATGGAACTTGTTATGAAACTCAAATTGTAACGAATAGATGTCATTGAAACTATCATAGCAAAATTGCTATGAAATTATAATTTCGTAGCTAAACAGTTTCCTACAAGAAATAAAACTACGGAGTCTAATTGAAATTTTATGTAGCGAATTCCATAGTTATTTGGTTTTAGCTACGAAATTTCATGTTTTTGCTATGGAATTTTTCCGTATCTAAATCGTTTACAAATAATTAAATATATAGGATTTTTGACTCGGTTTCCCTGTAAAACAAAAGTATGAGGAAAAAATTTGACTTGATGGGAAACTGTTTATGCTGCTTTGGCGTCACAACAGATCATTACGGTTTGCTGGATGGGAAACTGTTTATGTTGCTCGTCTGAATTCATATATTTCTCCATTTGCAACACACAATAATTGTAACAATTCTACAGTTATAATATCTGATAATTAATAAAATCAAGTTTATATTTTGTTGTTTATAATTATTAAGATCTCTAAAAAAAATTGTTTTTTTTCCATTGATAAATTTTAGAAAGATTCTTTTCATCTCGCGTTTAAAATCATACAAATATTAAACATAATTGGTTTCTAATAACGGTCAAACCATATGGTTAAATGGCTATATGGTTAAATGGTTGACTTTTGAGTTATCAATTTATAATGGTTAATAATTAAATAATGAGTTATCAAAATCTTTTTTGGTAACTAATCCATAAGTTTAAATATAAAATGTTTATTTATAGATATAAATTATAAAAAATATATATTAACTAAATAGTTTATTTAGTTTTATTAGTTTAACCGAATAAGGTATCTTTATTTGGTTAATTAAACCGAATGAACCAAATATCCGAGTAACTCGAGCCAAATCAACCAACCATCATTTGGTTTGGTTCAGTTATTCGATTTAAGCTTTTTTTATCACACCCTTTTATTTTATAATCATGATACCAAAACTTTAAAATATCTTTTTATTTGTTTAATACAAAGAAAATGACTATTTTGTTAACATCTATAGTATACATACTAATTCTTAGAGGTTTTCATTTTAAAAAAAAATTAAAAGTAACAACCAAATCATTAGTAATTAGCATATACATCATGTGAAATTAAAAAAAAAAAAAAAAAAAAAAAAAAAAAAAAAAAAAACATATGGAAAATGATAAGAAAATTAGTACTATACAAAAACATAATAAAATAAATTAAAAACCTAAACTAGTAACTTAATTATTATTTGAGTTTAATTTTATTTAAAAAAAATTAGAAATTGTATTAAGTTAATATTATATCATAAAAGATTAGAAGTTATCTTTTGCAATTTAATATATTAATTTAAACTAAAATAATAATATAAAATATAGTATAGATATTGAAATGGTAAAAGAAACATATCGAAAGTTTAATAAAAGTGGGAGGGTAAGAACTGAAAATTCATATTGATTGAAATAGTAAAAGAAACCTATTGAAAGCTTAATAAAAGTGGGAGGGTAAAAACTGCAAATTCATATTAAAACTACTTTTGAGTGATGCGACATGTGTATTCGTGCATTTAGAATCTGTTTCGTGCAAATAGAATTACCCATATAAAAAGGCGTGCGGGCCCTACAAGGTCAAAAAAGCTGGTAGAAAGTCAAGAGTTGGAGCCGACCTGATCCATCCCTTCCATGGAACACCCAGTCAGTGATTTTAATCAGTCCATCACCGGTCGACTCGTTACTCCATAACAAGCGACCACGGAAGCCCTAGCAGTGACGAAAGCATTGCTCCGACCTACTTTATGTTCGATGACATCCAATCGCCAACTGCAGATCCACCATAGCCGGACCATATCCAGTCTCCGGCTGCTTGTTTCCTCGATATATCGCTATCACCAGATGACCAGAACCATAAGTGTCGCTGTCGGAGTCGTAACCCCGATCCACCATCGTCCTCAGGAGACGACCCACAAGGACCATTCGTCAACCCCAAGATTCTTCACACAATCACTGACGTCCGGAGTCACAACATCGCCTTTGATTTGTCGATGCCAACAGAGCCAACACCACCAATCGCCATTGTCATTGCCAAGAACTACCGCCACCGGACCCATCAGAGCGAAACTCTGCCAGAAAAGCGTCGCCCTGACCTATACCTAGCGCAGTCTGATGTTCCGATCTTGTCTACACCGTCGACGAACTGGAACGATTTCCCCATCAGAGCAATCAAGCCCGAGTACCGCCAATTGCTTCTGACCCAGTTGAGAAGCCTCCGAAAACAGCTATTGAGGACCCCAGACAAACGTCGCTGTCGGAGCTGTAGCTCCGATCCACTCTCGATGGTTGTTCTCCAGCGACGAACCAAAGATCATTCGCCATTGCACTGGGTGCGATTTCAACGAGAAGACAACCTCAAACCTGTTCGTTTGACGTTGAGTCCCAAACGACGGGTCTTTTGTTTCCAAAATTTGAACACAATGTTGGGCGTACCCTAAATCAGTATTTGGGCTAATTAATCAAATGGGCTGCGAATACTTGGGCTCACAACTTGTAATTGGGCTACTACTTCTCATCTTGGACTCACAAGCTACAAGCAGGTCAAGTAATTCATTGATATTTTAATTGGGTTGTCTCAATAAGCATCAAATGGCCCAATAAGACCAACTTTAGAAGAGACACTACCACCCACACCCCTTGGTATTTAAAAAAAAAAAAGAGAAATCGGGCTAAGTATTTTAAATGGACTCTTAATAGTGTAATTTTGGGGTTTTTGGGCTAAGCAATCCTTTTTGGGCTCAGCAGCTTTTGGGTTTCATCAATTTTTTGAGCCTCCATTAAATTATATTTTTAATGGACTGGTTCAACAACAAAAACCAGCAACTTTACATTCGCACACCGCAAGCCCCGCTCAACAAATACATTTTAGAATACGCTTGGTATTTTCAAAAAAAAAAAGAAAGGAGGGAGAAGAGTAGTACATTACTACTACTACTCATGAAGCAGTCTGAAATAGCCATCAGCAACTGCGTTGCGCGGTCATCAGCTGCCGTGTTGACCAATCCCGGGAAGTCTCGATAATCAACTTTCACATTCATGTTGACCGAAACCCGCTAGTCTTACTGCCCAGCTCGACCTTCAGCAGCGACACAACTTAACTCAGCAGCTGCAAAGCCCAACCATCAGCAACTACTTTGTCTGACCCCCAGCAGTCGCGCTGCTTAGCTCTCGTCAGCCGTGCTACTCGGTTTTGTTAGTACTTGAGGTTGCTTAGCTCTTTCCAGCAGCTATGTATCTCGCCTTTCAGCGGATACACATCTGTCTCTCCTTTTCTTCGCCTCCTCTAAAGAAAAAAAGGGGGGGAATAGGGCTGGTACGACACTATGTAGAAGTGACTGTTATTCCCAAGGGAAAGAGTTAAAGCACATGAAGAACTGACACTACGCATGATGGTGCATCCCCAAGGTGACATCAATATTCTGAAGAGTAGCCTCGCAATTCAACTCTCGGTAGTCTTGTTACCCAACTCTCAATAGTCGTGTTGCTCACCTATCGCCAACAGCTCAGCGGCCCTGCTAACCAGTTCTTGACAGCAGTCTCGCTATGCACCTCTTAACAATAGCTACACTATCGAGCTCTAGGTAGCACTGCCACATAGCTCTCCGCAAACAACCAGGACACTGAGGCATCAATTATTAGTATGACTAGAGATGCAGCAAAGCACCAGGTACCATTCCGCTTTAACTCAGACTGGTTACACGAGCTAGACACATAGATTGTAGGGTGCTACGCCAGCATGCGAGGTTCAGTACCCTCGCCTTGAGTCGCTTGGCTTCCCAGCCCGACTCCATTACAGCGGCAAGCTCCGCATGCGAGGTTCAGCACCCTCGCCTCGAGTCGCCTGGCTTCTCAGTCCGGCTCCATTATAGCGGCAAGCTCTGTATACGAGGTTCAGTATCCTCGCCTTGAGTCGCCTGACTTCTTAGCCCGACTCCATTATAGCAGCAAGCTCCGCATTTGAGGTTCAGTTACCCTCGCCTCGAGTCGCCTGGCTTCCCAGCCCGACTCCATTACAGCGGCAAGCTCCGCATGCGAGGTTCAGCACCCTCACCCCGAGTCGCCTGGCTTCTCAGCCCAGCTCCATTACAGCGGCAAGCTCCGCATGCGAGGTTCAGCACCCTCGCCCCAAGTCGCCTGGCTTCCCAGCCCGACTCCATTACAACGGCAAGCTCTGCATCCGAGGTTCAGCACCCTCGCCCCGAGTCGCCTGGCTTCCCAGCCCGGCTCCATTACAGCGGCAAGCTCTGCATCCGAGGTTCAGCACCCTCGCCCCGAGTCGCCTGGCTTCCCAGCCCGGCTCCATTACAGCGGCAAGCTCCGCATGCGAGGTTCAGCACCCTCGCCCCGAGTCGCCTGGCTTCCCAGCCCGACTCCATTACAGCGGCAAGCTCCGCATGCGAGGTTCAGCACCCTCGCCCCGAGTCGCCTGGCTTCTCAGCCCGGCTCAATTACAGCGGCAAGCTCCGCATGTGAGGTTCAGTACCCTCACCTCGAGTTGCCTGGCTTCCCAGCCCGACTCAGTTACAGGGGCAAGCTCCGCATGCGAGGTTCAGCACCCTCACCTCGATTCGTCTGGCTTCTCAGCCCGGCTCCATTATAGCGGCAAGCTCCGCATACGAGGTTCAGTATCCTCGCCTTGAGTCCCCTGGCTTCTTAGCCCGACTCCATTATAGCGGCAAGCTCCGCATGTGAGGTTCAGTACCCTTGCCTCGAGTCGCCTGGCTTCTCAGCCCGACTCTAGTATAGCAACATGCACCGACCATTCCACACGATGCTCTTCCATGTGATTTATCTACGATCGTCGGCAGCCAAGCCCGATCCATTCCACGCGAAGCTCTCTCGCACGATCTATCTACGATCGTTAGCAGCCAAACCCGATATGTTACACGCGAGGCTTTCCCGCATGACACCTCCATGATCATTGGCTGCTAAGCCCAAGCTATTCTCATAATTCGCGCATCACAAGCTTCTTCCACACCATGATCTTGGCGCTTCCTCTCTCACAGTCATCATGGTTCTCTTGTGCTCGGACGATCGATGAAGTGTTATCCACATTACAACCTGCTTTAGTGAGGATACTCTCCGGCAAGAAGGTCATCCTGATAGCGGCCCTGCTACCTACGACCCACAACATCTCTGTTTCCTGGCTCTCGGAAATGGTCTCGCTGTGTAGCTCTACATATAGCCTCGTCGTGTACCCCACGACATCTCTGTTTCCTGGCTCTCGGAAATGGTCTCGCTGTGCAACCCTACCTGTAACCTAGCCGCGTACCCCACAGCATCTCTATTTCCTGGCTCTCGGAAATGGTCTCGCTGTGCAACCCTACCTATAGCCTCGCCATGTACCCAACGACATCTTTGTTGCCTGGCTTTCGGAAATGTTCTTGCTATGCAACCCCACCCTATAGCCTCACTGCTTATCCCTCAACAATTTTGTTGTCTGGCTATCGACAATAGTCTTACTACGTGACCCTCGCTAGCAACCTAGTCGCCCAGCTCTAGGAATATATTCCTCGCATCCTCTAAGAAAGAGGGAGGGAATAGGGTTGGTACGCCGCAATGCAGACTATGTAGATGGTTACTGGTGACATCCCATCTCACATGGCTACCATTACAATCACGTCGAATAACAGTCTCAGGGACTGAATGGCAAGCTTACGCTTCTTAGCTACCCCGGTCCGACATTCCATCGACATCAGTGTCGTGTAACACTCTGTACCAGCCTCGGTCCGCATGATCGCAGCAACAGTTACGTTGCATCTCACAGACCGGCTCACACTCCTCTCAATGAAGGAGTATTAAGTCAGCTCAAGCAGTGTTTGGCTCGTCCCACAACCCCACGACTTTTGTGGGCGAGGTTCGGTCATTTCTCTTTATTATTTAAATGCTTTGGTGCTTTATCTAGTCCGATCCGATTGTCAGCAACCCAATCGCATCAGACTAGAGGGACTTGACGACCGATTATATGACTAAGTCCAGTCTGATGTCATTGGTCGCGTACCAATAACACCAGACTGGGGGGACTTGATGAAATATGGTCCACTGGCGTGGCCTAGACTGCTCTAGCATGCCAGCCTGGCCTAGCGCGCTCCTGCCAGCCTTGCCTGGCGCTCCCTTGCCAGCCTTGCTAGGGACTCCCTTGCCAGTCCTGCTGGGGACTCTCCCGCCGGCTCAGCCAGGCACTCCCTCGCCTGGCACTCCCTTGCCATTCTTTCCTGGTGCGCGCCCACCAGCCTTGCCTGGGGCGCGCCCGCCAGCCCCGCCCGGCGCCCCGGACGGCCTTGCCCAGCTCCTTGCTAGTTGGGCTTGATTTGGGCAGGCCCAAGGCCTGACCTAATTGTCCTCTATATAATAAACAGTACCTCCTCCCATGGAGGGGACCCTTCCCTAGATGTTCCCCCATGGCTCAGCCGCCACTATACTCCGGCCGGGTGGCTCAGCCGCCACCCGCCGCCGTTAGCCACCATACACCACCACCACCACCAAGATGGTTCTCTCCAGCCATGGAGGACCATCTCAGATCTTCTAGCTGATCTAACTTGACCGTCGGAGCCCGCTCCTGGGGCACAGTCCCTGGGGCGGCTCTAACGGGTTTGCACTGTGATGTCAGATCTCCGTCGGAGCAGAAGACAAGAAGAAGCGTCGGAGGCTGATGTTCCATCAGACCCTTTTTGGGGAGTTTACTACCGTAAACCCATGAGTTTACGGCAGTAAATGTCACAACTGTAAATTTTGAGCCATGTAATCTATACATTCAAGTTAATGTGAATCAAAAACTTCAATCAAATACAACATGCTAGGACTACAAATAGTCATCAAACAATTGGAGACCCTAGAAGTTCTTGTTAAGTCTAATTTAGGCTAGAACTTCCTTATTGGATCCAAATGAGCCAATAAGCTTCCAATTAGACTATCATGGGCTTAGAACCCTAATTGGGCTCTAATTGGACCCACACTTATTTATTTTAACATTTTGGGCCATATTGGGCCTAGAATTAAATAAATTAAAAGCCTTGATACATGAATAACCTAAACTAGTCCAATAAAAATATAAAAATCCTACTACATTCTTTTAGACTAAAAACATACCTAAGGCTAACTCTAATATTGGGCTTAGGAGCAAAAGGCCCAAATTTCTTTTTTTTCCTCCATGTTTCGGCCCAATACCCAAGCCCAAGAGGATTTGAAGATAGTTGACTTAAGTGTGCCACCTCATTAATATCCAAAGGATATCCATGCAATATTTCCCATTCCTCCATGCACATCACTTCAAAATCACTTCTCCCTTCTCTCCTCTCTCACTCTCGGCCATACACACTTACACACACCAAAAATCTCTCAAACACTCTCTAGATCACTCAAGAACATCTCTTCCCCTCCATCCAAAATCTCGAAAATTTGGAAGCATTCAAGAGGAAATCTCCACAATATTCTTCATCTAAGGTAAGATCATGCATAGATCTATGGTTTAAATTCTTTTGTTATCAAAATCCTTTCCTAACCTATGCAAAAATCGTGATCTTACACCCTAGAACCATCTCAAAACTCAAGATCTTCATCAAAGGGAGCCAAGGCCAAAAACACCTCATTTTTCTTCCATCTTTTCTTCCAAAAACCGAAACTACACCCAAGGTGAGATTCATACCCCTATTTTCTGTTTTTATGAGTTTTGTGGGGGGGGGGGGGGGGGGAATACAAGTGAAAGTGTAGATCTATATGTGTTTGTATGCCTTGTATGATTTCCATGCTTATATGTATGCTTATATGTGTTTTAATGTTGGATCTAGCCATTAAACCCCTCAAAACCGAGATATAACTTATGTTTTATGATTTTAGCTTCAAATATATTTCTACATATAAAGTGATACAAGAAAAATAGCTAAGTGGTTAGCAACAATTTTCTTTAAGCTAAAAACACACATTTTGGGCCAAAAATGTGAAAAATACAAAATTAAGGGCCCAAATTGACATTTCACAGATTCTAATGGTTGAAATGTGCCAAAACAGTTTCCATAAAACTATTTCTGGAATTATATTCAATTAGAGGATTAAAAACATAAATTTCAAGCTTATTGGGCTAAAAATGAAAATTCCGGCCCAAGGAGGCCCATTATGCGAATTTTTCTGTTTTGAAGGGCCAAAACTGTGAATTTCTGTAAAACAGTGGACTATAAGTGTCCCAAATCCTTTTCAAAGGTTTAAAATGCTTTTTAAATTTAAAAAGGACCAAAGTTGCAAAAATTTTCCAATTTGGGCCAAAATTGTCAAAATTGCGAAAAGAAGGGCTAAAACCGAGAAAAACTGCATTTTCAGGGACTTAAACTGTTTTCTATGAAAAATATGCTGGAAAATATTAATTTCAATAAATTTTGGTGTTAAAATGTCAAGAAAAATAGTTTAAGGACCAAACCGGGGAATATTACATAAAAAGGGTTGAAAATGTAAATTTTACAAATAATGAGGGGCTGAAAACAGAAATATTTCAAGGCTAATTCAATATGTACAATTTGATCAAATAATGACACCTCGACTATCAACGAAATACAACTCATTACAATACCAAAAGTCGTTGTTAAACGAATTGGCTCGGTCTCGAGCCAATGGAAATCTACAACTACTAACTCTTCGACACTACGAATCATACAAATAACGTTTGGTAATACATATACATACGAGTGTGCACAGACGTCTACGCACCATCTTCGGGCCCCAAAAGTGTAAAATCTTGCTTGTTGGGCCTAGCTAGCCCAATGACCTGATCTTAAGGCCCGAAGACACATATTTTCTACGAAGTGTTGAGTTTCACCGACTTGGCACAACGTAGAGTGACTTTCAATGGCTTGTACCACTGGTCCCCAAGGGTCCATGGTATTGCTAGAAGAGTCTGCATATTTTACGAGGCGGGTCGGGGACCCCTCGCACGCATATTTTCCCCAACCGGTTAATGGAGTCATCGGGGTCTTCGTGACCTCTTTCTCTTCGGATGTGGGACTACACCTTGTCCGGGCGATTGGATAACGCGATTAGTACTGACGACGCCTTCGGGAATCGTTAGTATATCTACAAACTGGGCGTTTGCGTAACGCGGGTTTGTAGTAAATAATCCTGCTCGAGAACCTTCCAACGTCGCCTGGGACTGACACTGCTATCTTCGTAATGGTTTCAACGCAACTTAATGGATTCCAAAGGAACTAGGGGAACATCGGGTTTTCCTAGGGTTTTCAATACGTACAGATTTGAAATGCATACATTTTCAATGAACATTTTTTTTACAAGTATAGAAACAAACAAGCATACCTATGGATCTTCACAAATGTTTTCAAAAGCTTACCTTTTCAGAAAATATCGGATTTTCTGGTGGTTTTTCAAACAATACAAATATTCGATTTCAAACACTACTTATGAACTCACCAACATTTCATATGTTGACGATTTTCCAAAATACTTGTATTCTCAGGGAACCAGTGAATCAAGGGAAATCATACTCAGTGACGGTTGCAGTTTATTTTTGTATGAATTGAACAAATTAATTTTTGGGGAATGTAATGTTTAAACAATGGATGATATGTAAACACTACTGGTTGTACTATGTTGATGAATGGTGACGAATGTTGTTATGTTTCATATATATTCAATGTTATGGTATTCAATTGAGTCACGACAGCCCCCGGACGTTTCCGCCGTCTGGTTCGGGGGTGTGACAGTAAACTCATGGTCTATCCATTCACTTCGAATTTTGGGGTTCCTAAACCATCCAAGCAAGTTCCTAGTCCATAAGTCATGCTAGATAGGGAGTTGGATCATCAAAACACCCTTTTTGGGGTGTTTACGGTTCTTGAATGGTTCTTGGGGATTTACTACCGTAAACCCATGAGTGTACGACAGTAAAATCATGGTTACTCTATCGTGTGGGACCCACTGGACCTACCCCTCCTTGGGGCATTGATCTTTGGAGATGGAGCAGACATCAGGGACAACGACCCCCGTTTGGCATGTCACGTGAGTTCTTTGACTTGAGGGACGGAGGACCGGCCGACCGAGCCCTACCGGTCATGGTGAGACGGTTACGGGACACCGGCGACCTTGCTCAGGACACTGCTGATCAAGTACGCCAGCTGTGGACTAGGGTCGAGCGTGCGGAACAGGAGACGCGTGACGTCCTCCGGGAGTTTCACCTGAGGCAGGTAAGGTGGGAATCTCGACTCCAGGATGTAGAACGCTTGGTGGCTCGTCTTCAGGGAGCGTCCACATCTTCGGCACCACCTCCTGACGCAGCTCATCGCGGTTAGGGATAGACCTATCGTAGTAGGATATTAGTAACTATGTTATGTACTCCGGCTCTATGTTTAAGTGACTACACTACTCATGGAGCCGCTATGCTGTCGGATTAGTGTTACTTATGTATGCTCTTACGAGCAAATTTTCTTGTACTAAACACGGATAATATTAATAAACTTTTGTGTGTTTTGCTATGATATTCTCAGTTGTTATATGTTGAGGCGTTATGATTGTATGCTTGATGATAGTAATGTTTAGGTTCGTACCCTACACCTAGTTAGTATGATCATAACCTCACCGAAACCACGTACACTCAACATCTTTCCGTTTCATGACAGAAAGATGCCTCGCCCAGCTACTCGCGGAAATCCCGAACCAACCCCGCCCGAAGTTGACTCCACTGCTTTCTAGGCAGCCGTGTCTGCTGCGGTCACGGCAGCTATGGCACAACTTCACCGAGGAAACAATGGAGGAGGCAATGGTCAAGGCTCCGGAAGTTCGAACAACGGGACGAACCAAGGGCTCACTAAAACGTGCACCTACAAGGATTTTGCGAACGCTAAACCCCGAACTTTCAACGGCACTGGGGGAGTGATCGCTCTAAAGCGATGGATTGAGAAGGTAGAGTCGGTGTTCGAGATATGCGAGTGCCCCGAGCAGATGAAGGTGAAGTTCGCGGCCTGCACTTTTGTGGACCAAGCACTCACTTGGTGGAATGGTCACATAGAAGCTATGACACTCCCTGTTGCCAACTCTATACCCTGGACAGAAATGAAAGAGATGTTGACGGCTGAGTACTGCCCCCGAGGTGAAATACAGAAGATGGAGCAGGAGCTGTGGAATCTCACGGTGCAGAATGGGAACATCGATGCTTACATATCGAGATTCAGCGAACTATCCCTGTTGTGCCCGGGTATGATCACATCAGAGGGAAAGAAGATTGAACGATTCATCTGGGGACTGACATCCCCCATTCAAGGGAATGTGATAGCTGCTAACCCTGAAACGTTTGACAGCGCGAAGAGATTGGCAAAGAGGCTATATGATCATAACCACAAAAGGGCGAAAAACCAGTGGAGACCGAGAAGAAGAAGGAGGGGGATGGTAAGAAGGGATGGAACCACAAAAGAAAGGGGCGTCAGGGCCCCGAGACCTCAAAAAGGCAACAAACAGTGGCAGTTAACGCTGTTACTGCGCCGGTTCCAGTCACCTCACATGCTCCAGCCTCAGCTGCTTCAAATGCTTCAAGACCCTATTCCGGTAGCGCTCCCAAGTGCAATAAGTGCAGTTTCCATCATCATGGAGAATGTAAGGAGTTCCATTGCACCAGTTGCAACCGAAGGGGACACACTGCGAAGTTCTGCAGGACTTATCCTTCTCAGAACCAGAGTCAGGGAAACAACCAGAACAACAACAACAACCACCGCAACATCAACAACACCAATGCCGGCGGCAACAACGTAGGGCCTAGCCACACCTGTTTCGGGTGTGGAAGGACGGGACATTTCCGTCGAGATTGCCCTAACAACAACAACAACTCAGGAAACAGAGGAACAGGAAGAATGCTGACTATGGGTCAGAGTGATGCAGTTCAAGATCCCGCAGTTGTGACCGGTACGTTTCTCCTAAACCACACTTATGCATGCATCTTATTTGATACCGGAGCGGAGCGAAGTTTCGTAAGCGAAAAGTTTAAACATTTACTAAAACAACAACCCCAGAAGCTAAATGAAACCTATACGGTGGAAATGGCCAATGGGAAAACCGAATCCACTAGGGAGATCTACATCGGATGTACCCTAACCCTTAACCAGCACGTCTTTCGAATAGACCTAATGCCAGTATCAATTAGGAGTTTTGATGTGATTATCGGCATGGATTGGTTAAGCCCCCACCATGCTGAGATTATGTGCCACGAGAAGGCCGTTCGCCTTCGTCTCCCAAATCACGAAACCCTAGTAATTTACGGAGACAAACCCAGTACGAATCTCCGCCTCATCTCGTGCATCAAAGCGCAAAAACACTTGCGAAAGAACAATTTGGCGTTCTTGGCTCACATAGTGGACAAGACCAAAGAAGAAACTAACATCCAAGACATTCCGGTAGCGTGTGAATTTCCGGACGTGTTTCCCGAAGATCTTCCAGGAGTACCCCCAGAGAGACAGGTTGAATTCCGAATCGACCTCGTTCCAGGAGCAACTCCCCTCGCTAAATCACCATATCGGTTGGCACCTGCTGAAATGCAGGAATTATCCAGCCAACTCAGTGAGCTTCTGGACAAGGGATTTATCCGACCTAGCTACTCGCCATGGGGAGCTCCGGTGCTCTTTGTCAAAAAGAAGGATGGATCTTTCAGAATGTGCATCGATTACAGAGAGTCAAACAAACTCACTGTCAAAGACCGCTACCCACTCCCGCGAATCGATGATCTATTCGACCAGCTCCAAGGAGCTAGCTATTTTTCTAAAATAGACTTACGATCCGGATACCACCAACTCAAGGTCCGAGAAGAGGATATTCCAAAAACCGCTTTTCGAACCCGCTATGGACATTATGAATTCGTTGTAATGCCCTTCGGTCTAACAAATGCACCTGCCGCATTTATGGACCTAATGAATCGAATCTGTCGACCGTTCCTGGACAACTTCGTCATTGTGTTTATCGATGACATCCTCGTCTATTCTCGAAGCAAAGAGGAGCATGGCCGTCATCTCCGACAAATTTTAGAGACTCTGCGCACGGAAAAGCTTTACGCCAAACTCTCCAAGTGCGAGTTCTGGCTTCGGAGTGTGAATTTCTTAGGCCACGTAGTTAGCCAAGATGGAATTCATGTGGATCCCTCTAAGGTCAAAGCTGTGGAAGGATGGGCAACTCCGACTACGCCCACAGAAATTCGTCAGTTCTTAGGCCTAGCAGGGTACTATAGGAGATTCATCCAGAACTTCTCTAAGATCGCCAAGCCGCTTACCTTGCTTACGCAAAAGGGCGTGCCATTCAAGTGGACAGACCGACAAGAGATTGCGTTTCGAACCTTGAAGCAAGCTCTTTGCAGCGCTCCTGTACTATCTCTACCTGAAGGAACGGAAGATTTTGTAGTTTACTGTGACGCGTCAAATCAAGGCTTAGGTTGCGTTCTCATGCAACGTGGAAGAGTGATAGCATATGCGTCCCGTCAACTAAAGACGCACGAAGTAAATTACACGACCCATGACCTAGAACTGGGAGCCGTGGTCTTCGCCCTAAAAATTTGGAGGCACTACCTGTACGGTACCAAGTGCACCATCTTCACAGACCACAAGAGCCTCCAGCACATCTTGAATCAGAAGGAGCTGAACATGAGACAACGAAGATGGGTGGAGTTGTTAAACGACTACGAATGCGAGATCAAGTACCATCCAGGCAAGGCCAACGTGGTAGCTGACGCATTAAGTCGGAAGGAGTACACAAATCGCCGTACGAAAACGCACTCGATAACCATTCAGTCTCATCTGACCACTCAAATTGCATCAGTCCAGGCAGAGGCTATGAAAGCGGAAAATAGAACTAGCGAGGCATTGCGCGGAATGGAGAAGAACCTGGAAGTCAAAGAGAATGGGGTATACTACTTCATGAACCGTATTTGGGTTCCAAAAATCGGAGGATTCAGAAAGACCGTTATGAAGGAAGCCCACAAGACACGATACTCCATTCATCCTGGTTCGGACAAGATGTATTTGGACATTAAGCAGCACTATTGGTGGCCTAACATGAAGGCGGAAATCGCGACTTATGTTAGTAAGTGCCTTACGTGTGCCAAAGTGAAAGTGGAGTACCAGAAACCTTCCGGGTTGTTGCAACAACCGGCAATCCCTGAGTGGAAATGGGAGGGGATTTCTATGGACTTCGTGACCAAGCTGCCCAAGACGTCGGACGGATTGGACACCATATGGGTAATAATCGACCGACTGACGAAATCTGCCCATTTCCTGCCAATCAAAGAGTCCTACAAGATGGAGAGGCTGACGCGTTTGTACCTACGAGAGATTGTAAGACTTCATGGAGTGCCAAAATCTATCATCTCGGATAGGGACAGTAGGTTCACGTCACGCTTTTGGCAGTCGCTCCACAAGGCCATGGGAACTCATCTTGATATGAGCACCGCGTATCACCCACAAACGGACGGTCAAAGCGAACGAACCATTCAGACGCTTGAAGACATGCTTCGTGCATGCGTGACAGACTTCGGAAAGTCTTGGGATACCCACCTACCGTTGATCGAGTTTTCATATAACAATAGTTATCATTCGAGCATTAAGGTGGCCCCTTTCGAAGCACTGTACGGGCGTAAATGTAGATCACCGTTATGTTGGGCTGAAGTAGGTGACACACAGCTAGCAAGAACACATACGTCGAATAGGGCAATGACAGGAGCGGAAATCATTCGCGAGACCACAGAAAAGATTGTCCAGATCAAAGCTCGATTACAGGCATCGCGTGACCGGCAAAAGAGCTACGCTGATAAACGGCGAAAGCCCTTAGAATTCCAGGTCGGTGATCGAGTATTGTTGAAGGTCTCACCCTGGAAAGGAGTTATACGTTTCGGAAAACGAGGAAAGCTAAACCCACGGTACATTGGACCTTTCGAAATCGTCGCCCGAATAGGTCCGGTAGCCTACAGACTACAACTACCCACGGAGCTAAACGGTGTACACCCCGTGTTTCATGTTTCTAATCTGAAAAAGTGCCTATCAGATGAAACTCTTGTCATTCCTCTTGACGAAATCGAAATCAATGAGAATCTCCTGTTCGTCGAAGAACCAATCGAAATCATGGACAGGGAGGTGAAGCGTACTAAACAAAGTCGCATCCCGATCGTGAAGGTACGGTGGAACGCAAAGCGTGGGCCAGAATTCACGTGGGAACGCGAAGATCAAATGAAGCAGAAGTACCCTCACCTATTCTAGCAATTCTCAAATCTAGCTTTCAAACAGAATTTCGGGACGAAATTCCCTCTAACGGGGGGATGATGTCACAACTGTAAATTTTGAGCCATGTAATCTATACATTCAAGTTAATGTGAATCAAAAACTTCAATCAAATACAACATGCTAGGACTACAAATAGTCATCAAACAATTGGAGACCCTAGAAGTTCTTGTTAAGTCTAATTTAGGCTAGAACTTCCTTATTGGATCCAAATGAGCCAATAAGCTTCCAATTAGACTATCATGGGCTTAGAACCCTAATTGGGCTCTAATTGGACCCACACTTATTTATTTTAACATTTTGGGCCATATTGGGCCTAGAATTAAATAAATTAAAAGCCTTGATACATGAATAACCTAAACTAGTCCAATAAAAATATAAAAATCCTACTACATTCTTTTAGACTAAAAACATACCTAAGGCTAACTCTAATATTGGGCTTAGGAGCAAAAGGCCCAAATTTCTTTTTTTTCCTCCATGTTTCGGCCCAATACCCAAGCCCAAGAGGATTTGAAGATAGTTGACTTAAGTGTGCCACCTCATTAATATCCAAAGGATATCCATGCAATATTTCCCATTCCTCCATGCACATCACTTCAAAATCACTTCTCCCTTCTCTCCTCTCTCACTCTCGGCCATACACACTTACACACACCAAAAATCTCTCAAACACTCTCTAGATCACTCAAGAACATCTCTTCCCCTCCATCCAAAATCTCGAAAATTTGGAAGCATTCAAGAGGAAATCTCCACAATATTCTTCATCTAAGGTAAGATCATGCATAGATCTATGGTTTAAATTCTTTTGTTATCAAAATCCTTTCCTAACCTATGCAAAAATCGTGATCTTACACCCTAGAACCATCTCAAAACTCAAGATCTTCATCAAAGGGAGCCAAGGCCAAAAACACCTCATTTTTCTTCCATCTTTTCTTCCAAAAACCGAAACTACACCCAAGGTGAGATTCATACCCCTATTTTCTGTTTTTATGAGTTTTGTGGGGGGGGGGGGGGAATACAAGTGAAAGTGTAGATCTATATGTGTTTGTATGCCTTGTATGATTTCCATGCTTATATGTATGCTTATATGTGTTTTAATGTTGGATCTAGCCATTAAACCCCTCAAAACCGAGATATAACTTATGTTTTATGATTTTAGCTTCAAATATATTTCTACATATAAAGTGATACAAGAAAAATAGCTAAGTGGTTAGCAACAATTTTCTTTAAGCTAAAAACACACATTTTGGGCCAAAAATGTGAAAAATACAAAATTAAGGGCCCAAATTGACCTTTCACAGATTCTGATGGTTGAAATGTGCCAAAACAGTTTCCATAAAACTATTTCTGGAATTATATTCAATTAGAGGATTAAAAACATAAATTTCAAGCTTATTGGGCTAAAAATGAAAATTTCGGCCCAAGGAGGCCCATTATGCGAATTTTTCTGTTTTGAAGGGCCAAAACTGTGAATTTCTGTAAAACAGTGGACTATAAGTGTCCCAAATCCTTTTCAAAGGTTTAAAATGCTTTTTAAATTTAAAAAGGACCAAAGTTGCAAAAATTTTCCAATTTGGGCCAAAATTGTCAAAATTGCGAAAAGAAGGGCTAAAACCGAGAAAAACTGCATTTTCAGGGACTTAAACTGTTTTCTATGAAAAATATGCTGGAAAATATTAATTTCAATAAATTTTGGTGTTAAAATGTCAAGAAAAATAGTTTAAGGACCAAACCGGGGAATATTACATAAAAAGGGTTGAAAATGTAAATTTTACAAATAATGAGGGGCTGAAAACAGAAATATTTCAAGGCTAATTCAATATGTACAATTTGATCAAATAATGACACCTCGACTATCAACGAAATACAACTCATTACAATACCAAAAGTCGTTGTTAAACGAATTGGCTCGGTCTCGAGCCAATGGAAATCTACAACTACTAACTCTTCGACACTACGAATCATACAAATAACGTTTGGTAATACATATACATACGAGTGTGCACAGACGTCTACGCACCATCTTCGGGCCCCAAAAGTGTAAAATCTTGCTTGTTGGGCCTAGCTAGCCCAATGACCTGATCTTAAGGCCCGAAGACACATATTTTCTACGAAGTGTTGAGTTTCACCGACTTGGCACAACGTAGAGTGACTTTCAATGGCTTGTACCACTGGTCCCCAAGGGTCCATGGTATTGCTAGAAGAGTCTGCATATTTTACGAGGCGGGTCGGGGACCCCTCGCACGCATATTTTCCCCAACCGGTTAATGGAGTCATCGGGGTCTTCGTGACCTCTTTCTCTTCGGATGTGGGACTACACCTTGTCCGGGCGATTGGATAACGCGATTAGTACTGACGACGCCTTCGGGAATCGTTAGTATATCTACAAACTGGGCGTTTGCGTAACGCGGGTTTGTAGTAAATAATCCTGCTCGAGAACCTTCCAACGTCGCCTGGGACTGACACTGCTATCTTCGTAATGGTTTCAACGCAACTTAATGGATTCCAAAGGAACTAGGGGAACATCGGGTTTTCCTAGGGTTTTCAATACGTACAGATTTGAAATGCATACATTTTCAATGAACATTTTTTTTACAAGTATAGAAACAAACAAGCATACCTATGGATCTTCACAAATGTTTTCAAAAGCTTACCTTTTCAGAAAATATCGGATTTTCTGGTGGTTTTTCAAACAATACAAATATTCGATTTCAAACACTACTTATGAACTCACCAACATTTCATATGTTGACGATTTTCCAAAATACTTGTATTCTCAGGGAACCAGTGAATCAAGGGAAATCATACTCAGTGACGGTTGCAGTTTATTTTTGTATGAATTGAACAAATTAATTTTTGGGGAATGTAATGTTTAAACAATGGATGATATGTAAACACTACTGGTTGTACTATGTTGATGAATGGTGACGAATGTTGTTATGTTTCATATATATTCAATGTTATGGTATTCAATTGAGTCACGACAGCCCCCGGACGTTTCCGCCGTCTGGTTCGGGGGTGTGACAGTAAACTCATGGTCTATCCATTCACTTCGAATTTTGGGGTTCCTAAACCATCCAAGCAAGTTCCTAGTCCATAAGTCATGCTAGATAGGGAGTTGGATCATCAAAACACCCTTTTTGGGGTGTTTACGGTTCTTGAATGGTTCTTGGGGATTTACTACCGTAAACCCATGAGTGTACGACAGTAAAATCATGGTTACTCTATCCATTTCGTGATTTGGGGTCCTTAGGTCATTTATGCAAGTTTCTAAGTCCATATCCAAGCATTGAGAGGGTTTTGGGGCACCAAAACCCCTTTGTTGGGTGTTTACGGTTCATGAATGTTCATGGACTGTAAACTCATGTTTACCTCCTTAAAGGCAGGATTTTGGGTTTCTAATTTCATGCATGCAAAATTCCAAGTCATAGACAAGCATTAGAAGGGTTTTGGACACTTTGGCAGACCCCATGGTCAACGAGAGATCGCGCCAGTTCCTTGGCGCTGTCGAACGTCGTGGGTTTGGAGGCTAGCACACTTCCTCGAAGCTGGGGTAACAGTCCCCAAATATACCTTCCACCTTTTGGCTTTCCAGATTCATCATTCCTGGGCAAAGTATTATCAAGTTACTGAATCTATTTGTATAGCCTGTGATGTCCGAGCCCACCATCGTAAGGCCCCAAAGCTCCTGTTCGAGCTTCTGAATCTTGCCTCTTGGGCAGTACTATCGTAGGAGCATTTGTTTTAGGTTTTCCCAACCCATGGAGTTCTCCACCACCAAGGTTAGTGACTTGACGTGGCCGTTCCACCACGTTAGGGCTCGTTCGGAGAAAGTACAGGCGGCAAATTTTACTTTGCTTTCTTTGGGGAACGCGCATATTTCGAACACAGCTTCCGTTTTCTCTATCCATTGGGATAGATCCATCACTCCCTAGTCCCATTAAAGGGGATGGGTTTGCTGTTGGATAAGTCTTTGTAAGTACATTCCCCGGAATGCCCTTGGCTTTGGCCATTTGTAAAGCTGTTTATTCCTCCTCCTGACCCGTTGTTACTCATTTGTGCCATTGCTATGGTTACGGCGGCTGTTACAGCAGCCTAAAAAATAGTTGCATCCATAGTTGGAGGGGGTGGTGGAGGTAGTGTTGGAGTTGTGTTTCTGCGTGCTGATCTACGGGGAGGCATGTTCTGGTAAAGAAATAGCAATGAAGACTATAAGTTTTTAGAGATTTCACAATCGTGCACTAGAGGGTTAGTTATATCTATAAAAACTGCCTCATCCCCAGCTGTATTCACTTCTTATTCTTCTTCTTCTTCTGTTCGTCATCGCCGCGTCTCAGCTTCGTTGGCGTCGCCATGACTGTCGCCGTTATGCCACTCGTGGTGTTGCTGCTGTCGTTATGCACTACCGCTGGTGGTTGTGTCTAGAATCTCGAGGAAGGGTTTGCTGTGTGAGTTGATTGACTGGGAACCAACAAAAAAACCACCACCACCATCGTAAGGTGGTGGCTGCCATCATAAAATCATCACTACCGCCGCCTTACGCCATCAAATGGGTGGTTGGCTTCCCTTTCTGGGCTGAAGGCTTGATGATGTGTGTGTTCAGTTGATGTGTGTGTAGGTGTTTGGTTGGAGTTCTCGGAAAAGGCATCACCACCACCATAGGATGGTGGCTGCCGCCATGTGCCGCCTTGTGTGTGTTTATCTTATTGGGTGGGTGTATTTTATTGGGTGGGTGCCGCCATTATGTGATATTAGGCCTTCATGATTATGTGATATTGGGCCATTAGAATGTCGAATGTTGGACTGGACTAAATGGTTGGGCCTTATGGTAAGACCTTGTAAAGGTTTGGGCCCAATTTGGAAAATTAGGTCATATGTTGGGCTTTGACTCATAGTTTGACCTTTGGGCCTATGGATTGGGCCTTGGGCTTGAATAAAGCTAACCTTGGGGTAATGTAGTAATTATCCAAGTATGTATTTATGGTTATGTGTTGGGACCCAATTATTAATTGGGTGTTATTTTGGTGTTGACAGTTTGGGAATCTGTCATTCAACAATGTGGGGGTATGTCTACGGGACTTCAATAGTGTGAGGTGAGTTACCTTCCAATAGCGGTGGGTCTATGGCCACAATGTCGGCCCACCAGTAGGAGTTGTATGTTAGATGATTGTCTTTGTGATATTCATATAGGTTTGCTGCTACTTGATATGTTTTATGTTCTAGCATGATATGATGTTACATGATAGTGATGGTGGGGGTGAAATAGTCCCCGGTTACTGGTCGATAGGACCGAAGGGGTAGATTAGTACCCAACTATGCTAGACAGATTATGATATATGTGTTATGTTATTATGTGGTAGTGGTAGGGGTGAAATAGTCCCCGGTTACCGGTTGAAATATATCGAAGGGGAGGCCAACACCCTGATATGCTAGGCAGTTACCGGTTGAAAGATACCGAAGGGGAGGCCATCACCTAGATATGCTAGGAAGTTACCAGTTGAAAGATACCGAAGGGGAGGCCAACACCCATATATGCTAGGCATTATGTGTTTATATAGTATGTGGTATGATGGGGGAACTCACTAAGCTTCGTGCTTATAGTTTTCAGTTTTGGTTTTAGGTACTTCGTTTTTAAAAGAAAGGAGTCGGCTCAATCGCATCGCATCACATTATGGTTTTCTGCACATGAGATCTTTGGGATTAGACTCTGATATCGTTTATGATAACATGTTTTTGTTATTTCTACTTTGGTTTTGACATGACATGATATTATGGATGCTTTCTTATACTTTTGGTTTTATAATAACTTATTTAAAAATGAAATTTTGGCCTTGAATTTTGGGATGTTACACCTTCCTTGGACTCGTCGAGTCCTTCCTTTACAGAACCGGGACATTTGCTCATAACTCGCTGAGTTTCTCCTTGGAATCGTCGAGTTCTTCAACCTTCAAGTCCAAAAACTATGTCCAACTCACTGAGTCGTCTCCTAGAATCAACGAGCTCACTCAGAACCAGAAAAGGTTGGGGGACCACGACCCGACTCACCGAGTCGCAAACAACTCGTCGAGTCCCCCATATACTAAATCTATACAGTTGATTTTAGTCGGGCTTAATGCATCCAAAACACAGATATGGTCTTCTAGGGTCGATATAACACGTAAAGTTACAAACTTTACGTTCATTCATAGGTTAAATAGCTTGCAAAGCCCTAAAAGGTGGTCTACAAGATGCATAGGACTCCCATGGCCATAAAGTTGGCACCTTTATGCCATGGAGTCCCTCTCAGGCTCTGGATATGAAGTTACAACCCCATGATACACTTAAATCTCGAAGATGACTTCAATATGGCCTAAAAAGGGTAAAAGACTACCCTAAATGAAGATCTAAGAAATGGAAGATCAAGGTGTAAGCTTTATACCTCAAATGAGTCCAAAATACATCTTGAACTCTAGATCTACTGACTTCCTCTTGAATCCCTAGCCTTTTCCTTCCTTCTTCAAGCTTCAAATCACTAAAAACACACAATAATGACTCAAGAACACTCAAAATGGATTAGGGTTTCGTGAATAAGACTTGGAGGTGATGGAGGATGGAGTTGAGGCCATTTAAGGTGTTTAAATAGGGTGCAAACCCTGAAAATTAGGGTTTCACTCTAGCATCCCTACTCGTCGAGTCGAGTCTCTCGACTCGTTGAGTAGGTGACTTAAATCCCGCGTCCAAAACCATTCCTACTCGACGAGTTTGGGGCCTCCAACTCGTTGAGTCCCTTCATAAAGATGAATAAATTTATTTAAAATATTACAACCAACGCCTGCCCACTAGCTTTGGTTATCTTTTAGTGGAGTGATGTCATAGGGACTGTATATAGTTGTGTAAGATAGACTTCGGACTCTTGATCTAGGCTTTCTTGCATGTTCCTTGTTTGGTTGTGGCTCTAGAGCCGGATCATCTATCCGGGTGTCTATCTCACCTCTTAGTATATATGGTTATGCATTCTTTGGATAGTTGGTATTCAGTATGCTACTGTACTGTAGTGATCTGTTAGATTTGTATCCTAGTATATAGGATGTTGTTGTGCTATAGTGATTTGCTAGTTATGTTTATATATCCTTACATGATAGGATGTTGTAGTAGTGGTATACTTGTTATCATCTAGTGTAGTGCCTTACGGGCCGTATGTAGTCATGTAGGATAGCCTGAGAACTCTTGATCTAGGCTTTCTTTTATGTTCCTTGTTTGATTGTGGCTCTAGAGTATGATCATCTGTTCGGGTGGCTATCTCACCTCTGGTTACTTATGGTTACACATTTCATGGAGGTTAGTTGGTAGTGATACAATATGCTGTGAGAGGACTAGTAGGCGGTAGTGAGATGTATGATTGTTGTTGGCTTGTATTATGTGCCTACTTGATCCTTGATTGTTTATATGTTGACATATGGTACTAGTGAGTTGAGGTGATCCTGCTTTATGTTGTAGGCCAAGATACCCGGTGCAGGCGGGCTGTAAGTCGTAAGCACGAAGGCTTGGGAAGAGCGGTTGGGTTGAGGTCGTAGGCTAACAAACCTTGGGTATTCCAGCCAGATGGCTGATTGGACCCGTTACATGTTGGCATTCCAGTTCGAGGATTGATTGGGTCTAATCTGATGATTGTGGGTCGTTATGCAAGCTTGTATGTTTATTGTATGAGACATTTTGGGGGAAACTCACCAAGCTTTGTGCTTACCCAGTTGTTTATATTTTTTAGGTTTTATCAATGTTCGTGGGAAGGCGAAGGCAAGACTGTACACACTCATCATAAACATTGAGGATTTCGTGTTTCTTATATTACTTTGATTTTCAATAAATGTATTTTGAAATAAATGGTTTTCTTAATAATGAATTTATAATTGGGAAGTTTTATCTTAATAAAAATGAAAATTTTTTATTGTTAAAATGGGACGCTAAAACCACCCCTCTACCACCACTCCCAACACCACCCGCTCTTTCTTATAAAATCTTTAAAAAACAAACAACGTAATTTTTGGTCCATATCTTATATTGTAAAAATAGAAAAAGACAAAAAAAGAAAAACATTTTATCACTTAAAAACAAACAAAAATTAGAACAAAAAAAAAAAGAATTTAGACTTTGGCAAATCAATTTGCAAAGTGACCATTTTTGTACTTCCTCTAAATTTTAATTTGTCTTGTATATATAATATTTTTATTTTCTGTTAAAATACAAGATAATGTGTTTTTGCAGTCTGTAAGTGGTTTGTGGGTATTATTTTACATATTGAAAACTAGGTGTGAGACTCATGTATTACATGAGTTTATTTAAAAAAATATATATGAAATTTTAAAAATTTGAAAAGTTTGAATTTATAAGAAAAATGAAAAAAAATTTGAATTATTAAAATTCTTGAGACTTTAATATATTGAATACATTACATATATAAACATTTTCTAATAAATACCTTATAAATATATATATATATATATATATATATATATATATATATATATATATATATATATATATATATAACCTTAAATATTAAATGTGAAATTTTAATTTAATAAAATAAAAAATACAATAAAATAACAAGTGGAAAATAAAAAATTTAAAAATTTTAAAAAATATTTAAATTTTAAAAAATATCATGTGTCCAAATAAAGGAGAAAATGACTTACTTAAAAAATAAATAAATAAATAAATAAAAAATCCCTTCATTTATTATAGACAAAATTGCAAAAATGGTCCTTATGGTTGGCAAATTTATACGCTTTTGGTCCAAAACGAAACTTTGGTGCACCACTGGTCCAAAATTGGATTTTTTTATTGTTTTTGGTCCCTCACACTAACTTCCATCCATATATGTCGTTAGCTGCAATAAAGACAAGGGTATTTTCATCTTTCCACCTATTGGTTTTAAATACTAAATTGCAGGGACCATTTTTGTAAAAAACTTGAGCTCAATAGAAAGCCTAATAAGATCTTCCCTCTTATCCAACATCCAACTACACATGAACACCATATCTCTATGCGATTCCCCTCTCTTCACCTCCATATGTATAGATCCCTTCTTTCTGTTTCAATTATGCCATCCACAACCATCTACTGATCTACCTGCTAAAACAATGGAACAACAAAAGAGAAGGTCAGTTTCGACCCATCCCACCATTTCCTCTTATATCTTTCCAGCCATCATCATAATTCTGTTCCTCATTCATCTTCCGCTGAACAAACTCCAACTCAGAATATTTCCCTGCATCATCAAAACCATTTCATCATCCTCCATCCTCACCAAACCAATTCTCCAATTGAAATCAACACAACAATAATTTGCCATCTGATATCTGATTTCAACAAATCAAGAAAAAACCTACAAAATCCTCATATTCCAAAACCAATTCAACGTCAATTAACAAAAGAATATGTGACTCGATCTATCCTCAAGAATATCTGAAAATCAATGAAGCATCAAAATGAAATCGTTATTTCTATTAATTTGTTCTAACGCACTTTCAGAAAAAAAAATTATCATCCATCGACTTACAGTAAAATGCTTCAATTTCCGTTAGAGAAACTCAAATCGATTCATGAATAGATGAGAGAAATTCAAATCGAGTCATTCAGAGAAACAATTTCAATGATTTAACTAAATGCTACTCACAACGACTAGTATTTGGATATCAACTCAACACAAAGTCGTTTGAAGGCTTAGATTTGTGATTTTTTTTGGGTTATTCAACAAATTAACTAAGGAGTTCGAACAATTAAGCCATGCCAACAGACTCTATATCGGTGCTTGCCAAAGAACCTTTGCTGCTAGGGAAAAGGAAGGGCGCTGGAAGTGGTTGTGGGTTTCATTGACGGCTGGTTGTGGTAAATTAGGGCATTCTGACATCTTCATACGTAGGTAAAATTACAGAATTTGGGTTGCTTCATAGATGTTTGTCAAAAATTGAATAAGGGTAAGCAAAATTACATTGACGGTGGGGACGAATATGTTCGGCGATGGAGAGGTGAAGTAGACGGGGGTGAGTCAAGGTGACATCAATGCTATGGCGGCAGAGGTGGGTAGTGTGGGATAACCACCGTCATCGGAAAGGAGGGATTAGCGATGCTAGGGAATAGGAATGACGAAGGAAGTGGCATGGAGTTATGGATGGTGGTGGTAGCTGATAACGAGTGATGGAGGCGGAGAACAAGTGGAAGGACGAAAATACCCTCCTCTTTTTTGTACATAAAGGTGGTTTCCAACGGACGTTACTTTGAGGGACCAAAAACAATAGAAAATTTCAATTATGGACTAGTGGTGCACCAATGTATCGTTTTGGACCAAAATCGTATAAATTTGCCAACCATAGGGACCATTTTTGCAATTTTGTCTTTATTATACTAAACTAGACTAGACTAGATATCCGTTGACTTCATCTTCCATCCTGTAGATCCATTTCAATCGCTTCCGATTCTTGATCCAGTATTATGGCTTCTCCTGGAGCTTATAACGTTTTCCTAAGCTTTAGAGGCGAAGATACTCGTCATTCTTTTACTGATCATCTTTATGAGGCATTAAAGCGAGCAGGAATTAGTACATTTAGGGATGACGAAGAAATCAAAAGAGGCGAAGAACTACAGCAGGAGATCGAGAGAGTTATTAAAGAATGTAGGGCTTCAGTAGTTGTATTCTCAGAGAAGTATGGTACTTCAACTTGGTGCCTCGATGAGCTTGCATTGATCCTTCAACAAAGGAGGGAGTGCAATCACTTCGTTCTACCTGTTTTTTATCACGTCGATCCTTCCGATGTGAGGAAACAAAGTAACACTTTTTCTATCGAAGTCAAAGCATGTTCAAGGTGGACAGATGACAACGTGAACCTGTGGAAGAAAGCTCTTACAGAGGTTGCGGATTTGGCCGGCATGGTTTTGTGTGGGTATGCCCGCCTCTTTATCTCCTGTAATTTTAGATTTAAATTTTATGCCATGAATTTGTTTATTTTCTCATGTTGTTTCAGGTCTGAAGCAAAGTTTCTGAAGGAAATTGTTGACATCATATACAATAAATTGGATCGAAAAGAAGTTAATCTTCCACCCAATATAACAGGTATTGCCACTCGATATGGGGAGATCAGTTCATGGTTAAACAAACCCAATGTTGAATTTTTAGCAATTTGTGGCATGGGTGGAAGTGGCAAGACAACTCTGGCCAAATATATCTACAATTCAAATTGGAAAACTTATGAAAACATGAGTTTTATTGAAGGCATTAGCCACATATGTGAAGGGCCTGATGGTTTGCGTATGCTACAAGAACAACTTCTCAAAGGTATTTTAGGAGGCAAGAAGAGGAAAATACCTAGTGTTTTTGAAGGTACATGGGAGATTCAGGAGGCCTTACAAACAAAAAGGTCGCTTATTGTTCTTGATGACATTGCTGAAGATAGTCAGTTAGTTGCTTTACTTGGAACTGGGGAGATTAATGCACAAAGCAAGATTATCATAACAACAACCAGGGAAAATACAGAGAATTGGTTTAAGTCCACAAATTGGAGGTGTCAAGATTATAAAATGACATTATTGAATGATGATGAATCGTTAGAGCTTTTAAGTCGCCATGCCTTTGGTTCCAAAGCTCCTAAGGAAGGTTTCGAGGAGCTTGCAGTTCAAGCAGTAGAATATTGTGAAGGAAATCCTTTGGCTCTTGAAGTATTGGCTTCTTCTCTATCCAATAACAATACCATCTTACATTGGAAAAGCCAATTGAAATTACTGGAAAAAGATATTCATTCTAGAATTCAGAATGTTCTTATGATGAGCTACAAGTCATTGTCATTCGACTCAGAAAAAGAGTTGTTTTTGCATATCGCTTGTTTCTTTGTTGGCAAAGATATGGATTACGTGGTAAAGATATTGGAGCATGATTACTCTGCATTATCTGGGATCAAAAGCCTATCCAACAGATGCCTTCTTTTTGTTTCACCAAACAACAAACTCATGATGCATCGATTGCTCCAAGAGTTGGGGAAAAACATAGTTCGTCAAGAATCAAAATTCCCTGCAAAACGTAGTAGAGTCTGGCTTAGTAGCGACTCTTATAAGATATTGATTCACGGAGAGGTATAGATTCTTTTTTATATGTATGTTTAATTAATCCTATACTTTCATGCCCTTCTGTTTCATTTAATTCTACAATTTATCCATTTTTCCTTTTAGGGTTCAGAAACTATGGAAGGTTTAGCACTTGACATGCAAATGCTAGAGGAACAGAAGTTTGCCTTCAAGGTAATATTGTGTGTGTGTACATATCAACATATGTATATTTAAACACACACGTACACATATCTATTTCTGGATCTGATAGTAAGCTACTAAGCTTGCTATATCTCTTCTGTTCTTCTAAATCTGCAGTCATCAAACCTCAAGACAGATGCACTTCAAAAGATGGATAATCTAAAATTGCTCCAACTAAACATTGGGCCGCTCTCTGGTTCCTACGAGAATTTTTCAAAAGACTTGAGATGGCTATGCTGGCTTGGGTCCCACTTAAGAACCATACCCTCTGACTTATTCATGGGAAACTTGGTGGCTCTAGATATGAGCTATAGCAGCTTGGAAGTATTTGAACCACCCATGGTAGGGAATCCAATATCCTCTTTAATTTAGTAATGGTCTTTATGCAGACATCAAGTGCTACATTAATTAATCTTGTTATTGCTTTTGCAACAGGTTCTTCAGTCACTCCAGATTCTGAATCTTACAGGATCACACAATCTGATTCAAATCCGCAACATGTCCATGATCCCTCATCTGGAGACTTTTATTCTTTGGAACTGTCAGAATCTGGTTAGTGTTTGTGAAAGCATTGGAGACCTGAAAAGTCTTGTACTACTGAACATGACAGGGTGTAAAAACCTGTGCATGAGTGAGAAAACAGATCAGTTACTAGGTCTAGAAGCTTCTACCTCTGGTGGAGAAGTTGCAGAACAGCCTAATTTTTTCTTCCCACGTTCGTTACACCGGTTATTCCTCAAGGACTGCAATCTTGACTGTACTGATTCTTTTCCTCTGAGTTTTAGTGATCAACCATCTTTGCAGTACTTGAATTTAGGCAATAGTTTATTTGAGTTTCTGCCTTGTTATGATCATCTTAAAAATCTTCGGGTCCTTGACTTGAGTTTATGCTCAAGGCTTAAACGGCTTCTGTGTCTCCCAAGTACACTTGCAGAATTGTATATTTACTATTGTACATCACTGGAGGAAATAAGTTTCCAATCACATCGATTCACGTTGCAAGAGTTTGGCTATGAAGGCTGTATTAGTTTATGTGAAATTGAAGGCTTTATCAAATTGGTGCCTGTAGCCAAACTTGGAGAAATTGATTTGGGACATATGAAGTGGCTAAAAGAATATCAAAATCATGAGGTGAACCTGATTGGTGATGATGAGCTCACCAAAGGCAGAAGTTCGTGTGTCCAGGTACGTTATTTGTTTCTCAAACATAATGTTGGAGAAAGACATGCATTTAAGACAGGAAGATAGGAGGAGAATTCTAATCCAGAAAACGTAAAGTTCCTTTTATTAATCACAAAACAACCACTAATATAGATACAATATATATGTATGTATGTATGATATAACCATTATATATAACTCCTTTTGAACTGTCGCAACCCTTGAGAATTAACTACCAATTTGTAACCGTTATTCCCTCACAAAAAACTGGTTCTATCTATGTGCCATAACTGCTAACTAACTTAACTTCTACAATAATGACGTCCAGTTTTACATTCTTCAACACATACCACCTACAAACTGATTATATGTAACTGAATTATTGTGCTTTTGCATGGCGCAGATGCTGTATGAATTCAATATAATGAGCACATCTCTGCCAGACATGAAGTATCCAAACATTAAGCCTACATATGTATCTGAGTTATCATCTTTCTCCTTTGAGGTGCCTCCGCCTCCCAAGAATAGAAGTCTCAAAGGACTTGATGTGACTTTCAAATATACAATATCAAGTGATGATGATTGGGTATGGTTCTGTAAGATCAGTACAACCAATGGTGTTGATTTGATGTACAACCCCAAAGTCTTTGGCAAACCTGAATCTGGTGAAGTTGGTATATGGTTGAGCTATTGGCCAATTGGAAATACATTGGACACTGGAGATAATGTCAACGTTTCTATCATTGTGATCAGTGGGCTGGAGGTACATAAATGTGGTGTGAGCCTTATTTATACTGATGATAAAGTAACCGAGGAAACCTTGGAAGAGAACATGGAATGGATAGAAGTTGTTGGAGGAGATTTGTCTGGATTTCAACTAAGCACACGAGCTTACTATCTTTGTCGACGTGATTTCTTTGAGTTAATGGAGGTTGGTAGACTGACTCCTGATTGGTTTAATACCTTAGTTGGTGATACCATCGAATGTACAGGTATGTCCCTCTTGTTGGCATTTGTAGTTAGATTATTAATTTATGCAGCAAATAAAGAAAAGACTTATCTTGTGACACATTGTTACAGAGGTACGAGGATGGAGAAAGACAGGTCGACCTATGCAGTTGAATCCATCATTTTCTGAGTTAAAGTTTGTTAGATGCATCATCCATGGTCCTGAATCGGTAAATTTCCTCAATTTTTTTTTTGGGGGCATTAACTCGTTATGTGAATAATATGGAGGGCCTACATATCTTGTACCATGTCCCTGCATATGCAATTGGTATAGGATGAATAGGACTTTTGTGACTTGGTTTATCATAATAGTTGATTTTATGGCTCTCCACTGTTACAATAATATATCTATAATTCAATTACAATTGATATACATCTCATATCCTCATTTTTGTTGCCTTATATAAGTTCACATAAGTGAAAAGATTATCCAAGGTCCAAACCATTGTAATCTAGTTTAACCTTTTTGTACGTGATGCTAATTCTGTTATATGTAGCGTAACGATTGGGTTTTGTTAACTGGCTGTGGTGTTTATGAAAAATAAATAGGAGGACATTTACAAGATTGCAGAGATGTCAAAATCATCTTCTGTAGATAAAACATTGGAGTTCACATCAAGCTTGCTTGGGGAGACGATGAAATCTTCCACATCGTTTAAATTTAGTGAAACAACGATAAAGGTAATTGAGTATTACGTTTAGAATATAAAAGAAAGTGAAATTAAATATCCTCCTACATATCCTATCCATCTTAAATGTCACCATTTAAGATGGGTAGGAGGATTTGTAGGAACAAAATTTAGGAGGATATGAACTTTTTCCCTGAGTCACAAACATGACTGAGGAAAGCTACAACCCTTTTATTGTCCTTCAAAAAGAAATGCCTAAAAAACCATGGAACTTCACTTTGAATCTGGCTTTCATCTAAAACTTGTAAATGGTCTATGCAAGACATTACTGGATTTATGCTTCTGTTAGTTATTCCATCAAATGCCTTCAATGTTGTGGCCATTAGCTTTATGAGCTATTTATTATCTTTTAACAAAACTTAACTAATGTCCTTATTAGATGATAGATCCTCATACATAACCAATGAAAGAAAAATCCCTTTTCTAATTTTCTTACTTCTCCCTTCATTTTGCTTACATGCATGTGGGTACATTTGGTTATTTAAAGAAAAGGACAGAAAGTCAATGAACTGTTCTTGTGATTTTGTTCAGGAATTAAATGAGATTCAGGAGTCTACTTCAAGCCCACCTCGTAAGAAGTTGAAATCACTGACTACACATGGTGTTACTGGTGGAATGGAGGTAATTCGACATTAAGCTTATTAGATACAAAGCATAAAACAACGCCAAATGGAAGCAAAGAACAAGATTTAATTAAGGCCAATGAATGCTTAACAAGAGAAAAAACTTATAAACACGTTTTATTTCCATCCACCCACCAATGTGGGATAATGAAAACTTAGCTACTTGCTAATTTCCAACAACTACCATGTCTTCTTTCTGAACTTATGAATCTAGTTGGCAAATCATCTGCTAATCCTTTAATTTTATGAAAATTTACTTTCTTTCTGATAGGTGCAAGATGGGGTGCAGCTTCCATCTCAACAGATCTTTGGTACATTACCAAGGTTGTATCTCTTTCTCATTTTCATGGGTGTGCACTTTTCCACTACATATTTCTATGATAAGATTTTGATGCATGCTTGAGCATAAAATGAGTTTTACAGTGTGTGTATATATAATAGTTGTGCATTTCTTTTTTCTTTTGTAGATCTCCGTCTGATGCGCATAGTACAACATCCCTGCAGCTTCGTTTCCAGACCAAGCTGCTTCCTACATTTTTCACTGGAAATAGGATAGAATCTGAGGACAAGAGTGGTATAAAAGTAGGCTTATTTGATGCTACTTCTAATGAGATTGTGTCATCTGGACCCTTATCTTCACAGAAGATAGAGCTTGTTGCTCTTGATGGTGATTTTACTTTTGATGACAATGAAGATTGGTCTCAGAGTTATTTTGATGCCAAAGTTATATATTCAAGAGATGGCAACAGGCCATTGCTGAAAGGTGATCTGGTGGTGACTTTGAAAGATGGAGTTGCTGTTTTAGGTAATGTATATTTTACTCATTATTCAAGCTGGAGTAAGAAATGGGTGTATAGGTTAGGGGCAAAAATCCAAAATAAAACTGCTGGATTCAGAATTAGAGAAGCAAGAAGCCAAGCGTTCATTGTAAAAGACAAGCGAGGAGATTGTAAGCCCCCATTTTATGTTTATATATCTTTTCTACTGTCTTTACATTCTAAGACTTCTCTATTGATAATGATACAAGCTTCTTGAATCGAAGGGAACAGTAATTCATATGATTATACATTTATAAGTTATAACCCTTTAAGACTATTACAATATGTTAATAATTTTTTTTTTAATTTTTTTTTTTTTTGATTCAGTATATACCAAGAACTATCCTCCAGGATTGGGTGATGAGATTTGGCGTTTGGAACAGATAGCAAAAAATGGGGTTTTGCATAAAGCATTGTCATCACACAAAATATATACCGTGAAAGACTTTCTACGATTGTATAATACTAATGAGTCCTTACTTTGTAGGGTAAGAAATACTTTATAACTTATTTTTTCATATTTTTTTTATGAACTTGTATCGAATGACTATAATTTTAATTTCGATAATAAAGCTACTTGGTGGGCCGGATAACAAGAATTCGAAGAAGATTATCAAGCATGCAAAGACATGTGTTTTAGATGAAAAGCTTTACATATACAACAGTAATACAGATGGGTTTGGGATTTTGTTCAATTCTGTTATGGAAGTTGTGGGGGCAACCGTTGATGGAAAATATCATCTCTCCATGAATGAGCTTTCTGATTCCCAGAAGGTTTGTATTTCATACCTCAATTCTTTCTAGTAAACCCTATGCATGTTTTAGCATAAAATAATATTTTGTAATATGTTTTTGCAGTCTATGGTGGAAGCTTTAAAGGAACAAGTTTACAAAAATTTGGAGGGGGTGTTACCGATAGATGATGTATCAATGGTCGCAGCTCGAGTCCTAGAAACTAACCTTCATGGTGATCCTCTTAGAACTGCTAGTTTAGGTAAGCAAGATGCTATCAACCTTTTTGTAAATCACAATACCTCTCAACCCTTTTGTGATATTGTAATCAGACGTTGGATCTAAGGATATATTTGATATAATATTATTAGTATCTGTTGTTGCTTATTATGGAAGCTTATTTTGTACAGATCAACTGCAAATAACGGCAGAGATGGATCCCTTTTCTAATCTCTCTGGTTGGGGTGAAGAAGTATAGGGGTAAGTTTCTTCTATCAGCTGCCCTACTTCTGATTTTGATGTTTGAAGTGTTTCATATGATGAAGATTTGTGTGAAATTCTCATAGATTTTTATGTTTAAATTGTTTTGTACGAAAAGATTTGTTGAAATTCTCATAGATTTGGTTGTGTAATAAACATTTTAGTTCTTCTGTGTGACGACAAGATCCCTTGTAAGTCTTATTACATGAAAGAGCTATAGCTTCGCCCATGGCCCTTTATCGAATTGCAATAACAGCAACAGGAGTGATGGGTTATTTTCATTGCACCGATTGATGATAATGAAGAAGTAATTGGTAAGACTCCGTTGATGGAGCCAAGATAAATAAAGAGAAGTTTATGTTTTGTGCATTTATTTCAATTGTATAATTATTTGAAAAACGCACTGGAACAACTTCGCTGTAATTTCTACTAACATTAACACCTCGTTCCCGAGTGTCATTTAACGAGGGAAGTTGAGAGAAAGGGAGGGAATCCGAGAGAAAGAGGAGTACGATCGTGTTCCCAAGTTATTTTATTGGGATGATTTGGGCAGAAAAGAAAGGAAATCAGAGGATAATCTTCCCTCCTAATCTTCCTCCCAAATTGGAGAGATTTGGAGAGAAGAGAATCAAGGATAAAGATTAGAACACACGGTTTTTTTAACCTATCTATATAATCACGTACATACACACAGAGAAAAAAAAATCATCCTGCATCTTCTCTTTGGACGTCCGCTGCAGCTTCAATCCTCCATCAGGTTACACTGTCTTCTCCAATGAATTTTTTGGTTGTTAAATCTTGTTCATCAGGTTACACTTATGTTACAACCTTTTTTTTTTTTTTTTTTTTTTTTTTTTTTTTTTCTGGTTCATATAATATGTTTACTGTTCATTATTGTTCTTATATGTTTCAGATCACATTACTTGTGATAATATGTTCTTATAGTTTGTTTCTTCTCATTTTTTGTTATTAAAGTTGAATTGATTCATTAGGTTATTTGTAATAATATGTTTAGAACACCATTACATGTTTCCTCTTATGATATTATATTTAGAGCATCAATACAAGTATCCTCAGGTTCAATATATGTTTACAACTTTTTTTTTTTTTTTTTTTTTTTTTTTTTTTCTGAATTTGTTTCTTCTTCAAGATCCATTGATCCGATCCTCATACACACTCATTCTGACGACCAAGGGATGTATAACATGTCAACAACATTTTGTGATAGTTCCTTTCAATAGCAAATACGTGCATTAACTATTACTCAATGTAATTCTCAAAGTATCTCTTGTTGGACTATTTTGCCCTTGCTTTTATTTTGGATGTATGGCTGTTTTTGCTGCAAAAAAATAAACACAAAATTTTCTATTGATTTTTATAGAATGTTATGAATAGGTGGGTCAATTACACGTTTAAAGATGAAAATAATAAAGCTTTTTGTTGGCCTAAATGATGACATAATTGAAACTATAAACAACTTATCAAAATTTATATACAAGTATTGCAAAATATTTGATTAAAATAACCAACACTCATATAAACCGGATACAACCCAAGTCAAAAATTCATGCCTACCAAAGGAACTATGAGTAAATTTTTATGTACTTTAACTTTTCAAAAAGCTAAGGTGATTCCTCAAAATTTTCAAAGGTGGTTCCTAAGTTTTTTTCTACAATAATTATAAATAATTTTAAAAATTAAGGTGGGTTAGATGATCCACGTAAGCTCTTCTTAAATTTTCCATTGCCTCTTAATAATCCTTCATATTTTTTACGTAAAATAGGTCACATTGATTTCAGTGGATATTGACCTTCCTTCACCCGCTCATATTTTGAAATCAAGACAAATGCAAGTTGTTCATCTAATTTGCTTGTTGATTGCTATTCTGGTACAACACAAACTTACCATCAAGAATGGTCCTAATTTACCTACTAGAGAAACTCTTTTAAAACGTCGACGTGTACGAGAAGAGTTGTTACATAACCTTTCAAATGGTGGTCAATGTCGTCGGCTTATCCGTATGAGTGAGCAAGCTTTTAAGAAGCTATGTGTTATCTTACGACGTGATGGTGGTCTTCGACCTACTCAACGAATGTCTGTTGAAGAGCATGTTGCAAGATTTTTGCACATTGTAGGTAATGATTTGAGAAACACATTTGTCTCTTGGATGTATCGGCGCTCGAAATCCACAACGAGTAGGTGTTTCCATAGAGTTTTGCGCTCGGTTATAGCATTAGAAAGTCTTTATATTCAACAACCACAAGGTGATGTTGTCCCCAAAGAAATTCAAGAGAAAAAGAGATTCTTTCCTTACTTCAAGAACTGTGTAGGAGCAATTGATGGTACACATGTTCGTGTCAAAGTACCTAATAGAGATGCCCCTAGATATCGTGGCCGCAAGGGTTACCCAACGATAAATGTGTTAGCTGCTTGTTCATTTGATTTAAAGTTTACGTATGTCTTAACCGGTTGGGAGGGTACTGCATCAGACTCAAGGATACTAAAGAATGCGCTTAATAGAGATGATAAACTAGTAATTCCAAATGGTAATTTCTAGTATCAACTTTTTATTTTTTAGTTTAAATTATTATTAAAAAACTAATTACAATTTAATTATAGGTCGCTATTATTTAGTAGATGCGGGTTTGCCTCACTCAACTATATTAATGGCGCCATATAGAGGTGTTAGGTATCATCTAAAAGAATACTCCACTCGGGCACCACAAAATGCTAGAGAGTTGTTCAATCTTCGTCACGCTTCATTACGTAATGCTATAGAAAGGGCATTTGGTGTTCTAAAAAGAAGGTTCCCTATCATTAGAAGTACACAAGAACCTTTTTATTCTTGTGAAACACAATCAGACATTTTTTTGGTGTGTTGTATTTTGCATAACTTTTTGATAGTTGAAGATCGTGACAAAGATCTTGAAGATGAGGTATTACAGGAAGTGTTAAGTGCACCAACAGAGGAAGTTAGACATAATTCAAGTGGTGCGCGTGAGAGTAACAGCATGGCAGAGCAATTTAGGAACTCAATTGCAAATCAAATGTGGACTAATTACTTATTGAATACAAACAATGAAATAAATATGTCAACATAGTTTAAGAGTATTTCGTTATATTACTTCATTTGCAATTTGAATTTTTATTGAACATTGTTTTGTGAATTCATTTGTGTTATTTAAAATTTTTTTTCAATTTCAACTATGTATGTAATAATCTTGCTAAAAAATAGGATAAAATTGTAATGTTGTTATTTAGCTTTCTTTTCTTTTCTTTTCCTTCGAACTCGGGAACACACTTTTTAAAAAGCTTCCATTCCTTTCCTTCGGACTCGGGAACACGAAAAAGTTAATCATTTCCTTCCCCTCCCTTTGTTTTCTCTCCATATTTTACTTCCCTTTCTTTTCTTTCGTTTAATGAAACTTAATTAAACTCGGGAACAAGGCGTAACAAAACTTGTATAGAAGAATAAACATGTATAGAAGAATATGTAAAATCAATCAGCGTGGGAGTATGACATAACAGCAGGCCCTACCCGCCACCACCGTATCCATCACCATCACCTCCACCCCTACCGCCGCCACCTCGGCAACTACTTCCCTGAGATTGATTCGTTCTCCGCTAGATGCTCCACTGTCTCATCAAAACTCTAAAAATTGATGAACAGATTTGGCCGCCACCATCAGAGTAATGAAACCAAAACTCTTGGTTTCCTAGCACTAAACCGCTTCACACTTCTCGCTTTCCTAGCACTATCGTTGGCTATTTCTTATTCGATTTCAAAATAAAGTAAACTGAAAAGCACCCCTAAATCGGAGATTGACCCAATCTTCTTTAGTGGCGGTTATGAGGTTTTGGGGGTGTTTGGCTAAGGTTTTTTTTTTTTTTTTTTTTTTTTTTTTTTTTTTTTTTTTTTAACTACTAGGGTGTTATAAAAATAATTTAGTTTGATAATAAGTCAAAATATATAAATAAGAGACCAGTAACTTATTAGCTTATAAGTTATAAGCTATAAGTTAAAATTTGTTTATGATTTTTCATAAGTTTAACTAAACACCTCTTAGTATATAAAGAACCACATCTTAACCTAATCAAAATAAATCTTAATGAAAAAAACCCTTGAAATCAAATAATCCTAATAAATTAAATTTTCAAGTTGTATTGACTATTGAAAATACTCTCCATTGAAAACGACTTGTCTTTGAGTTTTCATCTAGAATACCTCTCATCCATGATTTCTAAAAGGCACACAACCTCCACTATGTAAACAGAATATGAATGTGCAAAACAAGACAACACTTGATCAAAGATTTCACCGATGTACCCACTGGTTACTTCCTATCTGAATTCTTGAGTAGCCTTGGGCAGAATATCATGTTTATGAAAAATGCAAAGATTTTCATTATATTCATTGATTTTCATAATGATGAACTGTAGAGATGTCATTTGATTTTCAGAAAATTTTTGTTTAACAGGTTCACATTCATTATCGGTGTCATAGATGTGTTTTGTATCATATATGAAGTTGGTGTTACAAAATGGACCAATCTTGTCATCCTCATTGTCTCATACAATTAGTTCGGTTCAGACAAACTCAAAGAGTATACTTCTAAAGGATACTTATCAAAGGGAGCATGGCCCATGAACTTAAGAATCCCGTTGAGTCTAAAGAGTTGCGTCATTGGGCCTTATTAGTTCGGTCCGTTATGTACTCTCGGTTTGGGTCTGTCCATCCGTGTTTAATGTTAGGGTTTGTATATATAGTGCATGCATGCATTATATTGTTAACGCTTCTAGATCTTTATTTTGATTATCAAGTATTGTAACCCTAGCTTATCTCTACAATAGCAATTCATATTGAATTCTTCTGAGATAGTGCATGTTAATCATTCGACACTCGTTTGATTCATTATTGCGCTCATTGTTTTCCATTCTTGTTATCATTATTTATTATCTGCTGAATGTATCGATCTAAGAGATTCATATTCTCATAAATTGGTATCAGAGCAGGAGACTGTGTAATTTATATGCATCTCTTCTGTTGAAAGAATTTTTTTAGGGTTTCCGCTTTTATCAAATCTGTAGGAGCCATCGTCTGTCAGTTGACGTTGTCTCTTGCTTTTCATAAAACCCTAACTTAGCTTTTACAAGTCTGATTCTTAGCAGATATCTATAAAGATCATCATGTCTCTTGACGATTATCAAACCAATCTGATCAATATCTCCAACAGTATTGGATCCACAACAAGGATTCCTATTCTTTACACTTAGGATTATGAAGTTTGGATGCATCACTTTGAAGACTACATCGTCGGTTCTGAAGACAATGGCTATCTTATATGGGAAACAATAACATTGGGTCATTTTGTTCATTCTGGAACAAATAGAAAAATAAAGACTCAAAAGGAATACAACCATCTCTTGACTGATGTGGAGAAGATTCCTCAAGACGAAAAAGAAAACTTATTATGCAACGTGAAAGCAATGAGAATGATAAGCTTCGCCTTGCAATCCGATACCTTTCGTCTGGTTAGCACATGTACCACAACGAAAAAGATCTGGGATAGACTCAAGGAGTTATACTCAACTGATGAAGACCTGGAACACTCCATCCAAACTTTATTGCTTTTAGAGTTCGATGCCTTTTAGCAAAAGCCGGAGGAAAAACTCATTCAGGCTTTCGATCGTTTCAATCAACTGCTGAGCAAAATGATCAAGCACGGTATTGGAAGAGGAGTGATTAAACAGAAGGTCATGTTTTTAAACGGTTTAAGACCCAAATGGATGGTTGTGGCGTAAACCGTGAAGGCTCATGAGCAGTTTAAATCATATTCCCTAGCAAAGATGGTGGGTATTCTCAAATCTCACAAAAGTATTGTGACAAAAGAAGTGAAAGTAGTGTCTGGTATAGGATCTTTGGCCCTTATCTCTAAGGCAAAGAATGTGGCAGAAGATGAAGACGAATCACAGATGTCAGAATGTGATCTGACAAGTGAAGAATATGCTATGATGGTTTCCAACCCAAAGAGATTTTCTCGCAAAAAGTTTCCTGTTGCCAAGAACCGAAACTGACAGGGAAGCTACAACTCAGATAAAGTGAAAGAGGATAACAAAATCGGTCCTCCAAAAGAAGAAGAGAAGAAGGAGAGCAAGCTGGTAGGAGACTATGGATATGACTGCAACTTTTGTCATGGCAAAAACCACTTTGCCAAAGACTGCATGCTAAGAAAGTTGTTAGAGAAGAAGGAGGGTGAAGATGATGAAGCGTATTATATGAGAAAGCTGGAGGAGGTTAAGAAGAAGAAGGCTACTAAAAATTCATTGAATGCTTTGATTGTGCAGGAGAATATCATAGATGACGAGTTCGGTGGTGTGGAAGTCTGGTCTACAGACTCAGAAGACGAGGAGGTATGTAAACCCTCGCATGGTAAGGCGTTTGTGACAAAAGAGGATAACAATGAGTTCGCAGGAAAATGCTTAGCGGTGATAGCTGGAGTGTCACAGATGAGGGGATATACAACCGAAGGTGAGCATGACGAGGCGAATCAGAAGGAGGACAAGTGTTTTGAGGCCAAGCCTGTGAGCAAAAGGATCAACGACTGCGATCAATTGATCAAGAAGGTACAATCTATTCCCGAATCACTTAATATACCTGTAACAAACTATGAAAAGGAATTAGACGATTTAAAATTTAAGTTCTTTAGTTTAAGTGGAAGCCTAATGCAAACTCGCCTCGCAAATGCTAACTTAACCGATCAACTTAGCAAGGCGACGTCCAAAAGTGAGGAGCAAAAAATGTGGATCGAGAAGACGGAACTAGAGTTAGTTAGGACGAGAGATGAGCTAATATATTTACAGCGAGACAATTTAAAGTTTTTAAAACAACGGAATATTTTTTGTTTAATAGCTAAATGTCTTTACTTTAATATTACTCAGTTGCACTTAAATTGTGATATTGGCAAAAAGGTTCACAAAATGATCTTGCCATTTCTTGAATTTAAGGAGTATGAAGTGGATGTAGATTGCTACAATTGTGAATCAATTGTATCATCAGATGAGATTTCGGATGCTTACAGAATAGGTCTAGACAAAATTGAGTCCTTTATAAAGTCCAAAGACCATAAGGACATGCTTAGGAATTTTTTGGACGAAAATGAGAAATTAAACATAAAGACCGAAGTTGTGCAAAAATTTAACTCGATGAGTACCAAATTGAGTTCAGAAAACAAAATAAAATGTTGAAAATTCTTCTGAATTTGATGAGGACACCGATATGAGTGAAATTTCTATAGAGGATGAGGTTGACTGCTCTGAATTCCTCAAAAGCGAACCCAAAAAAGCAAAACCACTCATATCTGAAAACTCTGTTGCTTTCGCTCGTATATCAAAGGACAAATCCAAAGTCCTTAAAGAAAACGCAGTGGTATTCAAAAAAGGTGTAAATGGTACCTAATCAAGTTTATACCACCACTGGAGTTACCAAAAAGTAAACAGTTGAACTGACTTCCTTGGTTGATGAAGACAATGCTAATGGATGTGATAACTTTTTCTGGTCAGCCTCCATTGACAATGCAGACGAAATAGTAGGTCTGTGGGAGCAAACCTCATGGAGAGTCAAGGGTAGATATGTAGCTGAACCTCTTAACAAGTCGTCAAACTTTATTAAGCCTAGTACAAGTGACACTAAATATATTCCAGGCGAAACGGAAAAAGCATATGGAGGATCATCGTCAAGCGAATCTTGTGAAGACAAACCAAAACCAAAGAGAGAACATTCACAAATCTCAAAAGCAACTTGCTGAGCAAGCACGTCAAAGGAACAGAAGATATCAGAAGAATCTCAAAGAGAGAAAGAAATTCTAGAATTCCCAAAATGCTAATTGCGTTCATAAAGTATCAAATCCATCGGCAAAAGCTGGCCCTCAGACGAACAACACTCCATGAACTCACTGTCAGTCTTACAAACCAACAAACCGAATAGATAGTTTCGGTGCAGAATCATGCAGGAATATGAAACAAAACCCAACTTTGGTCCTAAAGCCAATAAACAACCGAAGCCAAATCCAGTCAGGGATATTAAAGGAAAAGGAATGCTAGTCTTGAATCCTGAAGTTCAAGTCAAAATGAAGTTAGCTAACCCTAGGAATCTAAATGATGGTTTTTGGCCATAAGAGCATCCTATGTGCTCATACAAACCCTAATGCTTGGATCTAGGTTTCTTTATTGTACATGTAATTCATCCAAGACTTTAAACCCTAGATCTAGCATACAATTAATCAAATTAACTTATGAATGGGGTTTAGATCTTACCTTGATTGTTATGTAGCAATAACGATCTCAAATCCTCCTTGTAATGACTTTAGAAAGCTTAGAGTCACAAGTGTCACTCCTCTAATGGCTCACAAACACCAAGAGAAATAGGATGAAGAGTGAGAAGACAGGAGGCTGCCCATAACATGTGGAAACCTTAAGGAACCAGTTCACCACGTTTTTGAGTCTCAAGGGTCCTTTAAATAGTGAGGCTATTAGGATTATCTAACAAGGAAACCCTAATTTGGATGCTTAGGCCCTAAGCAACCCATGGACTCCTTTCCTTAGAGGCCTTGGACGATTTCTAATGGGTTTCCCCATAGAATTCGTCCATCCCTCTAATATGGAGTCCATTAGCCCAATATTAAACTATCACACAATTGAGAGTTCTAGTCCCTTAAGTTTAGTTAATGTCTTTTAGCCACAAATTTAATTCTTATTAATTCTTGACTAATATTAATTAAACAATATGATTTCTCCTTTAATATATTATTCTCATAATATATTAATAAATCATAATTAATCCTCTCTCTCTCTCTCTCCATAATTCATCCTATCAAGTTGCTTTGGTGAAGGCAACCTAAAAGGACCATGCACCATCGGGTCAAGAACATACCAAAATAGTTATGGTCTTAGACACTAATCCAACAGTCTCCCACTTGGATAAGTCCAATAACTATTATGCGTATGACTTCAGATCCTGATATGCAATTGTAGCTTTCAAAAGCCGCTATCAACTCTGATCTTATCAGATACACGTGTCCTTTAGATAAGGGATCATATATTCCTCCATTCTAGATATCGTATAGATATAAGACATGAATTCTAATCATTCTCTGTATACTATCTCCCGACTTCCGATTTATGATGACTGACAACAGACTACAATTCATCACATCAAATTAGTCCCGGCTTGGCCAAGCGCTTAGGTGCCATCACTAAATCATCGAGAGGCCCAAAGATATCGCTTTTATCCTACTTTGGATAAAAGGAACGGATAAACTTTGACTCAATGCTCGCTTGCACTCACTTACCGAATCACACACAACAATATGTTTTATAGCACCAAGTTACTGGTGCGTTTACATATTATCAATGTGCAACCAACTTGCAAGATACACTCACACATCTCGGTTTCAAGAATACAAGATGTTATCGTCTCACCAATCACTCGTGATGAAATCCATGAAGTGATCCAAGTGAGTGTGGGTTTAATCCAATGCTCAAATCATATTCATAAGCAGTCATGAACGTTGCAACAAACATTTGCTTATATCTAATACACTTTAGACAATTCACACCCCAATTCATGACAGTCTTCATTCATACTTACTTCCAACATATGAACGACTGTGACCCGTTCGAATAATTTGACTGTTCTGAACCAATTAAATTATTCAGAAAGTCAAAACATGCAAAGTGAAACACAAGAACAATACTAATCCCATATGACCTCAAACCTTTGAGTATAAATAAAACACATTTTATTTATCACCATATCGATTAGTCATTATTTGTTGTTTTGGGTAATCAACTTCTTACTTGAATTATTACTACACTTGTCCCATGCTCTTAGCATGCACACAATGTTTACCTACGATTCTTACTTTGTGAAATAGATCAAATGAACACATTTCCAATCATACTCATTTCACAACTCCCAATCCTTTTCATAAGTGAAAGAATATCAAATTCTTCACTTATAGAATATGGTAGGTTATAACATTTTATGCAATGATCCTTTCGTAACGTCATAGCACAAAATTCACAATGACTATTGCCAATGAAATTACAAAGTTCTCTATTTGAGATTGTTACAATACAATTCCATAGACGTGATGTATCTGATTCAAAGTACATTCCTTTGAACATCCTTTTGCATAAAATTTCTAATCTAGACATAGACTCTCAATATCTAACTCCCAATAAGGAAACATTTCCATATTTTCCATATGACAACTCATTCTTAATAGAATCTTTTCTATTCATAATAATGTCGATATGGTCCATCCAATACTATACTTCCAACTACTCACAAGCAACCAATCCTCAGCAAACTTTGGATCGTCCTTTGATAGTTGTTTAATTATCTTAGTCAAAACCGATTCTTGTCCTTTTTCTCTCTAAATGCGCTAGACATTTGGAAAATTTTAGAATGGTCAAATATTATAGCATTTGCAATCGATCCTTTACCCGAAGCGTATAGGACACGATGCATAATGTCTTACATAAAGATCTGATATTTTATCAATCTTCTGCCATAATATTTTATGCGTCGCATTTTCACAATTCGATTTATGAAGAGGGATGCCATAATCATAATCGAAATTTGAGAACGCACTAGGTATCCTTGACTAAATTTATTAACATTCCACAACCTAAGCCTTTAGATTTGAAATGAAGCATAATATTCTCTCCCTTAATTATAGCAAAACAACTTTTCAACCCTTACGACTTTGCAAAGTATAACTCTTGTTTTCTATAATTAATATTGCTAACTTGCAATACTTGCCTTAATAATCATACAAGCACAACATTTATGCTCCCACTATCATGATGATTATTATCATATAAGCATAACACTTACGCTCCCACTAGCTTTGACATGTATTCAGAACTAGCTTAACTGAAAAACAATACCTATTGAATTTCTTAAGTTCATGTTTCTAATACCTAATGCTTTGATAATCCTTTATCTATGCATATACACCTTTGCCTTAGATAGCTCATATGTTTGTCTAAACAATTAAGACTAATTGCCAAATCTCACAATTCGAATCATGGAAAGGGATACCGTAACCATAATCGAATTCGAGAATCCAATTTTCACAATTACTACCTTCTTAAAATCTCTCTTAGTGAAAGCATTTCCTCACAGTCATTCTCATGAAGGGGGAATCTTATGACACTTAGATTTAATGGTGTATGTGTTCCTATCCACGTGAATTTGTCAAAACCAAAGTTTACGACAAATCCAATCTCATATGGACCGAACTTTCTCAATCTTGATTTCTTCCCTTATGGTAACACCAATGCCCACCATGTCTTCCAAGTAGTTAAACAGCTAACCCTTTCCTATCAATGTACTTTTCATTGATTAAGGTGCTTGCCTTTTATGCGTTCAAATGAGAACTCATAGAACTCATATGCATAATTAACTCGATTGGAACGGTCACAGAAACAAGATAGTGTCAACACGATAGGTCGTACACCTTAACTCGTGTGCTAGTGATGATCGATAAGGTTTATTCTTGATTAGTTCTTGAAACTTTTCGAGACCATTAAGACTCCCACTGACTCCTTGACATATAAGATTCTATTGTCAATAAACATTTCTTGACAAAAAAATATTCAAGAGTTAGTGTAGCTTTTATCAAGACAAAACACTTCATGAAATTGGTCCTAGTTGGTCTTTGTTTTATCCAAGACATCACAACATTCCAATTTCAAATGTGCAGTAATAAGAAACCTTTTTCAAATTCCACATTTGATGAATGTTATAAACCTTCTTAAGACTTGTCACTCATTGTCACAATCTTAACTCTAAGACTTGTTTTGGAACGAAGTATGATTGACTTTTTGATTTAACCATTTCTTCAATTCTTGATTCCTCTTCTCAGACATACATTTGTACTAAGACTCACTTAGAGGATCAATTGAGATATGGTTCTTAATCATTGAGACCTATCATAAAACATAATAAAAGGTACTCTCCCTTCTTCTTAGAATAGAGAAACTTTTATCAATCTGTCTACTTGATTCTTCTTATTCATTCTACCATTGATGTAAACTCTTTCAATCAATTCAGAATTACACTTAATCTTATAAGTATAATCATATTTACTAATCCTTTAGTAAATCATGACGAATATCTTTGTTACTCTTGTGGTAAACTTGATCAACACACAACCTTATGTACTGGATCTCCTAGTCCTTCAGTTGACACTTTGTCAATGAATTAGTCTAATTTCCAAATATGAAATTTCTCATTCATCGTGCAACCAAGTTGCATGATTCCAAGAAACTCTCCCTATTTGGTAAAGTCTCGACATTTCCACAAATAACATAATTAAGAATCAAATCCATTATTGCTAATAATAGAAACCTTCAAACATCAATATTTTTCATGCATGCCATTGTAAGGATAAATAAATAATATAAAACAAAATTTTATTTTATTGCGGAAAAATTTGTCCTTACAATGCAACTCATCGAAAAACTATGTTAATACATATTTCTTAACAAACTTTTCTAACTCTGAGTAGTAGCTCAAGAATCTAATCTTCAAGCAATGCGATCGTAATCCATTTCTTCATGATTAGATTTATCTCACTTCTTCCCTTAAGCTTCCTCTCTTTTTCTTTGATCCTACAAAACATCAAATGTAATCTTATCACATCATGTATTAAGGATCTAGAATAGGAACTTAAAAAAGTTAGTTAATGGATTTTACCTAAAGCAGAGCCATACGCTTTGACTCTCCCATCTCTTAGACCTCTTAGGTAAATAGGGAAGCTTCGTCTCCAATGCCCCTTCTCTTGGCAAGAGTGCGGTGGGTAAGAGTGGATACCTATTCAATCGCCATTTTATAGGCAATTTCATTAAACACCCCTTATAGACCAGCTTCGTGAATGAGGCCTACTAACGGTAAGACTGACTTTTACTCATACATATATATAATGTTAGACTTTTAATGTTATATATATAGTATAGGGTGTATTTTACACTTTTAAAATACTAGGTGGTCAAATTTAACAATTATACTTTTAATTCAATTAAATTGTAAACCAAAACTTTATGGATTTATTAAACCTCATTTAATTATACACTTTTATTAATTAATAAAACCATAAGGGTGTGATTTGAACTTTTCAAAACAATATTAGGGTTTTAGAATTTAACATTTCTAAATTAAACTTTTAATCAACTTTTGAATTCTAAAAACTCGAGGGCAAGTTTTGAAACATTTCAAAACATTAGAGTTTCAACTATTTAAATTTCAAAACCAAAACTTTTAAGTTCAAATTTAAACTATAAAACCTAAAGGGGAAATATTGAAACTTTTTCACAAGATAATTCAAATCTAAATTACAAATAATCAAACTTTATCTAATAAAACAAGTGATTATCTAAATTTTGACAATTATCTTCTAGTTTGGTAAAGATAATCACCAAATATTGATAAAATTTGGATTTTATAACAAAAACATGTTTTTGGTAATTATCCAAAGCCAAAACAGGAAGAAAATCACGAATATGAGCTGTCAGACGCTTTGACTCGTCGAGTCTGGACCTGGACTCGTCGAGTAGAGCTGACTCGGCGAGTTCACCAAGTGACTCGGCGAGTCAAACACTCAGAAGCAAAAAATTTCGATTTTCAGTGCTGATTTCGATCAAATATGCATCAATACAATAGAAACCAATCAAGGCTCTGATACCACTGATGGGTTTTGGCCATAAGTGTTGGATTAATGTCTAAGTCCATAACTATAATTGGTAAGACTTGACTCGACCCGGCATGGTCCATTTGGGTTGCATACCATCATGCACTTGGATAGACTATAATGAGAGAAATAAGACACTTATGGTTATTAATATATTATAAGTTCTAGTATATTAATAATAAGAATAATAAGATTATTTAATTAGTATTGATCAAGAATTAATTTAGGATTAATTAAGTGATCAAAAGAAGACTAATTAAATATATGGGTTGATTGTGTAAATCATCCATACTTATATAGTGGGCTAATGCTCCATGGATAATCAAGTTGGGCTAAAACCCATAGGATGGTCCATGGATGCTCCATGGTGTATTTGAACCCGTGGATCCAAGGAAATGGAAAGCCATGACAATTAAGGATTTACCCTAATTGTAACACTATATAAAGATCTTATTCTTGACAAAATCGGCCACTAGAATCACACTAGAAAGTGAAGAGGAGGGCTAGACGATTTCATGAAGTGTAGAACTCTCTCAAGTTATTCTAAGTGTTTTGATGATTGTGATTCCATTTGAGGCTTCCACACTATTGGAGCTAGGCACTCAAGCTTCATGAAGACTTTCTACATCAAAGAGGTATGTATTCTATCTTGTTACACTCATTGTTTTGTATGCTAGATTAGGATAATACCTTGGATGTTCTTATTTGCATGTATAATAGAGAAAACATAGATCCAAGGTATTTAGGGTTGCATGTACACTTAGGAGTGTTAGAATGCTCAAAACCCAACAGTGGTATCAGAGCCTAGGCTTGTTTTCTTGTTATACCTGCAATAGATGCTTAAAAAATTGAAAGTGTTGCTGTTTGATCATCAGACTCAGCGAGTCCATGCCTAAAAATTGATCAAAATGATCCAACTCGCCGAGTCGGTTCATGCACTCGACGAGTTGGACCCCCAGACAGTATATTTTCGAGGTTTTTGGCTAGAAATGGACTAGGAACATTACCCTAAGTTGTTTTTGAACTTATAAACTTGTTTTTTAATGTGGTAATGTTCATGCTAATCCATTTTCAAAGATAATTATCAATAGATTCATGTTTTGTATTAGTTTAAGGTTTAGACTAATTACATGAAAAAGTTTGATTTGAATTATCTTGTTCTTATGAGTTGCTTAGATTAATAGAAAAGTTAATTGAAATAGTTGCTTTCAATCCATTTTAATCTAAGAGTTGAGTATAAAATGTGTTTGTGTAACTTGTCCTCAAGTTACATGAAGAGTCACATTAAAGACTCATATAACTCATAAAAGTTGGTAATGGTTACAAAATGAAGAGTCTTGTGTCATTGAATTTTTTTTTTTATGACTCCATAACTTGTCCTCAAGTTATGGAAGTTCAGGAGTCACTTCATTAAAGAGTAAAAGTGTAACCTTAATTAATTCCATAAGTTATAAAAATAAAGAAAAGTTAGTTCTTTTATTAGTTTAAAGTCTTCCATAAGTAATGGAACTTGAAGAGTTTTTTGGATTAAAACTACTTTAAACACATAAGTTATGGAATTAATTAGTTTTGAATAGTTTCAAAACTTGCCCTCAAGTTTTGGAATTTGAAAAGTTTTCTCTTATGAATACTTTAATTCCAAGTTAGCCCTTAGAATTCTAAAGAGTTAAAATTCAACACTTATACTATTTATAACATTAATGGTTAATTATCATATATATGTATAAGAACAAGTCGTTTTACCGTTAGTAGGCCTCATTCACGAAGCCGGTCTATAAGGTGGGTATAAGGTTGTTGCCTATAAAATGGCGACTTAATGGGTGTATACTCTCACCCACCGCTTGCTTGATCGGTGGAGGGTCGTTAGCCAAACGGGTAGGACAATGACTTTAAATTCTCATTAAAAGTATAATGAATATTATAAAGTAACTAAATATTTTTATTCAATTCCCAATCTTAGTTACTTTAGGAAAAATGTGAATTTGGTTCTAGCCCATGGAATTCACACTTTGTACCTTACCAAGTCGTTGGTGGAGCGTGTGTGAGTAACCGGCACACTAACTTGGACTAGTAAGGATCACGAAGGGTGACTTAATGTTTGTCATAGATCAATGGAGCGTGTGTGGTTAACCGGCACATTGATTAGGTGATAATATTAAGGGTACCAAGTGAATTGGTATGGTTATTCACACCTTGTTTTGTGATCCTCGGCATCCCAGTCACAAAATTTGAGAGGGCACACTCGAGATTGAAACATGCCATTGAAAAGTTCAATGAATCTCAAAAGATCTAGGAATTTCAAATCCAATTAAAACCTAATAAATCATTTCGTTTATCTTGGTGGAAATTGGTGAATCGTCATTCACCTACCTTCAAATATTTTATAGCTTGGATTACGGCATACCTCTTCTAAGTTGTAAATTGGTTTGTTGGGTCCTAGCCTTAATATTTCATATTGGGTGTTATATTAAGGACTTTGAATCAACTAACTTGATTTTCTCCCATTATAGATGTCTGGTTCAGACAACTATGATCTTTCCAAATCTCTTGAAGATGATGTTCCTCAACATCATGCTTCACTTCCTCTATCTCCTCCAATTATTCTCCCTCACCACAAGTTCTTGAAAAGGTTTAAAGTCACTCAATCCCTATTGGCAAGCATAGTCTATGTGTGCTCTCATCTTGGAGATAAAGTCACATATTGACAAGTCGGGAGAGTTGGGTGTCAAAGTCTCGTGAAAGTTGGATGTTCAATCACTTTCTTAGTAACATAGCGAGTCTCTTTGGGACTACTATGAGACAGACTATGATACGAGCCTTAATAATCTTATCTATTTGCTTTGTGTTGCGGAATCAGCAATGATTTGGAACACTAGTAAAGCAAATTTTATTAGAAGATCAACTTCCCAAATCTTAAATCGACATTGGCAATGGTAGCTTTGGATATCTAGAAAAGCATTTCTCTTCCCAATGGATAGGGATCGGCCATAGTCAACTCGGTTGACCAAATGGTAAAGAGAAAGGCTAAGTTTGAGATAGTCTCATGTGCCATTACCAAAGGGTCTATGTGTTTTGTTGCCAAAGGAAGGGGCACTGGTTACGAAGCTGCCCTATTCACCTGAAAGGTCATAAGGTTGATCGAGTCAAGAGGTTTGACTCTACTTCGGGTAAAGTCCACTGTCTAACTCTATTAAGTTTCTATTTGGAGATTCTTATTACATAATGTGAATGGGTCACATGTTGATGTCTTTTAAGAATCAAAGAAAAGATAGGAAGCTTAAAGAAGTATATGCTGATTTTGATTGCGAAGATGGGTTTCGATCGCATGGTTCGGTAATTAGAATTTTGAGCTGTTGCTTAAGAGTTATAATATATTGCTTGTGAATAGATAACAACAAGGTTTTCATGTGGATTGTAAGGATAAGTTTTTCCGCAAAGTTTAAAAAAAAAGAAAAAAAAGGGTTTTAATTTTATTTATTTTAAAAATATCCTTACAATGACATCTGTGGAAAATTGTTGCTTATATGTTTCCAGTAATAGCAATATTGGAAAGTGGATTTGATTCTTTCATTTGTGGTAGTGTCTGAATTTACCAAATGAAGAAAGTTTTTCATCACCCAAGTTTCAATTGGACAGAAACTTGGAATCATACAAGTTGTATTGTATGATGAATGAGAATTTTCATTTTTGAAAATTAAGACTAATTCTTTGATCACATGTATATGTGAGTCAATTGAAGGACTAAGGAATTAGGTACACTGGGTGTGCGCTGGTCAAGGTCCACCACAAAGATTGATTTGTCATGATTTACTAAAGATTAGTAAATATGATTATACTTATAAGGTTAAGTATAACTCTGTAACATTGGAAAGGTTACAATGTATGACAAAACAAATGAGAAGAATCAAATTAGGCAGAAAGATAAAAGTTTCTCAAATCTTAAAGGATGGGAGAGTACTTTAGTATCATATTTCATGATCATCTTAATGATTATGAAACCATATCACAAATTCATACTCTAAGGACGTCTTAGTGATTGTTATGGCTAAGAAGAGAGGTCATGAATTGTTGGATTGGTTAAAATCAAGAAGATGAGTCATACTTCGTTCCAAAACAATTCTTAGAGTCATACTCCAAGATTGTAACCTTGAGTGACATAAAGGAAGATTTATTAACACTAGTCAAATGTAAGAGTAAAATGTTTTCTACTCTTGTACATTTGAGATTGGTAAGTTGTGATGTCTTGGATGAGACAAAGACCAACTAAGACCAATTGTGTGAAGTGTTAGTCTTGATAAGAATCCGCACTATCCCTTGAATATTTGTTTTGTCAACGAATGGTTCTTGACTAGGAAAACTTATATGTCAAGGGTACAGTGGGAGCCTTAAAGATCCTGAAAGAGTTTCAAGATTTAATCAAGAGTGAAACCTGTAATTTATCACTAGCACACGACTTAAGGTTTGTAACCTATCGTGTTGACATAATTCTTGTTTCTGTACCTACTTCAAATAAGTTGAATTTGCATGTGAGTTATCAGAGTTCAACTTGGAAGCATTGGTGGGCCTTGTGCTACCAAGGTGACAAGAAAGTAAGATTGAATAAGTTTAATCCATGTAAGGCTAAATTTGTCACTAACCTTATCTTGTGATTATGGTTTTGACAAATTCGCATGGATAGGAACTCATACACTATAAAATCTAAGTGTCATAAGGTTTCTCTTCGATTCATGAAAATGATGGTGAGGAAACGCTTTCACTAAGTAGATTTTACGTAGATAGCAATTGTGTTATTTGCATTTTCAAAAGTCGTTGGTGGAGCGCGTGTGGTTAACCGGCACACTAACATGGACTTGTGAGAAATGGAAAATGCCTAAGCAATTGAGACTATGATTACGGCATCCCTTTTCATAGTTCTGAAAATTGTTTATACACATGTGAGCTATCTAAGAAAGGGTGTATGAATCTAAATTCCAGAAGTCCAGCAGATTTCTGGAAATATGTTAGAGTTAGTGGGAGCATAAGTGTTATGCTAATAATCATCATGTTAGTGGGAGCATGATAATTATGATTAGTATTGCAAGTTAGCAATGTTAATTATAGAAAACAAGGTTTCAATTGGGAAAAGAATTGTTTTGCTATAATTAAGGGAGAGGAAATTATACTTCATTTCAATTCTAGAAGCTTAGATTGAGATTTTAATCATCTTTAGTCAAGAATATATATGAATTTTGTGTTGGAATGGTTCAACTTGAAGAAATTCTATATATATTGCGTTTTCAAAATTCGATTATGTTTACGACATCCCTCTTCATAGTTAAATTTTGAAAACATGGCAAATAAAAATATTGTAGCAAAAGACTGGTCTAGTATCATGTATTTATGTCAAACATCATGAATCATGTCCCATATGCTTCGGATATAGGATCGATTGCATGTGCTATAATATTCATCTTTTCTAAATTTTCCAAATGCTTAAGGCATTGAGGAGGGAAAAGTCTAGAACTGGATATGACTAAAGTGATTAAGCAATTGTCGAGGACAATCTGAGGTTTGCCAAAGATTGGTTACTCAGGGGAATTTGGAAGTCTAGTGTTAATTTTGGTAGGACCATATTGACATTTTCTGAAGAGAGGTAACTCTTGTTCAGAAGTGATAGTCAAATGGGACTATGGAAATGTCTCCATAGGTGGAAGTTATTCAATCTATGTAAGATTAGAAAACCTTAATGCAAGAAGGATGTTCAAAGAAATGTACTTTGAATATGAGACTTCCGTTCCATAGAAGTTGACCTTTTTTGGAATACTCTGTAATGACTGGTGACAAGGTTTTGGTGACTTTGTGAATAATCATTACAAGAGGAACATTGCATAAAAGTTTTAAAATCTAACAGTTTTTTTTGGTAAATGATAGGAATCGGGGATTCTCACATTTACAATAAGGATTTGGGATTGTGAAATGAGTATCAATGGAATGATGTTCAATTGATCTACATCACAATTTAAGGATCATAGACAAACATAGTGTGCATACTTGAAATATGGCATAACTATTGTTTAGAAAAACAAAGTGTACATGCTAGGAGCATGGGATAAATATTGTTTTATTCAAGTCTTAAGTTGATTATTTGAAACATTGAATAATGTGTAATCAATATGGTGATAAATGAAAGGTGGTTTTATTTATATTCAGAAGGGTTCTGAGACAATATTAGATTCGATTATTATAGTGTTTCACTTTGCATGTTTTGACTTTCAAAATAGCTAGGTTATTCTTTCTGAATGACTATGTTATTTAAACACTCCACAGTCGTTCATATGTTGGAAGTAAGTATGAATCAAGACTGTCATGAATCGGGTTTGTAGATGGCTAAATGGGTTTAGTCATGGCAATGGTTGCTACAACATTCATGAGTGCTCATAAGTTATGAGTATTGGAATAAACCCACGCTCACTTGTATCACTTCATGGAATTTATCTCGAGTGATCGTGAGACGGTAATATCATATAAATCTTCAAACCTAGAGATATGAGTTGTTACCTATGAGTTGGTTGTGCATTGATTGCACGTAAACGCATCAGTAACTTGATGTTATAAAACGTACATTTGTGTACAATTCAACAAGTAGTAGAACAAGCATATGAGTCGAAGTTTATCTGTTCCTTCTAGAAATAGAAGCGATATCTGGGCCCCTCGATGATTTTGTTGTGACCTATGTACCGGCCGGTCAGAACTGAATTGATGTGTTCGATTAAGTTCTTTGTCAAACAAATCGAAAATCGGGAAACAAACTGTTGGACAATAAGTACGACGTTGTTCCATGTATTTGTCCGGCTGATATCATGAGAACAGAGGATTATATGATCCCTTATCTAATGGACAAGTCATTGACAAGGTCAGAGTTCATTTACAAGGTCAGAGTTCGACAGAAGCTTTTGAGAGCTACGATTGCCAGTTGGTTCCTGAAGTCATACACAATAATAGTTTTAGACTTATCCAAGTGGGAGACTGTTGGATTAATGTCTAAGTCCATAACTATAATTGGTAAGACTTGACTCGACCCGACATGGTCCATTTGGGTTGCATACCATCATGCACTTGGATAGACTATAATGAGAGAAATAATACACTTATGGTTATTAATATATTATAAGTTCTAGTATATTAATAATAAGAATAATAAGATTATTTAATTAGTATTGATCAAGAATTAATCTAGGATTAATTAAGTGATCAAAAGAAGACTAATTAAATATATGGGTTGATTGTGTAAATCATCCATACTTATATAGTGGGCTAATGCTCCATGGATAATCAAGTTGGGCTAAAACCCATAGGATGGTCCATGGATGCTCCATGGTGTATTTGAACCCATGGATCCAAGGAAATGGAAAGCCATGACAATTAAGGATTTACCCTAATTGTAACACTATATAAAGATCTTATTCTTGACAAAATCGGCCACTAGAATCACAGTAGAAAGTGAAGAGGAGGGCTAGCCGATTTCATGAAGTGTAGAACTCTCTTAAGTTATTCTAAGTGTTTTGATGATTGTAATTCCATTTGAGGCTTCCACACTATTGGGGCTAGGCACTCAAGCTTCATGAAGACTTTCTACATCAAAGAGGTATGTATTCTATCTTGTTACACTCATTGTTTTGTATGCTAGATTAGGATAATACCTTGGATGTTCTTATTTGCATGTATAATAGAGAAAACATAGATCCAAGGTATTTAGGGTTGCATGTACACTTAGGAGTGTTAGAATGCTCAAAACCCAACAATAAGAACATCCTATGTGCTCATACAAACCCTAATGCTTGGATCTAGGTTTCTCTATTGTACATGCAATTCATCCAAGACTTTAAACCCTAGATCTAGCATAGAGTTAATCAAATTAACTTATGAATGGGGTTTAGATCTTACCTTGATTGTTATGTAGCAATAACAATCTCAAATCGTCCTTGTAATGACTTTAGAAAGCTTAGAGTCACAAGTATCACTCCTCTAATGGCTCACAAACACTAAGATCAAGAGGATGAAGAATGAGAAGAGAGGAGTCTACCCAAAACGTGTGGAAACCCTAAGGAACCAGTTTACCACGTTTTTGAGTCTCAAGGGTCCTTTAAATAGTGAGGCTATTAGGGTTATCTAACAAGGAAACCCTAATTTGGATGCTTAGTCCCTAAGCAACCCATGGACTCCTTTCCTTAGACGCCTAGGACGATTTCTAATGGGTTTCCCCATAGAATTCGTCCACCCTCTAATATGGAGTCCATTAGCCCAATATTCAACTATCACACAATTGAGAGTTCTAGTCCCTTAAGTTTAATTAATGTCTTGTAGCCACAAACTTAATTCTTATTAATTTTTGACTAATATTAATTAAACAATATGATTTCTCCTTTAATATATTATGCTCATAATATATTAATAAATCATAATTAATCCTCTCTCTCTCTCTCCATAATTCATCTTATCAAGTTGCTTTGGTGAAGGCAACCCAAAAGGACCATGCACCATCGGGTCAAGAACATACCAAAATAGTTATGGACTTAGACACTAATCCAAAACTAAAGACAGTCTTATTTGAAAATCTAAGCAAAAACAAAAAAATAGTTTTAGGCAAACCAAATCAAGAAAATAACAAAAGCAAAGTTTTTACTATTAAACGAAAAGATGAAACCACACTAATAAAGAGAACATATATGGTTGATCTTTCAGTTGCTATTCCATGTCCTGTAAAAGGCTCACGAGGACCCAAGAAACTTTGGGTTCCTAAATCTGCTTAATTTTTGCAGGTTATAAGTGACGAGCTGTTTGACAACGAATGATACATTGATAGTGGCTGCTCACGTCACATGATAGGAAGGAAGGAAGAGTTAAGGGAGTTTCGGTCCCTCAAGGATGGTGGTTGTGTCAAATACAAGAATAATTCATATGGCACAATCAAAGGTTGTGGGAGGATCACAAATGGAGAATTCTTAATTAGGAAGGTTGCATACGTTGAAGGGCTACAACACAATCTCATAAGTGTTTCTCAAGTAGTCATGGAAACTGGGTTAAAAGTATATTCGATGATGAAGGTTCTCAAATTGTCGAAAAGAAGACAAAAACTGTCCTGTTGAAATCCAAACGAAAAGGAGAGATGTATCCTTTAAATCTGAACCTTATTCGAGGGAAGCCAACCATATGTCTTTTGACAAAAGCAAACTCTGACGAAAGCTGGCTCTGGCACCAAAGGCTCTCACATCTCAACTTTAAGGACATCAACAAGTTGGTAATCGATGATCATGTACGAGGACTTCCTCTTCTCAAATTTGATAACTAACACTTGTGTGTTGCATGCGAAATGGGAAAGCAAAGCTGAAAGAGTCATCCTACTCGTGTTAACACAAAGATTATTGAACCACTAGAACTACTACACATCGACTTGTGCGGTCTTTCAGCAATCGAAAGAATCTATGGTAGTAAGTACATTCTGGTTATTGTAGATGAATTTTCACGTTTCACTTGGGTGTTCTTTCTTAAATAGAAATCAGAGGCGACTCCTAAGCTGAAAGCGTTTATAAAGCAAGTTGAGCTTCAACTACAAAAGTTGGTTAGAAATATCAGAAGTGAAAACGGGCTGGAATTCAAGAATCAAGAATTCTAGGAATTTCTGGTTGATAAGGGAGTAACTCACAATTTCTCAGCTCCCTATACTCCACAACAGAACGAAATTTTATAAAGGAGAAACCGATCTTTGTGTGAAGCAGCCTGGACCATGCTTAGCTTTGCTTATTTACCCTTGTACTTATGGGCTGATGCTATAGCTGTTGAATGTTATACCCAGAACCGATCCTTCCTCAACAAGCGCTTTTCCATCACTCCGTATGAGATCTTGAATAATCGCAAACCAAACGTCAAGTTCTTCCATGTGTTCGGCTTAAGATGCTTTATTTTCAATTCAAAAGAGAACCAAACAAGTTTGACGTAAAGGCAGATGAAGGGATCTTTCTCGGTTACTCACTAACCTCAAAGGCATATAGGATTCTGAACAAGTGTTCAAAGAAAATTGAAGAAACCTATTATGTCACCTTTGATGATGATTATGTGAAGAAACTTCAATCCAGTAACGAACCAACAGAAGAAATCTTTCCAGCTTCAGGTCAAGTCTCGGTCCCTATTTCCAATCTATTTGAGGAACATCTGTTGCTATTTGATGAACCAGAGAAAGCAATAAATTCTGAGTCAAAGGCATCTGACAATAAGATAGACAAATTGAAGAAATTTATAGAAGAAGAAGCAAAAGAAATGGAAAGAGAACATCACGAACCAACCGAACAGCCATGTCCAAGAGAACCTACAAAAGAAAGTTCCATATTCCAGGGGGAGGGTTCATCGACATCAGAAAACCCTGAATCATCTTTTCAAGAGCAAAATCATTCACCAACTAAGTCTCAATATGTCTCTTTAGAGGGGGAGCATTCTGATCCTGATGTTGAAGTTGTCTCATCATTCGAGGGGGGAAATAAATTCAAATGACGATTCAGATTTTCAATCGGAATTGGAAGAGGAAATTAATGTCGAATTGGATCCAACCTATGATCCGAACTACCCTCCTCTCGCTAAATGGACAAGAGATCATCCTAAAACTCAAGTAACTGGTGAAGCATCTGAGGGTGTTCTTACTCAGTCTCAAGCAAAAGCGAAGCGAACTGCTTTGTTCTCTAAGGTTGAATTTTGCATGTTTAACTCGTTCGTCTCAATGATAGAACCAAAAACGGTTAACATTGCACTCGACCACTCAGATTGGGTACAGGAAATGCAAGACGAACTCCATGAGTTCGAGCAAAATCGAGTTTGGAGACTTATTCCCACACCAAAGGATGCATCCATCATTGGCCTAAAATGGGTTTTCAGAAGTAAAATGGACAAAGAAGGGAATGTGATTCGTAATAAAGCGAGGCTGGTTGTGAAGGGATATTGTTGGGAAGAAGGTATTGACTATGAAGAAACCATCACTCCAGTGGCAAGGTTAGAATCCGTGAGAATATTTTTGGCATATGTGGCACATAAAATCTTTGGGGTATTTCAAATGGATGTCCAATGCGCGTTCCTAAATGGTTTACTAGAGGAGACTGTATATGTTGAGCAACCTCCAGGATTCGTGAACGAAAGGTACCCTGATCACTACTATATTCTTGATAAAGCTGTCTATGGGTTGAAACAAGCTCCTAGAGCCTGGTAGGAAACCCTTACTCGTTTTCTAAAAATGTAAAAGTTTAAACAAGGTGCGGTTGACCCACCTTGTTTCGTAAGAAAGAAGGTGACCATTTAATGATCGTTCAGATTTATGTCGATGACATCATCTTCGGTTCCACGAATCCCAGCCTAACAACTAAATTCAGGAAGTTGATGGAGACTAAGTTTGAGATGAGCTCATTGGGTCCAATTAACTTTTTTCTTGGTTGAATATTAGACAGGGACCCGAAGGCATATTTATCAATCAGGAGGCCTACATGAAGACTTTGCTAGCGAAGTTTGGCATGATGGGTGATTCCAAAGTAAAGATGCCCATAGTGTTTGGAACGAAGTTAACACCATCTTTGGAGAAACCGGCTATTGATATGACTCTTTATCGACAAACGATATGCTCTTGTAACGACCCGTTTCCGGGGTGAAGAAGGAGAAGAAGAAGGAAGCAAGGAAACGTGTTCTAGTGCCAAGATCCAAGGTCAAGTGTGAACCTATTGAGGTATTTTCGGAGTTCCCTTCTGGTTTCATGCTTAAACTTCCATTAGAGCCCTTTTAAGGGCTATTTGATGCTTGTTCCAAGCTTTATGCTTGCTTGAATGTGTTGTTAAGCCGAAATATCTTTAGATCTGAGTGTTGGGGTGTTGTAGAGTCCAGATCCACTGCCTTTTTGGAGTTACATTGCATATTAGCCATGGATCTACCCTTATTGTGCATATTTTAGTCTTATTGCCCTCAATCATGTGGTTGTGCACGTAAAGTTGGAAACTTTACGTGGTAAAACAGCTTAATGGACCTAGATCTATCATTTGCATGTGTTGGATTCAAGAGAAATCGAGTAAAAATATGTTGCATGGCGGCGACTCGGCGAGTCGGAAGAACGACTCGACGAGTCCGGTCGCGAGTCCCGAGTTCTTCAGTTTCATCAGTGTCGAGTGGTCGAGGTGAGTTAGGGAGTGGACTCAGCGAGTTGAGAGTAGACTCAGTGATGGAGGGACTCGGCGAGTTTGTTCATACAACTCGGCGAGTCCAAGGCAATCTTCTTGGGGATCAAGAACAACTCGTCGAGTCTGTTCATCCGACTCGGCGAGTCGGATGAAGATCATCTGAGTTCTTGGATCCAGAGGGTACTCGTCGAGTCGATGCCACACTCGACGAGTAACAACATGTAAGAGTTGAGCGGAGAGTCTAGTACTCGGCGAGTCGGGTATCCCGACTCGGCGAGTCAGCCCTGAGTAAGTCAACTTTGACCAAGGGTAAAAGAGTCATTTTACCCTGAGTGTAGTGTTAGTGATTGATTGAGTGTGTTATGGATTTGTAGCCGAGGAGATTCAGGAGTAGCAGCCGTTAGCTTTCCGAGCCGCACACTCATCCGCTAGCTTACGAGGTGAGTTTCCTTCCAGTAGGGACGGGTCTAAGGCCACAATGCCGGCCCGTTCAGTTAGCAGTAGTCCCGGACTTCGGTCCGGTGTAGTAGTTAGTATGTTTGATGCCTTCGTGGTTCAGACATGTTTTACGTGCTATGTGTATGTGTTTATGTTCCGGGCCACGGCCCGATGCAGTATACAGTATAAATTGTTATGATATGCTATGCTATGTGCAGCCAGTTTCGGATTTCGGTCCGATGCAGTTAGCTCCGGACTCCGGTCCGATGCAGTCAGTTCCGGACTTCGGGCCGATGCAGTTAGTTCCGGACTCCGGTCCGATGCAGTCAGTTCCGGACTTCGGTCCGATGCAGTTAGTTCCGGACTTCGGTCCGATGCAGTTAGTTCCGGACTTTGGTCCGATGCAGGGGACAAGGTCCCAGTCAGTTCCGGACTCCGGTCCGATGCAGATTCCGGGCCCCAGCCCGATGCAGTGGGCAAGGCCCAATATGTGTTTATATGTTTTGTATGGTATGTGGTATTTTGGGGGAGCTCACTAAGCTTCGTGCTTACAGTTTCAGTTTTGGTTTCAGGTACTTCCGCAAGCAAAGGGAAGAGCTCTGGGTGACGACATCGCACACACCACCGCTTCAGCTTAGTCTGGATTTGATTTAGTTATTGTTTTCAATGTAGTATGATGCAGTTTCCGCACAGTACTTTATTATATTTTTGGGACATATCACGCATGGTTTATTTATATGATACTCTGATTATAGTTTTGATGGTATTAAAAACAAAAATTTTTGGGTCGTATTTTTGGGTCGTTTCAGCTCTCTTATGTATATAACAGGTAGTCGACCAGACATAATGTCTTCTGTTTGTTACTGTGCTAGGTTCCAAGCTAATCCACGCGAACCTCATATGGTGGCTTTTAAGAATATCTTCAGATATTTGAAGTGAACCTCTTCTCTTGGTCTGTGGTATCCTGCTAAATCAAGATTCTTCATACAAGCATTCTCTGATGTTGATCTTGGAGGATGTGGTCTGGACCGAAAGAGCACTATAGGCGGATGTCAATTTCTCGATGGTAAACTTGTCAGTTGGCAGTCCAAGAATATGTTTCTCTGTCTACATCCGAACCTGAATATATCGTTGCAACTGTTGGATAAGGTGTCTAAGTCCATAACTATTTCTGGTATGTACTTGACCCGACTCGACATGGTCCATTTGGGTTGCATGGCACCATGCAATTGGATAGATTAAATGAGAGAAATAACATTTGGATATTATTAATATATTATAAGTTCTAATATATTAATAATATTATTTGATTAGTTTGATCAAGAATTAATTTAGAATTAATTAAGTGATCAAAAGATAACTAATTAAATATATGGGCTGATTATGTAAATCATCCATATCTTGTATAGTGGGCTAAGAGGCTCCATGGATTATCAAGTTGGGTTCCACCCATAGGATGCTCCATGGATTCTCCATGGGAGTTACAAACCCATGGGTCATGGAAATGAAGAGTCATGACACATTAGGGTTTACATGGTGTAACCCTAGATGTGTCAACACTATATAAGGATCCCATTCTCCACCAAAATCGGCTACACATAAGAAACCAGAGGGCTAGGCCGATTTCAAGAAGTGTGTATTCTCTCAATAGTCTTTCCAAGAGCATTTGGTGTTGTGTGAAGCATTTGAGGCATCCCACTTGGGGTGCTAGGCTCACAAGGTTTCAAGGAACATAAGCAACAACAAGGTAAGTTATTCTATCTATCATTCAAGTTAAAAGTTGTTCCCCATGTATGCTAGATAGGAATATAGCCTTGGAATTCAACTTTGCATGATAATTAGACAAACATAGATCCAAGGTTATTAGGGTTGCATGTACACTTAGGAAGTGTTAAAATGCTCAAAAACCCATCAGTGGTATCAGAGCCTAGGCTTGTTTGTTTGTTATTTGTGCTAAAGAGTTGAAAAAAGTTGAAAAAAACTTGCTGTCTGACTGCTGGACTCGTCGAGTCCATGGGGGGACTCGTCGAGTTCACCTGTATCCTCAACCTACTCGTCGAGTAGGTTAATGCACTTGGCGAGTAGGGTCGACAGAGTGCATATTTTCGACTTTTGTTGCTGGAAATGGATTAGAAACATTACCCTAAACTGTTTTGGTACTTGAAAACTTGTTTTAGATGGTGTAATGTCTTTGCTAATTCATTTACAACAACTAGTTATTAAAATTACAAAGTTTTAAGTGTAATTTTGATTTATGAAAGTGTTGATATTCATGTTCTTGTTCTTATGATGTTTAGATGATCATAGGAATTATTTGTAACCTACGTGGTAGATTAATTCTTGATCATAATGTGTTTTAATGGAGTCCACAACTTGTCCTCAAGTTATGGAAAACCAAAAGTCACTTGAATTAAAACCATTAAAAGAACACAAGAGTTAGAAAAATGAAGAGTCTTCATTTTTATTACTCTATTAAACTCATAAGTTACAACAAATGAAAAGTTTTGAAAGTTTACAAAACTTGCCCTCAAGTTTTGGAACAAGTCTTGTTAAAACTTTAGTTCCAACCCTTAGAGTTTTAAAAGTTAAAATTCAACCCTTATACTTATAATATTATAATTTAATAATTATATATATATGTATAAGAACAAAGTCGTCTTACCGCTAGTACGCCTCATTCACATAGCCGGTCTATAAGGTGGGTATAAGGTTGTTGCCTATAAAATGACAACTTAATGGGTGTCCACTCTCACCCACCGCTCGCTTGACTGGTGGAGGGTCGTTAGCCGAACGGGTAAGACAAGGACTTATAAATTCTCATTAAAAGTATGATGAATATTATGAAGTAACTAAATGTTTTATTAAATTCCTAATCTTAGTTACTTTAGGAAAAATGTGAATAAGGTGCTAATCCATGAAATTACACTTTACACTTTGTTTAAGTCGTTGGTGGAGCGTGTGTGGTTAACCGGCACACTAACTTGGATAACAAGGTAGGTAAATGGTGACTTAAGGTTTATTATAGTATCGATGGAGTGTGTGTGGTTTACCGGCACATCGATTGACTGATAAACTTTAAGGACCATGTGATTTGCATGGTTACTTCATACCTCGTTTTGTGATCCTCGGTATCCCAGTCACAAAACTTGGAGGGCACATTCGAGATTGAAACATGCCTTTGAAAAGTTCATTGAATCTCAAAGAATCTAGGAATTTATAAGAACCAATCAAAACCTAATATCTAATATTTCGGTTTTCGTGGTGGAAATTGGTGAATCGTAATTCACCTATCTTTCAAATATGTTATAGCTTGGATTACGACATACCTCTTATAAGTTATAATATATTGTGATTGGATCCTAGCCTTAATATTACAATTGGGTGTTTTATTAAGGACTCTCTGAATATCTAAACTAATCTTGTCCTCTTCCTTCAAATGTCTTCAAACAATGCTGCTTCTGGCACTAATTCTAATGACTCCTTTACCCTTATGAACTTGTGTGGGAAAGTCACTTTTGATGGATCCAACTTCAATGAGTGGATCAAAAATATCAGGATGATTACCCACTACAAGGACAAAGAATATGTCCTTGACAAGGAGATTAAGGAGACTGATGAGACCACTTGTAACATCCCGGAATCGCAAGAGTAGAGTTGAAGGGCTAAAAGTGTAAGTTTTAGAGGATGACTCGGCGAGTCCATGGATAGACTCGACGAGTCAGGTCGCGGTCATGGTCGCGTGTCAAGTGGCCTACTCGGCGAGTCCCTAGATGGACTTGGCGAGTAGGTGCTGTATGGAGAAAACCCTAATTTTCGGGGTTGAGTCCTATATAAAGAGAATTATACTCCTCCACAGCCTCCCTTATTCCCCCTTGAATTCCAGAAAACCCTAAAGTCGTGGAGAGATCAGTTGTGGAGCAAATTGGAGCTTGGAGAGGTGTTGTTTGAAGAGATCTGAAAGGAGAAGTGGCTTGGATCAAAGGGCTTTGCTTGGATTCGAGTTTGGCTGCTATTGAGGCATCTTTTGGAGGTAATATCTTCATCCTTAGGCTGTGCATTCCTAGTTTCATCATTTTGGGGTTTGTGGGGAGTATGTCTTGGAAGGTTTTGGGGTTTGGAGGATAGATCCGAGGTTGCTACCTCAGATCTGGAATATTGAAGGCCTAGAGTGCATTAAAGTTCCTGTGTTTGAGTGCTTAGTGATGTCACCATGTCCCAAACCTTGGTTTTAAGGTGAATATGGCTTAAATCTCGTTAGATTCACGTAAAGTTTGCCACTTTACGTGATGGGTGGATTGTAGGAGGTTGGATCTATGTTTTGGATCAATTGCATGGCCTGAGATGCTTCTGTATGGATTCAGATAGGTGGTACTCGACGAGTCACATGGGAGGACTCGACGAGTTGCTTGAAGATGGTCTGGGACTCGACGAGTTGGAAGAACAACTCGGCGAGTAGGTTGAAGATGGCCTTGGACTCGACGAGTCCATTTGGACTCAGCGAGTCTTGTCGAGGAAGTCCCAATATTTCTGGTTGAGTCGATGAATCGGTGAGTCAAGGGATGACTCGGTGAGTTGGGTGCGAGTGGACTCAGAGTTGTTGGACTCGACGAGTCTTGGGGTGAATCGGCGAGTTGGGTCGCTAATTGAGGGAAGTTCTGAGCATAAGGACTCGGCGAGTCATCGGGATGACTCGGCGAGTAGGGTCAGTCAGGGGTTGACTTTGACTCATCCAAGGTTGACCAGTTGTCTTCCAGGGGTATTTTAGTAATTAAGGGTATTTATTGAGTTGTATGTTTTGATGTTTAGTGAAAGAGTTCGTGCCAGAGTTCGGAGCAGCGGGACCTTATCTTTTCAGCTGGCAGTTTCGAGGTGAGTTATCCTCACTATATTAACAGGGTCTAAGGCACCAAGGCCGGCCCTTTATTGTATTGAGATTCGGTTATGGTTATTATGTTATTGTTTGATGTGTCTGCATCCTGGTAGCTAGGATGGTACATGCTAGGAGGCCTTGCTAAGGTCAGTTTTCCCTATATACAGAGTGATGCTATGCTAGTGACCGGTTAGGTTGGTAACCCGGTTAGGGTAATGATATGCTATGTGATCTGCTTGTTCGGTTTGTTGACTATGACTGTTATATGAGTGTATGTTTTGTGCACATGGTTGTTTGGACTGGAGATGGGTTGAGGCGGGTCCTGCTTTGTGCTGTAGGCCAAGATACCCAGGGCGGACCGGTTGTTCCGAAGGCCCAGCGAGCGGTCCGGATAGGCTGTAGGCCCCACGAGGGCGGACCAGACGTGCCGAGGCTCGGAGAGTGGACCAGGCCGACTGAAGGCCCGATGCGGGCGGACCAGTCACGCTGTAGACTCAGAGAGTGGACCAGGTGGGTTGAAGGCCTGATGCGGGCGGTCCAACCCCACTGTAGACTCGAAGGACATGACTAGACCCGGAGGATGGATCCGTTGGACTGAAGGCCCAATACGGCGGACCAGTCATACGGTAGACCCGATATGCATGGTTGTTCTATGTTCTGTTATGTTATGTATGTTTATATGTTTTGGACCGGAAGGTCGTAGCCTGGAAGGGCGTATGCGTGGTTGGTATTTTGGGGGTATCTCACTAAGCTTTCGGGCTTACAGTTGTGGTTTAATGTTTTTCAGGTTCTTTAGGAGACTGTGGCAAGGTGAAGGCGCGATCGTACCGCTCCTCATGATTTTGTAGCAATGTGATTCTGGGAATACTCTAATGACTTGTATTGAAAACCTTTTTGTAAACATTTTAATGAAAATCAGGTTGTTTTGGAAAATTTAAATTGGTTGTATTTTTCGGATGTTACAAGTTGGTATCAGAGCCTTGGTTTGAGTGAATTGGAGGAACATTTGTGTGACTCCAGTCTCAAATCGAGGAGAGCTTTCAATAAGAGAATTTAAAATGGTTTTCAAAATGAGTAAAGGAGGACGCGGAGGTACGATCAGCCGGAGTCAGTAAGTAACCCCAAAATACCATACATGACAAATGTTTTATTGAGTTTTGATAGAACAGCATGCTAGAGCTAGGCTAGGGATCTTCAGGATAATTTGATGAGTTGCCTGATTTATGATGCCTGCTAGCCTAGGGTTCCTTGTGAGAGATTTCTAGTGTTCCTCTAGTTGTGAGGATTGAGCGATGTTATGTGTGTCGCTGGGGTGTTGTGGGAGTACTTCATACAAATATGGGTTGGTGTGGAAGGTAGTATGGGCCCGTACTACTGAAAGCACGGACTCATACGCGTATCAGGGAAACCATGGCCTCTAGGGTTGGGATGAGAGCCGGTTCCCGGGATAGTGGAATATGTCTGAGATTTGGTGTTTTATTTTCAGTATGGAGATTTCAGGGCACGCTGGGAGTGGATCCGGGTCAGGATCAGGAGCCGGAGAGGGAGTTCCGGGTGGGTCTGTACAACCCGAGGTTGTCAGCCAGATGAGTACGCATGAGTTGGATGCGAGGATTCGTGAGATCTTGCATGATGAGGTTGCTGCATTGTTTCGGGCTGAGCTACCAGAGTTGTTTGGGTCGATCAAGACTGCCATGGTGGAGTATTTTGATGAGCGCTATGCGGCTCTCACGGAGACGGCTGCCGCGGCAGCTACCGCAGCAGTAGCAGCGGCAGGGGGAGGAGCCAGTAGAGGTTTTCAGTATCGGGACTTCGACAATACGAAGCCTCCCACTTTTGATGGAGTTCAGGATCCGATCGTTGCTATGAGATGGTTATCAGATGTGGAGGGATGTTTCTTCACGTGTTCATGCCCTGCTGATCAGAGGGTGAGGTGTGCTTTGAACCTATTGAGGCTCGGAGCAAAGGATTAGTGGAGATTGACCACGGGGTCGTACTCGGATGCGCAGAGGGCTGCGATTTCATGGGATCGGTTCAGAGAGATGTTCAGCACTCGTTATGTTCCGCAGGTCGAGAGGGAGAGGTTGGCTCAGGAGTTCTTGGAGCTGAAACAGGATTCGGAATCGGTGACGGAAATCACCAGGATGTTTACTGAGAGGGCGATGTTTTGCCCTGAGTTCGCTTCGGAGCAGGCTCAGATGTCCCGATATCTGAGTATGCTAAAGAGAGACATCAGACAGTTTGTGTCTACGCAGAGGTGCGAGACTTTGCTGGAGTTGCAAGAGGCCGCCAGGCGGCGTGAGTTAGAGATTGAGTTACAGATGCGTGAGCTGAGGCAAGCTCCGGTTCAGTCGCAGCCGGCGACGAAACGGTCTAAGACCGTTGATTCCAGGATGGGAGATCAGGGTAGCCACGTCTGTGGAAAGTGTGGAAGGGGTCACGCCGGGGTTTGTCGTTCCGGTGGAGCGTGCCGCAAGTGCGGAAAGGAGGGACACTATGCGAGGGATTGTCGGCAGTCAGTGCCGGTTCGGGATTTGAGGATATGCTATCATTGTCATCAGGTTGGACATTTGAAGGTCAACTGTCCACGGCTTGTTGCAGGACCGGTGCAGGCTCCAGCACCGGCTACGTTGAGGATCACAGGTGGAGATCAGGGTGGAGCTGAGCCCCCAAGGGCTTAGGGTCGTGTTTTTCAGCTTGCTGCTGCGGGTATGTTTCTTTCTGATGTTTTGATTATTTATGTTTGTTGTGGAGTATTGTTATCTGTTGGTTTCGTTGCATTGCGTTTCGGGTTTTCGCGTGGTATCCGTTGTTCCTTGAGGGTTTGGCGAGTTGTGATCGAGATTTCGTTTTAGTATCTTTTGTTCCCTGAAGGATCGTTATGGTTATGGATTTGTACTTCGAGCTATCGTTGATTATCCTTGTGAGGATTGGTGGCGGATGCGGCGTTGGTTTGAAGGCCAGTTAGATTCTGTAGTCTGAGGAATTGATAGTTGAGGATTGGGTTCCTTTCGAGCAGGTTGTGCAGCATGGGAACATGATTGTATGAAAGTTGTTGGTGTTGGTGAAAAACATTTTTGAGTGCATGTGTCGATTCCTGCAAGGTTGCTTGGGGAGATCGGTGATGGCGACCGGTGACTAACTGTCAGTGTCTTAAGTGGGGGAGAATTGGAAATTCTCCGGATGATCGTTGGGCCTGAGAGGTTGTTTAACTGCTTGGGAAATTCAGCGGTATTTCTATTAGTCGAGAGCAGGCTCGTATGAGTGAGTAACAGGCGTGCGGGGCGGAATACAGACCTAGAGCAGTTGATTGAGGAAGGCATGCGAGCAGGACGGGTTCGAGCATGTATGATGGAGATGGAGTTCGGAACCCCTAGGGGGCTAGAACGGTATGTGCGGGAGGATTTCCCAGAGGGATGGTTCGGAGTGATGAATGCTAGTTGAGCGGTCCGGACAGACTGTAAGCCGGTAGGCGTACCAGTCAGACCGAAGGCTCGAAGGACGGTCCAGTCAGATTGGCTGAAGGTTCTGAGAGTGATCCAGATTGGCTGAAGGCCTGGGGAGGCGGTCCAGTCATGCTGAAGACTCTGTGAGTATTGTTGGATCGGATTAAGGTTATGGGTTGCGTATGTTGCAGTGTGATTACATTGGGAGGTCTGGCCCCGGGTAGCAATCTAGAGCAGTGAAGGTAGTGCATGGGCTTGAGAGTCCCTGTGATGAGAGTCAGAGTAGTGGTGATGCATGGATGTTGGGTACGCTTTAAAGAGGTAATGTGGCGTGGGATGAGCACCGTGGTGCCTGCCATGGTGACTGGGCGGACGAGTGGTTTCCTTGATAAGGAAAGAGGGAGGAATGGAATTCCGAAAAGGGAGTGCGAATCCACGAAAGTGAAAGCGGCAGTGTAGAGTTATGACTGGAGTGGTCCGTCGATGGTCCTTGAGTAGTGTGTTGCGTCGGTGGAATAAAAGCTCATTCGACTTGATATGTCGCTTTGGGCGCGGAGGGAATGCCGCGATGTAGAGCCAGGGAGAGGGATTCGGAAGGGATACAGAGAAAGAGTCTTGGACTCTCAGTGTGATTCTGATCAGGGTTTTGGCTATGTTTAGCGGTTCATCCTGGAAGGATGTTCGAGGATATCATCGGTGTATCAGTTTTTCCAAACCTGTGGGTGCTAGAGCTAGATCAGCATGAGTGTGTGATTGCGAGAGGAGAACTCGAGGGAGTTGCTCCAAAATGGAAGAATGGGTCTTTCGGTCGTTATGGGATGGATAGAGTGGAATTCGGATCGGGGATCCGATGGTTCGAGGCATCATAGCCATATGAGTCAAGTGAAGGATGAGAATTGGAGCAGTAAAGCATCATGGGTAATTCTCGGTTGTGGAGTGTGGTTATCAGAGGGATTCAGCTGGTGTAACATCCCAAAAATACAGTCTGAAAATTTCGTTTTAAAATAGTAATAAAACCCTGTTCATCAATCGTCATATAAGAATCATGAAGAATGTATCTCAAAATATCTTAACAATTGTCAAATATATCGGAGTATAAACATCCCAGGCTGAACAAATGGTGTGTGCACTGCAATCTTCCCGAGCTCCTCTTTTAAAAACTGAGTACCTGAAACCAAAACTAAAAACCGTAAGCACGAAGCTTAGTGAGCTCCCCCAAACTACCACATACCATACAATAACATATAAAGCATCTACTGGGCCTTGCCCACTGCATCGTACCGAAGTCCGGAAACTAACCAGGGCCTTGCCCTCTGCATCGAACCGAAGTCCGGAAACTGCATCGGACCGGAGTCCGGAACTAACCAGGGCCTTGCCCTCTGCATCGAACCGAAGTCCGGAAACTGCATCGGACCGGAGTCCGGAACTAACCAGGGCCTTGCCCTCTGCATCGGACCGAAGTCCGGAACTAACTGCATCGGACCGAAGTCCGGAACTGATTGGGACCTTGTCCCCTGCATCGGACCGAAGTCCGGAACTGACTGAACATAACATAGCATAAACATATCACTAGCATGAATACATATACTGCATACTGCATCGGAACAGAGTCCGGAACACATAACACAAAACATGCTTGAATCACAAAGACATCAAGCACTCTAACTACTGCATCGGACCGAGGTCCAAAACTAACTGAACATAGCATAACATAATCATAGCATATAATCTAAACACATATACCGCATACTGCATCGGACCATATTCAGGAACACATAACTCATACCATGTCTGTATCACAAAGACACCAAGCATACTGAACTACTGCATCGGACTGAAGTCCGGAACTACTACTGCTAACTAAACGGGCCGGCATTGTGGCCGTAGACCCGTTCCTACTGGAAGGAAACTCACCTCACACTGCTGAAGTCCTGTAGACACAATCCCACACTGCTGAAGTCCCGCAGACTCCACCCCAGCTACTGGTTGACAGGTTCCTGAACTGTCAACACCAAATAACACCCAATTAATAATTGGGTTCTAACGCATAACTATAAATACATGCTTTGGATAATTACTACATTACCCCTAGCTTGGCTTACCCAAGCCCAAGGCCTAATCCATAGGCCCAAAGTCAACTAGGGATCAAAGCCCAACATATGGCCCAATTTTCCAAATTGGGCCCAAACCTCTACATGGACTTCCCTTAAGGCCCAAATGTCCAGTCTAGTCCAACATGTCCCGTTCTAAGGGCCCAATATCATACAATCATCTCGGCCCCAACTATGGCCTATCTATGGCCCAATTTTCCAAATTGGGCCCAATCCTTCATATGGGCCTTACCTTAAAGCCCAACTAATTACTCTAGTCCATTTGATTATTCTCGGATGGCCCAACACAAAGCCTAAGTGAAATTAGGGTTTCACATCAAATGATAACTAGGGTTAAGTGTTGCTTACTTAACCCGCTAAGGACTTAACACACTAGGGACTTAATCCATTAAGGACTTAATCCATTAAGTCCATTATTGCTAGATTAATTTCTGCCAATGATTATTATTTAATATTCATTATTAAATAATTCTCGTGTGCGTGCTGATAATCTCTCAAATATTAGTATTTTCTCAGTTAGCTCATTAAGGACTTAGTCCATTAAGTTCTTTACTCTACTAGATAAATGAGATGGAGTGATTGGGCTTAATACATAATCCCATCCCAATGGCCCAAAAGTGGGCCCAATAAGTCTAAGGCCCAATTATTCACAATTAGGGTTTTCACACAAACATGGCCCAATAGGCCCAAACCAATCTCTAAGCCCATTGGGGTTTTGCTAGCGGGGCACCACCCACTACCACCTCGGGTAGTGGTGGTCGATGGCGGCTCACGGCGGCGGCCACCACCTTACGGTGGTGGTTTCTATTATTTTTATTATTAACCAATTTAATTACAGTTACAATGTTTGATCAAATCATAACCACACACGCTAACACACTAACTAATACACACACACTGCCACACCATGGTGGCCGGCGGTGGCGCTGGGCGGCAGCCACCACCTCACGGTGGTGGTAGTGGCTTCCTTGCTATTTCCGGCTAGACTAAACACCCAAACACCACTAAACTGCAATTAAACACACACACACACACACACGATTTCTATTGCACAAAGGTCCAGCCACCCTCCCCTGGTGGCTCACGGCTCACTGGTGACCACAGCCGCCATACATGGCGTCAAACCAACAAAAGGAACGAGAGGGAAAAAGAGAAGAATCGACTGAAGGTTTCTCGACAGCCCAATACTTGCACAGCGACAAAATAACGGGAGCCAGCGCCTCCGGCAATCAGCGTCGCAATGGCGATGTTCGTCCGACACGGCAGCAGCGACCACAGCGACGGAAGATTTCTTCCCGGTCTTCGACGGTCTCTTGGTGACTCACGTTTTTGCCGGCAGCTCATCTCGATGGTGGCAGTTCCATGGCATGGCGGCGACCAATGGAAAGGAAGCAGCTATGCTAGACGACCTCGACGGTAGCAGCGGAGGCCGGGCTTGTCGTCGTCAACGGAAATGGAGGCGGCAATTCGACAATTGGGAACGGCAGTAGGTGGCTGTCGTCGGAACTCCATCTGGTCGGAGCACTATGGGGAAAGCCGGTGATGACGGCTGGAGGAGAGCTTGGGTTAGGGTTTTGGGAGTGATGAACTTATGACGGGAATGATATACCACCGGGTTCAATCCCGTGTTCATTCAAACTTCAAGCGAGATTGACACTTCTAGTCCCTCCTTCTCATAGCTCTTCAAAACAAATCTGTAATTTACACTTCAACCCCCAACACTCCTAATTCCTTTCAATTTAGATCCTAAAAATTACCAAGCAGCCCCCAATTCTAAAACCCTTTTCAAATTACATCCGAAACTTACTCTTTTAACCCCCGACTTCTAAAATTCTTCACAAATTAGTCTGGGACTTACATTTACTAATTATTTAAATAAACGGGACGTTACAACTCTCCCCCACTTAAATTAGATTTCGTCCTCGAAATCATTTCTTACGATTCGTTACACGATAAAGCGCTCTAGCAACATGGTCACCATCCCAGGCACATTCTAGTCCTCCCAGGGTAACCGTGACCAGCCTTTTCAAGGCAACCATAACCCACTCTAATAGGGTTCTAAAAACTTGAAGATGAGTGAATTCCCTACAACATGATCACATCCACTCCGTCTGGAACCTGTTGTCTCGAGATGGTTTGATTCCCAAACAAACCACTCATACTATATCATTATGGGTAAACCCTGCGGTGGGTGACTAAGAATTACTCAGAAATCTCTTACGCTTATCATACCTGAGATCCCCAAATACCATCACTGATGGAGATCCGAAACTGTCTGAATCCCTGATCTGCCTGAAAACACTGTACTGCCTGAAACTCCAACTGTCTGAAACACTGAACTGCCTGAAACACTGAACTGTCTGAAACTATATACTGCCACATGGATGCTTCCCAACATCTACCGAGACCTACATGGTCTCAATCATCTGCCGATCATCTGAACTATCGGGTTCCAACCCAACTGCAGAGTCAAAGGACTCCCTACTTAGCTGCCTCGCACGACTTCTGGATGAAATCCTTCTATGGATATAGCTGCTACTAGTTATCCTGCCACTGTGGCCCTAACGGCCTTCTGCTCTAACTGATTGGTTCCATGCGTCGAATCCTGACGTCACCAAACCCAAGGCTAAAAGTGATTGTTACATGACCATTGGTAGCCTCATGTCATAAATGACCTTAAGCAGTCCACTGCTTCCTTGCTCTCATCTCTATAGCGGCGCTTCTACAATCTTATCACTGGCTTAACCAGGTCTCATCTGTCTGGGAATTTCCGAAATCCAATCCGTGGATTTCCATTTTCCTCACTGCTATACCCGAACTGGTGGGTACTACTGATCTTTCTGCGTCCTAACAACGCACTCACGCTATCTACCAACCTAGTGAAGGCTGCGACTACACCCACATGCTCACATCACTCTAGTACTATCTGCTAATCTTGTGAATGCTACGGCTACACCCGCAGACTTACAACACTCAAATATTGGATCGAACACGCGCTTGCCATACAGCACACAAAATTGGAAGAATTCCCAATCCTTCTCACCACCCATGACCAATCTGCTAGAAACCACACTTACCATTGCTAGTGTTTCAACACTAGTTAATCCAAAAGATCACACAACTCTAAAAATTCGAATAAATCTTCGGTAATAACCTGCTAGACCTAGGAAGCTCCGAATCTCAATTGGAAACCTCGGAATCTCCCACTGCATCACGGCCTCTAACTTGGCCGGATCGACCAGAATACCCTTCTAATTTACAAGGTGCCCAAGAAATTGCACCCCGCGCAACCATAACTCACAATTGGAGAACCTTGCGAAAATTATCTCCCTCCTCAAAGTCTCTAGCACCTCCCGCAGGTGCTTCTCGTGCTGCTCCTCAGTCTTGGAATAAACCAAGATGACGTTGTACTTTCTCAATCCCATAATCTAGGGAATTGCTCTAACACTACTCACTAATGCTCCTCGGCATGCAATTGGCATATGGCATCTACTGAAAGTGTAATTCAGACACGAACCGAGGATAACACAGAGTTACACTTACTCAACCCTTGGAACCAAAGTCTCCCTTGTGCAGTTTTCCCACAAGTGCTGCACCGATTCTGACCCTGCTGGCCTCTCAGTAGCTGATCTGAAATCTACGGTCTCCTCCCGAGACCCTTTACTATAAGAAACTGATCTGGTTCCCTCTTAACAATGTGCTCTAAGTCAATATCCCGCTCTCGAGCTCTAGAAGTCATATCATTCAGGGTCTTGCACCCCGAGATACTCACAATCTCCCTGCTATCATTCTACAATATGTTCTGATAACTTACCTTCTTCGCTTCCTCATCTGCTGCATACTGTGGTACCATATAAGCTCTTTCCTGAGACTTGGTAATGATCTCTGCCACAGTCTTAGTCATCTAGTGGAGATCTTAACAACTCTTGCGCCAACTGCTGCGCCTCAATCGCCTGGGCACACTCTGCCCAGAATCTGGTCTGGAAGTCATCTCATGACATAACATCAACCACGTCACCACTCAACTCACTACCAACCTCTTCCTATCAATCTCGTGCTCTATCCCTCAGGAGATAGGAAGTAAGTCAGACCTAGTCTCCTTTCGAGACAACATCTGGTACGAAATGTGTTGGCAACATCTGCCAACCATCTGCCGCTAACAATGGGGTCCCTAACCCCCTGACAATCTGAAGCTTCACAAACTGTGAATTCCCGAAACATCAACGTACGGGTCTCTATCATGACTGCTATCTCAGTGCAGAATGCACTCGGCCTCTCATCACAAATCTCCATAATGCCCTCCTTGATCACACTGAGGATCACAGGAGTCTGGTCAGTGATACTGCACAAAATTCTCAAATGAAATGAACTCTCTCATCTGATCATCAATATGCCCGACTCCAGAGTCCGAGCCTGATCCCCTGTCGACACCAGAACTACCATCTGGTCTACCGCGTAGCGTCACTATACTCGGCAACATGCCATCACTAACATCACAATACTCACCCAATCTCGAGGGATCTCACACACTACAAGTTCCCTGGATTCATCTCAGCCTTCCTTGATTCGAGTACGGATCCTCTGCTTTCAGTAGTACGGGCCCATACTACCTTCCACATCTATCCGTACTTTCCTCAAGAACTGCCTCGACTCCACCAAGTCACTCTACTGCTACTGATCTCTGCTACTACCTTCCTAGGCTTTCCCTAGGGAACTTCTGGCTCCACCCAAACCAGTCCTCAGCTGCTGAAGGCCTCCTTGTAATGCCAATTAGCCACCACCTGAATACCATCACATGCAATGAGGCTCGGATAATCCTTCGAGTAAAAGTCTCGTCCCTACAACGGTTGGACTCAAACAAGAGCTGCACAATAGGACCAAATCCAGCACTCTGAGATTATTCAACCCTGATCACATGTGGTGTGACGTATTCACCTAATGGCTAACTCCCATCACTCAGAGTCCCACAAAGCACAAAGCAAGCAGCATTCGGATAAAGGAAACATACTCAGGCAAAACTATTCTCATAAAGAGAAACTGTACTAGCATACAATGCTAAGCTCATACTATCAGGCATAACCTACACAGGCTATCCTACTACTGTCTACTCATTACAAGCATGAAATTCTTATCAAGCTGAAACACATAAAGCAGGCACATAAGGCATCATCCTAGATCCTTCGTCCTATTCTGGCATGCTGTTCTACTAAAACTGAAACTGAAACTGAAACTGAAACTGGAACTGATAATCATAACATAACCTGTATGGGTGATTTGGGAGTACTTACTTGAGCTCGGTTGATTGCATGCACCACACCCTTTTCTCTTTTCAAAACTCTTTTTGCTTTTTCTAAAACTCTTTTCTTTGTACTTTTCTAAAATTGTTTTCTTTTCTCAAAATCCTTTTGTAACCATGGTTTTTCTTTTGAAAACTCTATACCACTTCCTTAGTTTGAGTCCAGACACACTCTCAAGTATGTCTGAATCCCTCAAACCAAGGCTCTGATACCAACTTGTAACATCACAAAAATACAGTCTGAAAATTTCGTTTTAAAATAGTAATAAAACCCTGTTCATCAATCGTCATATAAGAATCATGAAGAATGTATCTCAAAATATCTTAACAATTGTCAAATATATCGGAGTATAAACATCCCAGGCTGAACAAATGGTGTGTGCACTGCAATCTTCCCGAGCTCCTCTTTTAAAAACTGAGTACCTGAAACCAAAACTAAAAACCGTAAGCACGAAGCTTAGTGAGCTCCCCCAAACTACCACATACCATACAATAACATATAAAGCATCTACTGGGCCTTGCCCACTGCATCGTACCGAAGTCCGGAAACTAACCAGGGCCTTGCCCTCTGCATCGAACCGAAGTCCGGAAACTGCATCGGACCGGAGTCCGGAACTAACCAGGGCCTTGCCCTCTGCATCGAACCGAAGTCCGGAAACTGCATCGGACCGGAGTCCGGAACTAACCAGGGCCTTGCCCTCTGCATCGAACCGAAGTCCGGAAACTGCATCGGACCGGAGTCCGGAACTAACCAGGGCCTTGCCCTCTGCATCGGACCGAAGTCCGGAACTAACTGCATCGGACCGAAGTCCGGAACTGATTGGGACCTTGTCCCCTGCATCGGACCGAAGTCCGGAACTGACTGAACATAACATAGCATAAACATATCACTAGCATGAATACATATACTGCATACTGCATCGGAACAGAGTCCGGAACACATAACACAAAACATGCTTGAATCACAAAGACATCAAGCACTCTAACTACTGCATCGGACCGAGGTCCAAAACTAACTGAACATAGCATAACATAATCATAGCATATAATCTAAACACATATACCGCATACTGCATCGGACCATATTCAGGAACACATAACTCATACCATGTCTGTATCACAAAGACACCAAGCATACTGAACTACTGCATCGGACTGAAGTCCGGAACTACTACTGCTAACTAAACGGGCCGGCATTGTGGCCGTAGACCCGTTCCTACTGGAAGGAAACTCACCTCACACTGCTGAAGTCCTGTAGACACAATCCCACACTGCTGAAGTCCCGCAGACTCCACCCCAGCTACTGGTTGACAGGTTCCTGAACTGTCAACACCAAATAACACCCAATTAATAATTGGGTTCTAACGCATAACTATAAATACATGCTTTGGATAATTACTACATTACCCCTAGCTTGGCTTACCCAAGCCCAAGGCCTAATCCATAGGCCCAAAGTCAACTAGGGATCAAAGCCCAACATATGGCCCAATTTTCCAAATTGGGCCCAAACCTCTACATGGACTTCCCTTAAGGCCCAAATGTCCAGTCTAGTCCAACATGTCCCGTTCTAAGGGCCCAATATCATACAATCATCTCGGCCCCAACTATGGCCTATCTATGGCCCAATTTTCCAAATTGGGCCCAATCCTTCATATGGGCCTTACCTTAAAGCCCAACTAATTACTCTAGTCCATTTGATTATTCTCGGATGGCCCAACACAAAGCCTAAGTGAAATTAGGGTTTCACATCAAATGATAACTAGGGTTAAGTGTTGCTTACTTAACCCGCTAAGGACTTAACACACTAGGGACTTAATCCATTAAGGACTTAATCCATTAAGTCCATTATTGCTAGATTAATTTCTGCCAATGATTATTATTTAATATTCATTATTAAATAATTCTCGTGTGCGTGCTGATAATCTCTCAAATATTAGTATTTTCTCAGTTAGCTCATTAAGGACTTAGTCCATTAAGTTCTTTACTCTACTAGATAAATGAGATGGAGTGATTGGGCTTAATACATAATCCCATCCCAATGGCCCAAAAGTGGGCCCAATAAGTCTAAGGCCCAATTATTCACAATTAGGGTTTTCACACAAACATGGCCCAATAGGCCCAAACCAATCTCTAAGCCCATTGGGGTTTTGCTAGCGGGGCACCACCCACTACCACCTCGGGTAGTGGTGGTCGATGGCGGCTCACGGCGGCGGCCACCACCTTACGGTGGTGGTTTCTATTATTTTTATTATTAACCAATTTAATTACAGTTACAATGTTTGATCAAATCATAACCACACACGCTAACACACTAACTAATACACACACACTGCCACACCATGGTGGCCGGCGGTGGCGCTGGGCGGCAGCCACCACCTCACGGTGGTGGTAGTGGCTTCCTTGCTATTTCCGGCTAGACTAAACACCCAAACACCACTAAACTGCAATTAAACACACACACACACACACACGATTTCTATTGCACAAAGGTCCAGCCACCCTCCCCTGGTGGCTCACGGCTCACTGGTGACCACAGCCGCCATACATGGCGTCAAACCAACAAAAGGAACGAGAGGGAAAAAGAGAAGAATCGACTGAAGGTTTCTCGACAGCCCAATACTTGCACAGCGACAGAATAACGGGAGCCAGCGCCTCCGGCAATCAGCGTCGCAATGGCGATGTTCGTCCGACACGGCAGCAGCGACCACAGCGACGGAAGATTTCTTCCCGGTCTTCGACGGTCTCTTGGTGACTCACGTTTTTGCCGGCAGCTCATCTCGATGGTGGCAGTTCCATGGCATGGCGGCGACCAATGGAAAGGAAGCAGCTATGCTAGACGACCTCGACGGTAGCAGCGGAGGCCGGGCTTGTCGTCGTCAACGGAAATGGAGGCGGCAATTCGACAATTAGGAACGGCAGTATGTGGCTGTCGTCGGAACTCCATCTGGTCGGAGCACTATGGGGAAAGCCGGTGATGACGGCTGGAGGAGAGCTTAGGTTAGGGTTTTGGGAGTGATGAACTTATGACGGGAATGATATACCACCGGGTTCAATCCCGTGTTCATTCAAACTTCAAGCGAGATTGACACTTCTAGTCCCTCCTTCTCATAGCTCTTCAAAACAAATCTGTAATTTACACTTCAGCCCCCAACACTCCTAATTCCTTTCAATTTAGATCCTAAAAATTACCAAGCAGCCCCCAATTCTAAAACCCTTTTCAAATTACATCCGAAACTTACTCTTTTAACCCCCGACTTCTAAAATTCTTCACAAATTAGTCTGGGACTTACATTTACTAATTATTTAAATAAACGGGACGTTACAGCTGGTGCCCGGTTTGAGTAGGTGATGGGGACACCGTATGGGAGGAGAAAGTGAGCTTTTGGTTCTATGGTTGTACCTTGAGGGACTTGGTTCGGTCAAGGTCAAGTGGTGCGTCGTGGGAAGTAATTTGAAGATGAGATGCCGAAGGCTTCGAGGACGAAGCCTAATTTAGGTGGGGGAGAATTGTAACATCCCGGAATCGCAAGAGTAGAGTTGAAGGGCTAAAAGTGTATGTTTTAGAGGATGACTCAGCGAGTCCATGGATAGACTCGACGAGTCAGGTCGCAGTCATGGTCGCGTGTCAAGTGGCCTACTCGGCGAGTCCCTAGATGGACTCGGCGAGTAGGTGCTGTATGGAGAAAACCCTAATTTTCGGGGTTGAGTCCTATATAAAGAGAATTATACTCATCCACAGCCTCCCTTATTCCCCCTTGAATTCCAGAAAACCCTAAAGTCGTGGAGAGATCAGTTGTGGAGCAAATTGGAGCTTGGAGAGGTGTTGTTTGAAGAGATCTTAAAGGAGAAGTGGCTTGGATCAAAGGGCTTTGCTTGGATTCGAGTTTGGCTGCTATTGAGGCATCTTTTGGAGGTAATATCTTCGTCCTTAGGCTGTGCATTCCTAGTTTCATCATTTTGGGGTTTGTGGGGAGTATGTCTTGGAAGGTTTTGGGGTTTGGAGGATAGATCCGAGGTTGCTACCTCAGATCTGGAATATTGAAGGCCTAGAGTGCATTAAAGTTCCTGTGTTTGAGTGCTTAGTGAAGTCACCATGTCCCAAACCTTGGTTTTAAGGTGAATATGGCTTAAATCTCGTTAGATTCACGTAAAGTTTGCCACTTTACGTGATGGGTGGATTGTAGGAGGTTGGATCTATGTTTTGGATCAATTGCATGGCCTGAGATGCTTCTGTATGGATTCAGATAGGTGGTACTCGACGAGTCACATGGGAGGACTTGACGAGTTGCTTGAAGATGGCCTGGGACTCGACGAGTTGGAAGAACAACTCGGCGAGTAGGTTGAAGATGGCCTTGGACTCGACGAGTCCATTTGGACTCGGCGAGTCTTGTCGAGGAAGTCCCAATATTTCTGGTTGAGTCGATGAATCGGTGAGTTAAGGGATGACTCGGTGAGTTGGGTGCGAGTGGACTCAGAGTTGTTGGACTCGACGAGTCTTGGGGTGACTCGGCGAGTTGGGTCGCTAATTGAGGGAAGTTCCGAGCATAAGGACTCGGCGAGTCATCGGGATGACTCGACGAGTAGGGTCAGTCAGGGGTTGACTTTGACTCATCCAAGGTTGACCAGTTGTCTTCCAGGGGTATTTTAGTAATTAAGGGTATTTATTGAGTTGTATGTTTTGATGTTTAGTGAAGGAGTTCGTGCCAGAGTTCGGAGCAGCGGGACCTTATCTTTTAAGCCGACAGTTTCGAGGTGAGTTATCCTCACTATATTAACAGGGTCTAAGGCACCAAGGCCGGCCCTTTATTGTATTGAGATTCGGTTATGGTTATTATGTTATTGTTTGATGTGTCTGCATCCTGGTAGCTAGGATGGTACATGCTAGGAGGCCTTGCTAAGGTCAGTTTTCCCTATATACAGAGTGATGCTATGCTAGTGACCGGTTAGGTCGGTAACCCGGTTAAGGTAATGATATGCTATGTGATCTGCTTGTTCGGTTTGTTGACTATGACTGTTATATGAGTGTATGTTTTGTGCACATGGTTGTTTGGACTGGAGATGGGTTGAGGCGGGTCCTGCTTTGTGCTGTAGGCCAAGATACCCAGGGCGGACCGGTTGTTCCGAAGGCCCAGCGAGCGGTCCGGATAGGCTGTAGGCCCCACGAGGGCGGACCAGACGTGCCGAGGCTCGGAGAGTGGACCAGGCCGACTGAAGGCCCGATGCGGGCGGACCAGTCACGCTGTAGACTCAGAGAGTGGACCAGGTGGGTTGAAGGCCTGATGCGGGCGGTCCAACCCCACTGTAGACTCGAAGGACATGACTAGACCCGGAGGATGGATCCGTTGGACTGAAGGCCCGATACGGCGGACCAGTCATACGGTAGACCCGATATGCATGGTTGTTCTATGTTCTGTTATGTTATGTATGGTTATATGTTTTGGACCGGAAGGTCGTAGCCTGGAAGGGCGTATGCGTGGTTGGTATTTTGGGGGTATCTCACTAAGCTTTCGGGCTTACAGTTGTGGTTTAATGTTTTTCAGGTTCTTTAGGAGACTGTGGCAAGGCGAAGGCGCGATCGTACCGCTCCTCATGATTTTGTAGCAATGTGATTCTGGGAATACTCTAATGACTTGTATTGAAAACCTTTTTGTAAACATTTTAATGAAAATCAGGTTGTTTTGGAAAATTTAAATTGGTTGTATTTTTCGGATGTTACACCACTACAACTCCTCAGGAGATCGCTGATTTTCAGGCACATGAAAGGGATGCTACGATAGTGGCATGCATCATGATGGCCACGATGACAGCGGAACTCCAAAAGTCCTATGAGGATTTCTACTCTTATGAAATGCACCAAGATTTGATGGAAAGATACCATCAAAGTGCACGACAAGAGAGGTATGAAATCATCTGCTCCATGATAACAACCATGATGAAGGACGGGGATTCCGTCACGAGCCACATGCAGAAAATGCAAAGGTATGTGGATCGATTGCTGAAGCTTAATGTGAACTTCCCTGAGGAGCTTACAATAGATATAATTTTGCGCTCCTTACCATCGTGCTATGATCAATTCCGCATGACATATCACATGAATAAGAAAGAGGTCACACTCAGCAAACTTCAGGGACTTCTCAAGACCGCTGAATCAGGTCTTAAGGGGAAGTCGGTTGTTAACACTCCTACTCCAAACTCCACTCCGGTTTTGGCAATCGGGAAAAGTCGAGGGAAGAAGAGAAAGAGTTCTTCGAAGGGTACCAAGGTTAGGACCCTTGATGGCTCTTCTTCAAGTGGAACCAAGAAAGGTTTCGTCACTCCTTCTTCTGACCCAAAAGAGGCTGAATGCTTCTATTGCCATGAAAAATCACATTGGAAGCGGAACTACCCAAAATACCAGCAAGATGTGAAGGATGGGAAAGTTAAACCCAACCATGCAGGTATTTACACTATCATTTCTAATAACTCACCCCATTATAAGTCTTGGGTCCTTGATACAGGTTGTGGTATTCATATCTGTTCTGATTTACAGGGACTAAGAAGAAGTGAGAATGTGGAGAAAGGAAGGATAAACTTAATCATGGGGAATAAAAAAGTTACACCTGTCACCAAGATTGGAGTTTATACTTTATCGCTATGTAGTGGGTTAAATTTAGATTTGAATAAATGTTGTTATTCGCCAGAAATGGCAAGAAATATTATTTCCTTTCATGCATTGTACAAAAAAGGTTTAACCTTTTCATTTGATAATGAAGTTGGTTCGATTAATGCTTTCTTTAATAATGTTCTTTATTTTAAAGCATTACCTTATGATGGTGTGTATGAAGCTGTATCTATTGTAGATAACTTAGGAAATAATGTTTTGTGTATTGATTCTCTTAATAATAATAAATTGGATAAAGCATCATTATGGCATTGTCGTCTTGGACATATAAGCAAGAAACGCATAGGCCAACTCCAAAAGGATGGAGTCTTGGAGTCGTTTGACCTAAAGTCAGATGATAGTTGCGAATCATGCTTACTTGGAAAAATGACAAAGTTACCCTTCATAGGCTCGTGTGAGAGGGGTGAAGGTTTGTTGGACCTTGTACACACGGATGTGTGTGGACCATTCAAACATGCCACAAGGGATGCTAATCATTATTATTTGACTTTTACTGATGATTACAGTAGATATGGATATGTCTACCTAATCAAGCATAAGTCAGAGACTTTCGAAAGGTTTAAGGAATTTAAACAGGAAGTCGAGAATCAATTGGGCAGGAACATTAAGATGCTTCAATCTGATCGAGGTGGTGAGTATCTTAGTTCAGAGTTCCTCGACTAACTAAGGGAATGTGGGATTGTCTCACAATTGACACCTCCCAGGACACCGCAGTTGAATGGTGTGGCTGAGAGGCGTAATCGAACCTTGTTAGACATGGTTCGTTCCATGATGAGTCGAGCTTCGCTACCAATCTCATTCTGGGGGTATGCCTTAGAGACTGCCACCCATATCCTTAATCTAGTCCCTACAAAGAAAGTTGCCAAAACTCCTCACGAGATGTGGACTGGTAAAGTACCCAAACTACACCACATCAAGATTTGGGGTTGCGAGGCTTTTGTGAGATGCGAGACTCATGACAAGCTAGAACCCCGAAGCGAGAGGTGTATTTTCGTCGGCTACCCACAACAATCCTTGGTTACCTCTTCTACAGACCTAGTGATAACGTGGTCTTTATAGCAAGAAGAGGAGTCTTTCGAGAAAGAGAGTTTATAAGCCAAGGAGATAGTGGGAGGCAAATTGATCTTGAAGAAATTCAAGAGTCAAGTGGTGAAGGAACTTCAAACACTAGCCCTCAACTTGAGGAGGAAACTCCTGTTGAGCCAATTGGCGAATCTGTACCTCTGAGGCATTCCACGAGAGTTAGGAGTGCACCTGAGCATTACTATGGTTTCCATATTACTGCAGAAGGTGAGACACTTATTAGTGACGGGACACTAGTAGGTCTGGATGACCCTAACAGCTACGAGGAAGCCATGGCAGGCCCCGAGTCTGCTAAATGGAAAGAGGCTACGGATAGTGAGATACAATCCATGTATGACAATCAAGTTTGGAACTTGGTTGAGAATGTACCAGGTCGTAAGACAGTAGGGTGTAAATGGATCTTCAAGAAGAAGACCGGCATGGATGGTAAAGTACACACTTATAAGGCTCGACTGGTCGCAAAGGGCTTCTATCAAATTCCTGGAGTGGATTATGATGAGACCTTTTCTCCAGTAGCCAAGATTAAGTCTATTAGGGTTATGTTAGCCATAGCTGCATTTCATGACTATGAAATTTGGCAAATGGATGTCAAAACCGCTTTTATTAATGGAAAGTTGGCTGAAGATGTTTACATGAGTCAGCCAGAAGGTTTTGTCAGCAACGAGTACCCTAATAGAGTGTGTAAGCTTGAGAAATCCATTTATGGATTAAAGCAAGCACCTAGCAGATGGAATCTTTGCTTTGATGAAAAGCTCAAGGAATTTGGCTTTTCCAGGAGTGAAGATGAATCTTGTGTTTATGTCAAGGCTAGTGGGAGTATAGTTAGCTTTTTGGTATTGTATGTGGATGACATACTACTCATAGGAAACGACATCCCAACCCTGCAGGAAGTAAAGTCCTGGCTTGGGAAGTGTTTCGCTATGAAGGACCTTGGTGAAGCTGCCTATATTCTAGGGATAAGGATCTTGAGAGATTAGAGTAAAAGACTAATTGGACTTAGTCAGAGTACTTACTTGGATAAGGTGCTGAAGAGATTCAGCATGCAGGACTCCAAGAAAGGGGAGTTACCCATCCAGAGTAACGCCATATTGAGTAAGACACAAAGCCCTAGCACTGAGGCTGAGATAGCAGAAATGACTCGAATACCTTATGCTTCGGCTGTAGGATCGATCATGTATGCTATGACGTGTACTCGACCTGATGTAGCCTTTTCCCTGAGCATGGTTAGCAGGTTTCAGGGGAACCCTGGCAAGGCACACTGGATTGCGGTAAAGAATATCCTCAAGTACCTACGGAGGACTAAGGATTGGGTCCTTACCCTCGGTGGGAGTGATGACCTAAGAGTTGTAGGGTATAGTGATGCTAGCTTCCAGACTGATAGGGATAATTTCTGCTCTCAGTCGGGCTGGGTCTTTACCCTAAACGGAGGAGCAATTTCTTGGAAGAGTTCCAAGAAAGAGACAGTGGCTAATTCAACTTGCGAATCAGAGTATATTGCAGCGAGCGAGGCGACAAAGGAGGCTATATGGCTAAAGAAATTCATCGGAGACCTTGGAGTTGTACCAGCTATTAAAGAGCCAATGGAAATTTTCTGTGATAGTGAAAGCGCTGTTGCCTTAGCCAAGGAACCAAGGGATCACGGGAGATCCAGACACATCGACAGAAAATACCATTTTATTAGACATCGAATAGAAGGACTCCTCGTGGCAAAGAGGGTATCATCGGATGAGAACCAAGCAGATCCCCTCACGAAGGGACTGACTCGGGTTAAGCATCTCCAGCATGCTCGGAGAATAGGGCTGAAGGATGATATTAGATTTAGTAGTTAGATAACCTCGAAATTTGTAAAGTGTAATTGACATTAGATGATGAATAAAAGGTGTTTTATTTATGAGTAAAGTGTTGCTATCTCTTGTCAATCGTTTACTATATTTCTTTTGCATGTTTTGACTTCCAGAATAATTTTGTTTGGTATAACATATTATTCAAACCTCCACAGTCGGTCAGATGTCAAAATTAGGTATGAATCAAGACTGTCATGATTGGTTGCAGAGGTCTAAGGTGTTGGACAAGGCTACAACAATCATGAGTGCTCATAAGTTCTGAGTATTGGACTCAACCCACGCTCACTGGAATCACTTCATGGAATTCTATCTCGAGTGATCGTGAGATGGTAATATCATATAAGTCTTCAAACCTAGAGATATGATTTGTTACTTACAAGTTGGTTATGCATTGATTGTATGAAAATGCATTGGTAACTCGATGTTATAAAACGTGCTTTTGTGTGTAATTCAACGAGTGGTAGAACAAACATATGACTCGAACTTTATCTGTTCCTTCTTGGATTAGAAGCTGATATATGGGCCCCTCGATGATTTTGTTTTGACCTATGTACCGGGGTTGGTCATAACTAAGTTGATGTGCTCAATTAAGTTCTTTATCAAACAAATCAGAGATCGAGAAACAAACTGCTGGACAATAAGTAAGACATTGTTCCATGTATTTGTCTGGTTGATATCTAGAACAGAGGATTATATGATCACTTTTCTTAAATGGCGTACCATCATCTTCTCAGTTCCGAGAAACCTTGAAAAGAGCTACGATTGCCGACCGGTTCCTGAAGTCATACTTGCAGTAATAGTTATTAGACTTATCCAAGTGGGAGACTATTGGATAAGGTGTCTAAGTCCATAACTATTTCTGTTATGTACTTGACCCGACCCGGCATGGTCCATTTGGGTTGCATGGCACCATGCAATTGGATAGATTAAATGAGAGAAATAACATTTGGAGATTATTAATATATTATAAGTTCTAATATATTAATAATATTATTTGATTAGTTTGATCAAGTATTAATTTAGAATTAATTAAGTGATCAAAAGATAACTAATTAAATATATGGGTTGATTATGTAAATCATCCATATCTTGTATAGTGGGCTAAGAGGCTCCATGGATTATCAAGTTGGGTTCCACCCATAGGATGCTCCATGGGAGTTACAAACCCATGGGTCATGGAAATGAAGAGTCATGACACATTAGGGTTTACATGGTGTAACCCTAGATGTGTCAACACTATATAAGGATCCCATTCTCCACCAAAATCGGCTACACATAGGAAACAAGAGGGCTAGGCCGATTTCAAGAAGTGTGTATTCTCTCAATAGTCTTTCCAAGAGCATTTGGTGTTGTGTGAAGCATTTGAGGCATCACACTTGGGGTTCTAGGCTCACAAGGTTTCAAGGAACATAAGCAACAACAAGGTAAGTTATTCTATCTATCATTCAAGTTAAAAATTGTTCCCTATGTATGCTAGATAGGAATATAGCCTTGGAATTCAACTTTTCATGATAATTAGACAAAAATAGATCCAAGGTTATTAGGGTTGCATGTACACTTAGGAAGTGTTAGAATGCTCAAAACCCCATCAGCAACATCTTGCACTTCCCAGGTCATTTGGATCCAAAGTCAACTAAGAGATTATGGCCTTAACATGAAGAAGATTCTACTTTATTGCAACTCTGAAAACGTAAGGAGAGGATTTATTTGAGATCTTTAATCACAAGTCCTCGGTTTCAAAAGCACGGTTTTGTTCTCTGTTTGGGCTTGCTTCAGATGCCTCCATCATCTCTCTTGATTTCATCACTACCACCCAGTTATTTGCAATGTTCTATGATATGGGTTACACCGATGTGCTAATCACGGTGACGAAATTCAAGAAGTCCTATTTGCCTTCTCAGTAGAATGGCCTATTCACTCTTCTATTCAAAGGATTAGCAAAACGAGTTGTTGGGTCTGATGGTGCCAGCAAGGGATTTATGACCATTCTTTATGGTCTTTACCATGGGATCAATCTGGATTATGGATCCTTGGTTTGGTCTCAACTGGTGCAGAGTCTCAATTCTTCTACCAAACACTCTGAAATTTCTTGTGTAAGATTCTTGACGTTGATTATTCGCCGAGCAATAGAGCACTTTCAAATTCCGGTCATGGAGGATGCATTAAAATCTTCAATTGCAACTTTCCACATGACAAAAATCATTGTATCTGATCCCACAAAGTTCACGTTTTTCGGTTCCATCCCTGGATCGATGTGCAAGTGTGTCACATCCGAGAGCAAAGTTATGGCTGACTATAGGAAATAGACACCTACAGGACTGAGGCAACTAACTCCCAAAATACAAAGTGTGTGGAGGTGGTTGATAAACCCACAAAGAGGGGACAGTAACCTGATAAAAAAAAGGATGTTGAAGGGCAATCCTCACAGGCAACCTCGTCCAAAAAGCGCATGGCAGAAAAAGAACCTTCTTCCGCCCATAAGAAGCAAAAGATCAAAAAGATGGCTAAGAAACCGAAAGCTGCCTCGTCTAGTGACTCAGATTTTGTTTCGTCAGATCAAGATCAAGGTGTAGGAGAAGATGCTCATCTTGAAAGATCTACAAGAGGAAATACACCCCCACGTTCTCCAACTCATGAGGTACAAATTAAAGACACTGTTCCAACTCTTCCTACCTCTCCATCTCATACTACTGTTCTGATTTCTGTAGCACCACTTCCACCACCTTCTATCTCTCAACCTATCTCTACTGCACCTCTTCCTCCACAAATTTTCACCCAAGTTACTTCAAAAACAACCACTACACTCGAACTCGTGGTTTGTGTTAACGTATCTGATACGGGGGAACGTACCTCAGAACCCGAACCCAAAACCCATATTGTTACCAAACCCATTTCCCCATCCCCTTCATCAATTTCTTGACCTATTCTTGGTGGTGAAGAACATGACTTTAGTCCCTATAAAGTTGCGAGTGAGGATGATGATGATGCTCATCTTACAAAGCGACACTTGAAAGATTTGAACGAGAAACTTGACAAGTTGCTCGCTTCATCCTCCTCTTCCTTAACTTCTGCTTACTAAGACATTGTTGTTCGTTCCCTCATTGAAACAACTCTTAAACAACATGATGAGACTATCCAAAAGGTAACTCAAGCTGTAGATGCCCCCACCTTTTCTTGTCAAAAAGCCTTTGAAGATGTAGCCCAGTTTCTTTCCAATGCTACACTTCAATTGGATTCTTTTAAGGAAGTTGTACAGTCCAACACCAACACGCTCAAACTTGCCATTGAATCAATGACCAGATCTCTTCAGGGTGAGCAAGAGAAGTTTGAGTCAATCCGAACTAGTCTTCAATCCGATCAAGCTGCTCTTATGTCTTCTGTCTCCTCTCGCCTAGACAAACTTCAGGCTGATCTCGCCATGGAGAACAAGATCATGGATGAACTTGCTCGCAAAACTATTATCCTAGGTAAAGACCATGTGCGGTAGCGAATGACAATAGATGTAAGACCATGTGCGGTAGCCCATGGCACTCCTAGGTAAAGACCAGGTGGGGTAACCCATGACACTTTTACATGTTTTGTGTATGCATGGTTTATGTGATATGTGTGTAGCTTTAATTAGCTAGCAGGATATATGTATGTGTTGTGTGTGGTATGCTCTGGGGAACTTACTAAGAATTTAGCTTACAGGTTGTTGATTTGTTTCAGGTACATTTGAGCCCAGGGGCAAGGGCAAGGCATGATGGCACGACGTGCACTCTATCTCTCTCTTTCACTGTTAGGGTTTGGGGATACTCTGATGATTTGAATAAGTTGTAATGAATCATTGATTTGAAAACAATTATGTTGGGATTTCATGGTTTATGCAATTATGTTTTATTAATTACAAGTGTAAAATTTTCTTTAAAAATTTGGGTCGTTAGAAGTTGGTATCAGAGCCTTGGTTTGAGGGATTCGGGCACACTCTCGAGTGTGTCAGGACTCAAACAAAGGAAAATGTAAAAATTGTTTTGAAAAGTAACATAAAAGGGGTTTCAAAAGGAAATGAGAAGATGAGAGTGCAACGTGCATGATCAGTCGAGCCAAGTAAGTAGTTCCCTAATATGTTAGCCATGTTATACTGATATTTGAGCCTTGTTGATTATATGGAACTTGCTATGTGTATGCTTTTAAAATTGTATATGGTTAGGAGCTTATAGCCTCAGAATGATTGATTAGTCTTATTTCCTGTTCCTTGTTTGGTTGTGGTCCTAGGGTAGAATCTTTTATTCGAAAGTCTATTTGATCATCTTTCTGTGTACAATTTGCATGCATAAAGGCAACCTATTATGATTGGTTTGATTGATATGAGTAAAGTGAATCTCGGGGCAGTCTGAGATTGATGTACGCGGTAATAGCGGGATATGGTTTGGTTATGGGATGAATTGGAGTTATAAGGTAGAGCAGTAGGGAAAGGTACAGGTAGGTGTGGAAGGTAGTATTGGGACCGTACTACTAGAAGCACATGACCGTACTACTAGAAGCACAGGACCGTACTACTAGGTGTGGAAGGTAGGTGTGGAAGGTAGTATTGGGACGTCATGTAAAGTATCACAACAATGCAAAGTAGTAAACAAAAAACAACATCATCAATTGCATTAATAGTATAATTTTAATTACAAGTGCGTTCTTTCATAGTACACAACAACATAATGAATAATCAGAATAAAAGATGAGTCTGGACTGCTCCGTCTTCACAAAACCTGGTTGTTGTACCTGTCTATTTGTGACCTGAGAAAACAAGTTATTTTGAAAGTGAGTATCAGCCAAAAAGCTGGTGAATTCATAAGCATTAATGTGTCTTTGATTTGTAAAACTTGTAATGAAAGACTTGAAATTGTTTTGAAAGAAAGTTTGTATAAGTGTGAAAATGTTTGTAAGTAATTGTAAACGTTTGAAAACCCTAGAAAATCCCATATTTCCTACTAGTATAAAAAGTAATCTTCTACCAAGACCTAACTGTTTTGAAAGTAGTCTTCTACCAAGACCCGACTGTTTTGAAAGTAGCCTTCTACCAAGACCCGATTGTACGCCTATTATTATTATTATCTAACCTACCTCATCGATTATGTGAATATGACACATAGTAAGGTATTAATAATATATTAACTGGAGTTTTATATCCTTTTGAAATTGTCGTAAGTACTGTAGTATTTGTAATAAGTGTCTACTTTTGTACTATTTTGGCTTAATTGAGGGTTAAAGCATAAAGTGATGGCTAGATCACAGGCTAAACGCTCCCCTGTCAAGAGATTTTAGGACCCACATGCGACCCATGCTTGATTGCAAGCCGCGAACATCAACATTACTATGATCCTGTATACCCAATATAACTATCATAATGCTGTAGTGATTCATTGGTATAGTTAGATCATGAAATCGTTCCATGCTATGGCACTTTGTTATGTCTGTTATGTTATCGTGTATTGTAATTGTATTCATGTAAGCGTATCTATGTAAGCGTAATCATGTAAGCGTATTCATGTAAGCTTATCTATGTAAGTGTAATCTATGTAAGTGTATCTATGTAAGCATAATCATGTAAGCGTATTCATGTAAGCGTATCTATGTAAGCGTAATCTATGTAAGCGTATCTATGTAAGCGTATCTATGTAAGCGTATCTATGTAAGCGTACTCACATAACATGTAATGTATTAGTATAGACTCATGAATGAACAAACTCTTGTGTGATTCCTTGTACTTGGAATGGTAAGTAGTATCTCTTAACTATACCTATAATAGTTACTAATAATGTACGTGTATAACCGAAAGTAAGCCTTTGCTACCCAAAGGTACTGAACTTACTGAAGGAACTTTTATGTCTATATATGAATACATGATATATAACTAATATTTAGACGACATTTGGACGACTAACCGATACCCTAAAGCCACATCCAAACGAGGAAAAGGAAATAACGTGAGCTCGCCTTCCTAAGTCCTTTAAACATTTCTTATATAACTATACATATATGGGCATGCAATTGATAATATAAAAGCATAAAATAAGTTTTGTAAAACCTTTGAAAAAGATTAATATCTAAGAAAAGACTGTGTTGATGTCAGTTTATAAAATGGTTTGAAAGCGGTTTGTTTGATAAGGACATTTTTAAGTATAAGAAAACCTTTGTTTGAAACACAATTGTAAAAGAGTGAAATGAAACATACAGTATGTAAAGCATTTTGATAAGGAGTTTTAAACATATAAAAACGTTTAAGAAAATCATTTGAAGAAATCTGTTTGGTAAAACAGTTAACGTATAGTAAATCCATTTTCATGTTAGTTATTAATCACATGTGATTGATATAATAACTAGCATGATTCAACTTGTATCCCCCCATAAAGCATTTAAAAACATTTAGAAACATTTAAAATGTTAATTTAAGGGGTATGAAGTCACCTGCAGTGAGTGGATCGGAAGGAAGTGTCGGACAAGTGTTTGGTGTCAAGTGAAGACTTAGACACCTACAATGATCCTAATAACATATAAAGACATATGTATATAAATAATTAGTGATTATAACACTAATTAGACATGTCTAAAATTCTAATGTGAGGAAAACACTTTGGTCAATTGCTGGGAGGCTATCGGGTTGCAACAAAGGAGTGCAAGGCCTTATATGGGAGTTTATGGTCAATGGACCATACTTTAAGGAGTTAACGGCCCAGGTGAGTTTACTCCTAGCCGTAAACTCTCAATTGGGTCACGAAATGAGGCTCAAAGCTATAAATACTTAAGTGTTTAAGTGCTCTAAAGCTTAAACAAGAGGTTGGGTGGGTTTAAGGTCCAAGAATGGCCTTGTATGGTGTTTACGGCCCTGGGACCACTTCCCCATGAGTTTATGGCCATAAAATCATGTTAAGAAGTACAATTTCGTGTATTGGAGTCCCTAGTTCAATCGTGTAAGGTTCTATGCTAACATCCAACGCTTACTAAGGTGTTAGGGTGTCATTTGCACCCTTAAAAGGGGTTTACAGCCCAAGAACATGTCTTGGCCGTAAACTCCTTAAATCCTATGATTCCTTATGTCTTCTAAGCCCTAATATTGATAAACCCAGTGTACAATGAGTTAGTTCAAGAGTACTTACGATCTACGAGCTCGAATGGTTGTTTTTGGCCAAGAACACTGGTATGTGTTCTTGGCGAAACTTGAAGATCTACAAAATGGAATGATTTCACGAATGAAATTATGTAAGATTACTAGTTCATGCAAGATATCAACTAGTTAGGAAATTAAACTTACAATATTTGAAGATCGGGGACGAAGCTCGGGATGATAGTTGAGAGGATTTCAGCCAAAGGAAAGGGAGGAATGAAAAATGACTAACTTATCATCATATAAGTAAGAGTTTACGGCCCACATGGAGTTTAAGGCCGTAAAATCCCATGTGTTGGCCGTGAACTCCTTGCAGGTGTGTTTAAGGTCATTTCTTTGAGCTATAACTTCAACCAATAAACCCCGACACTTATTCCTTAAGTGTACAAGGCTCAGAACGCTCAAATAAACTCCTAATTGTGCTAAATGATAGTAGGAATGAGTTTGACTTTCAATGAAGTCTTAGACTAAACTGGATGGAAAGTTTTGGGTTGTTACATCATCCCCCTGTTAGAGTGAATTTCGTCCCGAATATAGAATTTAGGTAAGGAAGTAGGTAGGAATGATCGAGTCAAGAGGTGGGGATACTTCCTAATCGATTGATTCTCGCTCTCCCAAGCAATTTCAAGTCCCCGGTTGGCATTCCAACGAACCTTCTCTAATGGGATGTGGCGTTTCTTCGTCCGCTTGACCTCTCGGTCGGTGGTCACTACGGTTCTTCCACAAAGGCGAGGCTCTCGTTGATCTCGATCTTGTCGAGTGGGATTACGAGAGTCTTGATGGAAAGGTACGTTTTCAAGTTCGATAAGTGAAGGAAGAAATGTACGTTACTGAGTTCGTGGTGTAGGTTGGGTTTGTGAGTTACAGGACCGATTCTGGCAAGAATCTCGGAGGTCCTAACTATCCTGGATTTAGCTAACCATGCTTTCCGAAGCGTATCAAACCTTCCCAGTGTGAGACTTCCAAAGGATTTGGTCTCCCACTTGGAATTCCAAAGGTTTCTTTTTGTTGTTTCTCTTCCCAGTCAACGGTCACTCCCTTCTGGGTCAAAAGTCATAAGAGGTTTCGTAATTTGGAAGGAGTTCTAAATGAACTATGACGGTAGGTCAGTGAGAGCTAGAATTTGGCGAATTCTCGTCGGCGTCTTCGGTGATGCTAAATTCTCAACGATTTTGATTATTGGGAGGGTACCCAAGAATTCCTACATCACTAATAGCGTGTCTTAGGAATTCGACTCTTCAATTCTAAACTCGTATTTAGAGAACTTCACGTAAAGCGTCTCTGATCGTAATGTTTCCATGGTTTGTTGTAGATGCTATTTAGGATTTCCTTCTTACTACTTGGGTAGATAAGTAAGTCATTTACAAAGACAATGACGAACTGATCCAAGTAAGAATGGCGTACCCTATTCATTACGTTCATGAATACTACGAGCATATTTGTCATATCCGAGGGGTATCACTACGGACTCGTAGTGTCCGCATCGAGTTTGGAAGATTTCCCTCAGGACATCCTTCACTAACACTTGTATCTGGTGATATTCGGATCTCAGGTTTATTTCTGAAAGGTAAATAGTTCCTTGCGGTTGGTCACGCGACTCACCTATGCGAGGCAGAGGGTAACGATTTCTAATGGAAATCCTGTCAAGGTCTCTGATAGTCGATGCTCCTAAGAACAATCCGGCTATCTTTTTGGAGAATAAGACCAGAGTTCTCCAGGGTGAGAAGCTTGGTCTTCTAATTCCATTGTTGAGTAGTTGTTAAGCTATTCCGGCGGTTCTCGTATCTCCGTAGGTGTTAGTCTGCAGGGAGATCTGCTTATAGGAGTCGTATTGGGTTCTAAGTTTGTTCGCATGACGATGCGATTACTCGTAGTCTTGGGCAGTGTAACACCAAAATTTTCAAAACAAATTTTTCAAATTTCATAATTCATAATAAGATCTAAATGTATTTCAAATCATAAAACATCTCCCCAGAATCTCATCAAAATACTCCAACAATGTGTACAATCAAGCTGGTGCCTTCCCACGATCCTCGCTGGTACCTGAAACACATTTCACTCAACACAGTAAGCATAAATGCTTAGTGAGTTCCCCAAAATACTACATACAACACATACGCCACTCAAGGCTACAATATGACCCTCTGGTCGGTGTGTCTCAGCGGAACCCTCCAGTTCCGTATCGTTGGGCCCTCCGACTCGGTCTGTCTCGTTGGACCCTCCGATCTGGTCTATACCACATAGCATACACATATCACTAACACATATCCATAAAATCACATAACACATAATACATAAGACCCTCCGGAATGTATAATGAGAAGACTCACCTCGGGAATGTCTTAGAAAGTCACAACTCGGTATCTCTGAACCTCGAAACAACGACCTAGCCCTACCTAATCACATAAGGTAATTATTTAAATCATTAATGGCTCTCAAGGCTAGACTACACCCCTTCCTAAAATCCACAGAAGAGTAAAAGACCATTTTACCCCTTTCGGATCCAAAAGTACAACTGTTGACCAAACCCTAAAAGTCAACGAAAGTCAACGGGCAAACTTTGACCCGACTCGTCGAGTGCACATTGGCGACTCGGCGAGTCTACATGTCACACCCCGAAAACCGAAGGCGGAAACGTTTCCGGGGTTGACTCCACATAGAGTATCAAATCCAATGTACATAGTAAGTAAAGTAAATCAACCATTACATTACATATATGAAAGTTTTACATTTGTTTCAAAAGCATAAGTTATACAAGTGATACATAGTATATATGAAAAATACAAATTGAGTCTTCTGAGAACTACATCTTCACACAAAAGGATCTTCGGGTACCTGTCTAACTCGGACCTGAGAATACAAGCGGTTTGAAAATCAGCATAAAGCTGGTGAGTTCATAAGCGGTTAGTTTTTCTTAAAATGTACGAATTCCTTTTGTTTCCTGAAAAGTGGTTATCCAAGAAAATCCCATATTTTCTTATGTAAAGTTAGTTTCCAAATCCGAAAGTAAAGTAAACGATGTTTAATTAAAACATGATTGTTCTTGTGAAATGTAATTCAATTGTTTAACTTATTACACTTCTCTAATTTCGTACTACTATTACTCAGGAAGAACCCCATGTTCTCCTGACTGTGTGTGTGAACTGTTACTAGTTCTGATTATGTTCGATGTCCTTCCCAGGAAAACCCCATGTTTCCCTGACTGTGTGTGTGCATCTTTACTGGTTCTGGTTATGTTCAGTGTTCTCCCCAGGAAAACCCCATGTTTCCCTGACTGTGTGTGTGTGTGTGTCTTTACTGGTTCTGGTTATGTTCAGTGTTCTCCCCAGGAAAACCCCATGTTTCCCTGACTGTGTGTGTGTGTTTCTTTACTGGTTCTGGTTATGTTCAATGTTCTCCCCAGGAAAACCCCATGTTTCCCTGACTGTGTGTGTGTGTCTGTCATCCCTAGATGTACATTAGCTTTACTACGTACATAAAGCTAGTAAATGAGTCTAAAATGTTAATAATCTAGATTGCGAGTCCTCAACCATACTTAGACTGGATATGACTTGGACCATGGTCAGTATCCTATTTATGACTTTTGTCAACCTTGAACCATTTGGTTCGGCTGTAGCTAGCAGCCAGGTGTGGGATTGTCAGTCCCATACAGGTCTATACACTCAAGCCACGCTCTCCTACGAACGGAGATTCTGGTTACAGGGTTAGTCCTCCACTATCTCGTGCCATGGAAGTGTTACAAGGACGTGTCTCCAATCACTAAGATTACTCTTTACTTTTCGACTAGGAAAGTAGTATTTACGACTGACTATACTCTACGTACCTGTCCTTTACACTCGAGCCTAGGTGTTTTATTAAGGACATTACACTCGAGCCTAGTTGTCATTTAATGATAGCTATCCTTTTATACTCGACCCTAGGTGTATTATTAAGGACATTACACTCGAACCTAGGTGTCGTTTAATGATTATAGTCCTTTACACTCGTTCCTAGGTGTATTGTTAACGACATATAGATGTTTTATGTTTTCTAATGGAGTCTATCTTTTACACTCGAACCTTAGTGTTTTATTACAGACATTACAGTGATTTATGTATTCTATCAGTTTAAATGTGAACAATCAATTACAAAGTAGACAATATAACAGTGTATAACAAGAATTGAAAATCGGGTTAAAAACAAACAACTCTGCAAGTTCAAAACAGTTTGTTTAAAAGGTTTTCAATTCTTAAAGTATACAATTATGAAGCCATTTAATTGAAATCATGTGATTGAGTACAAAATATACTTGTACTTTTGCTTGTATTCCCCCCTGAAAACATTGAAAAATCATTGAAAAAGGGTAGGGGTATGAACTCACCGGACGCGAAAATGTGTCGATTTCGGATGCTAAACGTCGAATCGATGCCTGATAACATGCGAGGTTCCTATGTAAAATGAAATGGCATACAATTATATCTAATTAGATTTACAAACTCTAATTAGATATGAAGTTACACTCCAACGAACGAAAACACCTCAAAACGGGTGTTTGGAGTGACCCGGGTGACATCTACGGACGGGAATTGAAGCGTTGGACTTGGGATTTGAGTTTACTCCCCAAGAGTGAACTTCCTAATTGAGTTTACGGCCTAAACACCCCTTCCCCATGAGTTTACGGCCGTAAACTCATAGAGGGGTGGTTTTTGGTGTTTAATGGCTCACAAATGGGTATGGACACTTGGAAATGCTTGGAATAATTTTAACAAAGGCTTGGATTGAATTAAAATCATCAAATGCAACACTTAAAGGAGTTTACGGCCTAGGCATGGGTTCTATGGCCGTAAACTCACATATCTCATAGAATAAGTGTTGTTAAGGTCCCAAAATTAATCACATGTGATTCTAAAAATTCTAACAAGTCTAGAAATCAATTTTGGGCGTCATTTGACATCCATTTAGGAGTTTACGGCCATGGGGCATGTTCTATGGCCATAAACTCTCAAATGTGGGATTTTGATGTGTTTAAAGCCCTTAAACTATTTTTGGTTGGTTCTATGATTTATTCCAAGGCTTTTGGTGGTGTTGGATGGCTTTCTAACACCTTAGAATTGAATTTATACGCCTTTTTGAGGAGTTTATGGCCCAAGCACATGCCTTGGCCGTAAAATCATATAAACCTCTCAAAATTTATGTTTGAAGTATTCTAAGTCCAATTCCAATATTCTAAAAATCATATCTAAGTCTTGTTTATGTTTTGGAAGGGTTAAATGGCTTAAAAACCCTCATAATATGTGTTTATGGCCTAGGCACCTTCCAAGGCCGTAAACTCATATACAAGGCTTCAAATCTTGGTTTGAGGCATTCTAATTCCATTTCATAAAGTCCTTTAGCCATATACAAGGTCCAATTGAGGTTTGGAAGGGTTTTGTTGCTCCAAAACCCCCTTTATGTGAGTTTACGGCCTAGGACTGTTCTAGGGCCGTAAAATCATGTTAATGGTCCTATTCCATGGTTTGAACTCGAATTTGAGGGCTAAAGATGTTGCATAACAAATTAGGGAAGGTACCTTGGTGATTTGAAGCCTTAAAGTTGAGATTTTGACCCTAAAATCTAGTTTGAGGAGAGAGGTTGGAGTGATAGTTGTAAAATGGAGCAAAAGCTTCAAAATGGAGACTTGAATCACTTTAAATAGTGTCCAAGTTCGGGACATGGTAGAATTCTACCCGATACCGGCGTTAGACGGGGCTTTTGGTCGCACCCGGCCAATTTGTCGTAACCCGATATGGTTGGTTCTAAAAATGTTCCGATCATTAATATGAGACGTTAGAATGAGTTCTAAGGGTATTAAGACACTTATTAAGTCATAAAATAAAATTCACATTAACGACTTAATAAAAGGTCGGAAACGGAAACAAAATCGGAAACGACGATTTGATGATCGGAACGAGTCGCGAAAAGGGGTTACAATTAAGGATATAAATTTCAGGTTGTTACATTATCCCCCCGTTAGAGGGAATTTCGTCCCGAAATTCAAAGATTCGAACACAAATCACGAAGTGGAAAGATATATGAGGATGAATTTACTGCATTCGGGTCTCCGCTTAACATTCTAGCGAACCCTCACTGTCAGGATGTGGCTTTGTTACGCATGATTAACCTCTCAATCTACGATCTCAGTTGATTCATATATGAAAATTTGGATTTTTATTTCCTCAAAGGAATTTACTAGGTTTTCGTCAGGTCGGCAAGCCTTACGAATAAAGGTGCGGAATACCAGATGGTTGCTACTGAGTCTTTAAGATAGCTCGGAGAGGGCTATGGAATCGATTCCTAACGAAGATCTTGAAGGGTCTAAAGTTCCACAAGTTAAGTTTTCCGCAATTCCCAAGATGTACTATGTCTTTCCAGGGTAAAACCTTCAACAAGTGGGTACGCTTTCACATGTCAGAGTAACTAAAGGTCCAATGGTTCTAAGGGGAACTTCTACGTGAGTCTACGATCGTAGCCGACGGGACCCAAAGATCGATAGGTTCCATGGGTGCTCCTGGTGTCGACTAATTCTTTATTGCCTTAGCTTTTGAAAGGATCTACGAGTATGACTACTTTGGTTATCTACATGAACAAGAGAATGGTTCGACCGAAGGGCGTCACTACCTCCTCGTAGTGATCGTATCATGCCTGATTGCTGACTTGCACACATTGTGCTTACTGAGGTTCGGTTACGAGGAAATTCCTGGGATTAGATCGATGCGAGACTAGACTACACGTTCGGAAAGAATTCTCAAGAATTCTTTAGAAACAGCATCGGGAAAGGATCGTAGAATTCTCGTTTCTCGATGATCACTTGGACGAGAGATACACGGGTAAACTTTTTAAGCTTTGATGTACGAAGATCATGAGAGTCGAATTGGAGGAAGATTAGAACAAATGGCTTTCTCGAATCTAGGAAAGACAACATGAATGAGGCTCGGTCATTACATGCTAAGGGTGACATCAAAGCATTTCATAAAAGTTTACCAATAGATCGAATGGAAAAGAATAATCACTCGGATTGAGAAAACAATCTACGAATACGACACAAGCGTTCTCGTTTTTATGTGATAACCATCTTGAAGACATACATTTTCGGTTACTCGTAAACGATGGGGTTTAGAAAATGTCCAAATGGATGGTTAACGAATTTCTTTCGGTGCTAGAATCGAAAAGAATCACATGCATATAAATTTAACGAGGGAAAATATACCTGTGGCAATGGTGGGATCGGTGGCTATCTCTTCTTGTCCTATCGCTAGAACTCTTCCAATGTTACCAGGTTTTACAGTCTTAGGACAGTTTCGCTTGAGATGTCCCACTTCTCCACAACCATAGCAGGCCCGACCGATGCCCGCTCCGGAAGTTTGACTCGTTGATGGAGTTGGCGTCTTACAGTTCTTCGCCATGTGACCCTTTATGCCACATTTGTTGCAAATTACCTCTATACATGGACCGGATGAAAGATGATGATAGTTGCACATGCCACAACTAGGAAGAGTTCCAGTATACCTACTGGTAGGTTTCCGAGTTGAGGATCCAACAACAGAAATAGTCATAGGGGAAGTGGCAGCATGAACTGCCATCGTTTGCTGTCTCTTTGAAGACTCATGCGATGTTTGGCTTTTCTCTTTCTTCCCAAGTTTTCTTTTCTCGCCACTCCTCACCGTCGGCTCAGTAGTGGTAGCTGCCTCTTCAAGGTCATCACTGTGATCGATTAGGATTTGTGCTAAGCATTTGGCGCTGTCGTACGTATCCGGCCTTGTAGCTATGACATTTCCTTTCGTTGGCTGAGTCAGTCCCCAAATAAATCTCTCTATCTTCTTACTTTCCGGGGTAACCATTCCCGGACAAAGTAGTGCCAAGTCGTCGAACCTGGAAGTATAAGCAGCAATGTCGGAACCTTTCATCTTCAAGTTCCACAGTTCATGTTCTAACTTCTGCATTTCTCCCCGATGGCAGTACTCAGCCAACAAAAGTTCCTTCATGGCTTCCCAACCCATGGCGTTGGCTACAGGTAAGGTTAGGGATTTGACTCGGCCGTTCCACCAAGTCAAGGCTTTGTCAAGAAAGGTGCAGGCGGCAAACTTCACCTTGTCTGAATCTGAACAAGCGCAGATTTCAAAGATAGATTCGATCTTCTCAAACCATCGGGTAAGGGAAATGACACCTCCAGTGACATCAAAAGACGTGGGTTTGGCGTTCATGAAATCCTTATAGGAACCCTCTTTCCGGCGTCCCTGGCTATCTTCTGGGTTTTGGGATTGAGGACCACCTCCTGAACCGCTAGGGTTCATTTGTGACATGGCTACCACCATTGCAGCTGTCATGACTGTCTGGAGTGATGCTAGGTCAAACTAATGAGGAGGTGATGGCGGAGGAGGATTGTCGTTGTTCTTCGAGCTGGGTCTCTTTCGGGGAGGCATCTTGATCTAAAAAGATCAGGAAAGAGAGGATCATAAGTCCTCTGAATTGAATCAAGAGATATGGACCAGGGGATATCTCATCAAGATAGATATAGCATCATACTAAGCGATAAAGCAGGAAAGAGTTATCAAGACAGAACATTTTATCGCTAGAGGAATGTTCAAGTAACATCGCATATATGAGGATTTTCTATGAAGGATTGGCTCGAGAAATACTCCCATAGTATTTCATGGTTCACTGCAGCGACGATTTGTTGTTTGAGATATTAGGTAAGTTTTAGGCATGCTGCATACTACAGTCACTCCCAAGCACATGTTGGCCGTGTCTCAAATGAATATAAATGGCCAGGCTATATTGATCCTAGACACGACTACATAACTGCCCAGGTTTAACCGCAGTGTACAACATCCATTTACTTATGTTTTGTTCTAGTTGTAGTTACGGATTTCGGCGGGTCAGTATACTTGTATACTTTTGAAAATACTTATAGTTTTGAAGATACTTTTAATTCAGAGCACTGAGGCCCTTTAATGTTTATAGTTTTATACCATGTAAGGTTTGGTATACTTCATTCACTATAAACAAGGGCTCTGATACCAATCTGTCAAACCCCGAAAAACGAAGGCGGAAACGTTTCCGGGGTTGACTCCACGTAGAGTATCAAATCCAATGTAAATAGTAAGTAAAGTAAATCAACCATTACATTACATATATGAAAGTTTTACATTTGTTTCAAAAGCATATGTTATACAAGTGATACATAGTATATATGAAAAATACAAATTAAGTCTTCTGAGAACTACATCTTCACACAAAAGGATCTTCGGGTACCTGTCTAACTCGAACCTGAGAATACAAGTGGTTTGAAAACCCACATAAAGCTGGCGAGTTCATAAGCGGTTAGTTTTTCTGAAAATGTACGAATCCCTTTTGTTTCCTGAAAAGTGGTTATCCAAGAAAATCCCATATTTTCTTATGTAAAGTTAGTTTCCAAATCCGAAAGTAAAGTAAACAATGTTTAATTAAAACATGATTGTTCTTGTGAAATGTAATTCAATTGTTTAACTTATTACACTTCTCTAATTTCGTACTACTATTACTCAGGAAGAACCCCATGTTCTCCTGACTGTGTGTGTGAACTGTTACTAGTTCTGATTATGTTCGATGTCCTTCCCAGGAAAACCCCATGTTTCCCTGACTGTGTGTGTGCATCTTTACTGGTTCTGGTCATGTTCAGTGTTCTCCCCAGGAAAACCCCATGTTTCCCTGATTGTGTGTGTGTGTGTGTCTTTACTGGTTCTGGTTATGTTCAGTGTTCTCCCCAGGAAAACCCCATGTTTCCCTGACTGTGTGTGTGTGTCTTTACTGGTTCTGGTTATGTTCAATGTTCTCCCCAGGAAAACCCCATGTTTCCCTGACTCTGTGTGTGTGTGTCTGTCATCCCTAGATGTACATTAGCTTTACTACGTACATAAAGCTAGTAAATGAGTCTAAAATGTTAATAATCTAGATTGCGAGTCCTCAACCATACTTAGACTGGATATGACTCGGACCATGGTCAATATCCTATTTATGACTTTTGTCACCCTTGAACCATTTGGTTCGGCTGTAGCTAGCAGCCAGGTGTAGGATTGTCAGTCCCGTATAGATCTATACACTCAAGCCACGCTCTCCTACGAACGGAGATTCTGGTTACAGGGTTAGTCCTCCACTATCTCGTGCCATGGAAGTGTTACAAGGACGTGTCTCCAATCACTAAGATTACTCTTTACTTTTCGACTAGGAAAGTAGTATTTACGACTGACTATACTCTACGTACCTGTCCTTTACACTCGAGCCTAGGTGTTTTATTAAGGACATTACACTCGAGCCTAGGTGTCATTTAATGATAGTTGTCCTTTTACACTCGACCCTAGGTGTATTATTAAGGACATTACACTCGAACCTAGGTGTCGTTTAATGATTATAGTCCTTTACACTCGTTCCTAGGTGTATTTTTAAGGACATATAGATGTTTTATGTTTTCTAATGGAGTCTATCTTTTACACTCGAACCTTAGTGTTTTATTACAGACATTACAGTGGTTTATGTATTCTATCAGTTTAAATGTGAACAATCAATTACAAAATACACAATATAACAGTGTATAATAAGAATTGAAAATCGGGTTAAAAACAAACAACTCTGCAAGTTCAAAACAGTTTGTTTAAAACATTTTCAATTCTTAAAGTATACAATTATGAAGCCATTTAATTGAAATCATGTGATTGAGTACAAAATATACTTGTACTTTTGCTTGTATTCCCCCCCTGAAAACATTGAAAAATCATTGAAAAAGGGTAGGAGTATGAACTCACCGGACGCGTAAATGTGTCGATTTCGAATGCTAAACGTCGAATCGACGCCTGATAACATGCGAGGTTCCTATGTAAAATGAAATGGCATACAAATATATATAATTAGATTTACAAACTATAATTAGATATGAAGTTACACTCCAACGAACGAGAGTGACCCGGGTGACATCTACGGACGGGAATTGAAGCGTGGGACTTGGGATTTGAGTTTACTCCCCAAGAGTAAACTTCCTAATTGAGTTTACGGCCTAAACACCCATTCCTCATGAGTTTACAGCCATAAACTCATAGAGGGGTGGTTTATGGTGTTTAATGGCTCACAAATGGGTATGGACACTTGGAAATGCTTGGAATAATTTTAACTAAGGCTTGGATTGAATTAAAATCATCAAATGCAACACTTAAAGGAGTTTACGGCCTATGCATGGGTACTATGGCCATAAACTCACATATCTCATAGAATAAGTGTTGTTAAGGTCCCAAAATTAATCACATGTGATTCTAAAAATTCTAACAAGTCTAGAAATCAATTTTGGGCATCATTTGACATCCATTTAGGAGTTTACGGCCATGGGGCATGTTCTATGGCCGTAAACTCTCAAATGTGGGATTTTGATGTGTTTAAAGCCCTTAAACTATTTTTGGTTGGTTCTATGATTTATTCCAAGGCTTTTGGTGGTGTTGGATGGCTTTCTAACACCTTAGAATTGAACTTATACCCCTTTTTGAGGAGTTTACGGCCCAAGCACATGCCTTGGCCGTAAACTCATATAAACCTCTCAAAATTTATGTTTGAAGTGTTCTAAGTCCAATTCCAATATTCTAAAAATCATATCTAAGTCTTGTTTGTGTTTTGGAAAGGTTAAATGGCTTAAAAACCCTCATAATATGTGTTTATGGCCTAGGCACCTTGCAAGGCCGTAAACTCATATACAAGGCTTCAAATCTTGGTTTGAGGCATTCTAATTCCATTTCATAAAGTCCTTTAGCCATATACAAGGTCCAATTGAGGTTTGGAAGGGTTTTGTTGCTCCAAAAACCCCCTTTATGTGAGTTTACGGCCTAGGACTGTTCTAGGGCCGTAAACTCATGTTAATGGTCCTATTCCATGGTTTGAACTCGAATTTGAGGGCTAAAGATGTTGCATAACAAATTAGGGAAGGTACCTTGGTGATTTGAAGCCTTAAAGTTGAGATTTTGACCCTAAAATCTAGTTTGAGGAGAGAGGTTGGAGTGATAGTTGTAAAATGGAGCAAAAGCTTCAAAATGGAGACTTGAATCACTTTAAATACTGTCCAAGTTCGGGACATGGTAGAATTCTACCCGATACCGGCGTTAGACGGGGCTTTTGGTCGCACCCGGCCAATTTGTCATAACCTGATATGGTTGGTTCTAAAAATGTTCCGATCATTAATATGAGACGTTAGAATGAGTTCTAAGGGTATTAAGACACTTATTAAGTCATAAAATAAAATTCACATTAACGACTTAATAAAAGGTCGGAAATGGAAACAAAATCGGAAAAGGCGATTTGATGATCGGAACGAGTCACGAAAAGGGGTTACAATTAAGGATATAAATTTCGGGTTGTTACACTACACGTGTCCACTAACTCTTTAGTCCCGCTTGGCGCGTCGAGTCCCTCCCCTTTCTCGACGAGTCACCAAGCATGAATCGCGGGGCCACCCCGACTCAACTCGCCGAGTCTCAGGAACAACTCTGCGAGTACATGCCATGCACAAACTCCATTGACCTCTTGAGGTCAGATCTGCTCCTCTAATCCATAGATCTGGCCTTCCCAAGCATAATAATCACGTAAAGTTTAGACCTTGACACTCAAATATCATCCAGATGGTATCATTTGGTGATTTAGCCCCAAAAGTGACATTCTAAGTCCATGGCTCCCAAAATAACTCATAAAGCTCCAAGGGTTAGGTCTCTGGACCTCTTTGAGTCCAGATCCAAAGCATAAACTCGAGAAGGGACCAATTGCTCCACATAACCATCCTCAAAAGGGGTTAGAAAACCCTAACTCTAAGAATCAACACCAAAACTGAAGAAGGTCCGAATTATTACCTCAAGATGAAGTCTCTGAACTCTGGAATTACTAGAATCGCACCTGATTCAGCCTCCTTTTGCTTTTGGTCACCTTCTTCTTGCTAAACCAAAGATATAAAGATCAAATATGGCTTCTCCTTCCTCACAAACGAGTTAGCTCACTTGGGGTTCTCTCAAGGGACTGGTAGCCGCCATGGGAGGCTATGAGTGCCCTTAAATAGGCTCTAAACCCAGGGGATTAGGGTTTCATTAAACAACATGGACTAGGTGAGTCCACTAATGGACTCGCCGAGTCCAGTCGCGAACCCGGATGATAATCCGCGACCCTACTCGGCGAGTCTAAGCATCAACTTGCCGAGTTCCTTCACAAACTCCAAAAATAAAATATTAGAATAATGTACTTGGGAATCGGGATGTTACATGCAGTCTCCGTCCTGAAGTTCATATTTAAGTCATACCTGGTTCATCGATCACAGTCTCGAGTATACGGGTCGTATATAATTAATATTGAAAAGGTAGTAGAATAAATGATTCTTCTTTAACCTCACATCCCAACGAGGAAAAGAGTTAAAGTGGAGTCATCAATTCTAAACCTGTAGAACCTTGATTATATATCACCCCTAGGTATACATTCTTCAGCGATAGATGTAACAGCCCAAAATCTCAAGTATTGTTAAATTGCATTTTGGGGGTGTTTTAAAGGGGAGACTCGGCGAGTCGGAGCCAGACTCGCCGAGTAGGGTCGCAGACTTGGTCGCGGGTTCGCGACGTGACTCGACGAGTCCAGATATGGACTCGGCGAGTCGACGCTGTTCAGCAGAAACCCTAGCCGTTTCGTATTGGGTCGTATATAAGGGTTGTATTGTCGTCATTTCGCGTCTTTTGGCCGATTGTGGAGAACCCTAAACGACTGTGGCATCTAGAGCAAGCTTGAATGCCATTATTGGCCTTGAAGAAGTTGTTAGGCAAGAAGAAGAGGAGTTTTGGCTAAAGGAGCAGCAAGGGAGTCATATTCTGAGGGTTGGGGACGCAGAGGACACATTATTCAGGTAAGAACTCGAATTATCCTCTGCTATGTTGATGTGTTATGGGATTAGGGTTTATGAAACCCAATTGGTGATTTGATGGATTATTATGTTGTTATACATGAGTTTATACCCTAGTAATAGGATGACTAGAGGTCCAGAAGTCCCATGAGTGTGTATCTCGGGAAAAACGTATTTCAGGAAGCAGTTGGATCGACTGCATGGCATGGACTCGCCGAGTCGGATGATCAGACTCGGCGAGTAGCTTGAAGATTCACTGGGACTCGCCGAGTTGTTCTTCAGACTCGGCGAGTGGAGTCGGGGTGGCCCCGCGATTTCTTCCAGGGGTGACTCGTCGAGTCAAAGAGGATACTCGACGAGTAGTAGGGGAATCTTAGAGGACTGAAGGACGACCAGACTCGCCGAGTCGCCAGGGAACTCGCCGAGTCCAGTCGAGCAGACAATGGACTGTTGACCAGAGTTGACTGGTGTGTTTTCTTAGGGTCAGTTAACGTGGAAGATAGAAGTACTAAAAAGGGATATATGATGAGACAGGGAGCTTGGAGCTCGGAGGATCAAGTGCAAGGGATTTCGGGAGTTGTTATCTTCCAGTGACCGCGAGGTGAGTCTTCTCACTATACTTCACCCGGAAGGGTTTGATTGTGTGACCGGAAGGTCAAGTATGTTATGTGTTATGCTTATATGCTATAAATGGAAAGTTAGTTGCTACGTGTGATATTCATGTTTGTATATGGGCCGGAAGGCAAGGTATTATGTGACAGGAAGGTCAGGTATGATATATGATATATGTGCTTTATGTGTTAAAGTATTGGTATTATGTGTTATATGTGTGTATGGGCCGGAAGGCAATCATCTTGTGGATCGAAAGATCCGGGCCGGAAGGCAATTATCTTGTGGATCGAATGATCCGGGCCGGAAGGCAAAGTTATGTGAACCGAAAGGTTCGGGCCGGAAGGCAATGCTATGTGAACCAAAAGGTTCGGGCCGGAAGGCAATGTTATGTGGACCGAAAGGTCCGGGCCGGAGGGCGTATGTGCGCAAGGTATTTTGGGGAACTCACTAAGCTTCGTGCTTACGTTGTTTATGTTATGTCGTTTCAGGTTTTACAGTAACACGGGATGGCAACGGTTCGATTGTACACACCGAAGAAAGAGTTGTGTTTTGGAGGATCCTGGTCTTCTATTATAATGAAAATGAAACTATGTTTGTAATTTGAATGTGAATATGATTTTAAACAAGTGTTTTAATATTAAATTGATTATTTAAACAAAAATTTTATTTAAGGTAATTTGGGTGTTACAAATTGGTATCAGAGCCTTGGTTTGAGGGATTCGGACGCGCCTACGGGTAAATCTGGACTCAAACTGAGGAAGTAAGAAAAAGTTTTCCAAATAAATGGTTTTCTAAAAGTGAATAAGAGTTCAAAGAGAAAGCAAGAAAGAGCAGTGTGTACAATCAGCCAGAGCCAAACGGTGATTTCCCAAAATACCCTTACTGTTGTATTATGAAATATCTATTATGCACTTTATGAGATATTATTGCATGCTAGAGACAGGCTAGGTATTTCACATCTTAGAACTAGAGTGGCCTGATTTGTGATGCCTTAGTCTAGGGTTTGCTGTTATATGTGCGTTATGCTTTTGTGTGTATGTGATGAGTGAGAGTATCTAGTTAGAACGCACAAGGGGTAAGCTACGGAGTACAGAGGTACTTCCGAGGATGAGCCGAGAAGGTGGAGCTACCACAGATGCGGAGTCCTATGTATGCTTCAATGCTCGAATGCTGTTTGCTTTGTGCTTTGTGGAGTTATCGATGATGGGAGTCAGCTACCAAGTGGGTATGACGATACTCAGGAGGTAGGGGGCTGGCATCATTGGGAACTCTTCAGCAGCTGATAGCAAAGAAGCGGGAGGACGGCAAAAGGGACTAGGGAGTAAATCTAGCCAGATGAGTGCGCTGGTAGAGTAGAGGATTTCGCTGGAAAGCGAGCACGCGCGATGAGATAGGTGAAAGAGCAGGTTTATCAGCTACTTAGGAACTCCGGGATGGTCCGTGTGGAAAGTATGGGTAGATGTGGCAGGTAGTATGGGCCCGTACTACTGAAAGCAGAGGACCCATACTTGATACAGGGGGCATCCTGAAGGTCCTAAGGAACCGATTGAGGGGTGATGTTATGGTTCGGATGCCATACATCGGAGCGGATACAGAGTGATGTTATGGTCTGGGCACCATACATTGGATCAGATTGAGATGGATGTTGTGGTCCAAGTGCTATACGTTGGAGCAGATTGGGGAGTGGTGCTATGGTTCAGGTACCATACACCGAAGCATGTTGAGGAAGGATGTCATGGGATGAGTACCATGGTTCGTAGTGGATGATGTTCGTGGCTATCTTGTTAACCGGTTATGACCGATGAGGTGGAGATTTGACGCTATGGGTTTCAAGCCTGTAGACCATGATTGAGTACGGGGAGGCGTTCCTCGAGGGGAAAGGCGAGTGCCTATCAGAGCATTTTGGGTAAGAGTCAAAAACAGGGGAAAATTTCAGTTGAGTTGAGCAATCGGACGACAGAGGAGAGGTCACCTTTTGGGTGAGTAGTGTCTTTATGCTCGTGTGCCAGACGCGAGAGGTTTGGTGTTTCAGTTCTGGATTTGGGAGTACACCCTACTGGTAGCTATCGATAATGACTTCCCTCAGAGCATCAGGTAGCGGGTGTACCGCGAGACAGAGATCTATCGTGAACAGACAGTCGGTTGGGGCTGAGGTAGTCGAGAACCACACCACACCTAATTGAGAATAATAGGTTGGGTTATAGTGGTAGCAGTGAAGAGTTCAGACGAGTTTTGCAGTGCGGGGAGTCGTCGTCTAGGTTTAGAGTAAGTCCCTGTTCTTGGGACAAATCCGACGTTGGATACGGATTGATGAGTTGAGATGAGAGGAACGATGATGCTGCAGTGCATTCTACTAGCCAGATATGTTATCGAGCAGTGCAGGTGCTTAGTATTAGATCTGTATGGGATTTGGAACGATTAGAGGCAGCCGTGATGAGAAGTTCTTGGAGAGTTAGCTAGAGGTTCAGAGTATAGGGGATTGTTTGACTCCATAGGGGATTGTCAGACATGGAGGGGTGTTTCTCCACGAGTTTATGCCCTGCTGATCAGAGGGTGGGGTGTGCTCTGAACCTTTTGAGGCTCGGGGCGAAGGATTGGTGGAGATTGACCACGAGGTCATTTTCTGATGCGCAGAGGGCTGCAGTTTCATGGGATCAACTTAGAGGGATGTTCAGTACTCGCTATGTTCCGTGGGATGAAAAGGAGAAATTGGCTCGGAAGTTCCTTGAGCTGAATCAGGATTTGGAGTCGGTGACTGAGAGCACCGGGATGTTTATTGAGAGGGCGATATTTTGCCCTGAGTTCGCTTCGGAGCAGGCTCAGATGCCCGATATTCGAGTAAGCTCAAGGGGGTATCAGACAGTTCGTGTCTGCGCGGAGGTGCGAGACCCTGTTGGAGTTGCAGAAGGCCGCCAGGTGGCGTGAGTTAGAGGTTAAGTTGCAGTTGCGTGAGCTGGGACAAGCCCCGGTGCAGTCGCAGTCGGCGCCGAAACGGTTCAGGACCGTAGACGTTGAAATGGGGGATCGGAGCGGTCACACTTGTGGGAAGTGTGAGAGAGATGGCACCGGAGCTTGTTGGCCCAATGGTGCATGCCACGAGTGCGGAAAGGAGGGGCATGGTGCACGGGGTTGTCGGCAGTCAGTGCCAATTCGGGATTCCAGGATTTGTTATCAGTGTCGGCAGGTTGGACATTTGAGGGTCAAATGTCCACAGCTTTTGCAGGATCGGTGCAGGCTCTAGCACCGGCCACCTTGAGGAGTTCAGGAGGAGGACAGGATGGTGTAGAGCCCAAGGGCTCAGGGTTGTGTTTATCGGCTTGCGGCAGAGGGAGACGGAGCAGTGCCGGAGGCAGCTGCGGGTATGATGCTGTCTTGATGTTTTGATTAACTTGCGTTGTTTGTGGCGTATTGTTTGTGCGGGTAGTGTGGATTTCGATGCGGTAGTCGTTGTTTCACGGGATTGGCATGGTTATGGATTGGTGCTTCAGGTTTCGTTTTGGCATTCGTTGTTCTCTGATGGTTTGGTATGGTTATAGTCTGGTGTTTTAGTGCCGGTAACTTTGTGCGGTTTTCGATGCGATATTCAACCTTTGGCAGGTTGTGGGTTTGGTTATGGGTTGAATGACGGGTAGCATCTGCAGTTGTGGAGTGGATAATTGACAGATCGGATTCTTTTGAGCGGATTGATCAGGGAGGAGATGTGTTTTGCTGAGGGTTGCCTACGCTTGTGGGAAGCAGTCAGTGGGTAAATGTTCTCTTTGTGCAGGATTGTTCTGAGAGGTCGTTAATGACGATCGGTGGCAGTTAGTCAGTGCTTTGGTGGGGGAGAATTAGAAAATTCTCCGGGAGATCGATGAGCATGTGAGGGTGCTTAGCTGCCGGGATTCGGCAGTGTTTGTCAGCGCAAAGTATAGGCCGACGAGAGCGAGTGTTGGGTATGCAGGGCGAGATACAGACCTAGGGCATTTGATCGTGGAGGCCTGAGAGGAGGTCGGGATCGAGCTTGAGTAAGTAAACGGAATTTTGCGATCAGAGTATTGGTACGTTTGAGGTACGTGATGGTGGTACTGCATTAATCCCACGGGAATATGTTGTGCATGTTTCTAGAGCTGGAACCGGGAGGTTCCCAGAGTTAGAACCTGAGGGTTCGCAGAGTTGGGTGTACGGACCCACAGAGATATAGCCTCGAGTGGCTAGTATGTGTTATGAGAGTCGGTCCAGTCATACTGGAGACTCTGTTGGTATTGCTGGATTAGTCTGAGATTTGCGGATCACGTATGTTGCAGTGTGATTGCATTGGAAGGTCTGGCCCTGGGTTGTTGATCTTGTTTAGCGGAGGCAGTGATTTTGATGAGTGGAGAGAGTGCATGGGATTGAGAGCCCCTGCAATGAGAACCAGAGTATGTGAATAGCAGTTACGCAAAAAGGGTGGTGTCGCTTGGGGCGAGCACCGTGGCACCGGTTGGAGTGGCATTATGTTCAAGAGAGTTCCGCAGAAAAGGAAAAGAGGAGGGTATGTAACTCCGAAGGGGGTGCAAGTCCACGAAAGTGGAAGCTGCAGGGCAGAGTTATGGTTAGGGTATTTCGAGTATGGTTTTGGAGCATCGTGTTCGCGGCGATGGAGTAGGAACCCATCCGGTTGGGATGTCTGTTGAGGTTCAGAAGGGATGCATGGAGAGAGAAAATTTTAAGTTCTCAGTGTGAAACTGATCAGAGTGTAAGGTGGATGTAGTGGTTCGTCTTGGGAGATGTTTGAGGATATCATCAGTGTATCGGGTCTTCCAACCTACGAGTGTTGGGGCTAGTTCAGCATGTGTACATGATGTCAAGAGGAGAAATTGTGAGAGTTACTCTGGGAGTGAGAATGGATCTCTCAGTTGGTCTGGGATGGACAAAGTGGACTTTGGATCGGGGATCCGGTGGTTCAGGGCTTCCTAACCCTTATTGGTCGAGTGATGGTTGGGGTTTGAGAGCAGAGTTGCATTTTGGGTAGTTCTCGGTTACAGAGAGAGATGGACAGTACAGAGTTTGGGCTTCAGTCGACAGAGCAGACTCAGCAGGTTAAAGAGAGTTAGTGATCGTCTAGAGTTATCAGTAAAGTTATGCAGGTAGACGCCGTTGCGAGTATGTGATTCAGGTCAGCGACTCCGTATTTCTGACAGGGTGCTTCGATTTAGGAAGAGGGGGTAAATGGGGGGCCCCGGTATGTTGGGTCTTTTCGTGAAGGTGCGAAGGTAGGAAGGGTGGCCTATCGGTTGGAGCTGTCAACGGAATTTGGACGGATCCATGACACTGGTATGTGTCGCAGTTGAAGAGGCGTATAGCGGATGAGTCAGCAGTGGTTCTACCAGAGAACGATTAGGTGGATGCGAGCCTGTGTTACGGCGAGAGGCCAGTGGTCGTCGGAGATCGGAAGATCAAAGTTCTGAGGAACAAGGAGGTACCCCCTGGTATTGGTTCAGTGGCAGCCTCGGAAGAGATTGGTAGTGACTAGGGAAGTCGGTACGTGTGATGCGGGAGCGGCATCCAGAACTATTTTCAGAGTGAGACTTCGAGGGCGAAGTCTAATTCTAGTGGGGGAGAGTTGTAACAGCCCAAAATCTCAAGTATTGTTAAATTGCATTTTGGGGGTGTTTTAAAGGGGAGACTCGGCGAGTCGGAGCCAGACTCGCCGAGTAGGGTCGCAGACTTGGTCGCGGGTTCGCGACGTGACTCGACGAGTCCAGATATGGACTCGGCGAGTCGACGCTGTTCAGCAGAAACCCTAGCCGTTTCGTATTGGGTCGTATATAAGGGTTGTATTGTCGTCATTTCGCGTCTTTTGGCCGATTGTGGAGAACCCTAAACGACTGTGGCATCTAGAGCAAGCTTGAATGCCATTATTGGCCTTGAAGAAGTTGTTAGGCAAGAAGAAGAGGAGTTTTGGCTAAAGGAGCAGCAAGGGAGTCATATTCTGAGGGTTGGGGACGCAGAGGACACATTATTCAGGTAAGAACTCGAATTATCCTCTGCTATGTTGATGTGTTATGGGATTAGGGTTTATGAAACCCAATTGGTGATTTGATGGATTATTATGTTGTTATACATGAGTTTATACCCTAGTAATAGGATGACTAGAGGTCCAGAAGTCCCATGAGTGTGTATCTCGGGAAAAACGTATTTCAGGAAGCAGTTGGATCGACTGCATGGCATGGACTCGCCGAGTCGGATGATCAGACTCGGCGAGTAGCTTGAAGATTCACTGGGACTCGCCGAGTTGTTCTTCAGACTCGGCGAGTGGAGTCGGGGTGGCCCCGCGATTTCTTCCAGGGGTGACTCGTCGAGTCAAAGAGGATACTCGACGAGTAGTAGGGGAATCTTAGAGGACTGAAGGACGACCAGACTCGCCGAGTCGCCAGGGAACTCGCCGAGTCCAGTCGAGCAGACAATGGACTGTTGACCAGAGTTGACTGGTGTGTTTTCTTAGGGTCAGTTAACGTGGAAGATAGAAGTACTAAAAAGGGATATATGATGAGACAGGGAGCTTGGAGCTCGGAGGATCAAGTGCAAGGGATTTCGGGAGTTGTTATCTTCCAGTGACCGCGAGGTGAGTCTTCTCACTATACTTCACCCGGAAGGGTTTGATTGTGTGACCGGAAGGTCAAGTATGTTATGTGTTATGCTTATATGCTATAAATGGAAAGTTAGTTGCTACGTGTGATATTCATGTTTGTATATGGGCCGGAAGGCAAGGTATTATGTGACAGGAAGGTCAGGTATGATATATGATATATGTGCTTTATGTGTTAAAGTATTGGTATTATGTGTTATATGTGTGTATGGGCCGGAAGGCAATCATCTTGTGGATCGAAAGATCCGGGCCGGAAGGCAATTATCTTGTGGATCGAATGATCCGGGCCGGAAGGCAAAGTTATGTGAACCGAAAGGTTCGGGCCGGAAGGCAATGCTATGTGAACCAGAAGGTTCGGGCCGGAAGGCAATGTTATGTGGACCGAAAGGTCCGGGCCGGAGGGCGTATGTGCGCAAGGTATTTTGGGGAACTCACTAAGCTTCGTGCTTACGTTGTTTATGTTATGTCGTTTCAGGTTTTACAGTAACACGGGATGGCAACGGTTCGATTGTACACACCGAAGAAAGAGTTGTGTTTTGGAGGATCCTGGTCTTCTATTATAATGAAAATGAAACTATGTTTGTAATTTGAATGTGAATATGATTTTAAACAAGTGTTTTAATATTAAATTGATTATTTAAACAAAAATTTTATTTAAGGTAATTTGGGTGTTACAATAGATCAACCGTATGGATCTTTGGATCGCACTTGACATACTGTACGAGTGGTACTTCGGGGAGTTTTGCTGAGACTTCTTCGAAAAGGATAAGAAATATGAGGTACTCCTTGCATGAGTACTTCGGTGTTCTGGAATGACGGCTTCGCTAGAAAGACAATTTCGGAGAAAGAGGTGTATGCACGAAATTGGTATTGCGAGGATCAAATTGACTCAAGTTGTATGATAATGTCGGAATCATATGGAAACTAAAGACATTAGATTTGAACATAAGGCATTACAGACAAAACACAACAATGCAACCTTTAACAAAGTTACAGTACTTTAGATTTACTACAAGACTATCACTGCGAACAAGGTATACTACAAAATACAAGTATAAGCAGCATGAGGGTCCCTTTACTGATGAAATCTCACAAAAGATAAGACTCTAGTTGCACTAGTTTTAAACAGTTTATAAGTCTGTTACAACGAAACGCTTTAATTACATTAACGTGGGTTCAGAGTGGTCTCTCCTGCGGTAGTGATCCTTAGTATTTTGCCGTCTGTGCTGGAGTTCTTTGTTATAGGACAATCCTTCTTGAGGTGCCCAATTTCACCGCATTGATGACATATTTGGCTGGTACCAACATCGATGGTGGAACTGAAGTGTCGAGTCGGAATTACGTGGATGTTGGCGCTTTCGTTTTTCTTCCTTTTTGGACAATTCCTTTTATAGTGTCCAGTCTCACCACAATTATAGCAAGCCTCGCTGGCTCCAGTGGTGGAGGTGGTTCTACAGAAACGAGTAACGTGCCTCAGTATGTTGCAATTGATACATTGCAATACCCGGCAGGCTGCATCATGATGGTAGCTACACTTGTTACACTACGGGAGTGTTCCCTCATAACGCTTGACCGATGCAGAGGTGGCGGGGGTCAGCACTGGTTGCTGCCGCATGGCAAGCCTTTGAAATCACTTGCGTTTCTTTTGGGCTTGACACTTCCTTTTCTTGAACTCTGAGTTGTTGTTTTGGGTGTTGGCGACTGTTACTATTTGGTAATTTCTCAGATCATTACCACGATCGGGATGGTCTACCCCTTTGTCGGCATAGCTTGTGTTGATAGCACTGCGGTTTTCAAGGATAGCTGCCACGACAGCCGTCACAGCAGTTGTGACTGCGACTTGGAAAGTGGCAGCGTCCATAGGGAAGGCAGGGGTTTCGTTGTTCGGTTGTCTATTTCCGAATGACGACATGATTCTGTTACACGGAAAGAGAATGAATTCGTGAACGAGTATGGTTGAACCTAGATATAGTTCGATCATTCAAGTAAAGAGTAAGAATATATTCTCAAGGTTTGACCTACATCCCTATGATGCAGTCCTAGTACGGAATAGAAGTATGTTCGCGATGGTTTGACCTACATCCCTATGATGCAGTCCTAGTAAAGAGTAGAAGTAAGTTTTTGAATGTTTGAACAACATCCCTATGATGCAGTCCTAGTACAGAGTAGACGTACGTTTGTAGAATGGTCTCAAGACGCTTGACGTTCAAACCGGGGTATCATTGACTGGTGAATAACGTGGTACAACCTTTGGAAGAGGCTTGAAAATGATTCCGGAGTTAGATTACTATAGTCCAAAGGCTTGACTAAAGCAAGTTTTAGATAGACTCTAATGAAAGCATGATGAAAGGTAATTTGAACAACGAGTGACACAGAAGTTAGGCCACTGTCGATATCATCGATGTTTAGGTTGTAATAAGTTCGGGGAAAGTTGACCTCGTAGTAGGTCTTACATCACATCCGGAGTAGAAGAGTTTTGGCCGTATAAGGCCTAACTAAAAGTACTTACAATACAAGATAATTACATAGAAAATGCCACGTGGGACAGACAGGAAAACGATTCCTTTAACAAGGAAGGAAAATAAAGCATTTCCTATTGGTGACGGTCATCTCTCTGGCGAACTCTCAGTTCAGCCAGTTGTCGTTCCATATCGAGCAGGTATCTCTCGTACACTCTCTGGCATGCTCGGAGTTCTATGACTTCGGCTCGAGTTTCAGCTAGTGCTTGCAGTAGGGTCTCATGGTCTCTCACAGATCTCTCACGAGCATGCTCTAGGCGATTGGTGCGAAGGATATGCATTCCTCCATTGGTATCAAATTCTACGATACGATATAGAGCTATCCTGCCCTGAATTTCGTTTCGGGCAACTCTACGAATCAGGATTGGTAGAACTCTGTCTGATGAGCTCCCTTCATTTACATTGTAGAACCTTCGATCTCCATTAAATGACATAGGTTGATGTTGCTCTTCACTCCATGTTTCCAAGCATTCCACCCAAGGAGGTGTTGGGCCATGAAAAGCCAGATGAGGGTTAGGATTTCGAATGGGAGCTTCCTGGGGTAGGTTCTCAACTTCGGGTTCAGAGTTAGCATCATCTGAAAGGTCTTCATCATGGTGATCATTCAAAGGTATCGGATGATCATTCTCTGGTTCTTCTCCAAACCATCCAACAATATCTTCATTCGGAAGGTATGGGTTGCCATGGGGATGGAGTCTAGCCATGTTATCTACGCGAGAATTGGGGTAAAGAAATAATTATTAGACGAACTAAATAGATAATTATAAGAAAATCTTTATTAGTTACATCACTATTTGTAAAGTGCAACTGACTATATGTAATCAAACAGGATAGGCCTTCGAATAAGTGACCTTAACTTCAAATTCACGAGGAACAGGGGTAAAGCAAAATTTCACAGATTCTGAGTTTATATCATCCTATTTACATATAATCTTAATGTATCCACTTGGCAACTATTGAACTGGTAATAAAGATCTTTTTTAGTTCTCCAGTAAGTAATTATGGTAACACAAAATACTCATATAGTATTTTAGACTTATGTTCTGCTCTAATGTTTTCATTGTGGTAGTGTTGGTAAGTTTTTAGACTTGTTGCCATATCACAACCATTCTCGGGCATATGCTAATCACTCCTTGGACCAGCATAGTTCATCAGGCTATGCCACTCCCAAGACTGACCATACATCCCCGAGCTTACCTATGATATTCAACAATCGTAATACTTTTGTTCTTGTCATTGTGACACGGATTTTAGTATGAATGCAGGAACATATACTTAGTCAAATATTTTATTATTTAAAAGTATAAACTCTTGGTCAGAGTATTTTTAATCCCATTGTATTTCTAGTTAGTATATCTTTTATGGGTTGATATAATTAATTCACTATAAACAATGCTCTGATACCAATCTGTCACACCCCAAAACCGAGAACAACGGAAACGTTCTGGGGCGGAGGACACCATGTAAAGTATCAAAACAATGCAAAGTAGTAAACAAGCAACAACATCATCCATTGCATTAATAGTATAATTTTAATTACAAGTGCGTTCTTTCATGGTACACAACAACATAATGAATAATCAGAATAAAAGACGAGTCTGGACTGCACCGTCTTCACAAAACCTGGTTGTTGTACCTGTTTATTTGTGACCTAAGAATACAAGTTATTTTGAAAGTGAGTATCAGCCAAAAAGCTGGTGAATTGATAAGTATTAATGTGTCTTTGATTTGTAAAACTTGTAATGAAATACTTGAAATTGTTTTGAAAGAAAGTTTGTATAAGTGTGAAAATGTTTGTAAGTAATTGTAAACGTTTGAAAATCCTAGAAAATCCCATATTTCCTACTAGTATAAAAAGTAATCTTCTACCAAGACCTAACTGTTTTGAAAGTAGTCTTCTACCAAGACCCGACTGTTTTGAAAGTAGCCTTCTACCAAGACCCGATTGTACGCCTATTATTATTATTATCTAACCTACCTCATCGATTATGTGAATATGACACATAGTAAGGTATTAATAATATATTAACTGGAGTTTTATATCCTTTTGAAATTGTCGTAAGTATTGTAGTATTTGTAATAAGTGTCTACATTTGTACTATTTTGCCTTAATTGAGGGTTAAGACATAATGTGATGGCTAGATCCCAGGCTAAACGCTCCCCTGTCAAGAGATTTTGGGACCCACACGCAACCCATGCTTGATTGCAAGCCGTGAACATCCACATTACTAGGATCATGTATACCCAATATAACTATCACAATGCAGTAGTGATTCATTGGTATAGTTAGATCATGAAATCGTTCCATGCTATAGCATTTTGTTATCTCTGTTCTGTTATCGTGTATTGTAATCGTATTCATGTAAGCGTATCTATGTAAGCGTAATCATGTAAGCGTATTCATGTAAGATTATCTATGTAAGCGTAATCTATTTAAGTGTATCTATGTAAGCGTAATCATGTAAGTGTACTCATGTAAGCGTATCTATGTAAGCGTAATCTATGTAAGTGTATCTATGTAAGCGTACTCACGTAACATGTAATGTATTAGTATAGACTCATGAATGAATTGACTCTTGTGTGATTCCTTGTACTTGGAATGGTAAGTAGTATCTCTTAACTATACCTATAATAGTTACTAATAATGTACGTGTATAACCGAAAGTATGCCTTTGCTACCCAAAGGTACTGAACTGACTGAAGGAACTTTTATGTCTATATATGAATACATGATATATAACTAATGTTTAGACGACATTTGGATGACTAACCGATACTCTAAAGCCACATCCAAATGAGGAAAAGGAAATAAAGTGAGTTCGCCTTCCTAAGTCCTTTAAACATTTCTTATATAACTATACATATATGGGCATGCAATTGATAATATAAAAGCATAAAAGAAGTTTTGTAAAACCTCTGAAAAAGATAAATATCTAAGAAATGATTGACTTGATGTCAGTTTATAAAATGGTTTGAAAGCGGTTTGTTTGATAAGGACAGTTTTAAGTATAAGAAAACCTTTGTTTGAAACACAATTGTAAAAGAGTTTGAAATGAAACATATAGTATGTAAAGCAGTTTGATAAGGAGTTTTAAACATATAAAAACGTTTAAGAAAATCATTTGAAAAAATCTGTTTGGTAAAACGGTTAACGTATAGTAAATCTATTTGCATATTAGTTATTAATCACATGTGATTGATATAATAACTAGCATGATTCAACTTGTATCCCCCCATAAAGCATTCAAAACATTTAGAAACATTTAAAAGGTTAATTTAAGGGGTATGAACTCACCTGCAGTGAGTGGATCGAAAGGAAGTGTCGGACAAGTGTTTGGTGTCAAGTGAAGACTTAGACACACACATTGATCCTAATAACATATAAAGACATATGTATATAAGAAATTAGTGATTATAACACTAACTAGACATGTATAAACATTATAATGTGAGGAAAACACTTTGGTCAAGTGCTGGGAAGCTATCGGGTTGCAACAAAGGAGTGCAAGGCCTTATATGGGAGTTTATGGTCAATGTACCATACCTTAAGGATTTTACAGCCCATGTGAGTTTACTCTTGGCCGTAAACTCTCAATGGGTCACCAAATGAGGCTCAAAGCTATAAGTACTTAAGTGGTTAAATGCTCTAAAGCTTAAACAAGAGGTTAGGTGGGTTCAAGGTCCAAGAATGGCCTTGTATGGTGTTTACGGACCTGGGACCACTTCCCCGTGAGTTTATGGCCGTAAACTCATGTTAAGAAGTACCATTTCGTGTATTGGAGTCCCTAGTTCAATTGTGTAAAGTTCTATGCTAATATCCAAGGCTTACTAAGGTGTTAGGGTGTCATTTGCACCCTTAAAAGAGGTTTACGACCCAAGAACATGTCTTGGCCGTAAACTCCTTAAATCCTATGATTCCTTATGTATGCTAAGCCTTAAAAATGATAAACCTAGTGTACAATGAGTTATTACAAGAGTACTTACGATCTAGGACCTCGAATGGTCGTTTTTGGCCAAGAACACTAGTATGTGTTCTTGGTGAAACTCGAAGATCTACAAAATGGAATGATTTCACGGATGAAATCATGTAAGATTACTAGTTCATGCAAAATATCAACTAGTTAGGACATTAAACTTACGAGATTTGAAGATCGGGGACGAAGCTCAGGATGATAGTTGAGAGGATTTCAGCCAAAAGAAAGGGAGGAATGAACAAATGACCAACTTATCATCATATAAGCAAGAGTTTACGACCCACATGGATTTTACAGTTGTTCAATCCCATGTGTTGGCCGTGAACTCCTTGCAGGGGTGTTTAAGGTCATTTCTTTGAGCTATAACTTCAACCGATAAACCCCGACACTTATTCCATAAGTGTACAAGGCTCAGAACACTCAAATAAACTCCTAATTATGCTAAATGATACCATGAATGTGTAACAGCCCGGATCTCCAGGTATTTTATTGTTTTAATATTTTGAGTTTTGAGAAGGGACTCGGCGAGTTGGAGCTCAGACTCGCCGAGTAGGGTCGCGATTCTGGACGCGGGATTCGTTCGGACTCGGCGAGTCCAGGATATGGACTCGGCGAGTCCACGCTGTTTAATGAAACCCTAATTTCTCGGGTTTGGGACCTATTTAAATGGCCTTATGGCCGTCATTTGCATCCATCAGTCCATAGAGAGAAACCCTAAAAGTGCTTTAGCGATTTGAGAGTGAAAGGAGGCATTTCTTGACATTTGTGAGTTGTTTAGCAAAGAAGAAGGAGGCTCTAGCCAAGAGGAGGCAAAGGAGACGGCTATTTGGTGGATTTGAAGCTTGACCCTTCAATCTAAAGGTATGATTTCGACTCATCTCCTGTTTTGTGAAGTATAATCGATTTTAGGGTTTCTTGTGGCCTTGTTGAGTTGATTTGATGGCCAAATAGTCCCATGCTAGTGATGAGACTTTGGATCTGGATCCATAGATGTCCAGAGAGCCTCACTCTTCAAGATTTATAGAGAACAATGGAGGCCATGACCTTGTGTAGTGAGATTTGTTGAAGATTCTTCATAATTGGTCATATAGAGGTTGTTAATGCATCAAGACTAGGACTTTACGTGATGAATCAGTCTAGGAGGGCCAGATCTATGAGTTGTTGGAGTAGATCTGACCTTAGAAGCAAGTTTGGGTGATTGCATGGAATGGACTCGCCGAGTCCGATGAGCAGACTCGGCGAGTAGCTTGAAGATTGCCTTGGACCGGCCAGTGAGTGGTCCAGACGAGTCAGGAGTTGACCCAGTGAGTCAGGGCGAGTTAGAGAGGATTGTCATGTGGTCTGAGTCGAGCTGGGACTCGCCGAGTCGTTCTTGAGACTCGGCGAGTTGAGTCGGGGTGGTCCCGCGATTCTTCCAGGTGGAACTCGTCGAGTCAGGGGGAGTACTCGACGTGTAGAAAGGGAATCCTAGAGAGTTGGTGAGAACGTCTAGACTCGCCGAGTTGCCGTGTGCACTCGCCGAGTCCGGTCAAAGTTGACCGTTGACCGTTGACCGTTGACCTGCGTTGACTTCTTAGGGGTAGTCAACCTTAGAGATAAAAAGTGTTAATTAGAGTCTTGTGATGTTATAGGAGGATTAGAGCTCGGAGGATCGAGCACGAGGGATTTCCAGGGATCGTGAGATACCGAGACACGCGAGGTGAGTCTTCTCACTATACCTTACCTTGAGTCGGTAATCAGAGTTATGTGTTAGTGTATGTATGTTACGTGTATGTTATGTGTTGTACCGCATTATTTCTATGTGATTTATGCTGTGCATGTTTATAGAGTTAGAACCGGAAGGTTCACAGAGTTAGAACCTGAGGGTTCACAGAGTTGGGTGCACGGACCCATAGAGTTATGGCCTCGAGTGGCTAATATGTGTTTTATGTGTGGTATTTTGGGGAACTCACTAAGCTTTGTGCTTACAGTGTTAGTGTTGTTGTTTCAGGTACTAGCGATGACCGTGGGAAGGCGCCGGCTTGATCTGTACACACGTAGAGGAATTCGATATAATTATGTGATCTTGGGAATATGTATGATACATATTGGAATTTGAAACTTGATGTTTTATGAAATTAAAAGAGAAATGTTTTTATAAATTGTGAAAAATAAATTTTAAAATTTATGGTGTTACAAGTTGGTATCAGAGCCTTGGTTTGAGGGATTCGAGTACACCTTCGGGCGTATTTGAACTCAAACTGAGGATTTGAGATGTATTTTCAAAAAGAGTAAAAGATTTTCGAAAAACGCAGAGCAAGAGATGTGTGTACGATCAGTCAGCGCCCGAACGGTGATTTCCCAAAATACCTTTATATATTATGTGATATTGATATTGATATGATGTATCCGCATACTAGAGTAGGCTAGGTATTGCTATTAGGACTAGAATGGCTTGATGTGTGATGCCTTAGCCTAGGGAGAGGTGAGCTGCTATGAGATGCTTGAGAGTGAGTAGGTAGCAGCAAGGGACTTATGAGAGATCTATTAGAGAGTAGTCTATGCATGATAAAGTACTTGAGACCTGGGATCCAAAGAGAAGGACTGGGAGTGTATTCTGGTGCGGTGCGGACAGTAGTATTGGGCCCGTACTACTGGAAGCACCGGAGCGGTGTGCAGCCCAAGTCAGAATCTTTGGAATGCCAAGAATCAAGGAGAAAAGAGTTGTCGAGTGTGAGCATACTCGTGTGGATTCTAATTTATCGTATGTTGTATTTCAGAGGTAGATCATGGTGAGGACACGTTTGATGCCCGAGAGCAGTGGTACCAGTGAGGAGGAGATCCGCCGGATCATTCAGGAGGAGGTGGCTGCGGCCATCAGGGCAGAGATACCAGAGATGTTTGGGTCTATAAAGACCACATTGATTGAGACGTTTGATGAGCGTTATGCCGCTCTTTCTGAGGCTGCTGCTGCAGCGGCTACCGCATCGATTGCTGCTGCGAGGCCGCAGGGTGGGGATGCGTTGCTGTTCCGTGAGTTCAGCAACACAAAACCACCAGAGTTTGATGGTACTCAGGATCCGGTGGCAGCTATGAGGTGGATATCTGATATTGAGGGGTGTTTCTTCACTTGCTCGTCTCCTGAGCATTTGAAGGTACGGTTCGCGCTGAACCAGCTTCGCTTGGGAGCGAAGGACTGGTGGAAGTTTGTGACGGCGCATTATTCGCCTGCTGAGCTTTCTACGGTGACCTGGGAGAGGTTCACCACTATGTTTCGGGATGAGTACGTTCCCCAGGTGGAGAGGGAGCGTTTAGCACAGGAGTTTCTGACCCTCAAGCAGGGTACTGAGTCTGTTACAGCGATCACGAGGATGTTCCACGAGAGGGCGATGTTCTGCCCTGAGCACGTGTCCACTGAGCAGGCACGTATGAGCCGCTACTTGAGCATCTTGAGGAGGGATATTCGGGAGTTCGCTGCGAACTCCTCGTACCGGACATTTGCCGAGCTTCAGGCAAATGCCCGGAAGAGGGAGATTGAGCTTGAGACCCAGGCCAGGGAGGAGGCAGAGTCTCAGGGGAGGGATCGGCGACCGGCGCTGTCGCAGCCGGCCGCCAAGCGGGCCAAGCCTGCTGATCCCAGACCAGGGAGCCAGAAGGGCCGCACTTGCGGAAAGTGCGGCAAGGGTCATGACGGAGTCTGCCGAGCAGGGTCTTGCTACAAATGTGGCAAGGAGGGGCACATGGCCAAGGACTGCCCCAAGGGGTTTGCAGTGTGCTTTCACTGCAACCAGACCGGACACCGGAAGGCCGAGTGTCCGCAGTTGCGCGGAGCATCTCAGGGGTCTGCTCCTGTCGCCACCAGAGTTACAGAGAGTCGGCCTGTGAAGGCCGAGACGCCGAGAGCTCGAGGGAGAGCCTTCCAGCTGACTGCGGAGGAGGTCCGCGCCGCGCCCGATGTTGTGGCTGGTATGTTTCCTTTCGTGTATTTATTTTGATATATGGAGTTATGCTTATATTATGTTATGTGTAGGTACCTTTCTTGTGAATTCCGTACCTGCTTTAGTGTTATTTGACTCGGGTGCGAGTCGGTCTTTTGTATCTTTGGCCTTTAGCCAGCATATCAGTGCTAGTCGTGAGGCACTGAGTCGGCCTCTGAGAGTCTCCATAGCTGATGATAGAGTGATTTGTGCCGCAGAGGTTTTCCGGGGATGTGTGTTAGAGATTTTCGGGATTGAGTTTCCGATCGATCTGATTCCTATTGCGATGGGTGATGTTTGTGTCATTGTGGGCATGGACTGGTTGAGCCGATTCGGCGCGATTATCGACTGTGAGCGTCAGCTGGTGACTATACGAGACCCTAGTGGGGGAGTTCTTTCGGTGTACGGTGAGGGTACACGTTCGGGATCAGCCTTTTGTTCGGCCGCTAGGGCGAGGCAGTGTCTACAGCAGGGCTGTAAGGGTTTTGTGGCGTATGTGATGGATACGCGAGCGACTTCCGAGAGACCGAGTTCAGTCGGGGAGGTACCGGTGGTGTGTGAGTTTCCAGATGTCTTTCCCGAGGAGCTACCGGGAGTACCTCCTGTGAGGCAAGTGGAGTTTGGTATTGATTTGGTTCCGGGGGCTGCGCCTATAGCTAAGGTGCCTTATCGTCTTGCACCTCCAGAGATGCAAGAGTTATCCTCGCAGCTTCAGGAGTTGCTGGGAAAGGGATTTATTCGGCCGAGCAGCTCGCCGTGGGGAGCACCTATTCTGTTCGTCAAGAAGAAGGATGGTTCACACCGGATGTGTATTGATTACCGGGAGTTGAACAAGCTGACGATCAAGAACCGTTACCCGTTACCGAGGATCGACGATTTATTTGATCAGTTGCAGGGAGCATCTTGGTTTTCCAAGATCGATTTGAGGTCGGGATATCATCAGGTGAGAGTGCGAGATGAGGACGTCCAGAAGACAGCTTTCAGGACGCGTTATGGGCATTACGAGTTTGTGGTGATGCCATTTGGGCTCACTAATGCCCCGGCGGTGTTCATGGATCTCATGAACAGGGTATGTAGGCCGATGTTGGATCGGTCGGTGATTGTATTTATCGATGATATTCTGGTGTATTCGAGATCTAGAGAGCAGCATGAGGAGCATTTGAGGGAGGTCCTTGGGGTACTGAGATCGGAGAAGCTTTATGCAAAGTTCTCCAAGTGTGATTTCTGGTTACGGGAGGTCCAGTTCCTAGGGCATCTCGTTAACCAGGAAGGGATTCTGGTCGATCCGGCCAAGGTTGAGGCGGTGATGGGTTGGGAGGTGCCAAAGTCACCCTCTGAGATCAGGAGCTTCCTTGGATTAGCAGGGTATTATCGGAGGTTTATCAAGGATTTCTCCAAGATCGCAGTGCCGCTCACCAGGTTGACCCGGAAGGGTGTTGCATTCTCATGGGGTCCCGAGCAGCAGACCTCCTTTGAGACACTTCGCCAGAGGTTGTGCGAAGCCCCGGTATTAGCCCTTCCGGAAGGGATGGAGGATTTTGTCGTATATTGTGATGCATCGATTTTGGGGTTGGGTGCGGTGTTGATGCAGAGGGGTCATGTGATAGCATATGCATCGAGGCAGCTGAAGCCTCATGAGACGAGATATCCCACGCATGATCTAGAGTTGGGGGCAGTAGTGTTCGCCCTCAAGATTTGGCGCCACTACTTATATGGGGTTCAATGTACGATATACACGGACCATAAGAGCTTGAAGTACTTGATGGATCAGCCCAATCTAAACATGCGTCAGAGGAGGTGGTTAGATGTGGTCAAGGATTATGATTGTGAGATCCTGTACCACCCGGGCAAGGCCAACGTGGTGGCCGATGCGTTAAGCCGCAGGGCGGAGAGCACTCCATTACGAGATGTATGTTTGAGATTGACCCTGATAGCTCCGGTATTGGATGCCATCCGTGGGGCACAGGCCGAGGCTGTGCAGCCGGAGATGCAGAGGAGGGAACGGGTCGTTGGTTTGGTTTCAGAATTCGTTACGGATGGGCGAGGGCTTATGACTTTTTAGGGTCGGATTTGGGTGCCGTTTGTGGGTGGTTCGCGCACTTCCTTGATGGAGGAGGCACATCGGTCGAAATTTTCGATCCATCCGGGGGCTACGAAGATGTATTTGGATTTGAGGAGAGAGTATTGGTGGCCCTGCATGAAGAGGGACGTCGCATGGTTTGTTGAGAGGTGCTTGACCTGCCGTAAGGTTAAGGCCGAGCACCAGAGACCGCATGGCAAGTTGCAGCCATTGGAGGTTCCCGAATGGAAATGGGAACAGATCACTATGGATTTCATCACCAAATTGCCGAGAACTGCCAGAGGAGTTGATGCAATTTGGGTGATTGTGGATAGGCTGACGAAGAGCGCTCACTTCCTTGCCATCAGTGAGAGTTCTTCAGCAGAGAAGTTGGCAGAGTTATATGTGAGAGAAGTGGTATCTCGGCATGGGGTGCCGATCTCGATTGTTTCAGACCGTGATGTGCGCTTTACTTCCAGATTCTGGAAGAAATTTCATGAGGAGTTGGGTACTAGATTGCATTTTAGTACAGCATATCATCCCCAGACAGACGGTCAGAGTGAGCGGACGATTCAGACGCTTGAGGACATGCTTCGAGCATGCGTGTTGGATTTCGGGGGTAGCTGGGATGCGTATCTACCCTTGGCAGAATTTTCCTACAACAACAGCCATCATTCGAGCATTGGTATGCCACCCTTTGAGCTGTTGTATGGTAGGAGGTGTCGGACCCCCATTTGCTGGGGAGAAGTTGGGCAGAGAGTGATGGGCAGTACCGAGATCGTGCTTCGGACGACAGAGCAGATTCAGCAGGTCAGACAGAGGTTATTGACCGCCCAGAGTCGACAGAAGAGTTATGCAGACAGACGCCGGTCCGAGCTTGAGTTTCAGGTCGGCGACTTCGTTCTCCTGAAGGTCTCTCCTTGGAAAGGAGTGATTCGATTCAGGAAGAGAGGCAAGTTGGGGCCCCGGTATATTGGGCCATTTCGTGTGATTGCGAGGGTAGGCCGGGTAGCCTATCGTTTGGAGTTGCCAGCAGAGTTGGGGCAAATCCACGACACTTTTCATGTGTCGCAATTGAGGAAATGTATTTCCGATGAGTCGGCAGTAGTTCCATTAGAGGATATTCAGGTGGATGCGAGCCTGAATTATGCCGAGAGACCAGTAGCCATCAGAGATCGGAAGATCAAGGTTCTGAGGAACAAGGAGGTACCTTTGGTGTTGGTTCAGTGGCAACACCGGAAGGGATCAGAGATGACCTGGGAGCCGGAGCGCGAGATGCGGGCTCAGCATCCGGAGCTATTTTAGAGCGAGACTTCGAGGGCGAAGTCTAATCCTAGTGGGGGAGAATTGTAACAGCCCGGATCTCCAGGTATTTTATTGTTTTAATATTTTGAGTTTTGAGAAGGGACTCGGCGAGTTGGAGCTCAGACTCGCCGAGTAGGGTCGCGATTCTGGACGCGGGATTCGTTCGGACTCGGCGAGTCCAGGATATGGACTCGGCGAGTCCACGCTGTTTAATGAAACCCTAATTTCTCGGGTTTGGGACCTATTTAAATGGCCTTATGGCCGTCATTTGCATCCATCAGTCCATAGAGAGAAACCCTAAAAGTGCTTTAGCGATTTGAGAGTGAAAGGAGGCATTTCTTGACATTTGTGAGTTGTTTAGCAAAGAAGAAGGAGGCTCTAGCCAAGAGGAGGCAAAGGAGACGGCTATTTGGTGGATTTGAAGCTTGACCCTTCAATCTAAAGGTATGATTTCGACTCATCTCCTGTTTTGTGAAGTATAATCGATTTTAGGGTTTCTTGTGGCCTTGTTGAGTTGATTTGATGGCCAAATAGTCCCATGCTAGTGATGAGACTTTGGATCTGGATCCATAGATGTCCAGAGAGCCTCACTCTTCAAGCTTTATAGAGAACAATGGAGGCCATGACCTTGTGTAGTGAGATTTGTTGAAGATTCTTCATAATTGGTCATATAGAGGTTGTTAATGCATCAAGACTAGGACTTTACGTGATGAATCAGTCTAGGAGGGCCAGATCTATGAGTTGTTGGAGTAGATCTGACCTTAGAAGCAAGTTTGGGTGATTGCATGGAATGGACTCGCCGAGTCCGATGAGCAGACTCGGCGAGTAGCTTGAAGATTGCCTTGGACCGGCCAGTGAGTGGTCCAGACGAGTCAGGAGTTGACCCAGTGAGTCAGGGCGAGTTAGAGAGGATTGTCATGTGGTCTGAGTCGAGCTGGGACTCGCCGAGTCGTTCTTGAGACTCGGCGAGTTGAGTCGGGGTGGTCCCGCGATTCTTCCAGGTGGAACTCGTCGAGTCAGGGGGAGTACTCGACGTGTAGAAAGGGAATCCTAGAGAGTTGGTGAGAACGTCTAGACTCGCCGAGTTGTCGTGTGCACTCGCCGAGTCCGGTCAAAGTTGACCGTTGACCGTTGACCGTTGACCTGCGTTGACTTCTTAGGGGTAGTCAACCTTAGAGATAAAAAGTGTTAATTAGAGTCTTGTGATGTTATAGGAGGATTAGAGCTCGGAGGATCGAGCACGAGGGATTTCCAGGGATCGTGAGATACCGAGACACGCGAGGTGAGTCTTCTCACTATACCTTACCTTGAGTCGGTAATCAGAGTTATGTGTTAGTGTATGTATGTTACGTGTATGTTATGTGTTGTACCGCATTATTTCTATGTGATTTATGCTGTGCATGTTTATAGAGTTAGAACCGGAAGGTTCACAGAGTTAGAACCTGAGGGTTCACAGAGTTGGGTGCACGGACCCATAGAGTTATGGCCTCGAGTGGCTAATATGTGTTTTATGTGTGGTATTTTGGGGAACTCACTAAGCTTTGTGCTTACAGTGTTAGTGTTGTTGTTTCAGGTACTAGCGATGACCGTGGGAAGGCGCCGGCTTGATCTGTACACACGTAGAGGAATTCGATATAATTATGTGATCTTGGGAATATGTATGATACATATTGGAATTTGAAACTTGATGTTTTATGAAATTAAAAGAGAAATGTTTTTATAAATTGTGAAAAATAAATTTTAAAATTTATGGTGTTACAGAATGAGTTTTACTTTCAATGAAGTGTTAGACTGAATTGGATGGAAAATTTCGGGTTGTCACAAATATCATTCCATGCTGAGGGATGATACCCGAGAGTTTGTGAGCTTTACGGGGTGCAAGACCCTGAATGAGATGGTTGAGAAGGCCCGTGAGAGGGAGATGGAGTTGGATACCTGCATGAAGCGGAAGGCTGAGCTGGTATAGGCAGCAGGAAGTTAGGCTAAGAAGCCTAAGACCTATGATTCTTCGGGTAGGGGCCAGAAGGGTCGGGGCCGGTGTGCCTAGTGTGGGAGGTTTCATAGTGGGGCATATCGGATAGCTAGGATGTCGGGATGTTACTCTTGTGGTCAGCAGGGCCACGTGAGCAGGGATTTCTCCAAGAAGGGGCTGATATATTTCCACTGCAACCAGACTGGCCATAAAAAGGCTGACTGTCCGAGGTTGCAGGGAGGGGAGGAGCAATGGCGGCACCTGTGCCCGCCACACTGAGGATCACTGATGGCCGGCCTGCTAAGGCGGAAGCCCCAACGGTGAAGAGTCGCGTGTGTCAGCTGACTACTGAGGAGGCTTGGACCGTGCCACACGTTGTGGCTGGTACGTGTTTATTATCCTCTACTTTTATTATTTTGTATGACTTATGTGCAATTATGTTTGTACAGGGACCTTTTTGGTCAATGGTATGACTGCTCATGTTTTGTTTGATTCGGGTGCTACCTGGTCATTTGTGTCTCTTGTGCTTAGCAAGAAGTTTGGGGACACGCCGGGTAGGGATGAAAGTGGGTCAAAACCTGGACTGGATGGACCCAGACCCGGAAAACCTGAAACCAGTTAACGATATTTTGTAGAACCGGAAACCGGACCGGTATATAGGAACCGGTTCCGGTTCGGTTCCGGGTACAATACTGGGTAAAGTGGGTCTAGAACTGGAAAACCCGGAAACATCAAAGTGGGTAGGTTGAAACCAGATAAAGTGGGTTTAGAACCGGAAAAACCAGAATTTTTTGGTAATTACTTACTACTTGGGGGATTGTAACTCATTGAATAAGAAACCCAAATTAACATAATTATAGTCTAAAATCATGTATAAACTCTAAAATACACTCTAAAAAAACCTCATGTCAGTCCGACTTTAAACAAATGAGATATGCATGTGTTAACATTTTCACAGAATACAAATTACAAAAACAAATAGTTGAAAAGTTGAAAATTTTCAGTTTTGATATCCCAACTTCGGAGGACTGTAAATCATTGAATATTAAACCAAAAATGACAAAATTATAGTCTAAACTCATGTACAAATTGTAAACTGAAGTTCGAAAAAACCACATGTCAATCCATCTTCAAACGAATTAGATATGCATGTTTTAAAACTTTCACTGAATACAAAAAAAACTAAAAAACAAAAAACTTCCAACTTCGATATCTCAACTTTGGGGGAGTGTAGGTCAATGAATATAAAACTAAAAATGGCAGTCTAAGATCATGTACAAAGTCTAAAATCCATGTTGGTAAAAACCACATGTCAATCCGACTTCAAACGAATTAGATATACGTGTTTTAAAACTTTCACCGAATACAAAAAAACTACAAAACTAAAAACTTCCAGCTTTGATATCTCGACTTTGGGGGAGTGTAAGTCAATGAATATAAAACTAAAAATGGCAAAGTTATAGTCTAAAATCATGTACAAAATCTAAACTAGAAAAAGCTTATGTCGATCCGAGTTGAAATGAAACTGGTTCTATATCTTCTGGTTCTAACGGTTTAGTTTCCGGTCCGGTTTTCCGGTTCTAAATCTCATCCCTAGCGCCGATGACCTTGGCTTCCCCGCTTGAGGTAGAGATTGTTGATGATTGTACTGTTAGTGCGGTGAGGGTATATCAGGGTTGTGTTCTGAACGTGCTGGGCGAGAGGTTCCGTGTGGATCTAGTTCCGATACTGTTGCGAGGATTGAAAGTGATTATTGGAATGGACTGGTTGGGGGCCAATGGGGCCATGATAGATTGCAAGTGCCAGTTAGTCAGGGTTCGAACCCCAAGTGGGGAAGATCTGGTTATTCAGGGTGAGAGGGCCTCGCAGGGACTGACCCTCTGTTCGGCTGCGAGGACAAGGAGGTTTTTACAGCAGGGTTACACCGGATTTCTGGCTTATGTTTTAGATACGAGAATGGAGGCCGTGACGGAAGTGGGTAGGGTTCTGGTTGTACAGGATTTTCAGGATGTGTTCCCAGAAGAGTTACCAGGAGTGCCTCTGTAGAGGCAAGTGGAGTTTCGCATTGACTTGGTGCTAGGTGCCGCCCCGATAGCGAAGGAACCATATCGGTTGGCACCGCCGGAGATGCAAGAATTATCTGTGCAGCTTTAGGAACTCCTGGACTGGAGGTTCATTCTCCAGAGCAGTTCCTCATAGGGTGCACCGATTCTTTTTGTGAAAAGGAAGGATGGATCGCATAGAATGTGCATCGATTATAGGGAGCTGAACAAACTAACGGTGAAGAATCGTTATCCGTTGCCGAGGATCGATGATTTGTTTGATTAGCTTCATGGTGCATCTTGGTTCTCCAAGATTCACCGTCGGTTTGGGTACCATCAGATGAGGATATACCGAAGATGGCTTTAAGGACTCGGTATGGGCACTGTGAGTTTGTGGTGATACCGTTCAGACTCACCAATGCCCCAGCAACGTTCATGGACCTCATGAACAGAGTGTGTAGGCCGATGCTGGATCGGTCGGTGATTGTTTTTATCGATGATATTCTGGTCTACTCTAAGACCAGGGAGCAGCACGAGCAGCATTTGAGGGAGGTATTAGAGACCCTGAGGGTAGAGAAACTCTATGCGAAGTTCTCCAAATGTGATTTCTGGATGCGGGAAGTACAGTTTTTGGGGCATGTCATCAAATCGAGAGGGTATTTCAGTTGATCCAGCCAAGGTTGAGGTAGTGATGCGGTGGGATGTACCAAGGAATGCATCAGATATTCGAAGTTTCTTAGGCTTAGCGGGCTACTATCAGATATTTATCCATGATTTCTCCAAGATTTTCGTGCCATTAACCCGCTTGACCAAGAAAAATGAGACTTTTCGGTGGGGTGCGGATCAATAGATGGCTTTTGAGACCCTAAGACGGAGGTTATGCGAGGCTCCGATTCTAGTACTACCTGAGGGGTTAGATGATTTGGTGGTGTACTGCAATGCGTCAATCTCAGGGTTAGGTGCGGTACTTATGTAGAGGGGGCATATGATAGCTTACGCCTCGAGGTAGTTGAAGCTCTTGGAATAGTGTCTAAGGCTGTAATTATATTTGACAAGTATTTGACCCGGTTGTGCATGGTCCTTTTGGGTTGCCTTCACCATAGCAACTTGACAGGATGATTTATAATGAGAGAAGAAATATTATTAATATATTATGAGAATAATATAAGGAATAATAATATCGTTATTTAATTAATATAAGTCATATATTAATTAGGAATTAATTTGATGACTTAAAGAGGTTAATTGAATAAAGGGGCATAAACTGTCAAATGTGTGATAGTTGTATTTTAGACTATGAATCCTTATAGATATAGGGGTGGACGATTTTAGGGTTTGGAGGATCCTAGAAAACGTCCAAGGCCTAATCTATAGGGATCATTGGATTGCTTAGGGCCTAAGTTATTCAATTAGGGTTTAAGGTGTAACCCTAGTAGCTCATAGTATATATAGACCCATTGGGTGGAGGAAATCGGCACTCATGCAAGGCAAGAAACCCTAGGGCCGATTTTCTCACCCTCTTCCCTCTCTCTTATCATCCTCTTGCTAGTTGGTGTTTGTAAGCCATTAAAGGAGTGACAATTGTGACTCTAAGCTCCAAAGACAAGAAGATTCAAGCAAGCAACTCAAGGTATTCCTTTAGATCAAATTTCATATGTTATGAATTGAATGTTTACACTAGATCTATCAATCAAAGTCTTGGATACATTGCATGTTCAATTAGAGAAACCTAGATCCAAGCATTAGGGTTTGCATGTGCACATAGGAAAGTTCTTATGGCTTAAACCCATCAGTGGTATCAGAGACTTGATTGGTTTCTATTGTATTGATGCATTGGTTGATTGCTTGTTGGTTGCGAAATCCGATTTTTGTCCATTTGCCTGGTGAACTCGGCGAGTTCCATAGTGGACTCCGCGAGTAGGCCTCAACTCGGCGAGTCCATTGTGGTACTTGGCGAGTTCGAGTGTCAAAAGGAGCTAGTTTCGGGATTTCTTGCTGTTTTTCTTATGGAAACTTTCCTTAATCATTATGGGTCAATAAAATCCGAATTTTAACATATATGTGAATATATTCTTGACCAAACAAAAGATATTTACCAATTAGTTGAATAATAATTCCCTTATATGATATTAATTGATTATTTTAATGAATTGGTGAATTGTTTTGCAAGAAACGTTTAAATAAATCAAATATGGATAATTATGAGATTAAATGGTAAATTTAAATTATTTTTTATTTGATCCCTTATGTTTTGAAAAGTTTAAAACTAATCCTCAAGTTTTGAAATTTACTTTTGTCATTAAAAGTTTAATTTGGACAATTTAAATTTCAAACCCTAGAACTTTACAAAGTTTAAAATTCAACCCTATACTAATATAATATTACAAGACTAATATATATATATATATATATATATATATATATATATATATATATATATATATATATAATTAAAATGCTAGTCTTACCGTTAGTAGGCATCATTCACGAAGCCGGTCTAGAAGGTGTGTATAAGGTTGCTGCCTATAAAATGGTGGTTAATTGGTGTACACTCACACCCACCGCTTGCTTGACTGGTGGAGGGTCGTTAGACGAACGGGTAGGATAGGACAACTCTATCGCCTCATTAAAAGTATAATGTTAAAATAAAAAGTAACTACATATTTTTCAAATTCCCAATCCTAGTTACTTTAGGAAAAGTCAATTGATGCAATCCCATGAAATTACACTTTTCACCCTTGTTAAGAAGTTAGTGGAGCGTGTGTGGTTAACCGACACACTAATTGGTTCTAAACAAAGGTGGCGAAGGGTGATTCATTTTTTATCATAGTTCGGTGGAGCGTGTGTGGTTTACCGACACATCGAATAGGTGACTGTAACAATGAAGGCACCGTGTAGATTTCCATGGTTATTCACACCCACTTTGTGATCGTCGGCATCCTAGTCACAAACGAGAGGGGCATATTGAGATTTAAACATGCCATTAAAAAGTTCAATGAATGTCATCGAAATCTAGGAATTATCAATGCATTTAAAACTTAAGGTTATGTTTTCATGGTGGAGAATTAGTGAATCGTCATTCACTTACCTTCAAATTGTTTGCATGTTGGATTACGGCATACCTTTTCTAATGTGTAAATAATGTTGTTTGATCCTAGCCCTAATTTTTCATATCGGGTGATAATTAGGGATTCAGTTCTAATAAAACTTTGTCCTTTCTATTTGTAGATGTTGAACGCGAACAACGTTGCTGCTAGCTCATTCACGTTAATGAGCCTTTGCCAAAAAGTGACTTTAGATGGAACGAACTTTAGCGAATGGATAAGATACATTCGCACGATTGCTCGCTACGAGGACAAGGAGTATGTCCTTGGCGAAAAGCTCGAAAAGATCAATCCAGAAATCGCTACTCCGGCTGAAAGGATTGTCTTTGAGACTCATGAGCGTGATGCAACAAAAGTTCATTGCATCATGATAGCAACAATGAACGCCGAATTCCAAAAGTCCTATGAGGACATGTATCCGTACGAGATGCATCAAAACTTATTCGAGAGATACCATCAAAACGCGAGGCATGAACGTTACGAGATCTTCACTAACATGATCACTACTAAAATGGGAAATGGAGAATCTCTAACCGTACACTTGCAAAAGATGCAAAGGTATGTCGATCGTCTTCGCAAGTTAAATGTCGACTTTGGGGAAGATTTGACTATCGACATGGTTCTTCACTCCTTGCATCCGTGTTACAACCAATTTAGGATGACCTACCACATGAACAAGGAAGAGGTCACCCTAAGCAAAGTACAAGGGCTCCTAAGGGTTGCTGAGAACAACCTTAAGGACAAGTCTGTTGCACCAACTCCCAATCCACCCGCTACTCCTGTTTTGGCTGTAGGGCAGGGAAGGGGCAAGAAGAGGAAGGCTCCGTCAAAGAGCCACCGCAAGGGAAAGTCCCGAGTTGGTTCCTCTCCTAGTGGGACCAAGGTTGATCCTGCTAAACCCAACCCTAACCCAAAGGAGGCAGAGTGCCATCATTGCCACAAAATAGGGCAATGGAAGAGAAGCTGCTCGGAATATCTGCAAGCCATCAAGGATGGAAAGATCAAGCCGTCTTTCGCAGGTATTTACACAATTAAATCTGTCACACCCCCAAACCAGAACGGCGGAAACGTTCGGGGGCGGAGGACGTCATGTTCAATATCATAACAGTTCATAGAAAGGAAAGTACACACCACCATATATAATAAGTTTGCAAGATGTTTACATAGTTGTATTCATTACATGTTCAAAATAAAGGTACATAAACATCATTCAAAATGAAGTAATTAACGCCAGCGCGTTAATCCCAAAAGTTGATTCCCAACCTGCTTAGCGATTTCCTAAGAATACAAGTTATTTCAAAGAAAAAAGTGTCAACAATTAAGTTGGTGAGTCCATAAGTAGTTTAGAAAAATTGGATGCCATTCCAAAACGGGTGTATGTTTTCCAGTAAACGTAGTGTTTCAAAATGTAAAGAGTTGTGATTTGTGGTGTTGGAAATGAATGCATTAGCTCCAGAAAATCCCATATTTTCCTTAATAGTTGAAATACGATTTGTTGTGTTTTCCAAGAAAACCCTTATTTTCTTATAAAAGTATGAGATGTATATAGTTGTTCTTGTTATAAGTTGTAAATGATTGCACCGGGAAAATCCCTTATTTTCCTATTAGTTGTTTGGTTTGTATGCAGGAAAAACCCTTATTTTCCTCACACATAATGCCAGTCTCTAAGACCGAAAATTTGCAAGAAACCGACGTTTCTCGTAAGTGTGTCATAGTTTTATATATAATAAAACTACGCGAAGACCGAACCGGTTGGATGAAGAATAGTGTTAATAACTACTCGCTCATCAAAACAGAATATCATAATAATTGTATATCCGATGAGTTTTTATAACCATACTAAACATAATATGCCTGTAACGACGTTCTTCAGGCGTCGCTGTTTATGACAACTGTCACCCCAAAAGACGGACTGTAGCTAACAGTCAGGGTGCGGGATCATGACTTCCCGTATAGATCTATACACATTTGACACGTTCTCGTCGCGGGAGATTCTGGTTATAAACAGGCCTTACTGCAGTACTTTCTAATAAAGAAAAGTAACGTTTGAAGATGTACGCGTCTCATGGATTCTCAATTAAGTATATATTAACATGATGGTTTTGTATGCAAAGTTTAACCTTTTTCACAATGTTTGATAAACCAAAATCATAAGTTTTTAGAATGTATAAAATGTTTTAACAATGAAGATCATTATACACTTCGTATAAGCCTAATGCACACAAAGTATGACAAGAGTTTTCCATAATAGTAATGAGTTCCAAGTGGTTTATTTGATAACACAAGTAAAGTGAAACTTTATAAAATGCACGATAATAACCGTATGTTTACTTGTATTCCCCCCCTAAAAGAGTGTAAAAGTATTTAAAAATGTATTTAAAGTGTGTTAAAAAGGGGTATGAACTCACTTGACAACTTGAAGATAGCGAGATGGAAAAACGGCAGAGTTTCGTCTCGGGAAATGGATTTTCCTCGGAAATCTCGGGATTCCTCGGGAGAAAATCGACCTTCGGATCTTGCACGAAGTGACCAGGGCTTCGGGGTAGTACGAGCACGGAAAACGAGGAAAAACGCAAGAGAAATGAGAGAGAATGAGCCCTTTTCTCGGAAGCCCTCGCATGCCTTTTATAGGGAGGCTGGTCTGCCTCGGTACGCGGGGCGTACGCTAGTACGCAGCGCGTACGCGTGCGTCATGCGTGACCGAACCCGACCGCCTCTGCTTCGGATGGGACGGGTTCCTGGGTCCGCGGGTCGGATGGGACGGGTCGCTGGCACGCGGGTCGGATGGGACGTCGGGTCGGGACTTCGGATCGTGCGACGTGGACGATCCGAGGCCGTGGCCTCTCAGTACGCGGGGCGTACTAGGGTACGCGGCGCGTACTATCGCCTTAGGCTGACTCCTCTTCGGATAATACCGAAATTTGAATAAAAATTATATATAAATTAATTATCAAACTTCAAAAATTCATATCTCCCTCATACGAACTCCGTTTTTGGCGTTCTTTATATCCCCGCGAAGGTGAGACTACGATCTACAACTTTCATTTAGATTTCGTTGGCAAATTCCGAAATTATTTTTTTATTATTTATTTATTAAAGTGACGTGTTTAAGGAATTTCTTTAAAAATTCATAACTTATTCATATGATGTCCGATTTGAGCGTTCTTTTTATGTATGTTTGTAGTTTAATGATATCTATGACTTTCATTTAGACACCTAAGGTCAGAAAGTGTTTTATTGAAACTTTGCGTTTTTACGTAACTTCGTATTGCCGGTTTTTGGTCGGAAAACTTATAATGAGCATAACTTCTTCGTTATAACTCGGATTTTTGTGTTATTTATATGTTTGGAAACCTTAAGATTGTAACTACCACATAATGTACTCCAAATAGAGTTTTTGAATACTTCAGTTTCTATTTCCTTTCTCAAGGAGGTTACATGACTCGATCTTTACTGACATGAAATAACGGGTTGTTACATCATCCCCCCGTTAGAGGGAATTTCGTCCCGAAATTTTTAATACAAAAGAAGAGTCTTAGGGGCTGGGGAAGAGATGTGGATACTTCTGTTGCATTTGGTCCTCTCGTTCCCACGTGAACTCGGGTCCCCTCTTAGCATTCCATCGGACCTTTACTATTGGAATGCGACTCTGTTTAGTTCGTTTAATTTCCCTATCCATGATCTCGACGGGTTCTTCCACAAAGTTAAGATTTTCATTTAGTTCGATCTCATCGAGCGGAATTACAAGTGTTTCGTCGGACAGACACTTCTTCAGGTTTGACACGTGGAATACTGGATGTACTTTGTTAAGTTCTATTGGAAGTTGGAGTTTGTAGGCTACTGGACCAACCCTTGAAATGATTTCGAAGGGTCCAATGTACCTAGGATTCAGCTTCCCACGCTTTCCAAAGCGTATCATTCCCTTCCAGGGTGAGACCTTCAGTAGTACCCGATCGCCAGTCTGGAATTCCAATGGTTTACGTCTTTTGTCGGCGTAGCTCTTTTGTCTATCTCTCGAGGATTTCAGTCGCTCTCATATTTGCACGATCTTTTCAGTAGTTTCTCTGATGATCTCTGGACCAGTGAGGGTGCTATCAGGGACTAGACCTTTTGCTAGTTGGGTGTCGCCTACTTCCGTCCAGCACAGAGGCGATCTGCACTTACGGCCGTAAAGGGCTTCAAATGGAGCAGCATTGATACTGGTATGATAACTATTGTTATAAGAGAACTCAACCAAAGGTAAGTGAACATCCCATGCTTTACCAAAGTCGATTACACATGCTCGCAACATGTCTTCCAAGGTTTGGATCGTTCTTTCGCTCTGTCCGTCAGTTTGGGGGTGATAGGCTGTACTCATGTCCAATCTTGTTCCCATGGATTTTTGCAATGATTGCCAGAACCTAGACGTGAATCTGCTGTCTCTATCCGAGATGATAGACATTGGCACTCCATGGAGTCGTACGATCTCTCGGATGTAGGTTCTCGATAGCTTTTCCATTTTATCAGTTTCCTTGATCGGTAGGAAATGAGCGGACTTGGTTAATCTATCGACGATTACCCAAATAGTATCTTGGCCACCCTGAGTTTTGGGCAGTTTCGTTATGAAGTCCATGGAAATCTGCTCCCATTTCCACTCAGGAATTTCAGGTTGTTGGAGTAGTCCTGAGGGTTTCTGGTGTTCTATTTTGATCTTGGCGCAAGTCAAACACTTGCTCACATATGTAGCGACCTCTGCTTTCATGTTTGGCCACCAGTAGAGTTGTTTGAGATCCTGATACATCTTGTCTGACCCGGGGTGTAAGGAGTATGGAGTCTTGTGTGCCTCGTTCATAACTACCTCTCTAAGTCCACCAAACTTGGGCGTCCATATTCGGTTCATGAGGTAGCGTGCTCCATCACTCTTGATTTCTAAATTCTTGTCCATTCCCCTAAGGGTTTCACTTGTCACGTTTTCGGGTTTTAGGGCCTCTATCTGAGCTTCCTTGACCTGTGTTGACAGGTGCGAATGGATTGACATGGCTAATGACTTCACTCTTCGGCCAGAGTACTCCTTACGGCTAAGGGCATCTGCCACGACATTAGCCTTTCCTGGGTGATAGCGTATCTCACATTCGTAGTCGTTGAGTAATTCGACCCAACGTCGCTGCCTCATGTTCAACTCCTTCTGGTTGAAGATGTGTTGTAGGCTCTTGTGGTCTGTAAAAATAGTGCATTTGGTACCATATAGGTAGTGTCTCCAGATTTTAAGAGCGAAGACCACCGCCCCAAGCTCTAAATCATGAGTGGTGTAATTGACCTCATGCGTTTTTAGTTGTCGTGAGGCATATGCAATAACCTTTCCCCTCTGCATTAGTACACAGCCCAGCCCTTGCTTCGAAGCGTCGCAATATACTACAAAATCTTCGGTCCCTTCTGGGAGAGAAAGGATGGGCGCACTGCAAAGGGCCTGTTTCAAAGTCTGAAATGCAGAATCTTGCTTTTCTCCCCAATTGTAGGTCACACCTTTCTGGGTTAAGGCGGTAAGTGGCTTTGCGATGCTGGAGAAATTCTGGATGAACCGTCGATAATAACCAGCCAGGCCTAGGAATTGGCGAATTTCTGTTGGTGTAGTGGGCGCCGACCAGTTTTTGATAGCCTTAATTTTTGATGGATCCACGTGGATCCCTTCCTTGCTGACCACGTGACCGAGAAAGTCCACCTTTCTAATCCAAAATTCACATTTTGAGAATTTTGCATACAGTCTCTCAGTCCGTAACGTCTCTAGCACTTGCCTCAGATGTTGACCATGCTCTTCTTTATTCTTTGAATAAATGAGTATGTCGTCTATGAATACTATCACGAATTTATCCAAGAATGGACGACATACCCGATTCATTAGATCCATGAATACGGCCGGGGCATTGGTTAGCCCGAACGGCATTACTACGAATTCGTAGTGTCCGTATCGTGTTCGGAAAGCCGTCTTGGAGACATCACTCTCCAGGACTCGCAGCTGGTGATATCCCGACCTCAGATCGATCTTGGAGAAGTAGTTGGCTCCTTGGAGTTGGTCGAACAAGTCATCGATTCGGGGTAGGGGGTATCGGTTCTTGATGGTAAGTTTGTTGAGTTCTCGGTAGTCGATGCACATCCTGAATGATCCATCCTTCTTTTTCACGAACAGTACGGGTGCTCCCCATGGTGAGAAGCTTGGTCTGATGAATCCTTTTCCCAGTAGTTCATTCAGTTGGCTGGATAGCTCTTGCATTTCTGCCGGGGCTAATCGATAGGGTGCTTTGGCTACTGGGGTAGCTCCGGGAACCAGATCGATTCGGAACTCCACTTGCCTCGCAGGTGGTATTCCTGGAAGGTCCTCGGGAAAAACATCAAGAAAATCGCGTACGTCGGGCACACTCTTGATATCTTGGACTTTGCGTTTCACATCCACAACATGTGCCAAGAATGCGTGACACTCCTTGCGTAGGCATTTATGAGATTGGATACTTGAGATGATACGAAGAGTGGTACTTGGTTTGTCGCCCAAGATAACGAAAGTTTCGCCGGTTGGCAGATTAAGGCGAACGGCCTTATCGTAACATAGAATGTCCGCATGATGAGAACTCAGCCAATCCATGCCAATGATGACATCAAAACTCTTAATCGAGACTGGCATGAGGTTGATTGAGAATGGATGATCATTTAAAGTTAGGGTGCAATTTAAGTATATCTCCTTAGTGCCTTCGGTTTTCCCGTTGGCCATTTCTACTATGAATGGTTCACTCAATGACTGTGGTATTGATTTTAGCAGGCCTTTAAAGCCGTGACTCACAAAACTCCTTTCCGCGCCACTATCAAACAAAATGCATGCATACGAGTTATCGAGAAGGAACGTACCCGTAACAACTGTAGGGTCCGCAATGGCTTCATCCTGTCCCATCACGAAAACTCGGCCCCTTCCACCGGTATTCCGGTTGTTTACCCTTGGGCAGTACTTGCGGTAGTGTCCTGTGTCTCCGCACTCGAAGCAGGCGCGGTTTACCCCGGTATTAGTGGTGGGAACGGACGGTTGGATTGGCCCTTTACAATAGTGGGCTGTATGTCCCTTTTTATTACAGTTGGTGCATTGAAGATTGGAGCAAGGACCGTGGTGGTGGAAACTGCATCGGTTGCATTTAGGAAGTTTCCCAATGTATGAGCTTGTGGGGGAAGGGTTCGTAGGTACAGTAATAGCGTGTGTCGCTATCACTTGTTGTTTCCTGGGGTTTTCCTGGAGAGTTTGTCCCCTCCGTTTGTTCCAAGTCTTACTCTGGCCCTGAGTTTCCCTAGGTGGATTTCCAGTTGTCGAAATGATGCCGGGTTTTACTCCGTGGTCGATGAGTCGCTAGGCCAGGCGCTTAGCACTGTTGTAGGTAGCAGGGCCGGAAGCTAGGACATGCCCTTGAATCTGGGGTGACAACCCCCAAATGTACCTTTCAACCTTCTTTGATTCTGGGTTGACCATGGTAGGACACAGTGCAGCGAGGTCGTTGAACCTAGCAGTGTAGGTGATCAGGTCAGACCCAGTCATTTTCAGATTCCAGAGCTCCTGCTCAAGCTTTTGTACTTCGCCCCTTGGGCAGTATTCTTCCAGTAGTAGAACCTTTAGGTCGTCCCAACTCATGGCGTTGGCGACAGTGAGCGTCACTGAATTCACATGGCTTTTCCACCAAGTGAGGGCTCGATCTACAAAGGTGCAGGCAGCGAACTTGACTTTGCTTGCTTCTAGGCATGAGCAGATCTCGAAGACCGTTTCGGTCTTTTCGAACCATTGCATTAGTGCAATGACTCCTCCTGTTCCATTAAAAGTTTTTGGCTTAGCGTTAGACAACTCCTTGTAGGTACATTCTCTTCCTTGGCCATGGCCAGTGCCATGATTTGGATGATTCGTGCTGCTTCCCGCCCCTCCATTCCCTTGGGAGTTTATTTGCGAGAGGGCTGCAGTTACTGCTGCTGTGATAGCAGCCTGAACCATGGCCGGATCATAAGCTGGTGGTGGAGGTGGTGGTGGTGCCGTGCCCGGCCTGGGCCTTAGGTTTGGACGAGGAGGCATCTTGCTGCCAAAAGAAAAATATGGAAGAAAATTATAAGTTTTGGCAGTTCAAAGTTAAATGATATTGCATGAACTTCTATTAGTTCTAGGAAGTTGAGTTTAATTGACACAATATTTTAAGCTTGAAAGTAAAGTTTGAATAGATGCACCAATGAATCGAACTATTTGCGCATGATTAACAATGGTAAGAAAAGCGGTATACCCTTATATATATTAAACATATAGTTGTGTTACAGCGGGGTCTAGACAAAATTCCTTGGCCTCTCTAAAGGCCTCCGGTTACGGAAAATTTTAAAGAAAGTAATACTTTTATCCAAAGTCCTAGTTTATAACAAAATTTGAGAGTTGGGCAAGTACTACTTGCGGTGCGCCTTGCGTTTAGAGCTCGACTCTGTGTCGGACTGCTTTGACCCCATGAGGCGTCTGTCAAACGCAGCTTGTTGTTCTCTTAATTCTGCGAAGGCCGCGTTTGCTTGTGCTTGAAACGCTTCGGCGCGAATGTGGATGTCGTTCTGCATCAACTCTAGGCGGTTGATATCGGCCGTGTGAATTTGCACATCCACATTGATCTCTCGGATTCGGTTGGCTTGCACTCCAGATTGATAGCACTGGTTGGCGAGTTTGCCAACCATGACCGGAAGTGCACGATCGGCTGATCCCCCGCCTCTCACGTCATAGAAGTCTCGGCACATGCCGTAAGGAGGGCGTAAGCTTTGTTGTTGGCTCCAATGATGGAGGTGACTTCCCCACACTGGAGTGGGTCCTTGGAAATTTCTCACGTGGACAGGAGGTTGTAGGACTGGTGGATTTATAATTTCTGGCTCCGAATCCGTACCAGAGTCGTCCCCTGCCTCCACATTTATAGGCTCTTCGTCTTCTTCAGAATCTGCTTCGATCCATCCACCATTACCTTGGTTGGGGTAGTAGGGGTCATTGGGGTGATGGAATCCCGCCATTTAGGCTGTACGAGAATAGGGTTAAAAGTTTACTATAAGTTAGAGCATATGAAACTTACTCTCGAGTTTAATGGTTGACGGCACTCGAATACACCCTCAATATTCTTTAGTGATATGCTTTTGGAAATTTTAAAATTTGTTGTCCATTACAGACACTCCTTGGCATATGTTTAGTCGGCTCTTGGATAATTATAGTTGATCAGGCTATATCCTTCCCAGTTCCGATTACATGTCCCAAGGCATACCTGCACTGCACAACTGATATACAATACTTCGACGTTGTTTTAATTATGATACTGACCATGTTGTTGATGTGCAATGAATGCATGCCTACTTTACAAAAACTAAATAAAATAAAATTTTTATTTTTAAAAGTACGAATCTTACTCAGAGTGTTTTTACCCAGTTGAGTTTATAGTTGTATAACAAAAAGAAATGGTTTTGATATACTTAATTCCCTATAAACAATGCTCTGATACCAATCTGTCACACCCCCAAACCAGAACGGCGGAAACGTTCGGGGGCGGAGGACGTCATGTTCAATATCATAACAGTTCATAGAAAGGAAAGTACACACCACCATATATAATAAGTTTGCAAGATGTTTACATAGTTGTATTCATTACATGTTCAAAATAAAGGTACATAAACATCATTCAAAATGAAGTAATTAACGCCAGCGCGTTAATCCCAAAAGTTGATTCCCAACCTGCTTAGCGATTTCCTGAGAATACAAGTTATTTCAAAGAAAAAAGTGTCAACAATTAAGTTGGTGAGTCCATAAGTAGTTTAGAAAAATTGGATGCCATTCCAAAACGGGTGTATGTTTTCCAGTAAACGTAGTGTTTCAAAATGTAAAGAGTTGTGATTTGTGGTGTTGGAAATGAATGCATTAGCTCCAGAAAATCCCATATTTTCCTTAATAGTTGAAATACGATTTGTTGTGTTTTCCAAGAAAACCCTTATTTTCTTATAAAAGTATGAGATGTATATAGTTGTTCTTGTTATAAGTTGTAAATGATTGCACCGGGAAAATCCCTTATTTTCCTATTAGTTGTTTGGTTTGTATGCAGGAAAAACCCTTATTTTCCTCACACATAATGCCGGTCTCTAAGACCGAAAATTTGCAAGAAACCGACGTTTCTCGTAAGTGTGTCATAGTTTTATATATAATAAAACTACGCGAAGACCGAACCGGTTGGATGAAGAATAGTCTTAATAACTACTCGCTCATCAAAACTGAATATCATAATAATTGTATATCCGATGAGTTTTTATAACCATACTAAACATAATATGCCTGTAACGACGTTCTTCAGGCGTCGCTGTTTATGACAACTGTCACCCCAAAAGACGGACTGTAGCTAACAGTCAGGGTGCGGGATCATGACTTCCCGTATAGATCTATACACATTTGACACGTTCTCGTCGCGGGAGATTCTGGTTATAAACAGGCCTTACTGCAGTACTTTCTAATAAAGAAAAGTAACGTTTGAAGATGTACGCGTCTCATGGATTCTCAATTAAGTATATATTAACATGATGGTTTTGTATGCAAAGTTTAACCTTTTTCACAATGTTTGATAAACCAAAATCATAAGTTTTTAGAATGTATAAAATGTTTTAACAATGAAGATCATTATACACTTCGTATAAGCCTAATGCACACAAAGTATGACAAGAGTTTTCCATAATAGTAATGAGTTCCAAGTGGTTTATTTGATAACACAAGTAAAGTGAAACTTTATAAAATGCACGATAATAACCGTATGTTTACTTGTAATCCCCCCCTAAAAGAGTGTAAAAGTATTTAAAAATGTATTTAAAGTGTGTTAAAAAGGGGTATGAACTCACTTGACAACTTGAAGATAGCGAGATGGAAAAACGGCAGAGTTTCGTCTCGGGAAATGGATTTTCCTCGGAAATCTCGGGATTCCTCGGGAGAAAATCGACCTTCGGATCTTGCACGAAGTGACCAGGGCTTCGGGGTAGTACGAGCACGGAAAACGAGGAAAAACGCAAGAGAAATGAGAGAGAATGAGCCCTTTTCTCGGAAGCCCTCGCATGCCTTTTATAGGGAGGCTGGTCTGCCTCGGTACGCGGGGCGTACGCTAGTACGCAGCGCGTACGCGTGCGTCATGCGTGACCGAACCCGACCGCCTCTGCTTCGGATGGGACGGGTTCCTGGGTCCGCGGGTCGGATGGGACGGGTCGCTGGCACGCGGGTCGGATGGGACGTCGGGTCGGGTCTTCGGATCGTGCGACGTGGACGATCCGAGGCCGTGGCCTCTCAGTACGCGGGGCGTACTAGGGTACGCGGCGCGTACTATCGCCTTAGGCTGACTCCTCTTCGGATAATACCGAAATTTGAATAAAAATTATATATAAATTAATTATCAAACTTCAAAAATTCATATCTCCCTCATACGAACTCCGTTTTTGGCGTTCTTTATATCCCCGCGAAGGTGAGACTACGATCTACAACTTTCATTTAGATTTCGTTGGCAAATTCCGAAATTATTTTTTTATTATTTATTTATTAAAGTGACGTGTTTAAGGAATTTCTTTAAAAATTCATAACTTATTCATATGATGTCCGATTTGAGCGTTCTTTTTATGTATGTTTGTAGTTTAACGATATCTATGACTTTCATTTAGACACCTAAGGTCAGAAAGTGTTTTATTGAAACTTTGCGTTTTTACGTAACTTCGTATTGCCGGTTTTTGGTCGGAAAACTTATAATGAGCATAACTTCTTCGTTATAACTCGGATTTTTGTGTTATTTATATGTTTGGAAACCTTAAGATTGTAACTACCACATAATGTACTCCAAATAGAGTTTTTGAATACTTCATTTTCTATTTCCTTTCTCAAGGAGGTTACATGACTCGATCTTTACTGACATGAAATAACGGGTTGTTACAAAATCTAATGATTCATCTCATGCTATTTCTTGGTTTCTTGTTATCGGGTGTGGTTACCAAATTTGTTCTGAATTGTAGGGACTAAGAAGAAATAGGGATGTGGAGCATGGAAGAATAAATCTAATCATGGGAAACAGAAGATCGCCGCCTGTCACCAAGATTGGAGTATATTCTTTAGTGCTTAGTAATGGATTAAGTTTAGATTTGAATAATTGTTGCTACTCGCCAGATATGGCAAGAAACATCATTTCATTTCATGGTTTGTTTAGACAAGGATTAAGATATTCGTTTAATAATGAGAATGGTTTGATTTATGCTTATCTAAATGGTGTTTTATATTTTGAAGGAATGCCTTGTAATGGAATTTATGAGACTGTTATGATTGTAGATAACCTAGGAAATGATGTTTTATGCTTGGATTCTTCCAATAGTATGGATAAAGCATGTTTGTGGCATTGTCGTCTTGGACATGTCAGCAAGAAGCGCATAGCCCAACTCCAAAAGGATGGAGTGTTGGAGTCATTCGACCTTAGGTAAGATGACACGTGTGAGTCTTGTTTTCTTGGAAAGATGACCAAGTCACCCTTCACTGGCACTTGTGAGAGGGGTGAGGGTTTTTTGGATCTCATACATGCAAACCACTTCTATGTGACTTTCACTAATGATTATAGTAGATATGGGTATATTTACTTAATCTAGCACAAGTCAGAAACGTTTGAAAAGTTCAAAGAGTTCAAGAATGAAGTGGAGAATAAATTGGGCAGGAAGATCATGTTGCTTCAATCCGATCGAGGAGGAGAGTACCTAAGTCTTGAATTCCACGACTATCTCAAAGAATGCGGAATAGTTTCGCAATTGACGCCACCTAGGACACCGCAATTGAATGGTGTGGAAAAAAGGCGTAATCGAACCTTGCTAGACATGGTTCGTTCTATGATGAGTCGTGTTTCACTACCTATCTCATTCTGGGGGTATGCCTTAGAGACTGCCGCCCATATCCTTAACCGAGTCTCTACAAAGAAGGTTGCCAAAACACCTAATGATATGTGAACATGGAAAGCTCCCTCGTTGGCACATATAAAGGTTTAGGGTTGCGAGGCTTTCGTAAGACGAGATACTCACGAGAAGCTCGAACCTCGTCGTGAGCGATGTATTTTTATCGGCTACTCGCAGAAATCCTTTGGATATCTCTTCGATAGACCGAATGACAATGTTGTCTTCGTTGCGAGGAGAGGGGTTTTCCGAGAGCGAGAACTCATAAGCCAAGGAGACAGTGGGAGGCAGATCGAGCTTGATGAGATTCAAGAATTGAGTGATGAAGGAACCTCTACCGCTGGCGCTCAACCCGAGGAGGAAACTCCGGTTGAACCAATTGACAACTCATTACCTCTTAGACATTCCGAAAGAGTTACAGTTCAACCCCAGTTTTATGGTTTTCATATTACTACCGAAGGGGACACGTATATTAGTGATGGCACACTAATAAATCTAGATGAACCTAATAGCTATAAGGAAGCCATGGCAGGCCCGGAGTTTGCAAAGTGGAAAGAGGCAATGGACAGCAAGATTCAATCCATGTATGACAACCAAGTTTGGAATTTGGTTGATAATGTGCCCGGACGTAAGACCATTGGGTGCAAATGGATCTTCAAGAAGAAGACCGACATGGATGGGAATGTTCATACATATAAGGTGTGATTGGTTGCGAAGGGATTTACTCAAACTCCCGGAGTTGACTATGATGAGACCTTCTCACCAGTTGCGAAAATAAAGTCTATTAGGGTGATGCTAGCCATTGCTACATTTCATGATTATGAGATATGGCAGATGGATGTCAAGACCGCTTTCCTTAATTGGAAGTTGGCTGAGGATGATTACATGGCTCAGCCAGAGGGTTTTGTCGATACGAAGCATCCAAATAGAGTGTGCAAGCTTGAGAAGTCCATTTATGGGCTTAAGGAAGCGTCTCACAGATGGAATGTTTGCTTCGATGAGAAAGTCAAAGAATTTGGATTTGTACAAAGCGAAGATGAATCATGTGTATATGTTAACACCAGTGGGAGTACAGTTAGCTTCCTCGTTTTGTATGTCGATGACATACTACTCATAGGAAACGACGTCCCGACACTGCAAGAGGTTAAGTCCTGGATCGGGAAGTGCTTCGCTATGAAGGACGTCGGAGAGGCTTCTTATATTTTAGGAATAAGAATAGTGAGAGAACGAAGTAAGAGACTAACAGGACTTAGTCAGAACACTTACTTAGATAAAGTACTAAAACGTTTTAGTATGGAAAATTCGAAGAAGGGAGAATTACCGATACAAAGTAATGCCAAATTAAGTAAGACTCAAAGTCCGAGTACCAAAGCCGAGATAGCAGAGATGATCCGAGTACCTTACGCTTCCGCAGTTGGCTCAATCATGTATGCTATAACTTGTACTCACCCTGATGTAGCCTTTGCTTTGAGCATGGTCAGTAGATATCAAGGGAACCCTGGCAGAGCCCATTGGATTGCGGTCATGAATATCCTTAAGTACGTTCGGAGGACCAAGGAATGATTTTTAGTCCTCGGGGGGAGTGATGACTTAAAGGTGCGAGGTTATAGTGACGCCAACTTCCAAACTGACAGGGACAACTACCGTTCGCAGTCGGGCTGGGTCTTTACCCTTAATGGAGGAGCAGTAACTTGGAAAATTTCCAAGCAGGAAACCGTAGCTGATTCTGATGGGTTTTGAGCATTCTAACACCTCCTAAGTGTACATGCAACCCTAATAACCTTGGATCTATGTTTGTCTAATTATCATGCAAAGTTGAATTCCAAGGCTATATTCCTATCTAGCATACATGGGGAACAATTTTTAACTTGAATGATAGATAGAATAACTTACCTTGTTGTTGCTTATGTTCCTTGAAACCTTGTGAGCCTAGCACCCCAAGTGTGATGCCTCAAATGCTTCACACAACACTAAATGCTCTTGGAAAGACTATTGAGAGAATACACACTTCTTGAAATCGGCTTAGCCCTCTTGTTTCATATGTATAACCGATTTTGGTGGAGAATGGGATCCATATATAGTGTTGACAAATCTAGGGTTACACCATGTAAACCCTAATGTGTCATGACTCCTCATTTCCATGACCCATGGGTTTGTAACTCCCATGGAGCATCCTATGGGTTGAACCCAACTTGATAATCCATGGAGCCTCTTAGCCCACTATATAAGATATGGATGATTTACATAATCAACCCATATATTTAATTAATTATCTTTTGATCACTTAATTAATTCTAAATTAATTCTTGATCAAACTAATCAAATAATATTATTAATATATTAGAACTTATAATATATTAATAATCTCCAAATGTTATTTCTCTCATTTAATCTATCCAATTGCATGGTGCAATGCAACCCAAATGGACCATGCCGGGTCGGGTCAAGTACATACCAGAAATAGTTATGGACTTAGACACCTTATCCAACAGTCTCCCACTTGGATAAGTCTAATAACTAATACTGCAAGTATGACTTCAGGAACCGATCGGCAATCGTAGCTCTTTTCAAGGTTTCTCGGAACTGAGAAGATGATGGTACGCCATTTAAGATATGTGATCATATAATCCTCTGTTCTAGATATCAACAGGACAAATACATGGAACAATGTCTTACTTATTGTCCAACAGTTTGTTTCTCGATCTCCGATTTGTTTGATAAAGAACTTAATTGAGCACATCAACCTAGTTCTGACCGACCCCGGTACATAGGTCAAAACAAAATCATCGAGGGGCCCAGATATCAGCTTGTAATCCAAGAAGGAACAGATAAAGTTTGACTCATATGTTTGTTCTACCACTCGTTGAATTACACACAAAAGCACGTTTTATAACTCGAGTTACCAATGCATTTTCGTACAATCAATGCATAACCAACTTGTAAGTAACAAATCATATCTCTAGGTTTGAAGACTTATATGATATTACCGTGTCACGATCACTCGAGATAGAATTCCATGAAGTGATTACAGTGAGCGTGGGTTGAGTCCAATACTCATAACTTATGAGCACTCATGATTGTTGTAGCCTTGTCCAACATCTTAGACCTCTGCAACCAATCATGACAGTCTTGATTCATACCTACTTCTGACATCTAACTGACTGTGGAGGTTTGAATAATATGTTATACCAAACAAAATTATTCTGGAAGTCAAAACATGCAAAAGAAATATAGTAAACGATTGACAAGAGATAGCAACACTTTACTCATAAATAAAGCACCTTTTATTCATCATCTAATGTCAATTACACTTTACAAATTTCGAGGTTATCTAACTACTAAATCTAATATCATCCTTCATCCCTATGCTCCGAGCATGCTGGAGATGCTTAACCCGAGTCAGTCCCTTCGTGAGGGGATCTGCTGGGTTCTCATCCGATGATACCCTCTTTGCCACGAGGAGTCCTTCTATTCGATGTCTAATAAAATGGTATTTTCTGTCGATGTGTCTGGATCTCCCATGATCCCTTGGTTCCTTGGCTAAGGCAACAACGCTTTCACTATCACAGAAAATTTCCATTGGCTCTTTAATAGCTGGTACAACTCCAAGGTCTCCGATGAAGTTCTTTAGCCATATAGCCTCCTTTGTCGCCTCACTCGCTGCAATATACTCTGATTCGCAAGTTGAATCAGCCACTGTCTCTTGCTTGGAACTCTTCCAAGAAATTGCTCCTTCGTTTAGGGTAAAGACCCAGCCCGACTGAGAGCAGAAATTAACCCTATTAGTCTGGAAGCTAGCATCACTATACCCTACAACTCTCAGGTCATCACTCCCACCGAGGGTAAGGACCCAGTCCTTAGTCCTCCGTAGGTACTTGAGGATATTCTTTACCACAGTCCAGTGTGCCTTGCTAGGGTTCCCCTGAAACCTGCTAACCATGCTCAGGGCAAAGGCTACATCAGGTCGAGTACACGTCATAGCATACATGATCGATCCTACAGCCGAAGCATAAGGTATTCAACTCATTTCTGCTATCTCAGCCTCAGTGCTAGGGCTTTGTATCTTACTCAATATGGCGTTACTCTGGATGGGTAACTCTCCTTTCTTGGAGTCCTACATGCTGAATCTCTTCAGCACCTTATCCAAGTAGGTACTCTGACTAAGTCCAATTAGTCTTTTACTCCGATCTCTCAAGATCCTTATCCCTAGAATATAGGCAGCTTCACCAAGGTCCTTCATAGCGAAACACTTCCCAAGCTAGGACTTTACTTCCTGCAGGGTTGGGATGTCATTTCCTATGAGTAGTATGTCATCCACATACAATACCTAAAAGCTAACTATACTCCCACTAGCCTTGACATAAACACAAGATTCATCTTCACTCCTGGAAAAGCCAAATTCCTTGACCTTTTCATCAAAGCAAAGATTCCATCTGCGAGGTGCTTGCTTTAATCCATAAATGGATTTCTCAAGCTTACACACTCTATTAGGGTGCTCGTTGCCGACAAAACCTTCTGGCTGACTCATGTAAACATCTTCAGCCAACTTTCCATTAATAAAAGCGGTTTTGACATCCATTTGCCAAATTTCATAGTCATGAAATGCAGCTATGGCTAACATGATGGGTTTTGAGCATTCTAACACTTCCTAAGTGTACATGCAACCCTAATAACCTTGGATCTATGTTTGTCTAATTTGTCATGCAAAGTTGATTTCCAAGGTTATATTCCTATCTAGCATACATGGGGAACAATTTTAACATAAAGTATAGATAGAATAACTTACCTTGTTGTTGCTTGTGTTCCATGAAACCTTGTGAGCCTAGCACCCCAAGTGTGATGCCTCAAATGCTTCACACAACACCAAATGCTCTTGGAAGAACTTATGAGAGAATACTCACTCTTCAAAAATCGGCCAAGCCCCCTATTACTTAGTGTGTATATGTTGTAGCCGATTTTAGGTGGAGACATGTTTCTTATATAGTGTTGACACATCTAGGGTTAAACCCTAATGTGTCATGACTCTTCATTTCCATGACCCATGGGTTTGTAACTCCCATGGAGCATCCATGGAGCATCCTATGGGTGGAACCCAACTTGATGATCCATGGAGCCTTTTAGCCCACTATACAAGATATGGATGATTTACTTAATCAACCCATATATTTAATTAGTTATCTTTTGATCACTTAATTAATTCTAAATTAATTCTTGATCAAACTAATCAAATAATATTATTAATATATTAGAACTTATAATATATTAATAATCTCCAAGCTTTATTTCTCTCATTTAGTTTATCCAATTGCATGGTGCCATGCAACCCAAATGGACCATGCCGGGTCGGGTCAAGTACATACCAGAAATAGTTATGGACTTAGACACCTTATCCAACAGTCTCCCACTTGGATAAGTCTAGTAACTATTACTGCAAGTATGACTTCAGGAACCGATCGGCAATCGTAGCTCTTTACAAGGTTTCTCGAAACTTGAGAAGATGATGGTACGCCATTTAAGATAAGTGATCATATAATCCTTTGTTCTAGATATCAGTCGGACAAATACATGGAACAATGTCTTACTTATTGTCCAACATTTGCTTCCCGATTTCCGATTTGTTTGACAAAGAACTTTATTGAACACATCAATTTAGTTCTGATCGGGCCCGGTACTTAGGTCAAAACAAAATCATCGAGGGGCCCAGATATCAGCTTCTAATCCAAGAAGGAACAGATAAACTTCGACTCATATGTTTGTTCTACTACTCATTGAATTACACATAAGAGCACGATTTTATAACATCGAGTTACCAATGCGTTTTTCGTACAATCAATGCCTAACCAACTTGTAAGTAACAAATCATATCTCTAGGTTTAAAGACTTATATGATATTACCGTCTCACGATCACTCGAGATAGAATTCCATGAAGTGATTCCAGTGAGCGTGGGTTGAGTCCAATGCTCAGAACTTATGAGCACTCATGATTGTTGTAGCCTTGTCCCAGACCTCTACAACCAAACATGACAGTCTTGATTCATACCTACTTCCGACATATGACCGACTGTGGAGGTTTGAATAATATGCTATACCAAACAAAATTATTCTGGAAGTCAAAACATGCAAAAGAAATATAGTAAACGATCGACAAGAGATAGCAACACTTTACTCATAAATAAAACACTTTTATTCATCATCAAATGTCAATTACACTTTACAAATTTCGAGATTATCTAACTACTAAATCTAATATCATCCTTCAGCCCCATGCTCCGAGCATGCTGGAGATGCTTAACCCGAGTCAGTCCCTTCGTGAGGGGATCTGCCGGATTCTCATCTGATGATACCCTCTTTGCCACGAGGAGTCCTTCTTCGATCCGATGTATGATGAAATGGTATTTTCTGTCGATGTGTCTGGATCTCCCGTGATCCCTTGGTTCCTTGGCTAAGGCAACAGCACTTTCACTATCACAGAAAATTTCCATCGGCTCTTTAATAGCTGGTACAACTCCAAGGTCTCCAATGAAGTTCCTCAGCCATAACGCCTCCTTTGCCGCTTCGCTAGCTGCAATATACTCTGATTCACAAGTAGAATCTGCCACTGTCTCTTGCTTGGAACTCTTCCAAGAAATTGCTCCTCCATTTAGGGTAAAGACCCAGCCCGACTGAGAGCGGAAGTTATCCCTATCAGTCTGGAAGCTAGCATCACTATACCCTACAACTCTCAAGTCATCACTTCCACCGAGGGTAAGGACCCAGTTCTTAGTCCTTCGTAGGTACTTGAGAATATTCTTTACCGCAATCCAGTGTGCCTTGCCAGGGTTCCCCTGAAACCTGCTAACCATGCTCAAGGCAAAGGCTACATCAGGTCGAGTACACGTCATAGCATACATGATCGAACCTACAGCCGAAGCATAAGGTATTCGACTCATTTTTGCTATCTCAGCCTCAGTGCTAGGGCTTTGTGTCTTACTCAGCTTGGCGCTACTCTGGATGGGCAACTCTCCTTTCTTGGAGTCTTGCATTCTGAATCTCTTCAGAATCTTCTCCAAGTAGGTACTTTGACTAAGTCCAATTAGTCTTTTACTCTGATCTCTCAAAATCCTTATCCCCAAAATATAGGCAGCTTCACCAAGGTCCTTCATAGCGAAACACTTTCCAAGCCAGGACTTTACTTCCTGCAAGGTTGGAATGTCGTTTCCTATGAGTAGTATGTCATCCACATACAATACCAAAAAGCTAACTATACTCCCACTAGCCTTGACATATACACAAGATTCATCTTCACTCCTAGAAAAGCCAAATTCCTTGACCTTTTCATCAAAGCAAAGATTCCATCTGCGAGGTGCTTGCTTTAATCCATAAATGGATTTCTCAAGCTTACACACTCTATTAGGGTACTCGTTACTGACAAAACCCTCTGGCTGACTCATGTAAACATCTTCAGCCAACTTTCCATTAAGGAAAGCGGTTTTGACATCCATTTGCCAAATTTCATAGTCATGAAATGCGGCTATGGCTAACAGAACCCGAATAGACTTAATCTTGGCTACCGGAGAAAAGGTCTCATCATAGTCCACTCCAGGAATTTGAGAGAAGCCCTTTGCAACCAGTCTAGCCTTATAAGTGTGTACTTTACCATCCATGTCGGTCTTCTTCTTGAAGACCCATTTGCACCCTACAGTCTTTCGACCTGGTACATTCTCAACCAAGTTCCAAACTTGATTGTCATACATGGATTGTATCTCGCTATCCATAGCCTCTTTCCATTTGGCAGACTCGGGGCCCGCCATGGCTTCCTCGTAGCTGTTAGGATCATCTTGACTTACTAGTGTCTCATCACTAATAAGTGTCTCACCTTCTGCAGTAATATGGAATCCATAGTAATGCTCAGGTGCACTCCTAACTCTCGTGGAACGCCTCAGAGGTACAGATTCGTCAATTGGCTCAACAGGAGTTTCCTCCTCAAGTTGAGGGCTAGAGTTTGAAGTTCCTTCACCACTTGACTCTTGAATTTCTTCAAGATCAACTTGCCTCCCACTGTCTCCTTGGCTTATAAACTCTCTTTCTCGAAAGACTCCTCTTCTTGCTACAAAGACCACGTTGTCACTAGGTCTGTAGAAGAGGTAACCAAAGGATTGCTGTGGGTAGCCGATGAAAATACACCTCTCGCTTCGGGGTTCGAGCTTATCATGAGTCTCGCGTCTCACGAAAGCCTCGCAGCCCCAAATCTTGATGTAGTCTAGTTTAGGTACTTTACCAGTCCACATCTCGTGAGGAGTTTTGGTAACTTTCTTTGTAGGGACTAGATTAAGGATATGGGCGGCAGTCTCTAAGGCATACCCCCAGAATGATATTGGTAGCGAAGCTCAACTCATCATGGAACGAACCATGTCCAACAAGGTTCGATTACGCCTCTCAGCCACACCATTCAACTGCAGTGTCCTGGGAGGTGTCAATTGTGAGACAATCCCACATTCCTTTAGATAGTCGAGGAACTCTGAACTAAGATACTCACCACCTCGATCGGATCGAAGCATCTTAATGTTCCTGCCCAATTGATTCTCGACTTCCTGTTTAAATTCCTTAAACTTCTCGAAAGTCTCTGACTTATGCTTGATTAAGTAGACATATCCATATCTACTGTAATCATCGGTAAAAGTCAAATAATAACGATTAGCATCCCTTGTGGCATGTTTGAATGGTCCACACACATCCGTGTGTATAAGGTCCAACAAACCTTCACCCCTTTCACATGAGCCTGTGAAGGGTGACTTTGTCATTTTTCCAAGTAAGCATGATTCGCAACTATCATTTGACTTTAGATCAAACGACTCCAAGACTCCATCCTTTTGGAGTTGGCCTATGCGTTTCTTGCTTATATGTCCAAGACGACAATGCCATAATGATGCTTTATCCAAGTTATTATTATTAGCAGAATCAATACACAAAACATTATTTCCTAAGTTATCTACAATAGATACAGCTTCATACACACCATCACAAGGTAATGCTTTAAAATAAAGTACATTATTAAAGAAAGCATTAATCGAACCAACTTCATTATCAAACGAAAAGGTGAAACCTTGTTTGTACAATGCATGAAAGGAAATAATATTTCTTGCCATTTCTAGCGAATAACAACAATTATTCAAATCTAAATTTAACCCACTACTTAGCGATAAAGTATAAACTCCAATCTTGGTGACAGGTGTAACTTTCCTATTCCCCATGATTAAGTTTATTCTTCCTTGCTCCACATTCTCACTTCTTCCTAGTCCCTGCAAGTCACAACAAATATGAATACCGCAACCTGTATCAAGGACCCAAGATTTCGAATGGGATGAGTTATTAGAAATGATAGTGTAAATACCTGCATGGTTGGGTTTGACTATCCCATCCTTTACATCTTGCTGGTACTTTGGGCAGTTCCGCTTCCAATGAGCTTTTTCATGGCAATAGAAGCATTCAGCCTCTTTTGGGTTAGAAGAAGGAGTAATGAAACCTTTCTTGGTTCCACTTGAAGAAGAGCCATCAAGGGTCCGAGCCTTGGTACCCTTTGAAGATCTCTTTCTCTTCCTCCCTCGACTTTGCCCGATTGCCAAGACCGGAGTTGAGTCTGGAGTAGGAGTGATAGCAACCGACTTCCCCTTAAGACCTGTTTCTGCGGTCTTGAGAAGTCCCTGAAGTTTGCTGAGGGTGACCTCTTCCTTGTTCATGTGATATGTCATGCGGAATTGATCATAGCACGATGGTAAGGAGTGCAAAATGATATCTATTGCAAGCTCCTCAGGGAAGTTCACATTGAGCTTCAGCAACCGATCCACATACCTTTGCATTTTCTGCATGTGGCTCGTGATGGACTCTCCGTCCTTCATCATGGTTGTTATCATGGAGCAGATGACTTCGTACCTCTCTTGTCGTGCACTTTGATGGTATCTTTCCATCAAATCTTGGTGCATTTCATAAGGGTAGAAGTCTTCATAAGACTTTTGGAGTTCAGCTGTCATGGTGGCTAACATGATGCAAGCCACCTTGGTTGCATCTCTTTCATGAGTATGAAAGTCAGCGATCTCCTGGGGAGTTGCAGTGGACTCGTCAATTTCCTTAAGCTCCTTGTCAAGGACATATTCTTTGTCCTCGTAGCGGGTAATCATCCTGATGTTTCTGATCCATTTATTGAAGTTGGATCCATCAAAGCTGACTTTCCCACATAGACTCATAAGAGTAAAGGAGCCATTAGGATTCGAGCCAGAAGCATTAGTTGAAGACATCTGAAAAAGAAGAACAAGTTTATTTTAGATTTAAGAGAGTCCTTAATAAAACACCCAAATGTAATATTAAGGCTAGGATCCAATCACAATATAATATAACTTAGAAGAGGTATGACGTAATCTAAGCTATACCATATTTGAAAGGTAGGTGAATAACGATTCACCAATTTCCACCACGAAAACCGAAATATTAAATATTTAGTTTTTGTTGGTTTTAGAAATTCCTAGATTCTTTGAGATCCAATGAACTTTTCAAAGGCATGTTTCAATCTCGGGAGTGCCCTCCAGGTTTTGTGACTGGGATGCCGAGGATCACAAAACAAGGTGTGAAGTAACCATGCAAATCACTTGGTACCCTTAAAGTTTATCACTCAATCGATGTGCCGGTAAACCACACACGCTCCACCGATACTATAATAAACCTTAAGTCACCCTTTACCAACCTTGTTAAGTCCAAGTTAGTGTGCCGGTTAACCACACACGCTCCACCAACGACTCAGACAAAGTGTAAAGTGTAATTTCATGGATTAGCACCTTATTCACATTTTTCCTAAAGTAACTAAGATTGGGAATTTAATAAACATTTAGTTACTTTATATATTCATCATACTTTGAATGAGAATTTATAAGTCCTTGTCTTACCCGTTCGGCTAACGACCCTCCACCAGTCAAGCAAGCGGTGGGTGAGAATATACACCCATTAAGTCACCATTTTATAGGCAACAACCTTATACCCACCTTATAGACCGGCTTCGTGAATGAGGCGTACTAGCGGTAAGACGACTTGTTCTTATACATATATATATAATTATTAAATCATCATAATATAAGTATAAGGGTTGAATTTTAACTTTTAAAATTCTAGGGGTTGGAACTAAAGTTTTAACTTAACTTTACTTGTTCCAAAACTTGAGGGCAAGTTTTGTAACTTTCAAAACTTTTCATTTCTTGTAACTTATGAGTTTAATAGAGTCATAAAATGAAGACTCTTCATTTTTATAACTCTTGTGTTTTCTTAATGGTTTTAACTCAAGTGTGACTCTTGGTTTTCCATAACTTAAGGATAAGTTATGGACTCCATTAAAACACATTATGATCAAGAATTAAACTACCAAATAGGTTACAAATAATTCCTATGATCATCTAAAACATCATAAGAACAAGAACATGAATATGAACATAATCAAAAATTACATAAAACTTTGTAATTTTGATAACTAGTTGTTGTAAATGAATTAGATAAAACATTACACCACCAAAAACAAGTTTACATTTACTAAAACAGTTTAGGGTAATGTTTCTAATTCATTTTCCAGCAACTGAATCGAAATTCTACACTCATTCGACCCTACTCGCCGAGTGCAAGAACATGACTCGCCGAGTTGGTTGAAGATACACATGGACTCGACGAGTCCCCCCAATAGACTCGACGAGTCCGTTCGCAGACAGCAAATTTTCGATTCTGTTTTCAACTTTTAAGCACAAATAAGAACAAACAAGCCTAGGCTCTGATACCACTGATGGGTTTTGAGCATTCTAACACTTCCTAAGTGTACATGCAACCCTAATAACCTTGGATCTATGTTTGTCTAATTTGTCATGCAAAGTTGATTTCCAAGGTTATATTCCTATCTAGCATACATGGGGAACAATTTTAACATAAAGTATAGATAGAATAACTTACCTTGTTGTTGCTTGTGTTCCTTGAAACCTTGTGAGCCTAGCACCCCAAGTGTGATGCCTCAAATGCTTCACACAACACCAAATGCTCTTGGAAGAACTTATGAGAGAATACTCACTCTTCAAAAATCGGCCAAGCCCCCTATTACTTAGTGTGTATATGTTGTAGCTGATTTTAGGTGGAGACATGTTTCTTATATAGTGTTGACACATCTAGGGTTAAACCCTAATGTGTCATGACTCTTCATTTCCATGACCCATGGGTTTGTAACTCCCATGGAGCATCCATGGAGCATCCTATGGGTGGAACCCAACTTGATGATCCATGGAGCCTTTTAGCCCACTATACAAGATATGGATGATTTACTTAATCAACCCATATATTTAATTAGTTATCTTTTGATCACTTAATTAATTCTAAATTAATTCTTGATCAAAGTAATCAAATAATATTATTAATATATTAGAACTTATAATATATTAATAATCTCCAAGCGTTATTTCTCTCATTTAGTTTATCCAATTGCATGGTGCCATGCAACCCAAATGGACCATGCCGGGTCGGGTCAAGTACATACCAGAAATAGTTATGGACTTAGACACCTTATCCAACATAACATAACCCTAATAGACTTAATCTTGGCTACTGGAGAAAAGGTCTCATCATAATCCACTCCAGGAATTTGAGAGAAGCCCTTTGCGACCAGTCGAGCCTTATAAGTGTGTACTTTACCATCCACGCCGGTCTTCTTCTTGAAGATCCATTTGCACCCTACTGTCTTACGACTTGGTACATTCTCAACCAAGTTCCAAACTTGATTGTCATACATGGATTGTATCTCGCTATCCATATCCTCTTTCCATTTAGCAGACTCAGAGCCTGTCATGGCTTCCTCGTAGCTGTTAGGGTCATCCAGACCTACTAGTGTCCCATCACTAATAAGTGTCTCACCTTCTGCAGTAATATGGAAACCATAGTAATGCTCAGGTGCACTCCTAACTCTCGTTGAACGCCTCAGAGGTACAAATTCTTCAATTGGCTCAACAGGAGTTTCCTCCTCAAGTTGAGGGCTAGTGTTTGAAGTTCCTTCACCACTTGACTCTTGAATTTCTTCAAGATCAATTTGCCTCCCACTGTCTCCTTGGCTTATAAACTCTCTTTCTCGAAAGACTCCTCTTCTTGCTACAAAGACCACATTATCACTAGGTCTGTAGAAGAGGTAACCAAAGGATTGTTGTGGGTAGCCGATGAAAATACACCTCTCGCTTCGAGGTTCGAGCTTATCATGAGTCTCGTGTCTCACAAAAGCCTCGTAACCCCAAATCTTGATGTGGTCTAGTTTGGGTACTTTACCAGTCCACATCTCGTGAGGAGTTTTGGCAACTTTCTTTGTAGGGACTAGATTAAGGATATGGGCGGCAGTCTCTAAGGCATACCCCCAGAATGAGATTGGTAGCAAAGCTCGACTCATCATGGAACGAACCATGTCTAACAAGGTTCGATTACGCCTCTCAGCCACACCATTCAACTGCGTTGTCCTGGGAGGTGTCAATTGTGAGACAATCCCACATTCCCTTAGATAGTCGAGGAACTCTGAACTAAGATACCCACCACCTCGATCAGATTGAAGCATCTTAATGTTCCTGCCAAATTGATTCTCAACTTCCTGTTTAAATTCCTTAAACCTTTTGAAAGTCTCTGACTTATGCTTGATTAGGTAGACATATCCATATCTACTGTAATCATCAGTAAAAGTCAAATAATAACGATTAGCATCCCTTGTGGCATGTTTGAATGGTCCACACACATCCGTGTGTACAAGGTCCAACAAACCTTCACCCCTCTCACACGAGCCTGTGAAGGGTGACTTTGTCATTTTTCCAAGTAAGCATGATTCGCAACTATCATCTGACTTGAGGTCAAACGACTCCAAGACTCCATCCTTTTGGAGTTGGCCTATGCGTTTCTTGCTTATATGTCCAAGACGACAATGCCATAATGATGCTTTATCCAAGTTATTATTATTAAGAGAATCAATACACAAAACATTATTTCCTAAGTTATCTACAACAGATACAGCTTCATACACACCATCACAAGGTAATGCTTTAAAATAAAGAACATTATTAAAGAAAGCATTAATCGAACCAAGTTCATTATCAAATGAAAAGGTGAAACCTTGTTTGTACAATGCATGAAAGGAAATAATATTTCTTGCCATTTCTGGAGAATAACAACATTTATTCAAATCTAAATTTAACCCACTACTTAGCGATAAAGTATAAACTCCAATCTTGGTAACAGGTGTAACTTTCTTATTCCCCATGATTAAGTTTATTCTTCCTTGCTCCACATTCTCACTTCTTCTTAGTCCCTACAAGTCACAACAAATGTGAATACCACAACTGGTATCAAGGACCCTAGATTTAGAATGGGGTGAGTTATTAGAAATGATAGTGTTAATACCTGCATGGTTGGGTTTAACTTTCCCATCCTTCACATCTTGCTGGTATTTTGGGCAGTTCCGCTTCCAATGTGATTTTTCATGGAAATAGAAGCATTCAGCCTCTTTTGGGTCAGAAGAAGGAGTGACAAAACCTTTCTTAGTTCCACTTGAAGAAGAGCCATCAAGGTTCCTAACCTTGGTACCCTTCGAAGAACTCTTTCTCTTCTTCCCTCGACTTTTCCCGATTGCCAAAACCGGAGTGGAGTTTGGAGTAGGAGTGTTAACAACCGACTTCCCCTTAAGACCTGATTCAGCGGTCTTGAGAAGTCCCTGAAGTTTGCTGAGTGTGACCTCTTCCTTATTCATGTGATATGTCATGCGGAATTGATCATAGCACGATGGTAAGGAGCGCAAAATTATATCTATTGCAAGCTCCTCAGGGAAGTTCACATTAAGCTTTAGCAATCGATCCACATACCTTTGCATTTTCTGCATGTGGCTCATGACGGAATCCTCGTCCTTCATCATGGTTGTTATCATGGAGCAGTGATTTCATACCTCTCTTGTTGTGCACTTTGATGGTATCTTTCCATCAAATCTTGGTGCATTTCATAAGGGTAGAAATCCTCATAGGACTTTTGGAGTTCCGCTATCATCGTGGCCATCATGATGCATGCTACTTTTGTAGCATCCCTTTCATGTGCCTGAAAGTCAGCGATCTCCTGAAGAGTTGCAGTGGTCTCGTCAATCTCCTTAAGCTCCTTGTTAAGCACATATTCTTTGTCCTCGTAGCGGATAATCATCCTGATGTTTCTGATCCACTCATTGAAGTTGGATCCATCAAAAGTGACTTTCCCACACAAGTTCATAAGGGTAAAGGAGCCATTATGATTAGATCCAGAAGCAGCATTGTTTGAAGACATCTGAAGGAAGAGGACAAGATAAGTTTAGATATGGAGAGTCCTTAACAAAACACCCAAATGTAATATTAAGGCTAGGATCCAATCACAATATATTATAACTTAGAAGAGGTATGTCGTAATCCAAGCTACAACATATTTGAAAGGTAGGTGAATGACGATTCACCAATTTCCACCACGAAAACCGAAATATTAAATATTAGGTTTTTGATTGGTTCTTAGAAATTCCTAGATTCTTTGAGATTCAATGAACTTTTCAGAGGCATGTTTCAATCTCGAGTGTGCCCTCCAAGTTTTGTGACTGGGATACCGAGGATCACAAAACGAGGTGTGAAGTAACCATGCAAATCACTTGGTACCCTTAAAGTTTATCACTCAATCGATGTGCCGGTAAACCACACACTCTCCATCGATACTATAATAAACCTTAAGTCACCCTTTACCTACCTTGTTAAGTCCAAGTTAGTGTGTTGGTTAACCACACACGCTCCACCAATGACTTAAAAAAAGTGTAAAGTGTAATTTCATGAATTAGCACCTTATTCACATTTTCCTAAAGTAACTAAGATTGGGAATTTAATAAAACATTTAGTTACGTTATAATATTCATCATACTTTTAATGAGAATTTATAGGTCTTTGTCCTACCCGTTCGGCTAACGACCCTCCACCAGTCAAGCGAGCGGTGGGTGAGAGTGGACACCCATTAAGTTGCCATTTTATAGGCAACAACCTTATACCCACCTTATAGACCGGCTTCGTGAATGAGGCGTACTAGCGGTAAGACGACTTTGTTCTTATACATACATACATACATACATACATACATATATATATATATATATATATATATATATATATATATATATATATATATATATATAATTATTAAATTATAATAATATACATATAATGGTTGAATTTTAACTTTTAAAATTCTAGGGGTTGGAAGTAAAATTTTAACAAGACTTTACTTGTTCCAAAACTTGAGGGCAAGTTTTGTAAACTTTCAAACCTTTTCATTTCTTGTAACTTATGAGTTTAATAGAGTAATAAAAATGAAGACTCTTCATTTTTCTAACTCTTGTGTTCTTTTAATGGTTTTAATTCAAGTGACTTTTGGTTTTCCATAACTTGAGGACAAGCTATGGACTCCATTAAAACACATTATGATCAAGAATTAATCTACCACATAGGTTATAAATAATTCCTATGATCATCTGAACATCATAAGAACAAGAACATGAATATGAACACTTTCATAAATCAAAATTACACTTAAAACTTTGTAATTTTGATAACGAGTTGTTGTAAAAGAATTAACAAAGACATTACATCATCTAAAACAAGTTTTCAAGTACCAAAATAGTTTATGGTAATGTTTATAATCCATTTCCAACAACAAAAGTCGAAAATATGCACTCTGTCGACCCTACTCGCCGAGTGCATGAACCTACTCGACGAGTCCAGCAGTCAGACAACAAGTTTTTTGACATTTTTCAACTTTTTAGCACAAATAACAAACAAACGAGCCTAGGGTCTAATACCACTGATGGGTTTTGAGCATTCTAACACTTCCTAAGTGTACATGCACCCGTAATAGCCTTGGATCTATGTTTGTCTAATTATCATGCAAAGTTGAATTCCAAGGCTATATTCCTATCTAGCATACATGGGGAACAATTTTTAACTTGAATGATAGATAGAATAACTTACCTTGTTGTTGCTTATGTTCCTTGAAACCTTGTGAGCCTAGCACCCCAAGTGTGATGCCTCAAATGCTTCACACAACACCAAATGCTCTTGGAAAGACTATTGAGAGAATACACACTTCTTGAAATCGGCCTAGCCCTCTTGTTTCTTATGTGTAACCGATTTTGGTGGAGAATGGGATCCTTATATAGTGTTGACACATCTAGGGTTAGACCATGTAAACCCTAATGTGTCATGACTCTTCATTTCCATGACCCATGGGTTTGTAACTCCCATGGAGCATCCTATGGGTGGAACCCCACTTGATAATCCATGGAGCCTCTTAGAACACTATATAAGATATGGATGATTTACATAATCAACCCATATATTTAATTAGTTATCTTTTGATCACTTAATTAATTCTAAATTAATTCTTGATCAAACTAATCAAATAATATTATTAATATATTAGAACTTATAATATATTAATAATCTCCAAATGTTATTTCTCTCATTTAATCTATCCAATTGCATGGTGCCATGCAACCCAAATGGACCATGCCGGGTCGGGTCAAGTACATACCTGAAATAGTTATGGACTTAGACACCTTATCCAACAGATTCAACGTGCGAATCAGAGTACATTGCAGCAAGCGAAGCGTCGAAGGAGGCAATATGGTTGAAGAACTTCATTGGTGATCTTGGAGTTATGCCTGCCATAAAGGAGCCTATGGAAATTTTCTGTGATAATGAAGGAGCGGTTTACTTGACCAAGGAACCAAGTGATCATGGTAGATCTCATCATATCGACAGAAAATATCACTTTATTAAACATCGAGTAGAAGAAGGACATCTTGTGGTTAAGAGGATATCATCAGAAGATAACCCAGCAGATCCGCTTACGAAAGGACTGAGTAGGATTAAGCATTTGCAGCGTGCTAGGAGTATTTGGCTGAAGGATGATATTAGTTTAGATTAGATAGTTTTAGAAACTTTTAATAGATGAATGTAATTGACATTTGATGATTAAATAAAGGAGTATTATTTATAAGTAAAGTTACTGTCTTATGTTAATTGTTTAACTATTGTTTCACTTTGCATGTTTTGACTTCCTGAATAATTGAGTTATTAAGAATAATCGAATTATTCGAATGGTCCACAATCATTCATATTTTGCAAGTAGATATGAAAGAAGATTTTCATGAAGTGGTATGTAGATTGCTTAAATGGTATTAGACATAGGAAAGGTTTGTTGCAACGTTCATGAGTGCTTATGAACTAGTTTTGAGCATTGGAACAAACCCGCGCTTGTATATATATATATATATATATATATATATATATATATATATATATATATATATAAATATATATATATATATATATATATTGTAAGTGATCGCAAGATGATAATATCATATGGTCTTAAAACCTAGATATATTGTTTGTTATTTGTTAATTGGTTATACACTGATGATGTGAAACCGCATTAGTAAATTGATGTTATAAAATGCATTGTTGTGTATAATTGATTGGTGAATAAGTAAATGCATATAAGTCAAATTTCATCTATTACTTTTATCCTAAGAGGGTAAAAGCGATATCTCAGCCGCTCGATGATTTGATTTGACTTATGTGTCGGGCCCGATTAGAACTAAATTGATGTGTTCGATTAAGTTCTATGTCGAATAAATCTGAGATCGAGAAACTAAATGCTGTAGTCTGGACTATGATTGTGTCTGCATGATATCTAAAAAGAGGACTGTACGATCCCTTATCTAAAGGACGGGATTGATAAGATCTGAGTTTGACAGCGTCTTTGAGAGCTACGATTGCTAATCGGATTGTGCTTGTGTATATAGTTACTGGACTTATCCAAGTGGGAGACTGTTGGAATAGTGTCTAAGGCTGTAACTATATTTGGCAAGTATTTGACCCGGTTGTGCATGGTCCTTTTGGGTTGCCTTCACCATAGCAACTTGACAGGATGATTTATAATGAGAGAAGAAATATTATTAATATATTATGAGAATAATATAAGGAATAATAATAATATTGTTATTTAATTAATATAAGTCATGAATTAATTAGGAATTAATTTGGTGACTTAAAGAGGTTAATTGAATAAAGGGGCATAAACTATCAAATGTGTGATAGTTGTATTTTAGGCTATGAATCCTTATGGATATAGGGGTGGAGGATTTTAGGGTTTGGAGGATCCTAGAAAATGTCCAAGGCCTAATCTATAGGGATCATTGGATTGCTTAGGGCCTAAGTTATTCAATTAGGGTTTAAGGTGTAACCCTAGTAGCTCATAGTATAAATATAGACCCATTAGGTGGAGGAAATCAGCACTCATGCAAGGCAAGAAACCCTAAGGCCAATTTTCTCACCCTCTTCCCTATCTCTTATCATCCTCTTGCTAGTTGGTGTTTGTAAGCCATTAGAGGAGTGACAATTGTGACTCTAAGCTCCAAAGACAAGAAGATTCAAGCAAGCAACTCAAGGTATTCGTTTAGATCTGATTTCATATGTTATGAATTGAATGTTTACACTAGATCTATCAATCAAAGTCTTGGATACATTGCATGTTCAATTAGAGAAACCTAGATCCAAGCATTAGGGTTTGCATGTGCACATAGGAAAGTTCTTATGGCTCAAACCCATCAGAAGCCTCATGAGGCAAATTATCCCACTCATGACCTGGAATTGGGGGCAGTGGTGTTTGCCCTCAAGATCTGGAGGTACTACTTATATGGTGTGCGGTTCACTATATATACCGATCATAAGAGTCTGAAATATTTGATGGATCAACAGAACCTCAACATGTGGAAGAGGAGGTGGCTGGATGTGTTGAGGGATTATGATTGTGAGATTCTATACCACCCAGGGAAGGCCAAAGTGGTGGTTGATGCATTGAGCCGTAAGACGGCGGGGTCCCCAATTAGGGACATTTGTATGAGGATGACCGTGATTTTGCCTTTGGTTGATATGATCAGGGAGGCTTAGGTCGAGGGGGTGAAGAAAGAGAATTGGAAGATAGAGAAAATTCAGGGACAATATCCTTTGTTTGTTAAGGATAGTCACGGCCTTTTGACGCAATGTGGTCGGGTATGGATACTAGTGACAAGGGGAGTGAGGCAGAGGCTATTAGAGGAGGTGCACAAGTCCAAGTTCTCTATACACCCAGGAGTTATGAAAATGTATAGGGAATTGAGGCTAAGTTATTGGTGGTCCTGCATGAAGCAGGAGATCGTCGGGTTCGTAGAGCGGTGCTTGACCTCTAAGAAGGTCAAGGCCGAGAAACAACGACCTCATGGAAAGGTTTAGCCACTACGCATCCCCATGTGGAAGTGGGGGGAAATCACCATGGACTTCATTACCAAGTTGCCTAGGACGGCGAGGGGAGTGGACGCTATATGGGTGATCGTAGACAGACTAACAAAGAGCAGCCACTTTATTCCGATCTCCGAGAGTATATCCATAGAGAAGTTGGTAGATATTTATGTTCGGGAGGTGGTGGCTAGACACGGGGTGCCCATGTATATAGTCTTCGAAAGGGATGTCCGGTTTACTTCCAGGTTTTGGAAGAAGTTTCACGAGGAATTAGGCACTCAACTATATTTCAGTACGGCATATCACTCTCAGACTGACGGTCAGAGTGAGAGGATGATCCAGACGTTGGAGGACATGCTCCGTGCATCCGTGCCGGATTTTGGCTGGAGTTGGGACACATACCTCCCACTGGCAGATTTTTTGTACAATAACAGTTATCATGCAAGTATTGATCGAGCTCCATTCGAGATGTTATATGGTCGTAGGTGCAGGACACTAGTATATTGGGACGAGGTTGGGCATCGTGTCATGGGGAGCACTAAAGTAGTGCTCAAGACTACCGGATTGATTCAGCGGGTGCGTGACTGGTTGCGAATTGTGCAGAGCCATTGGAAAAGTTATGCGGATCGATGGCATTCGCATCTCGAGTTTCAGGTGGAAGATTTTGTACTGCTGAAGGTGTCGCACTGGAAAGGAATTATCATATTTCGGAAGAGGGGAAAATGAGGGCCTCGGTTCATAGGCCCGTTCAAGATCACGGCTCAGGTACGCCACACGTAGTCCTAGTCCCAGTACGCTGTGTGAAACAGGATAGAACGCCAAGCGTACGTAGTGCAATTGGGACGAATCTGTTTTGGGCCTTTGAGCTATTTGGTCCTCATTAGATTATTGGGAATGGTGTATTCTGCGAATTATGGACCACTTTATCTGTGATGGGCCATGAATATATTATTTGGGCCTTATGGGTTCAAGAGGCCCATTAGAATTTGTGGACTTGGATTTTGGGCCCAATAGCAAGGGAAGGATAATTGGGCCCATGGGTGGGATTGGAGTTTGGGTTTTCCCTTTTGCCTAATCTTAGGTCCTAACATTTATTATTATTATTATTCAGCTCGAGAGGTTTCAGACTGTTAAGAGAGCAACTTTTGTATTCAATAGTCAGAGGTGAGTCTTCTCACCATACCTATGGGTCTAAGGCACCAAGGGCAGCCCATTATGTATGATATATGTGTTAGTCATTTTGTGATTTGATATGATATGTGATTATGTGTTTTGCATGAAGACCCCGGGGGGAGCCCGTGACATTGGATGTAAGACCATGTGGGGTAGCCCATGGCAGTCCTAGGTAAAGACCATGTGGGGTAGCCCATGACATTGGATGTAAGACCATGTAAGGTAGCCCATGGCAGTCCTAGGTAAAGACCATGTGGGTAGCCCATGACATTGGATGTAAGAACATGTGGGGTAGCCCATGACACTTTTACAGGTTTTGTGTATGCATGGCTTATGTGATATGTGTGTAGCTTTAATTAGCTAGCAGGATATGTGTATGTGTTGTGTGTGGTATGCTCTGGGGAACTCACTAAGCATTTCGTTTACAGGTTGTTGATTTGTTTCAGGTACATCTGAGCCCAAGGGCAAGGGCAAGGTGTGATGGCGCGACGTGTACTCTATCTCTCTCTATCACTGTTAGGGGTTTGGGGACACTCTGATGATTTGAATGTGTTGTAATGAATCATTTATTTGAAAACAATTATTTTGGGATTTCATGGTTTAAGCAACTATGTTTTATTAATTAAAAGTGAAAAACTTTCTTTAAAAATTTGGATCGTTACATATACACATAAATCACATACTACCTAGCATATATGGGTGTTGACCTATACTTTTGGTCCTTTCTGCCAGTAATTGGGGACTATTTCACCCCTACCTCTACCACATAATAACATAGCATAACATACTATCAGACACATCTGGGTACCCGACCTACCCTCCGATTTATCTCAACCGGCTACGGGGTCTAACCTACTCCTCATACCACTATCACATAATAACATAACATACTAGCACATAAAGCATAACAGATAGTGGCATACCATATAATTATCACAAAGAAAATCATATCAACTATAATTAATACTAGTGGGTCGACATTGGTGCCTCCGACCCACTCCTACTGGAAGGTAACTCACCTTAAATGCTGAATTTGTTACCCGAACTCCCTAGCTGCTGCCCTAACAGCTTCCCAAACTAACAATTTCCAACCGATATCCAATTAGATACTAAGTCCTAAATCGTGAACCATAATCCAATATTGGGTAAAATAACCATTTTACCCCTAGTCCAACAAGACCCATAACTAAGGCCCAAGCCCAAAACCATTAAGGTCCACAACCATAATATCCATAAAAGCCCAATGTATGGCCAAAATTCCAATTGGGACCCATTCCTCCGCATGTGCCTCAACTTAGAGCCTAATAATGCTTTTTTAGTCTAAAAGGTCCAAGTCAATGTAACACCCTGATTCTCAGGTATTGTTAACATGAGTTTTTGGATTAGGCCCAACTCGACGAGTTGGTTTACCTACTCTTCGAGTAGCAGTGAGAAGGATCACGGGTTAAGTGACCTACTCGAAGAGTCCATATTAGGACTCGGTGAGTAGGAGCTGGCAAGTGAAACCCTAATTCCCAGGGTTTGCACCCCTATTTAAAGGGACCTTAGCCTCTCTTGGATCTCCTTACAGTTCCAAAGAACCCTTGAGAGCCTTATTTGTGTGTGTGTGCCTTATGTGTGTGTTTGAAGCATGAAAGAGAGTTATTGGAGGGAGAAGACATGGAGGAGAAGGAGATTGAAGCAATTGGAGTGTGGTAATCAACACTCATCTCAGATATCAACTTCAAAAGGTACCCAAACCGTCATTCTCCTTATAGATCTCCTTTATTGGGTGAGTTTTAGGGTTTTCATGGAATATCAAGTTGGTATGATGAGCTATGGGCTAGATTTGAAGTTGTAACTTCAGATCTGGACTCTCTTTGGATTCTAGAAGCATAAAGTTGCAGCTTTAGTCGTGATTGAGGTCCCTTTTGTGCATAAAGACCCATCAATAGCTTAGATTTGCCATTTTGAGCCTTTAAAGCCATGCATGCAGGTAAAGTTTGAAACTTTACGTGATATGCATGCCCTAAAAGCTTGGATCTGTGATTTGGAGCCGCTACATGGCTCAAAATGGATTTTTATGGAAAGAGGATTGAATGGAATCGGCGAGTCACAAGGTCGACTCGGCGAGTTGCATGAAGATGGTGTGATAGTGACCTGCTAGGTAGACAGTATGTTATGCTTTTATGATCCATAGGTATTGGTGTGATAGTGACATGCTAGGTCGGTACTCTAGTTATAGGAGAATTCTATGATTGTGATCAGTGAGATAGATATGTTTGATGTTTGTATATGCCAGTATATGATAGCTATGCACACATGGTTATTTGCTTGTTGGTTGGGTTGAGGCGGTCCTGCTTTGTGCTGAAGGCCATCATACCCTATGAGTGGTCTGGGGAGACTATAGGCCCACGTGGCGGACCAGTCATGCCGAAGGCTTGGGCTAGATCCAGACAAACTGTAGGCCCAGTAGGGAGGTCCAGTCAGGCCGATGGCCCAGTATGCATGTTGATTGATTGATTATTACTGTTATGGTATTGTCAGTGTGGTGTTGGTATTTTGGGGGTAGCTCGCTAAGGCCTCGGGCTTACAGTTTTCAGTTTACTGTTTCAGGTACTTCAAGAGTTCGTGGAAAGGCGAAGGCATGACCGTATCGCTCCTTATCCTTATGTTATGATTTTTGGGACACTCTGATGGAAAATGATTTGAAAACATTTTGTAAACAATGCTATGTGTTTTTTTATTTATGATTGAAAAAGTTCAAATTTGGTGTGAATTTTATGGATGTTACAAGTTGGTATCAGAGCCTTGGTTTGAGTGAATTGGAGGAACACTCGTGTGAATCCAGTCTCAAATCAAGGAGATTTTCAAAAATAAGATTTAAAACGGTTTTCAAAAATAAAGGATGGAGGATGTAGAGGGTACGATCAGCTGGAGCCTGTAAGTAAACCCCAAAATACCATGTAGTTATTTGATAATCTTATATGTTAGAGCAGCATGCTAGTGCTAGGCTAGGTATCTTCAGGAATCACATGATAGATTTGCCTGATTGCATGATGCCTATTAGCCTAGGGTTTCTTATATGTGGAATTGACATCATAACTGTAGATGTTTAGTGTATGCATCATAGTTGTGCATAATAAAGACCCTATAGCCTGAGAATGTTGATTCGGACTTTGGGTAGGATCGGATATTCGAAAGTCTATTGGGTCCAGCGTTATGTGCAGCTAGCATGCATTAGCGCTCCATGGGATGATGGAAGTTTCATGGATGTAAGAGTCGTGATAAGTGGTGAGTCTAGATGTGAGGTATTTGGTATTCCCCTAGAATGAGTATTGAGCGCATTTCCTAGGTTGATGATACTGTTAGGGAGTTGTGGTGATACTTTACATAAATATGGGTAGGTGTGGAAGGTAGTATAGGCCCGTACTACTGAAAGCACAGGACCCATATGCGTAGCAAGGAAGTCACCACCCCTAGGGTTTTTGGGTTTTGGTCTCCCGACATTATGTTATTTATCTGATGACTTGTATATATTTCAGTATGGTGGTGACGAGACGTGTTGCTTCGGAATCCGGATCAGGATCAGGATCGGGGTTGGGAGACGGAGGGTTGGAGGTGCTGGTAGCCCGAGCCCATGGTTCAAATAGGGACAGAGGAGTTGGATGCCAGGATCCGGGAGATCATGCACGACGAGATTGCTGTTGCGTTCCGAGCGCAGCTGCCAGAGATGTTTAGGTCGATTAAGACTGCGATGGTTGAAAATTTTGATGGGCGATAGGCAGCTCTAGCAGAGACAGCTATCGCTGCAACCACTTTGGTTGTAACTGCGGCAGGGGTTGGAGGAGGAGTCGGCAGGGCTTTCCACTACCGGGACTTCAATAATACGAAGCCCCTGACGTTTGATGGTACACAGGATGCGATTAGGGCTATGAGGTGCTTATCTGATGTGGAGGGCTGTTTCTTCACGTGCTCATGTCCTACTGACCAAAAGGTCATGTGTGCCCTGACCCTGCTGAGGCTTGGGGTAAAGGACTGGTGGAGGCTGACGACTGGGTTGTATACTGATGATCAGCAGGCTGCTGTTACTTGGGAGCAGTTCATACATATGTTACGCACCCGCTACATTCCATGCATTGAGCAGGAGCGGCTAGCGCATGAGTTTCTGACCTTGAGACAGGATGGGGAGTCTGTGATGGAGATTACCCGTATGTTCATGGAGAAGGCTATGTTTTGCCCAGAGTTCGCTTCAGAGCAATCTCAGATGAATCGATATCTGAGTATGCTCAAGACTGATATTCGACAGTTCGTATCAACACAACAATGTGATACCCTCCTGGACCTTTAGGAAGCCGTGAGGCGGCGTGAGTTGGAGAGAGAGCTGCAGCTGAAGGAGCAACGTCAAGCACCGGCATAGTCTCAGTCGACGCCTAAGCAGTCTAAGACTGCTGATACACGGTCTCGGGGTCAGCAGAGCCGCACTTGTGGAAAGTGTGGCAGGGTTCATTCGAGATTTTGTAGAGCAGGATGTGGGTGCCACAAATATGACAAGGAGGGGCACTATGCCATGGACTACCATCAGTCCGCCCCTCCCGCAGATATGAGGATTTGTTACCATTGTCATCAGGTTGGTCATGTGAAGACCAATTGTCTGCAGCTCGCCCCCAAGTTGGCACAGAGTTCCGCGCCAGCTGCTGCGAGGATTGGAGATGGGAGGCCAGTCAAGGTGGAGCCCCCGAAGGCTCAGGGTAGCGCCTTCCAGCTCACGGCCGAGGAGGCCAAGTCAGCACCAGATGTGGTTGATGGTACGTTTCTATTCTCTGTCTCAGTTATTGTATTTGTGTTATGCTTATTGATTGTACCTATGATTAGGTACGTTTTTAGTAAATTATTTGCCCGCTTTGGTATTATTTGACTCGGGGGTGAGTCGGTCGTTTGTTGCTCAGTCCTTCTCTAGAGGGTTCAATGTGCCTATAGATGATCTTGAGTATCCGTTGCGAGTTTTGATCACCAATGAGCATTGGGCTTCTGCTTCTTCGGTCTACCGGGGATGCGAGTTATAGATTTTTGGGGTGTCTTTCCCGATAGATTTGGTTCCTATCCCCATGGGGGTGTATGCGTGATTGTAGGGATGGATTGGCTTAGCTGTTTTGGCGCCATGATCGACTATGAGGGACAGCGGGTTGTGGTTCAAACCCCAAGTGGGGGAGAACTTGTAGTATATGGTGAGGGCAACAGGTTGGGATCAGGTTTTTGTTCAGCAGCCAGGGCTCATCAGTATATTCGGCACGGGTGTTCCGGTTATTTGGCGTATGTGGTAGATACGCGGGTTAGAGAGCAGCTCTGAGTTTCTGAGGTCCCGGTGGTGAGGGAATTTGCTTATGTGTTTCCGGAGGAGTTACCCGAAGTGCCTCCGGAGAGGCGGGTTGAGTTCAGGATCGACTTAGTGCCAGGTGCGGCCCCTCTTGCCAAGGCGCCGTACCGGCTGGCACCACCTGAGATGCAAGAGCTATCATCTCAGTTGCAGGAGCAGCTAGGCAAGTAGTTTATTCGTCCGAGTACTTCAACCTGGGGAGCACCATTCCTTTTCGTCAGGAAGAAGGACGGTTCGCACAGGATGTGCATTGACTATAGGGAGCTGAACAAGTTAACGGTGAAGAACCGTTATCCACTCCCGACGATAGATGATCTTTTTGATCAGCTGCTGGGTGCATCTTGGTTTTCCAAGATTGATTTGAGATTAGGATATCACCAGTTCAGGGTGAGGGAGGAGGACATGGAAAAGACCGTGGTCAGGGTGAGGGAGGAGGATGTGGAAAAGACCGCGTTTTGGACTCATTATGGTCATTACTAGTTTGTGGTGATGTCGTTTGGGCTTACCAACGCGCCAGCGGTGTTCATGGATCTAATGAACCGAGTCTGCAGACTGATGCTCGATCGCTCGGTCATTGTGCTCATAGATGATATCTTGGTGTATTCCAAGACTCGAGAGCAGCATGAGGAGCATCTTAGGGAGCTGCTAGGGGTTCTGAGGTGAGAACGGCTGTATGCCAATTCTCGAAATGCGAGTTTTGGTTACAAGAGGTTCAGTTCCTCGGACATCTGGTTAACCAGGAGGGGATTCTAGTCGATCCGGACGAGGTAGGCGGTAATGCAGTGGGAGACTCCAAAATCTCCGTCAGACATCAGGATTTTCTTGGGTTTAGCAGGGTATTATCGGAGATTCATTCATGATTTCTCCAAGATTTTCGTACCCCTCACTAGTCTAACGAGGAAGGGGGTGAATTTAAGGTGGGGCCCTGAGCAGTAGAGGGCGTTTGAGACCCTCCGGCAGTGTTTATGCGAGGCGCCGGTGTTGAAACTCCCTGAGGGAGTGGAGGATTTTGTGGTATTTTGTGATGCATCCATCATAGGCTTGGGGGCACTCCTCATGCAAAGAGGACGAGTGGTAGCCTACGCGTCGCGACAGCTAAAGCCGCATGAGACGAGATACCCTACTCACGATCTTGAGTTGGGAGCGGTGGTTTTTGCTCTCAAGATTTGGAGACACTATCTGTACGGGGTTCGTTGTACTATATACACATATCACAAGAGTTTGAGACACATCATGGATCAGCCAAACCTGAACATGAGGCAGCGCAGATGGCTGGATGTGGTCAGGGACTATGATTCCGAGATCTTTTACCACCCTGGTAAAGCGAATGTGGTTGCGGATGCTCTAAGCCGCAAGTCAGCTGGGTCCTTGACCCCAACCAGTTGTATGAGGATAGCAGTGGATTCCCCACGGGTGGGTTTGATCAGAGATGCCCAGATTGAGGGCATGAGGCCAGAGAACTGGAAGTTGGAGAGGATTAAGGGCGAAAGCGCCCGGTTTGTTTAGGATAGTCGCGGATTGTTGACCCGTTACGGTCGGGTTTGGGTTCCGATCTCCAGAGGGGTCCGACAGACAGTGATGGAGGAGGCTCATAAGTCTCATATGAAGCGAGTTATTGGTGGCCTGCTATGAAGCAAGATATCGCTTGGTTTGTTGAGAGGTGCTTGACCTGTAGGATGGTCAAGGCCGAGCATCAGAGGCCGCATGGTAAGTTACAGCCTCTAGAAATTCCCATGTGGTAATGGGAAAGGATCGTAATGGATTTCATCACGAAGTTGCCGAAGACGGTAAGGGGGTTCGATGCTATATGGGTCATCATGGATCGATCGACCAAGAGTGCCCATTTCCTAGCCATACGGGAGAGTTCGTCGGTAGAGAATTTGGTCGACCTGTACGCCAGAGAGATTGTCTCTCGCTATGGGGTTCTAGTTTCTATCGTTTTTGATCAAGATGTCAGGTTTACTTCCCGTTTTTGGCAAAAGTTCCATGAGGAACTGGGTACATGACTGTATTTCAGTACAACATTCCATCCGCAGACTGATGGGCAGAGTGAGTAGACAATTCAGACCCTCAAGGATATGTTGAGGGCATGCGTTATTGATTTCGGTGGCAGTTGGGATTCCCACCTACTGCTTGCAGAGTTCGCCTACAACAATAACTATCATTTCAGTATTGGCACCCCGCCTTTCGAGCTGTTGTATGGGAGGAAGTGTAGGACCCCAGTTTATTGGGGTGAGGTTGGGCACAGAGTGATGGTTCGGACAGAGGTAGTTCTGCAAACTACCGAAATGATACAACAGATTAGACAGCAACTGCAGACCGCTCATAGCCGGCAAAAAAGTTGTGCCGACCGACACTGATCTAAGTTGGAATTTCAGGTGGGTGACATGGTTCTTCTGAAGGTCTCACCCTGGAAGGGTGTGATTCGCTTCAGGAAGAGGGGAAAATTGGATCCCCGTTTCATCGGTCCGTTCAGGATTATCGCCAGGGTTGGCAGGGTGGCTTATAGGCTAGAGCTTCTGGAGGAGCTTAGCTGGATCCACAACACATTTCATGTTTCACAATTGCGAAAATGCATTATAGACCAGGAGGAAGTGGTATCGTTGGATGACATTTAGGTCGATGAGCGCCTGAACTATGTGGAAAGGCCTGTGGCAATTTTGGAAAGGAAGAAGAAGATTCTGCGGAACAAGGAAATACCTTTGGTAAAGGTACAATAGGAACATCGGAAGAGATCCGAGTGGACATGGGAGACAGAGGCGGAGATGCGCGAGCATTACCCGACATTGTTTATACCAGCGGACTTCGAGGGTGAAGTCTAGTTAAAGTTGGGGAGAGTTGTAACACACCGATTCTCAGGTATTATTAACATGAGTTTTTGTATTAGGCCCTACTCGATGAGTTGGTTTACCTACTCGTCGAGTAGCAGTGAGAAGGATCGCGGGCTAAATGACCTACTCGACGAGTCCATATTGGGACTCGGTGAGTAGGAGCTGGCAAGTGAAACCCTAATTCCCAAGGTTTGCACCCCTATTTAAAGGGACCTTAGCCTCCCTTGGACCTCCTTATAGTTCCAAAGAACCCTTGAGAGCCTTATTCGTGTGTGTGTGCGCCTTGTGTGTGTGTTTGAAGCTTGAAAGAGAGTTCTTGGAGGGAGAAGACTTGGAGGAGAAGGAGATTGAAGCAACTGGAGTGTGGGAATCAACACTCATCTCAGATATCAACTTCAAAAGGTACCCAAAACGTCATTCTCCTTATAGATATCCTTTATTGGGTGATTTTTAGGGTTATCATGGAATATCAAGTTGGTATGATGAGCTATGGGCTAGATCTGAAGTTGTAACTTCAGATCTGGTCTCTCTTTGGATTCTTGAAGCATAAAGTTGCAACTTTAGTCGTGATTGAGGTCCCCTTTGTGCATAAATGTGACAACCCAAAATTTCCATTCTGAACAAACCATATCAAGCCAATAGAAGTTAGAACAATTACAGTGAAATTCCAGACTTTGGGTATAAGTTTGAGTATTTCAGGATTTAACACTTAAGGAGATATCAAGAGAGTGGATGCACTAGGGTTTTGTGCAACGCTGTTATTCTAATACTCTATGATATTAGAGTTCATTCCGGGAATAAAATATTTTCTGCCAAAAATCGCAGGACTATATATAGAAATCTGAACCATATTCATTCATTAGTTACAATTCCAACTAGAGAAAAGTCAAATTCTCTCTCACGGATCGTTAGGTTTTTATCCCAAATCGTGTGTACTTCTATCTAGTTGTATTATATAGCTTAGATTATGTTTTATAACATCAAAATCGGATCAAAAACCCAAGATTTGGGAGTTTACCGCCCAAGAACACTTGGAGAGTAAACTCCTTTATAAGGGCCAAAGTGTGCCCAATGTCCCTCAAAGCCTTGGAACTCAAACTAGAAGCGACCATTACATGTTTAGACCTCAAAATCAATTAGAAACAAAGGCTAGAAGTGAGTTCACGGCCAAGGATGTTCTTGGGTCGTGAACTCCATTTTTAAGTGTCAAAATGCCTTAAAAACCTTCCTTAAGCCAAGATACTAATTTAGACAAGTACCCTAGTGTGTTTAGGACTAGCAAACACCTTTAGAACACCAAGAAAAAGGTGTTCACAGCCCAAGAAGTTCCAGGGTCGTGAACTACATATAATAGTGCCAAATGGTGCTATAAACTCTCCTAAAGCCTTGGACAATTTCCTTGATACATTCTTAGATAAATTAGGGACTTGAAAACACCACAAACACCCTCCTAAGGGAGATTACGGCCGTAATATCCATGGGATTTGGTCCATGGGCCTTGAACTCCTCGAAGGAGTTAAAAAGAAGCCCAAACACTTGTTTAAGCCTAGAAGCACTTCACCACTTAAGTTGTAATAATTTTAAGCCTCATTTAGGGACCCTATAGAGAGTTTACGGCCAGGAGTTTACTCCCCTGGGCCGTAAACTCCAACACATATGGTATTTTGACCATAAACTTCCGTATGAGGTCTTGCACTCCTTTGTTGCAAACCATTAGCCTCCTAGCACTTGACCAAAGTGTTAGGATGTTTATACATGTTTAATTAGTGTTATAATCACTAATTATTTATATACATATGTCTTCATATGTAATTAGGACATTATGCGTGTCTAAAGTCTTCACTTGACACCTAGCAGTCCTACCTCTTTAGTTCATCCGTACCACCCACAACAGGTGAGTTCATACCCCTTAATCAATGTTTTAACTGTTTTTAAATGTTTTATGGGGGGATACAAGTAGAATTATGCTAATTATTATATCAATAACATGCGATTAATAAGCAACATTCAAATGATTGGCTACTCATTAGCCGTTTTACCAAACAGTTGTTGGATAAGGTGTCTAAGTCCATAACTTATTTGGTATATACTTGACCCGACCGGCATGGTCCATTTGGGTTGCATCTCATCCAAACTATTATGGATAATTTTATGAGAGTTATACACATATGTTTATTAATATATTATGAGTTATAATATATTAATATGAAGTTACGTTATTTAATTAGTTTTAGTCTTAAATTAATTATGAATTAATTTAGAGATTAAAAGGAAGACTAATTAAATTATGGGCTATTTGTTTTATATAGTGTGGGCTAATACTCATTTGTTAATGGGCTAGGCTTATGTGGAAGTCCATGGATGATCCATGGAGCTTTTAACCCATGGATCCTTGGAAAGGAAAAGACATGGGTTATTAGGGTTTCACCCTAACCATGCACACTATATAAGCATGCTTATGGAGCATGAAATGTAGCCTAAGAGAAAACTAGTGAACTAGTGTGTGTGTGTGTGCATGTGTGTGGCCGATTTTATACAAGGTGTATACTCTCTCAAAGTTTTCCAAGAGTTTGTGGTGTTTGTGATTCCATTTGAGGCATTCATACTATTGGTGCTTGGCCCTCAAACTCCTTAGAACCAAACTCACCAAAAGGTATGTAATCTCTTCTAACTCTTTTATGTTGAAATGTTCCCCATGTCATGTTAGATAGGTTATAAACCTTGGAAAATTATTATTTTGCATGTATTTAGACAAACATAGATCCAAGGTTTATTAGGGTTGCATGCACACTTAGGAAGTGTTAGATTGCTCAAAACCCAATAGTGGTATCAGAGCCTAGGCTTGCTTGTTTGATACTTGATGCAAAATAGTGATAAAAGTCGAAATCATTGCTGTCTGCATGGTGGACTCGCCGAGTCCATTGGGGGGACTCGACGAGTCCAAGGCAAACTTCAACCTACTCGACGAGTCAGTTCATGCACTCGATGAGTAGGATCGAAAGAGTGCAGTTTTTCGACTTTTGCTGCTGGAAATGGACTAGAAACATTACCCTAAATTGTTTTGGTGTTATAAAACTTATTTTAGTTGGTGTAATGGTTGTTCTAATCCATTTGCAATAGCATATATCAAAATTCCATGATTTTATGTGTTCATATAATTCTTGAATTTTTGATGATCATGTTCATGTTCTTATGAATTTAGAAAATGATAGGAATTACTTGCTTAATTGTTTAGGATTAATTCTTTATCATTTATGTGTTTTAATGGAGTTCATAATTTGTCCTCAAGTTATGGATTTCCAAAGGTCACTCTTATTTAACACACACTTAAAACACATAAGTTACATGAAAATGAAGAGTCTTCATTTTTATGAACCTTTAATTCATAAGTTATGAAATGAAGAGTTTTGCAAAGTTACAAAACTTGCCCTCAAGTTTTGGTATTTGTAAAGTTTCACACACTTTAATAAACTTTAATTCCAACCCTTAGAGTTTTAATAGTTAAAATTCAACCCTTATACTATTTATAACATTAATGGTTAATTATTATATATATATGTATAAGAATAAGTCGTTTTACCGTTAGTAGGCCTCATTCACGAAGCCGGTCTATAAGGTGGGTATAAGGTTGTTGCCTATAAAATGGCGACTTAATGGGTGTATACTCTCACCCACCGCTTGCTTGATCGGTGGAGGGTCGTTAGCCGAACGGGTAGAACAATGACTTTAAATCCTCATTAAAAGTATAATGAATATTATAAAGTAACTAAACTCTTTTAATTCCCAATCTTAGTTATTTTAGGAAAATGTGAACATGGTGCTAGTCCATGGAATTCACACTTTGTACCTTACCAAGTCGTTGGTGGAGCGTGTGTGGTTAACCGGCACACTAACTAGGACTAGTAAGGATCACGAAGGGTGACTTAATGTTTGTCATAGATCAATGGAGCGTGTGTGGTTAACCGGCACATTGATTAGGTGATAATATTAAGGGTACCAAGTGAATTAGCATGGTTACTCACACCTTGTTTTGTGATCCTCGGCATCCCAGTCACAAAACTTGAAGGGCACAATCGAGATTGAAACATGCCATTGAAAAGTTCAATGAATCTCAAAAGAATCTAGGAATTTCAAATCCAATTAAACCTAATAAATCATTTCGTTTTCATGGTGGAAATTGGTGAATCGTCATTCACCTACCTTTCAAATATATTATTACTTAGATTACGACATCCCTCCTCTAAGTGTAATATATTGTGATTGGATCCTAGCCTTAATATTACATTTGGGTGTCTTATTAAGGATCCTAAATATCTAATCTAAACTTACTTTCTTCTTTCAGATGTCTTCCAACACTAATGCTTCAGGCTCTAACCCAACTGGTTCTTTCTCTCTCATGAATCTTTGTGGGAGGGTCATCTTTGATGGTTCCAACTGCATGGATTGGATTAGGAACATCAGGATGGTTACTCGTTATGAGGACAAGGAATATGTCCTCGATAAGGAGTTAAAAGAACTTGATGAGTCTACTGCTACTCCTGAGGAGATCACTGAATTCAGGACTCAAGAGAGAGATGCTACTAAGGTGGCATGTATCATGATGGCCACGATGACAGCCGAGCTCTAAAAGTCGTATGAAGATTTCTACCCTTTTGAAATGCACCAAGACCTGATGGAAAGGTACCATCAGAGTGCTCGTCAGGAGCGGTATGAAATAATCTCCACCATAATAACTACCCGCATGAAGGACGGTGAATCCGTCACGGGCCACATGCAAAAGATGCAAAGGTATGTGGACCGTTTGCTGAAGCTGAATGTTAACATCCCCGAGGAGTTGGCAATTGACATCATTTTGCACTGCTTTCCTTCTTGTTATGATCATTTTCGAATGACATACCATATGAACAAGGAGGAAGTTACTCTCAGCAAGCTTCAAGGACTCTTGAAGACCGCAGAATCCGGTCTTAAGGGTAAGGCGGTTGTTACCTCTACTACTCCTACTCCAACATCTACCCCTGTTTTAGCTATCGGGCAAGGCAAAGGGAAAAAGAGGAAGCACCCTTCGAAGGGTACCAAGGGAAAGTCTCTTGAAGGCTCCTCATCAAAGACTAAGAACGGTTCTGTCACTCCTAATGCCATTCCCAAGGATGTTGAATGCTTTTATTGCCATGAAAAGGCACACTGGAAGCGAAACTGCCCTAAGTACTTGCAGGATCTAAAGGATGGGAAAGTGAAACCCACCCATGCAGGTATTTACACTATATTGTCTAATTACTCAACATATTCTAACTCTTGGGTGCTTGATACAGGATGTGGTATTCACATATGTTCTGATTTGCAGGGCCTAAGAAGAAGTGAGGATGTGGAGCACAGGAAGATAAACTTAATCATGGGGAATAGGAAGGCTTCACCTGTTTCCAAGATTGGAGTTTATACTTTGTTGCTTAATAATGGGTTAAAATTAGATTTGAATAAATGTGTGTACTCGTCTGAAATGGCGAGGAATATTATTTCTTTTCATGCTTTGTACAAACAAGGTTTTACCTTTTCGTTTGATAATGAATGTGGTGGTATTAATGCTTTCTTTAATAATGTGTTTTATTTTAAAGCATTACCTTGTGATGGTGTGTATGAAACTGTGTCGATTATAGACAACTTAGGAAATAATGTGTTGTATATTGATTCTTCTACTAGCTTAGATAAAGCATCATTGTGGCATTGTCGTCTTGGACATGTAAACAAGAAACGCATAGGCCAACTCCAAAAGAGTGGAGTCTTGGAATCATTTGACCTTAAATCGGATGATAATTGTGAATCTTGTCTACTTGGAAAGATGACAAAATCACCCTTCACTGGAACTTGTGAGAGGGGTGAGGGTTTGTTGGACCTAATACATATTGATATATGTGGGCCATTCAAAACCGCCACAAGGGATTCTAATCGGTATTATGTGACGTTTATTGATGATTTTAGTAGATATGGGTATGTCTACTTAATCAAACATAAGTCAGAAACCTTTGAAAGGTTTAAGGAATTCAAACATGAAGTAGAAAATCAATTGGGCAGGAACATTAAGATGCTTCGATCCGATTGAGGTGGTGAGTATCTTAGTACCGAGTTCCTTGACTATCTTAAGGAGTGTGGGATTGTCTCACAATTGACTCCTCCCAGGACACCACAGCTGAATGGTGTAGCTGAGAGGCGTAATCGAACCTTGTTGGACATGGTTCGCTCTATGATGAGTCGATTTTCGTTACCAATCTCTTTTTGGGGGTATGCCTTAGAGACTGCCGCCCATAACCTTAATCCAGTCCCTACAAAGAAGGTTACCAAAGCACCTCATGAGATGTGGACTGGGAAGGTTCCCAATTTGGACCACATCAAAATTTGGGGTTGCGAAGTTTTCGTGAGGCGTGAAACTCATGATAAGCTTGAACCCCGAAGTGAAAGGCGTATTTTCATCGGCTACCCACAGAAATCCTTCGGTTACCTCTTCTACAGACCCAGTGAGAATGTGGTCTTTGTAGCACGAAGAGGGATCTTTTGCGAGAAAGAATTTATAAGCCAAGGAGACAGTGTGAGGCAGATTGATCTTGAAGAAATTCAAGAATCAATTGGTGAAGGAACCTCAGACACTAGCAATCAACCTGAGGAGGAAACTCCTGTTGATCCAGCTGACGAGTCTGTACCTCCGAGGCGTTCTACATGGGTTAGGAGCACACCTTCGTTTTATTATGGCTTCCATATTACTACGAAAGGTGATACGTTCATCAGTGATAGTACACTGGTAAATTTGGATGAACCTAGTTGTGTTAAGGAAGTCATGGCAGGCCCGGTGTCTGCTAAATGGAAGGAGGCTATGGACAGCGAGATACAATCCATGTATGACAATCAAGTTTGGAACTTGGTTGACAATGTACCAGGCCGTAAAACAGTCGGGTGCAAATGGATCTTCAAGAAGAAGACAGACATGGAAGGAAAAGTGCATACTTATAAGGCTCGACTGGTTGCGAAGGGTTTTACTCAAACTCAAGGTATTGATTATGATGAAACCTTCTCGCCGGTAGCAAAGATTAAGTCTATTAGGGTTATGTTAGCCATTGCAGCATTTCATGATTATGAAATATGGAAAATGGATGTCGAAACCGCTTTCCTTAATGGAAAGTTGGCTGAGGATGTGTACATGAATCAGCCAGAGGGTTTTGTCAGTGCAGAGTACCCTAATAGAGTATGCAAGCTTGAGAAATCCATTTATGGATTAAAACAAGCATCTCGTAGCTAGAATCTTTGTTTTGATGAGAAGGTAAAGGAGTTTGGCTTCTCGAGAAGAGAAGATGAGTCTTGCGTGTATGTCAGAGCTAGTGGGAGCATAGTTAGCTTCTTGGTACTATATGTGGATGACATACTACTCATAGGAAATGACATCCCAACCTTGCAGGAGGTTAAGTCCTGGCTTGGGAAGTGCTTTGCTATGAAGGACCTAGGGGAGGCTACCTATATCCTAGGGATAAGGATATTAAGAGAAAGGAGTAGAAGACTAATTGGACTTAGTCAGAGTATCTACTTGGATAAGGTGTTGAAAAGGTTCAACATGGAGAATTCCAAGAAAGGAGATTTACCGATCCAAAGCAATACCAAACTGAGTAAGACTCAGAGTCCGAGTACAGAGGCAGAGATAGCTGATATGAGCCAATTACCATATGCTTCCGCAGTTGGCTCGATCATGTATGCTATGACTTGTACCCGTCCTGATGTGGCATTTGCTTTGAGCATGGTCAGCAGGTATCAGGGGAACCCTGGAAAGGCTCATTGGACAGCGGTAAAGAACATTCTCAAGTACCTGCGGAGGACTAAGGATTGGATCCTTACCCTTGGTGGCAGTGATGACTTGAAAGTATTAGGGTATAGTGATGCTGGTTTTCAGATTGATAGGGTTAATTTCCGCTCTCATTCGGGCTGGATCTTTACCTTAAATGGAGGGGAAATTTCTTGGAAGAGTTCCAAGCAGGAGACGGTGGCTGATTCGACTTGTGAATCAGAGTATATAGCAGCGAGCGAAGCAGCGAAGGAGGCGATATGGCTAAAGAACTTCATCGGAGACCTTGGAGTTGTACCAGCTATTAAGGAACCTATAGAGATTTTCTGTGACAACAATGGTGCGGTTATCTTAGCCAAGGAACCCAGAGATCATGGCAGATCCCGACACATTGACAGAAAATATCACTTCATAAGACACAAGATTGAAGAAGGACTCCTTGTGACAAGGAGGATATCGTCGGATGAGAATCCTGCAGATCCCCTTACGAAGGGACCGACGAGGGTTAAGCATTTTCAGCATGCAAGATGCATCGGGCTGAGGGACGATATTAGTTTTACAGATTAGATAGTTTTCCTAAAACTTGTAAAATGTAATCGACGTTTGATGATGAATAAAATTTGTGATTTATTTATGACAAAAGTGTTACTATCATTGTCAATTATTTACTATTGTTTCAGTTTTGCATGTTTTGACTTCCAGAATAATTAATTTATTCAAACCTCCACAATCGATCATACGTCGGAAGTAGGTATGAATCAAGATTGTCATGAATTGGGTTTGTAGATGCCTTAAAGGTATTTAGACATGGCAATGGTTGCTGCAACATTCATGAGTACTCATAAGTTATGAGTATTGGTATAAACCCACGCTCACTTGTATCACTTCATGGAATTTATCTCGAGTGATCGTGAGACGATAACATCATATAAATCTTCAAACCTAGAGATATGAGTTGTTACCTATGAGTTGGTTGTGCATTGATTGCACGTAAACACATCAGTAACTTGATGTTATAAAACGTGCCTTTGTGTACAATTCAATAAGTAGTAGAACAAGCATATCAGTCGAAGTTTATCTGTTCCTTCTAGAAATAGAAGCTATATCTGGGCCCCTCGATGATTTTGTGTTGACTCATGTACCAGGCCTGGTCAGAATTAAACCGATGTGTTCAGTGAAGTTCTTCGTCAAACAAATCGTAAAATCGAGAAACAACTGCTAGACAATAAGCAAGACATAGTTCCATGTGTTTGTCCGGCTGATATCATGAGAACAGAGGATTATGTGATCACTTATCTAAAATGGCGCTTCATAGTTCAATAAAGTCTTCATAGTTCGAGGGAGTTTTCGAGAGCTACGATTGCTGGTTGGTTCCTGAAGTTATAGGAAAATACAGTTATTAGACTTATCCAAGTGGGAGTCTGTTGGATAAGGTGTCTAAGTCCATAACTTATTTGGTATATACTTGACCCGACTGGCATTGTCCATTTGGGTTGCATCTCATCCAAACTATTATGGATAATTTTATGAGAGTTATACACATATGTTTATTAATATATTATGAGTTATAATATATTAATATGAAGTTACGTTATTTAATTAGTTTTAATCTTAAATTAATTATGAATTAATTTAGAGATTAAAAGGAAGACTAATTAAATTATGGGCTATTTGTTTTATATAGTGTGGGCTAATACTCATTTGTTAATGGGCTAGGCTTATGTGGAAGTCCATGGATGATCCATGGAGCTTTTAACCCATGGATCCTTGGAAAGGAAAAGACATGGGTTATTAGGGTTTCACCCTAACCATGCACACTATATAAGCATGCTTATGGAGCATGAAATGTAGCCTAAGAGAAAACTAGTGAAATAGTGTGTGTGTGCATGTGTGTGGCCGATTTTATACAAGGTGTATACTCTTTCAAAGTTTTCCAAGAGTTTGTGGTGTTTGTGATTCCATTTGAGGCATTCACACTATTGGTGCTTGGCCCTCAAACTCCTTAGAACCAAACTCACCAAAAGGTATGTAGTCTCTTCTAACTCTTTTATGTTGAAATGTTCCCATGTCATGTTAGATAGGTTATAAACCTTGGAAAATTATTATTTTGCATGTATTTAGACAAACATAGATCCAAGGTTTATTAGGGTTGCATGCACACTTAGGAAGTGTTAGATTGCTCAAAACCCAACAACAGTTTCCTTCAAATGTTTTTCATAAACAGTTTATGTGTTTAAAACTCTTTATTACACTGTACATATTACTCTGTATGTTACATTTCAAACTTATTTACAATTGTGTTTCAAAAATATGTTTCTTTATACTAAACTGTTTTATAAAACCCATGCCTTCAAAACCATTTTATAGATTGACATCAAATCGATCTTTTCTTAGAAAATGATTATGTTCAAAGGTTTTACAAAACTTATTTTATGCTTTTATATTATAAATTGCATGCTTATATATGTATATTTATATAAGAGATGTTGAAAGGACTTAGGAAGGCTATCCACCCTATTTCCTTTTCGTCGATTTGGATGTGGTCTGGTGGGATATCGGGTACCTGTCCGAAGGTCGTTTAAATATTAGTTATATATCATGTGTACATATATAGTCATAAAGGTCCTTCCAGTTCATCAAATGCCCTTGGGTAGCAAGGGTATACATCCATGTCCATACGTACCAGTTAGATTACTAGTAAACTACCATATGGGTAGTTTAGGAAGATACTAGAACTATTACTAGAACACGATTTCATACAATGAGTCAGTTCATTCATGAGTCAATACTTTCTAGAACAATACAGTACATTACTATACTTGCTAGATAGAGAGAACATACATTGCAGCTAGAACATTACAATACATTACTATACTATTACATAGATATGTTTACAAGATCACACTTACATGAGTACAATTACATGATCACACTTGCATAAGTACACTTACATGTACATAGAATAGACGTCACTAGGTGCTATAGCATGGAACCAGTTCAGGATCTAACTATACCGATGAATCACAACGCAATTGTGATAGTTATATTGTGTATACATGATCATAGTAATGTGGATGCTCACGGCTTGCATACATGCAGGGGTCGTGGGTAGGTCCCAAAATTCCTTTGACATGGGAGCATATAGCCTGGGATCTAGACATCACATTATACCTTATCCCTCAAATAAGGCAGTTGAGTACCGATGTAGTTATTTATTACAAATGCTACAGTAGTTAGAAGAATTACCCTAGACTTAAGGTAATTAGTACGGTTGTAGTTCGGCACTACACCATAGTACTATTTCATTTTCCCATTACATTCAGTTCGTGAACATTCACACGATGCACGGTAATGTAGAAAATATATTTTGGTTAATGATAGTCAGACTTGGGAATATACACACTCTTACAAGAGACACACATAGACACTAGATGCCTTGGTAGAAGGCTACATATAGATCAGTTAAGTCTTAGTAGAAGACTCCCGGTTATAATAGTAGGAATCATAGGGATTTCTAGAGGTTTTCAAATGTTTACTGTTGTTTTACATACATTTTCAATACTTACAATTCCTATACATACAAATTCTTACATACAAATTAAGACACTAAAATACTTATGATCTCAACAGCTTTAAAGCTGATACTCGCTTTCAAAATTACTTGTATCCTCAGGTCATCAATAGACAGGTACCGATGCAAGGTTTAGAGAAGATGGATCTTGCTAAAGACACATCTTTCATTTTGATTTATGCTTTAGTGTCTATTATAATTTGACAGAACACACTTGTATAAAATTATATTATTAATGCAATGGATGATGTTGTTGCTTGTTTACTACTTTTCATTGTTGTGATACTGTACATGACATCCTCCGCCCCAGAACGTTTCCGCCATTCTTGGTTTTGGGGTGTGATAGATTGGTATCAGAGCATTGTTTATAGTGAATTAAGTATATCAACCCATAAAAGATATACTAACTATAAATACATAAGGGATTAAAAATACTCTGACCAAGAGTTTATACTTTAAAAAATAAAATATTTAATAAAGTATACGTGCCTGCATTCATACTAAAATTAGTGTCACTAGGACAGTACAAAAGAATTATGATTGTTGGGCAACACAGGTGGACTTAGAGACATATAGTCAAAACTGGGAAGATATAGCTTGATCAACTATATTATCCGAGGGTTGACTAGAATGTGCCTAAGTGTAGTTGTGTGGTTGCAACAATGCTAAAATCTTACCAACAATACCACAATGAGAACAGTAGAACATAACATTAAACTTAAAATACTATAGGGGTATTTGGTGTTACTATAAGTACTTTTTACTTGAGAACTAAAACGGGATCTTCATTACTAAGTTGATAGTTGCTAAGTGGATACACTAAGGCTATATGTAATTAGGATGTTATAGACTTAGAATCTGTGAAAATTTTACTTTACCCCTATTATGTGTGAATATGGAGTTAAGGTCACTTATTCGAAGGCCTATCCTGTTTCGATTACATATAACTGGTATGCACTTCACAAATGGCGATGTAACTAATGAAGATTTTCTAAATAATTATCTAGATAGTCCGTCCCAATTCTCACATTGATAACATGGCTGGACTCCATCCCCACGGTAACCAGTATCTTCTGAACGAAGTCATTGCTGGTTGGTTTGGAAAAGAACCAGTTAATGATCATCCTATCCGTTTGAATGATCACCATGATGAAGACCTTTTGGACGATGTTACTCTGAACCAGAGATGGAGAACCTACCCACGGTAGCTCCCTTTCCAATTCCTAACCCTCCTCCGGCTTTTCATGGCCCGACGCCCGAGTGGGTGGAATGCTTGGAAACAGGGAGCCAGGGACAAGATCAGCCCATGCCATTTAATGGTGACCGAAGCTTCTATGACCTGAGTAATGGGGGATCAGCAGACAGAATCTTGCCAATCTTGGTCCGCAGAGTGGCCCGAAATGAGATTCAAGGCAGGACAACCCTACATCAGATCACCGAAGTTGTCGCCGATGCGAGAATGCATGCCCTCCGCACCATTCATCTAGAAGATGCTCGCGAGAGATCAGAGAAAACCCATGAAACCCTGCTGCAAGCACTGGCTGAATCGTGAGCCGAAGTCATAGAGCTTCACTTACGCCAGAGGGTGTATGAAAGACGCCTACTTGATGTGGAACGTTAACTGGCTGAACTGAAAGTTCACCAGAGGGATGACCTTCGCCAGTAGTAGATTCTTTACTTTATTTTCCTTATTAAAAGGAATCGTTTTTATGTCTATGTCCGATGTGGCATTTTCTATGAAATTATCTTGTACTGTAAGTACTTTTGGTTAGGTCTTTATACTGTCAAGAACTATCTTCTCTGGATATGATGTAAGACCTTTACAAGGTCATTTTCCCGAATCTTTACGTCGTGAATATCAAAGATAATGACAGCCGGCTAACTTCCGTGTCCTTCTTTATTCAATTACTTTCATCATACCTTCATTGGATTCTATCTAAAACCTGCTTTAGTCAAGTCATTAGACTATAGTAATTTAGCTCCGGGGACATCTCCAAGTCTCTTTTAGTGGTTGGATCCTGTTATCCACCAACCCACGATACCTTGGCTTGAACGACAAACGTCTTGAGACCATTCTACAAACTCACTTCCATTCCGTACCAAGACTGGTCAAACCTCCATGAACATACTTCCAATCCGTACTAGGACTGCATCATAGGGATGTAGGTCAAAGTGTCGAAAACATTGTCTTACTCTTTTCTTGAACAATCGAAGTACATCTAAGGTCAACCGGAAATGCTCACAAAATCCTTATCTTTCGTGTTAACAGAATCATGTCGTCCTCCAGAAACAATCAGCTGAGCAACGAAACCCCTATCCTCCATATCGACACCGCTAGCTGTTGTGACAACTTTCCTTACGCACATCATCTCAGGAAACACAAGCAAGACTTGTTAGATAAGGTGTCGAACTCCATAACTATTTCTAGTATGTACTTGACCCGACCCGGCATGGTCCATTTGGGTTGCATGGCACCATGCAATTGGATAGATTAAATGAGAGAAATAACAATTGGAGATTATTAATATATTATAAGTTTTAATATATTAATAATACTATTTGATTACTTTGATCAAGAATTAATTTAGAATTAATTAAGCGATCAAAAGATAACTAATTAAATATATGGGTTGATTATGTAAATCATCCATATCTTGAATAGTAGGCTAAGAGGCTCCATGGATTATCAACTTAGGTTCCACCCATAGGATTCTCCATGGATGCTCTATCACACCCCCAAACCAGAACGGCGGAAACGTTCGGGGGCGGAGGACGTCATATTCAGTATCATAACAATTTATAGAAAGGAAAGTACACACCACCATATATAGTAAGTTTGCAAGATGTTTACATAGTTGTATTCATTACATGTTCAAAAGATAAATACATAAACATCATTCAAAAGAAGTAATTAACGCTAGCGCGTTAATCCCAAAAGTTGATTCCTAACCTGCTTAGCGATTCCCTGAGAATACAAGTTATTTCAAAGAAAAAGTGTCAACAATTAAGTTGGTGAGTCCATAAGTAGTTTAGAGAAATTTGATGCCATTCCAAAATGGGTGTATGTTTTCCAAAAAAATGTAGCATTTCAAATTGTAAAGAGTTGTGATTTGTTGTGTTGAAAATGAATGTATTAGATCCTGAAACTCCCATATTTTCCCTAATGGTTGAGATACGAGTTGTTGTGGTTTCCAAGAAAAACCCTTATTTTCCTAACATAAATGTATGAAATGCATATAAATATTCGTGTTATAAGTTGTAAATGATTGCACCGGGAAAATCCCTTATTTTCCTATTAGTTGTTTGGTTTGTATGCAGGAAAAACCCTTATTTTCCTCACACAAATGGCAGTCTCTAAGACCGAAAATTGCAAGAAACCGACATTCTCGTAAGTTGTGTCATAGTTTTATATATAATAAAACTACGCGAAGATCAAACTGGTTGGATGAAGAATAGTTTTAATAGCTACTCGTTCATCAAAACTTAATATCATAATAATTGTATATCCAATGAGTTTTATAACCATACTAAACATAATATGCCTGTAACGACGTTCTTCGGGCGTCGCAGTACTATGACAACTGTCACCCCAAAAGACGGACTGTAGCTAACAGTCAGGGTGCGGGATCATGACTTCCCGTATAGATCTATACACATTTGACACGTTCTCCGTACGGGAGATTCTGGTTATAGACAGGACTTGCTGCATTACTTTCTAATAAAGAAAAGTAACGTTTGAAGATGTACACGGATCATGGATTCTCAATTAAGTTGATACTAAAGTGATAGTTTTGTATGCAAAGTTTATCCTTTTTCACACTGTTTGATAAAGCAAAATCATAAGTTTTTAGAATGTATAAAATGATTTAACACTGAAAGACCATTATATACTTCGTATAAGTCTAATGCACACAAAGTATGACAAGAGTTTTCCATAATAGTAATGAGTTCCAAGTGGTTTATTTGATAACACAAGTGAAGTGAAACTTTATAAAATACGTGATAATAACCGTATGTTTACTTGTATCCCCCCCCCCCTAAATGAGTATAAAAGCATTTAAAAATGTATTTAAAGTGTGTTTGAAAGGGGTATGAACTCACTTGACAGCTTGAAGATAGCAAGATGGAAAACCGGGCAGAGTTTCGTCTCGAGAAATGGATTTTCCTCGGAAATCTCGGGATTCCTCGGGAGAAAAATCGACCTTCGGGACTTGCACGAAATGACCAGGGCTTCGGGGTAGTGCGAGCACGGAAAACAAGGAAAAACGCAAGAAAAATAAGAGAGAATGAGCCCTTTTCTCGGGAGCCCTCGCATCCCTTTTATAGGGGGGCTGATCAGCTTGCGTACGCGGGGCGTACTCCCGTACGCGGCACGTACGGGACGCCATCGCTGACCGCTTCCTCGGCTGCAGCGTCTCGGACAGGACGGGAGAGGGGTAGCTCGCATAGGGGCGACGTGGACGATACGAGGCCGTGGCCTCCGAGTACGCGGGGCGTACGAGGGTACGCGGCGCGTACTATAGCCCTAGGCTGACTCCTCTTCGGATAATACCGAATTTTGAATAAAAATTATATATAAATTATTTTTTAAACTTCAAAAATGCATATCTCCTTCATACGAACTCCGTTTTTGACGTTCTTTATATCCCCGTGAAGGTGAGACTACGATCTACAACTTTCATTTAGATTCCGTTGGCAAATTCCGAAATTATTTTTATTATTTATTTATTAAAGTGACGTGTTTAAGGAATTTCTTTAAAAATTCATAACTTATTCATATGATGTCCGATTTGAGCGTTCTTTTTATGCATGTTTGTAGTTTAACGATATCTATGACTTTCATTTAGACACCTAAGGTCAGAAAGTGTTTTATTGAAACTTTGCATTTTTACACAACTTCGTATTGCTGGTTTTTGTCGGAAAACTTATAATGAGCATAACTTCTTCGTTATAACTCGAATTTCTGTGTTATTTATATGTTTGGAAACCTTAAGACGATAACTACCACATAGTGTACTCCAAATAGAGTTTTTGAATACTTCATTTTTTATGATATTCTATTTCCTTTCTCAAGGAGGTTACATGACTCGATCTTTACTGACTTGAAATAACGGGTTGTTACATCATCCCCCCGTTAGAGGGAATTTCGTCCCGAAATTTTTAATACAAAAGAAGAGTTTTAGGGGCTGGGGAAGAGATGTGGATACTTCTGTTGCATTTGATCGTCTCGTTCCCACGTGAACTCGGGTCTCCTCTTAGCATTCCATCGGACCTTTACTATTGGAATGTGACTCTGTTTAATTCGTTTAACTTCCCTATCCATGATCTCGACGGGTTCTTCCACAAAGTTAATATTTTCATTTAGTTCGATCTCATCGAGTGGAATTACAAGTGTTTCGTCGGACAGACACTTCTTCAGGTTTGATACGTGGAATATTGGATGTACTTTGTTAAGCTCTATTGGAAGTCAGAGTTTGTAGGCTACCGGACCAACCCTTGAAATGATTTCGAAGGGTCCAATGTACCTAGGATTCAGCTTCCCACGCTTTTCAAAGCGTATCATTCCCTTCCAGGGTGAAACCTTCAGTAGTACCCGATCGCCAATCTGGAATTCCAACGGTTTACGTCTTTTGTCGGCATAGCTCTTTTGCCTGTCCCTCGAGGATCTTAGTCGTTCTCGTATCTGCATGATCTTTTCAGTAGTTTCTCTGATGATCTCTGGATAATTGAGGGTGCTATCAGGGACGAGACCTTTTGCTAGTTGTGTGTCGCCCACTTCCGTCCAGCACAGAGGTGATCTGCACTTACGGCCGTAAAGGGCTTCAAATGGATCAGCATTGATACTGGTATGATAACTATTGTGATAAGAAAACTCAACCAAGGGTAAGTGAACATCCCGTGCTTTACCAAAGTCGATTACACATGCTCGCAACATGTCTTCCAAGGTTTGGATCGTTCTTTCGCTCTGTCCATCAGTTTGGGGGTGATAGGCTGTACTCATGTCCAATCTTGTTCCCATGGATTTTTGCAATGATTGCCAGAACCTAGACGTGAATCTGCTGTCTCTATCCGAGATGATAGACATTGGCACTCCATGGAGTCGTCAGATCTCTCGGATGTAGATTCTCGATAGCTTTTCCATTTTATCAGTTTCCTTGATCGGTAGGAAATGAGCGGACTTGGTTAATCTATCGACGATTACCCAAATAGTATCTTGGCCACCCTGAGTTTTGGGCAGTTTCGTTATGAAGTCCATGGAAATCTGCTCCCATTTCCACTCAGGAATTTCAGGTTGTTGGAGTAGTCCTGAGGGTTTCTGGTGTTCTATTTTGATCTTGGCGCAAGTCAAACACTTGCTCACATATGTAGCGATCTCTGCTTTCATGTTTGGCCACCAGTAGAGTTGTTTGAGATCTTGATACATCTTGTCTGACCCGGGGTGTACGGAGTATGGAGTCTTGTGTGCCTCGCTCATAACTACCTCTCTAAGTCCACCAAACTTGGGCGTCCATATTCGGTTCATGAGGTAGCGTGCTCCGTCACTCTTGATTTCTAAATTCTTGTCCATTCCCCTAAGGGTCTCGTTTGTCACGTTTTCGGGTTTTAGGGCCTCTATTTGAGCTTCCTTGACTTGTGTCGACAGGTGTGAATGGATTGACATGGCTAATGACTTCACTCTTTGGCCAGAGTACTCCTTACGGCTAAGGGCATCTGCCACGACATTAGCCTTTCCTGGATGATAGCGAATCTCACATTTGTAGTCGTTGAGTAATTCGACCCAACGTCGCTGCCTCATGTTCAACTCCTTCTGGTCGAAGATGTGTTGTAGGCTCTTGTGGTCTGTAAAGATAGTGCATTTGGTACCATATAGGTAGTGTCTCCAGATTTTAAGAGCGAAGACCACCGCCCCAAGCTCTAAATCATGAGTGGTGTAATTAACCTCATGCGTTTTTAGTTGTCGTGAGGCATATGCAATAACCTTTCCCCTCTGCATTAGTACACAGCCCAGCCCTTGCTTCGAAGCGTCGCAATACACCACAAAATCTTCGGTCCCTTCTGGGAGAGAAAGGATGGGCGCACTGCAAAGGGCCTGTTTCAAAGTCTGAAATGCAGCATCTTGCTTTTCTCCCCAATTGTAGGTCACACCTTTCTGGGTTAAGGCGGTAAGAGGCTTTGCGATGCTGGAGAAATTCTGGATGAACCTTCGATAATAACCAGCAAGACCTAGAAATTGGCGAATTTCTGTTGGTGTAGTTGGTGCAGACCAGTTTTTGATAGCCTTGATTTTTTATGGATCCACGTGGATCCCTTCCTTGCTGACCACGTAACCGAGAAAGTCCACCTTTCTAATCCAAAATTCACATTTTGAGAATTTTGCATACAGTCTCTCAGTCCGTAACGTCTCTAGAACTCGCCTCAGGTGTTGACCATGCTCTTCTTTATTCTTTGAATAAATGAGTATGTCGTCTATGAATACTATCACGAATTTATCCAAGAATGGACGACATACCCGATTCATTAGATCCATGAATATGGTTGGGGCATTGGTTAGCCCGAACGGCATCAATACGAATTCGTAATGTCCGTATCGTGTTCAAAAAGCCGTCTTGGGAATATCACTCTCCAGGACTCGCAGCTGGTGATATCCCGACCTCAGATTGATCTTGGAGAAGTAGTTGGCTCCTTGGAGTTGGTCAAATAAGTCATCGATTCGGGGTAGGGGGTATTGGTTCTTGATGGTAAGTTTGTTGAGTTCTCGGTAGTCGATGCACATTCTGAATGATCCATCCTTCTTTTTCACGAACAGTACAGGTGCTCCCCATGGTGAGAAGCTCGGCCTGATGAATCCTTTTCCAAGTAGTTCATTCAGTTGGCTGGATAGCTCTTGCATCTCTGCCGGGGCTAATCGACAGGGTGCTTTGGCTACTGGGGTAGCTCCGGGAACCAGATCGATTCGGAATTCAACTTGTCTCGCGGGTGGTATTCCCGGAAGGTCCTCGGGAAAAACATCGGGAAAATCGCGTACGTCGGGCACACTCTTGATATCTTGGACTTTGCGTTTCACATCCACAACATGTGCCAAGAACACGTGACACTCCTTGCGTAGGCATTTCCGAGCTTGGATACTTGAGATGATACGAAGAGTGGTACTTGGTTTGTCGCCCAAGACAATGAGAGTTTCACCGGTTGGCAGATTAAGGCGAACAACCTTATCGTAACATAGAATGTCCACACTGAGAACTCAGCCAATCCATGACAATGATGACATCGAAACTCTTAATCGAGACTGGCATGAGGTTGATTGAAAAGGGATTATCGTTTAAAGTTAGGGTGCAGTTTAAGTATATCTCCTTAGTGCCTTCGGTTTTCCCGTTGGCCATTTCTACTATGAATGGTTCACTTAATGATTGTGGTATTGATTTTAGCAGGCCTTTAAAGTCGTGACTCACAAAACTCCTTTCCGCTCCACTATCAAACGAAATGCATGCATACGAGTTATCGAGAAGAAATGTACCCGTAACAACAGTAGGGTCCACAATGGCTTCATCTTGTCCCATTGCGAAAACTCGGCCCCTTCCTCCGGTATTCCGGTTGTTTGCCCTTGGGCAGTCCTTGCGGTAGTGCCCCGTGTCTCAGCACTCAAAGCAGGCGCGGCTTACCCCGATATTAGTGGTGGGGACGGATGGTTGGATTGGCCCTTTGCAATAGCGGGCTGTATGTCCCTTCTTATTACAGTTGGTGCATTGAAGATTGGGGCAAGGACCGTGGTGGTGGAAACTGCATCGGTTGCATTTAGGAAGTTTCCCATTATATGAGCTTGTAGGGGCAGGGTTCACGGGTACAGTCATAGCGTGGGTCGCTATTACTTGTTGTTTCCTGGGGTTTTCCTGGAGAGTTTGTCCCCTCCTTTTGTTCCAAGTCTTACTCTGGCCCTGAGTTTCTCTAGGTGGATTTGCGGTTGTTGAAATGATGCTGGGTTTTACTCCGTGGTCGATGAGTCGCTGAGCCAGGCGCTTAGCGCTGTTGTAGGTAACAGGGCCGGAAGCTAGGACATGCCCTTGAATCTGGGGTGAGAACCCCCAAATGTACCTTTCAACCTTCTTTGATTCTGGGTTGACCATGGTAGGGCACAGTGCAGCAAGGTCGTTGAACCTAGCTATGTAGGTGACTAGGTCAGACCCAGTCATTTTCAGATTCCAGAGCTCCTGCTCAAGCTTTTGTACTTCGCCCCATGGGCAGTATTCTTCCAGTAGTAGAACCTTTAGATCGTCCCAACTCATGGCGTTGGCGACAGTGAGCGTCACTGAATTCACATGGCTTTTCCACCAAGTGAGGGCTCGATCTACAAAAGTGCAGGCAGCGAACTTGACTTTGCTTGCTTCTAGGCATGAGCAGATCTCGAAGACCGTTTCGGTCTTTTCGAACCATTGCATTAGTGCAATGACTCCTCCTGTTCCATTAAAAGTTTTTGGCTTAGCGTTAGAGAACTCCTTGTAGGTACATTCTCTTCCTTGGCCATGACCAGTGCCATGATTTGGATGATTCGTGCTGCTTCCCGCCCCTCCATTTCCGTGGGAGTTTATTTTCGAGAGGGCTGCAGTTACTGCTGCTGTGATAGCAGCATGAACCATGGCTGGATCATAAGCTGGTGGTGGAGGTGGTGGTGGTGGTGCCGTGCCCGGCCTGGGCCTTAGGTTTGGACGAGGAGGCATCTTGCTGCCAAAAGAAAAATATGGAAAAATTTATAAGTTTTGGCAGTTCAAAGTTGAATGATATTGAATTAACTTTTAATAGTTCTAAGAAGTTGAGTTTGACTGACACAATGTTTTGAGCTTGAAAGTAAAGCTTGAATAGATGCACCAATGAATCGAACGATTTGCACATGATTAACAACAGTAAGAAAAGCGGTATACCCTTATATATATTAAACATATAGTTGTGTTACAGCGGGGTCTAGACAAAATTTCTTGGCCTTTCTAAAGGCCTCCGATTACGGAACAATTTTAAAGAAAATAATACTTTTATCCGAAGTCCTAGTTTATAACAAAATTTGAGAGTTGGGCAAGTACTACTTGCGGTGCGCTTTGCGTTTGGAGCTCGACTCCGTGTCGGACTGCTTCGACTCCATGAGGCGTCTATCAAACGCAGCTTGTTGTTCTCTTAATTCTGCGAAGGCCGCGTTTGCTTGTGCTTGAAACGCTTCGGTGCGAATGTGGATGTCGTTCTGCATCAACTCTAGGCGGTTGATATCGGCCGTGTGGATTTGCACATCCACATTGATCTCTCGGATTCGGTTGGCTTGCACTCCGGATTGATAGCACTGGTTGGCGAGTTTGCCAACCATGACCGGAAGTGCGCGATCGGCTGATCCCCCGCCTCTCACATCATAGAAGTCTCGGCACATGCCGTAAGGAGGGCGTAAGCTTTGTTGTTGGCTCCAATGATGGAGGTGACTTCCCCACACTGGAGTGGGTCCTTGGAAATTCCTCACGTGGACGGGAGATTGTGGGACTGGTGGATTTATAATTTCTGGCTCCGAATCCGTGCCAGAGTCATCCCCTGCCTCCAAATCCATAGGCTCTTCGTCTTCTTCAGAATCTGCTTCGATCCACCCACCATTACCTTGGTTGGGGTAGTAGGGGTCATTGGGGTGATGGAATCCCGCCATTTAGACTTTACGAGAATAGAGTTAAAAGTTTACTATAAGTTAGAGCACACGAAACTTACCCTTGAGTTTAATGGTTGACGGCACTCGAATACACCCTCAATATTCTTTTGTGATATGCTTTTGGTAAGTTTAAAATTTGTTGTCCATTACAGACACTCCTTGGCATATGTTAATCGGCTCTTGGACAAATATAGTTGATCAGGCTATATCCTTCCCAGTTCCGATTACATGTCCCAAGGCATACCTGCACTGCACAACTAATATATAATACTTCAATGTTGTTTTAATTATGATACTGACCATGTTATTGATATGAAATGAATGCATGCCTACTTTACAAAAACTAAATAAAAATTAATTTTTTTAAAAGTATGACTCTTACTCAGAGTGTTTTTGCCCAGTTGAGTTTATAGTTGTATACCAAAAAGAAATGGTTTTGATATACTTAATTCCCTATAAACAATGCTCTGATACCAATCTGTCACACCCGCAAACCAGATAGGCGGAAACGTTCGGGGGCGGAGGACGTCATATTCAGTATCATAACAATTTATAGAAAGGAAAGTACACACCACCATATATAGTAAGTTTGCAAGATGTTTACATAGTTGTATTCATTACATGTTCAAAAGATAAATACATAAACATCATTCAAAAGAAGTAATTAACGCCAGCGCGTTAATCCCAAAAGTTGATTCCCAACCTGCTTAGCGATTCCCTGAGAATACAAGTTATTTCAAAGAAAAAGTGTCAACAATTAAGTTGGTGAGTCCATAAGTAGTTTAGAGAAATTTGATGCCATTCCAAAATGGGTGTATGTTTTCCAGAAAACGTAGCATTTCAAATTATAAAGAGTTGTGATTTGTTGTGTTGAAAATGAATGTATTAGATCCAGAAAATCCCATATTTTCCCTAATGGTTGAGATACGAGTTGTTGTGGTTTCCAAGAAAAACCCTTATTTTCCTAACATAAATGTATGAAATGCATATAAATATTCGTGTTATAAGTTGTAAATGATTGCACCGAGAAAATCCCTTATTTTCCTATTAGTTGTTTGGTTTGTATGCAGGAAAAACCCTTCTTTTCCTCACACAAATGGCAGTCTCTAAGACCGAAAATTGCAAGAAACCGACGTTCTCGTAAGTTGTGTCATAGTTTTATATATAATAAAACTACGCGAAGATCAAACTGGTTGGATGAAGAATAGTTTTAATAGCTACTAGTTCATCAAAACTTCATATCATAATAATTGTATATCCAATGAGTTTTATAACCATACTAAACATAATATGCCTATAACGACGTTCTTCAGGTGTCGCAGTGCTATGACAACTGTCACCCCAAAAGACGGACTGTAGCTAACAGTCAGGGCGCGGGATCATGACTTCCCGTATAGATCTATACACATTTGACATGTTCTCCGTACGGGAGATTCTGGTTATAGACAGGACTTGCTGCATTACTTTCTAATAAAGAAAAGTAACGTTTGAAGATGTACATGGCTCATGGATTCTCAATTAAGTTGATACTAAAGTGATAGTTTTGTATGCAAAGTTTATCCTTTTTCACAATGTTTGATAAAGCAAAATCATAAGTTTTTAGAATGTATAAAATGATTTAACACTGAAAGACCATTATATACTTCGTATAAGTCTAATGCACACAAAGTATGACAAGAGTTTTCCATAATAGTAATGAGTTCCAAGTGGTTTATTTGATAACACAAGTGAAGTGAAACTTTATAAAATACACGATAATAACCGTATGTTTACTTGTATCCCCCCCCCCTAAAAGAGTATAAAAGCATTTAAAAATGTATTTAAAGTGTGTTTGAAAGGGGTATGAACTCACTTGACAGCTTGACGATAGCAAGATGGAAAACCGGGCAGAGTTTCGTCTCGGGAAATGGATTTTCCTCGGAAATCTCGGGATTCCTCGGGAGAAAAATCGACCTTCGGGACTTGCACGAAATGACCAGGGCTTCGGGGTAGTGCGAGCACGAAAAACGAGGAAAATGCAAGAAAAATGAGAGAGAATGAGCCCTTTTCTCGGGATCCCTCGCATTCCTTTTATAGGGGGGCTGATCAGCTTGCGTACGTGGGGCGTACTCCCGTACGCGGCGTGTACGGGACGTCATCGCTGACCGCTTCCTCGGCTGCAGCGTCTCGGACGGGACGGGAGAGGGGTAGCTCGCATACGGGCGACGTGGACGATCCGAGGCCATGGCCTCCGAGTACGCGGGGCGTACGAGGGTACGCGGCGCGTACTATAGCCCTAGGCTGACTCCTCTTCGGATAATACCGAATTTTGAATAAAAATTATATATAAATTATTTATCAAACTTCAAAAATTCATATCTCCTTCATACGAACTCCGTTTTTTACGTTCTTTATATCCCCGCGAAGGTGAGACTACGATCTACAACTTTGATTTAGATTCCGTTGGCAAATTCCAAAATTATTTTTATTATTTATTTATTAAAGTGACGTGTTTAAGTAATTTCTTTAAAAATTCATAACTTATTCATATGATGTCCGATTTGAGCGTTCTTTTTATGCATGTTTGTAGTTTAACGATATCTATGACTTTCATTTAGACACCTAAGGTCAGAAAGTGTTTTATTGAAACTTTGCGTTTTTACGCAACTTCGTATTGCTGGTTTTGGTCGGAAAACTTATAATGAGCATAACTTCTTCGTTATAATTCGGATTTCTGTGTTATTTATATGTTTGGAAACCTTAAGACGAGAACTACCACATAGTGTACTCCAAATAGAGTTTTTGAATACTTCATTTTTTTTATGATATTCTATTTCCTTTCTCAAGGAGGTTACATGACTCAATCTTTACTGACTTGAAATAAAGGGTTGTTACATGCTCCGTGGGAGTTACAAACCCATGGGTCATGGAAATGAAGAGTCATGACACATTAGGGTTTACATGGTGTAACCCTAGATGTGTCAACACTATATAAGGATCCGATTCTCCACCAAAATCGGTTACACATATGAAACAAGAGGGCTAGGCCGATTTCAAGAAGTGTGTATTCTCTCAAAAGTCTTTCCAAGAGCATTTGGTGTTGCGTGAATCATTTGAGGCATCACACTTGGGGTGCTAGGCTCACAAGGTTTCAAGGAACATAAGCAACAACAAGGTAAGTTATTCTATCTTTCTTTCAAGTTAAAAATTGTTCCCCATGTATGCTAGATAGGAATATGACCTTGGAATTCAACTTTGCATGATAATTAGACAAACATAGATCCAAGGTTATTAGGGTTGCATGTACACTTAGGAAGTGTTAGAATGCTCAAAACCCATCTAGACTGACAAAGGAGTCGAGAGTTCCGATGGTAGTACCAAACCGGGAAACCAACAAATGGCAACAGTCATGGACTTGCGAAGCCGTAAAACCGAAAGGAAGAGACGATATCATAAAGCCCTAAAGGAGCGCAAGAGAGCCCAAAGACTTGCCATGCCACAGCCACAAGTGGCAACTCCTGCAGAACGCTTTAGGAAGCAATTTCCAAGGTGGAGCAATGAGGAAGGCACTCGTGTCCACATAACACTGGCTAAACACCGCATTCCCGTCACCAATTCAAGTACTAGCCAGTCATGCCACCAATGCGGTGAGGTAGGGAACTTCAAGAAGGATTTCCCTATAGCAAAGAAGTCTAGCACAGATGGGAAGATTCTCAGGATCACAACTGCAGGAGAACCTACTCTGGAATCACCTTAATGTAACTTAGGCGTGTTGTAGTAACAGACTTATAAACTATTCAAAACTTGTGCAACTAGAGTCTTACCTTTTGCGAGATCTTGTCTGTATAGGGATGCTCGTGCTACGTATACTTGTCTTTTGTAGTATACCTTATTCGTAGCAATAGCCTTGTAGTAAATCTAATGTACTGTAACTCTGTTCATGGTTGCACGGTTGTGTTTTGTCTGTAAACGTATTATGTTAAAATCTAATGTCTTTAAGTTTCAGTATGATTCCGACATTATCATACAACTAGATTCAATTTGATCCACACCAAAACGGCTTCATACGTACATCTCCTTATCAGTAAACGTCTTTTTAGCGAAACCGTCATTTCAGAACATCGAAGTACTCATGCCTGGAGTACCCCATAGCTCTTTTCTTTTCCTAAGAAATCCCCGAAGTACCACTCGTGTAGTACGTCAAGTTCAATCCAAGGATTCATACGGTTGATCTATCACTGAGGAATGTATACATAAGGGTAATATATAATCAAGGTTCTACAGGTTTAGAATTGATGATTCCACTTTAACTTCTTTTTCCTCGATGGGATGTGAGCTTAAAGAAGAATCAGTTATTCGACTACCTTTTCAATCTTAATTATATACGACTCGTATACCTGAGATTGTGATTGTGAAACCATGTATGAAATCTAATTTGAATTTCAGGACGGAGAACTACCCAAGCCTACGAATAATCGCATTGTCATGTGAACAAACCTAGAACCCATTATGACTTCTATAAACAGATCGACCATCAGTCTAAACACCTACGGAGATACAAGAACAGCCCGGACAACTTAGCGAACTACACCAAAATAGAATCGGAAGACTAGGCTTCTCACCATGGAGAGCCCCAGTCTAATTCTTACACAGGTCGACGGAGTACATCGTATGTACCTTGACTATCGAGGACCCCGTCAAGATTTTCCATTAGAAATCGTTGTCTCTGCCTCGCATAGATGAATTGGTTGAGCAAACGCAAGGAAAGTATTTCTTTCAGAAATGGACCTGAGATCTGAATATCACCAGTTCGAGTGTTAGAGAAGGATGTCCGGAAGACTACCTTCCGAACTCGATGCAGACACTTCGAGTCCGTAGTGATACCCCTCGGATAGGACCGATACACCCGAGGCATTCATGAGCTTAATGAATAGAGTTCATCTTTCTTGCATGGATCAGTTCATCATTCTCCATGTAATGACTTACTTATCTAACCTCATGGTAAGAAGGAACCCCTGGAAACATTACCTTCAGAGGAACTTTCGCGAAGTTCTCTAAGCACAAGTTTTGAAATTCAAGATTCAGGTTCCTATGACACACTGTTAGTGATGTGGGAATTTTTGAGTACTCTTTCAATTTGTCAAAACCGTTGAGAATTTTTCGACACCAGAAATGCCGACAGACATTCGCCAAATTCTAGGTCTTACAAACCTACTGTCATAGTTCATTCAGAACTCTTCGCAAATCACAGAAACCCGTACGACTTTGACCCAGCAAGGTGAAACGACCCAAAAACACGACCCAAAAATTTTCGTTTTTCAATATAACCAATACCATAATATAAGTATCATAACATAAAACATACGTGATGTATCCCCAAAACATAATAAAATATTGTGCGGAAAACTGTATCATACTACATCAATCCAAAACATCAAATGACATCCCCAGGATAAAAGCTATGTTGTGGTGTGTGCGATGCTGTCACCCCGAGCTCTTCCCCCGGCTTGCGGAAGTACCTGAAACCAAAACTGAAACTGTAAGCACGAAGCTTAGTGAGCCCTCCCAAATACCACATACCATACAATAACATATAAACACATATTGGGCCCCGCCCACTGCATCGGGCCGAAACCCGGAAACTGCATTGGACCGAAGTCCGGAACTGACTGGGACCGTGTCCCCTGCATCGGACTAAAGTCCGGAACTAACTGCATCGGACCAAAGTCCAGAACTAACTGCATCGGACCAAAGTCCGGAACTAACTACATCGGACCAAAGTCCGGAACTGACTGCATCGGACCGAAGTCCGGAACTAACTGGGACCGTGTCCCCTGCATCGGATCGAAGTCCGGAACTGACTGAGCATAGCATATCATATCAACTAGCATGAACAAATATACTGCATACTGCATCGGGCCGTAGCCCGGAACACATAACATATAGCACATATCACATAGGTCCTGTCTGAGCCACGAAGGTATCAAACATGCTAACTACTACGTCGGACCGAAGTCCGGAAACTACTGCTAACTGGGCGGGTCGGCATTGTGGCCTTAGACCCGTCCCTACTGGAAGGAAACTCACCTCGTAAGCTAGCTGATGAGTGTGTGGCTCGGGAAGCTAACGGCTGCTGCTCCTGAATCTCCTCAGCTACAAGTCCATAAACACACTCAATCAAATACTAACACTGCACATGGGGGTAAAATGACTCTTTTACCCTTGGTCAAAGTCAACTCACTTTGGGCTGACTCGCCGAGTCGGGCTACCCAACTCGCCGAGTCCTAGTCTCACTTCTCAGCTCTACACGCTGCTACTCGTCGAGTGTGGCATCAACTCGACGAGTACCCTCTTGATCCAAGAACTCATACAATCTTCATCCGACTCGCCGAGTCGTATGAACAGACTCGACGAGTTGTTCTTGATCCCAAGAAGATTGCCTTGGACTCGCCGAGTTGTATGAACAAACTCACCGAGTCCCTCCATCACTGAGTCTACTCTCAACTCGCTGAGTCCACTCCCTAACTCACCTCGTCCACTCGACACTGATAAAACTGAAGGACTCGGGACTCGCGACCCAACTCGTCGATTCGTTCTTCCGACTCGCCGAGTTGCCGCCATGCAACTGATTTTTACTCGATTTTGTTTGAATCCAAAGCATACAATTGATAGATCTGAGTCCAATAAGCTGTTTTACCACGTAAAGTTTCCAACTTTACGTGCACAACCTCATGAATAAGGGAAATAAGGCTAAAAGATGCATAAAATGGGTAGATCTATGGTTAACATGCAATATAACTCCAAAAAGACAGTAGATCTGGGCTCTACAACACCCCAACATTCAGATCCACAGACATTTCGACTTAATAAGACGTTCATGCAAGTGCTAGGCTTGGAACAAGCATCAACTAGCTCTTAGGAGAGCTCTAATGGAAGTTTAAAGCATATAACAAGATGGAACTCCGAAAATACCTCAATTAACTCTGATTTGGCCTTGGATCTTTGCACTACAACACTTCTCCTTGCTTCTTTCTTCTTCTCCTTCTTCACACCTTCACAAAATGGCACCAAAACACATATAAGCTCTTCAAGGGAGGTTTAGGGTTCTAACACTGCGTTCTCAGGGTGAGGGAGGCGAGGATGGGGGCTATAAGGTGGTATAAATAGTGGGCAACCCGGGGATTTAGGGTTTCACCCAGACGGATGGACTCGCCGAGTCCATATTATGGACTCGTCGAGTCCCCGGCTCACGCGTGCCCTCAGACGCGACCCCACTCGGCGAGTCAGGCTATGAACTCGCCGAGTCCCTCTTGTAAAACTCACTATAATTACCACTAAATCAACATACCGAGAACGGGTCGTTACAATTCTCCCCCACTTGTCTTAGACTTCGTCCTCGAAATCTGCTATGGCTGGATCTACAAATAGCTCCGGGTAGTGCGCTCTCATTTCCTCTTCAGCCTCCCACGTCCATTCAGACCCCTTCCGGTTCTGCCACTGCACCTTTACTAGCTGAATCACCTTGTTCCTCAAGGTCTTGGTCTTCCTTTCCAGAATCGCGACCGGCTTCTCGATATAATTCAGGCCGCTATCAACCTGAATATCCTCTAAGGGAACGACTGCTGTCTCATCCACCAAACACTTCCTCAACTGCGACACATGAAAGGTGTTGTGTATCAGACTAAGCTCCTCAGGAAGATCTAACCGATAAGCAACCCGACCCACCCGGGCCAAAACCCTGAAAGGACCAATAAACCTGGGGCCCAATTTGCCCCTCTTTCGGAACCTGATGACACCTTTCCAAGGTGAGACTTTCAGAAGAACCATATCTCCCACCTGGAATTCCAAGTCCGAACGCCTCCTATCGGCGTAGCTCTTCTGCCGACTCTGCGCAGTCTGCAGCCTACTACGGACCTGCTGGATCAATTCTGTCGTCTTGAGCACTACTTCGGTGCTCCCTATGACTCGTTGACCGACCTCGCCCCAACAAATCGGGGTCCTGCACTTCCTGCCATATAACATCTCAAAAGGAGGTCGATCAATGCTCTCATGATAACTGTTGTTATACGAGAATTCCGCTAACGGAAGATACGTATCCCAACTGCCCCCAAAATCTAGAACACATGCCCTAAGCATGTCCTCGAGAGTCTGAATCGTCCTCTCGCTCTGCCCGTCAGTCTGAGGATGAAAAGCGGTGCTGAAATGGAGACGAGTACCCATCTCGTCGTGGAATCGCTTCCAAAATCTGGACGTGAAACGAACATCTCGGTCCGACACCACCGATACCGGCACTCCATGACGTGCCACAATCTCCTGCACATAAATATCGGCTAACTTTTCCGCCGATATACTCTCCTGAATTGGGATAAAATGGGCACTCTTCGTCAACCGATCCACTACTACCCATATCGAGTCCACTCCACGTGCGGTCCTGGGAAGTTTGGTGACAAAATCCATGGTGATATCCTCCCATTTCCACACGGGAATGTCTAACGGCTGCATCTTGCCATGAGGTCTCTGGTGCTCCGCCTTGACCTTCCAGCAGGTCAAACACCTCTCCACATACCAAGCGACGTCTCGCTTCATGCAGGGCCACCAATAATCAGATCGAAGATCTCGATACATCGTCGTCGCTCCTGGGTGGATAGAAAATCGAGACTTATGAGCCTCGTCCATCAATACTTGCCGTACTCCACCCCAGTACGGGACCCACACCCTACCATGAAGCGTCAACAAACCCCGACTGTCGTAATCAAACGAAGCTACTCGGCCCACTATCCTCTCGCACTTCTGCCTCTCCTCCTTGAGACCCTCCATCTGAGCCTCCTTGATCCGCTCCAACAAGGGAGTGATCAGTGTCATCCTCATACACAGATCTCTGATAGGGGCCGCTGACACCTTACGGCTTAGGGCGTCGGCCACCACGTTGGCCTTCCCTGGATGATAAAGGATCTCACAGTCATAGTCCTTCAGCACGTCCAACCATCTCCTCTGCCTCATGTTCAAACTCGGCTGATCCATAAGATATCGCAAACTCTTGTGGTCCGTGTAGATAGTACAGCGGACCCCATAATGGTAATGTCTCCAAATCTTGAAGGCAAATACAACTGCCCCCAGCTCCAAGTCGTGGGTAGGATAACTAGCCTCGTGAGGCTTCAACTGTCTCGAGGCATAAGCTACCACATGGCCTCGCTGCATCAACACTGCTCCCATACCTGTGATCGAAGCATCACAATAGACTACGAAATCCTCTACACCCTCTGGCAAGGTAAGGATCGGAGCCTCGCATAATCTCTGCCTGAGAGTCTCGAACGCCGCCTGCTGCTCAGGCCCCCAACGAAAAACCACCGACTTCTTGGTTAGTCGGGTGAGCGGCACTGCTATCTTGGAGAAGTCCTGGATAAATCTCCGATAATACCCTGCCAACCCTAGGAAGCTCCGAATCTCAGATGGAGACCTCGGGACCCCCCACTGCATCACGGCCTCAATCTTGGCCAGATCTACCAAAATACCCTTCTGGTTGACGAGATGCCCAAGAAACTGCACCTCGCGCAACCAGAACTCGCACTTGGAGAACTTGGCGAAAAGTCTCTCCCTCCTCAAAGTCTCCAACACCTCCCGCAGGTGCTCCTCGTGCTGCCCCTGGGTCTTGTAATATACCAAGATGTCATCTATGAACACTATCACTGACCGATCCAGCATCGGCCGGCACACGCGGTTCATGAGATCCATGAACGCGGCTGGGGCATTGGTGAGCCCAAATGGCATCACCACGAACTCATAATGACCATACCGGGTCCTGAAAGCAGTCTTCTGTACATCCTCATCCCTAACCCTCATCTGATGGTAACCGGAGCGTAGGTCGATCTTGGAGAACCAAGACGCTCCCTGGAGCTGATCAAACAAGTCGTCTATCCTCGGAAGTGGGTAACGGTTCTTCACCGTTACCTTGATCAACTCCCGATAGTCAATACACATCCGATGCGACCCATCCTTCTTCCTCACAAATAAGATCGGCGCTCCCCAAGGCGAACTGCTCGGCCGAATGAAACCCTTGTCTAACAGCTCCTGAAGCTGTGTAGACAACTCCTGCATCTCAGGGGGAGCAAGTCGGTACGGTGCTTTGGCTATCGGAGCCGCACCAGGAACTAGGTCGATCCTGAACTCAACCTGCCTCTCAGGAGGTATCCCCGGCAAATCCTCGGGAAACACATCCGGGTAGTCTCGAACAAGAGGAACATCATCAATCGTCGTCTTGCCCTTATCCCGGGCATCCAAGATGTAAGCTACGAAACCGGCGCAACCCTGCTGAACATAGCGCCTCGCCCTTGCGGCAGAACAAAAGGTCGGTCCTCGCTGGGGCCTCTCGCCCTGAATCACTATCTCTCCCCCACTGGGAGTGCGAACCCTCACTAGCTGAAGCTCACAATCAATCACCTCCCCATTGGGGCTTAGCCAATCCATGCCCACAATAACTTTATTCCCTCGCAGGGGAATAGGAACCAGATCCACTGAAAACTGCTCATCAAATATCTGAAGGGAACACCCTCTATGTACTCTGCCGACCCTCACGGTCCTATCATCTGCTATCTCAACCTCTAACGGACAATCCAGCTCCCCTGGAGCTCTGCTAAACCTCTTGCTAAGCGCAAGCGACACAAATGATCGGGTGGCCCCCGAATCGAACAATACCAAAGCAGGGATGCCGTTCACCGAGAACGACCCTAAATAAAACATATCATCAAGAAATATTCAAACAATATACTAATAATTAAAGATGAAAGAAATATACATACCCGTCACCACATCAGGAGTCGCTCGCGCCTCCTCTGCTGTCATCTGAAATGCCCTGCTCTTCGCCACTGGCGCATCAGCTCGGCCCTGCCGGCCATCCGTGATCCTCAAGGTGGAAGGGGCAGGTGCAGACACCTTCCCTGCTGTAGCTAAACTGGGACACTGGGACTTTTTATGTCCCCTCTGATTGCACTGAAAGCAAATCAGATCCGATGATGTGACCGTAGTGGCAGGGGCCATACAATCCCTACTCATATGCCCAGTCCGACCGCACTTGTAGCAGCCGGAACTCCCTGCCTTGCACGCCCCCTCGTGCAATCTCCCACACTTGCCACACCGACCGTGGCTCTGCTGACCCCTGAATCTGTGATCTGAAACCTTGGGTTTTTTTCCCACGCTACCTGAACCCGAAACCGCCTCCGGTTTCCTCTTCTTTTCCATCTCGAGATCAATCTCCCTCTCTCTGGCTCTAGCAATCATGTCGTCCAGCGTTTTACAACTGGACCGGCTCACAAACATACGAATGTCACTCCGCAACATCTCATGATAACGGGCCTTCTTCATCTCCTCATCGGCTGCATACTGTGGAACAAGAAGAGCCCTCTCCCTGAACTTGGCGGTGATCTCCGCCACTATCTCGGTAGTCTAGGTAAGGTCCTGGAACTCCCTAGCTAACTGCTGCACCTCAATGACCGGTGCAAACTCCGCCCTGAACCTGGTAGAGAAATCAGCCCAGGTCATGGCATCCAATGCTGCATCATCCCCGATGGCATGTCCGACCTCCTCCCACCAATCTCGTGCCCTGTCCTTCAGAAGACAGGACGCCAATCTGACCTTGTCCCCCTCGGGACATCTGCTAGTGCGGAAAGTGTTGGCCATATCCGCCAACCACCTGGTGCTCGCTATGGGGTCCCGTGCCCCATGATAGTCAGGAGCCCCGCATGCCCTGAACTCCCTGAAAGTGAGTGTGCGCGACCCCACCACGGCCGCCATCTCAGTACTGAAAGTACTCAGTCTCTCATCCATCAGCTCCAAAATACCCTCCTTGATCGAACCGAAGATCACAGGAGTCTGCTCTAGTATGATGTGAGTAACCTCAGAAGAAAGGAACTCTCTAGTCTGCTCATCCATCTGCCCGACCTCCGGGTCTGATCCTGATCCTGATCCCCCTCCGGCATCTGAACTGCCGGCTGCTGGCCTCGGACGCAAAACTACCATTCTGAAACATATCATAACAACATCAGAACACTGTAATATCTCGAGGGATCATGATACTACTACTAGCTTCCTGGTCTTGTCTTGGCCTTCCTTGATTCGAGTACGGATCCTCTGCTTTCAGTAGTATGGGCCCCTACTACCTTCCACATCTATCCGTACTTTCCTCAAGAACTGCCTTGACCCCACCAAGTCACTTCTACCGCTGTTATTCTCTGCTACTCTCATCCTAGGCTTGCCCTAGAGAAAACTCAAGCTCAATACGACTAGTCCTCAGCTGCTGTAGGTCTCCTCGTACTGCCAGTTAGCCACCACCTAAACACCATCACATGTGATGAGGATCAGATAATCCTTCAAGTAAAAGATCCGTCCCTACAACGGTTGGACTCAAACAAGAGCTGCGCAGTAGGGCCAGTTCCAGCACTCTGGGATTATTCAAACCTGATTACCTGTGGTGTAACGTGTCCACCTAATGGCTAACTCTCATTACTCAGAACCCCACCAAGCACGAAGCAAGCAGCATTCGGATAAGGGAAACAGACTCAAGCAAAACTATTCTTATAACAAGAAACTGTACTAGCATAGGATGCTAAGCTCATACTATCAGGCATAACCTAAACAGGCTATCCTACTACTGTCTACTTAATTCTAGCATGCAATACTCATAAAGCTGTAACACATAAGCAGGCACATAAGGCATACTCCTAGATCCTCAGTCCTACACTAGCATGTTGTTCTACTGAAACTGAAACTGAACAAATAAATTGTATGGGTAATTTGGGAGTACTTACTTGAGCTCGGCCAACCGCATGCACACACCTCTATCTTGTTAAAAACAATTCTTTCTTTCTAAGTGTTTTCAAAAAAAAATTTGTAAAACATTTTTATTTCATTAAAATCTTTTGTGTCCCTTAGTTTGAGTTCAGATACACCCGGAAGTGTATCCGAATCCCTCAAACCAGGGCTCTGATACCAACTTGAAACGACCCAAAAACACGACCCAAAAATTTTCGTTTTTCAATATAACCAATACCATAATATAAGTATCATAACATAAAACATACGTGATGTATCCCCAAAACATAATATAATATTGTGCGAAAAACTATATCATACTACATCAATCCAAAACATCAAATGACATCCCCAGGATAAAAGCTATGCTGTGGTGTGTGCGATGCTATCACCCCGATCTCTTCCCCCGGCTTGCGGAAGTACCTGAAACCAAAACTGAAACTGTAAGCATGAAGCTTAGTGAGCCCTCCCAAATACCACATACCATACAATAACATATAAACACATATTGGGCCCCGCCCACTGCATCGGGCCGAAACCCGAAAACTGCATCGGACCGAAGTTCGGAACTGACTAGGATCGTATCCCCTGCATCGGACCAAAGTCCGGAACTAACTGCATCGGACCAAAGTCCGGAACTAACTGCATCGGACCAAAGTCCAGAACTGACTGCATCGGACCGAAGTCCGGAACTAACTGGGACCGTGTCCCCTGCATCGGACCGAAGTCCGGAACTGACTGAGCATAGCATATCATATCAACTAGCATGAACAAATATACTGCATACTGCATCGGGCCGTAGCCCGAAACACATAACATATAGCACATATCACATAGGTCCTGTCTGAGCCACGAAGGCATCAAACATGTTAACTACTACGTCGGACCGAAGTCCGGAAACTACTGCTAACTGGGCGGGCCGGCATTGTGGCCTTAGACCCGTCCCTACTGGAAGGAAACTCACTTCGTAAGCTAGCTGATGAGTGTGTGGCTCGGGAAGCTAACGGCTGCTGCTCCTGAATCTCCTCGGCTACAAGTCCATAAACACACTCAATCAAATACTAACACTGCACATGGGGGTAAAATGACTCTTTTACCCTTGGTCAAAGTCAACTCACTTTGGGCTGACTCGCCGAGTCGGGCTACCCAACTCGCCGAGTCCTAGTCTCACTTCTCAGCTCTACACGCTGCTACTCATCGAGTGTGGCATCGACTCGACGAGTACCCTCTTGATCCAAGAACTCAGACAATCTTCATCCGACTCGCCGAGTCGTATTAACAGACTCGACGAGTTGTTCTTGATCCCAAGAAGATTCCCTTGGACTCGTCGAGTTGTTTGAACAAACTCACCAAGTCCCTCCATCACTGAGTCTACTCTCAACTCGCTGAGTCCACTCCCTAACTCACCTCGTCCACTCGACACTGATAAAACTGAAGGACTCAGGACTCGCGACCCAACTCGTCGAGTCGTTCTTCCGACTCGCCGAGTTGCCGCCATGCAACTGATTTTTACTCGATTTTGTTTGAATCCAAAGCATACAATTGATAGATCTGAGTCCAATAAGCTGTTTTACCACGTAAAGTTTCCAACTTTACGTGCACAACCTCATGAATAAGGGAAATAAGGCTAAAAGATGCATAAAATGGGTAGATCTATGGTTAACATGCAATATAACTCCAAAAAGACAGTAGATCTGGGCTCTACAACACCCCAACATTCAGATCCATAGACATTTCGACTTAATAAGACGTTCATGCAAGTGCTAGGCTTGGAACAAGCATCAACTAGCTCTTAGGAGAGCTCTAATGGAAGTTTAAAGCATATAACAAGATGGAACTCCGAAAATACCTCAATTAACTCTGATTTGGCCTTGGATCTTTGCACTACAACACTTCTCCTTGCTTCTTTCTTCTTCTCCTTCTTCACACCTTCACAAAATGGCACCAAAACACATATAAGCTCTTCAAGGGAGGTTTAGGGTTCTAACACTGCGTTCTCAGGGTGAGGGAGGCGAGGATGGGGGCTATAAGGTGGTATAAATAGTGGGCAACCCGGGGATTTAGGGTTTCACCCAGACGGATGGACTCGCCGAGTCCATATTATGGACTCGTCGAGTCCCCGGCTCACGCGTGCCCTCAGACGCGACCCCACTCGGCGAGTCAGGCTATGAACTCGCCGAGTCCCTCTTGTAAAACTCACTATAATTACCACTAAATCAACATACCGGGAACGGGTCGTTACACAAGGGGTGGCCTTTGACTGGGAAGTTAAGCAAGAGAAAGAACCTTTGGAATTCCATGTGAGAGACCAAATTCTTTAGGAAGTCTCACTCTGGGAACAGCTTAATACGCTTCGCATTGCTTGAAGAGCTAAATCCAAGATAATAAGGACCTCCGAGATTCTTACCAGAATCGGTCATGTACCTCGCACAAACTAGACCTACTCCGCGAACTCAGTAACGTACATTTACTCTTCGCGTCTCGATCGTGAAACCGTACCTTTCCGTTAGGACTCGTGTAAGTCCACTCGTCGAAATCCTCACCTTCGTATTAGAACCGTAGTGACCCTCAACATAGAGGTCAAGCGGACGAAACAACGTCATCGCCCATTAGTGAAGGTTCGTTGAGATACCAACCGAGGACCCGATTTCACTTAGGAGCGCGATAACCAATTGATTAGGAAGTTTCCTCCTCACGACTCGATCATTCGTACCGACTTCCTTGCCTAAATTCTAAATTCGGGACGAAATTCCCTTTAACAGGGGGATGATGTAACAACCCGAAATTTCCATTATGAACAAACCATATCAAGGCAATAGAAGTTAGAACAGTTACAGTGAAATTCCAGACTTTGGGTATAAGTTTGAGTATTTCAGGATTTAACACTTAAGGAGATATCAAGAGAGTGGATGCACTAGGGTTTTGTGCAATGCTGTTATTCCAATACTCTATGATATTAGAGTTCATTCCGGGAATAAAATATTTTCTGCCAAAAATCACGGGACTATATATAGAAATCTGAACCATATTCATTCATTAGTTACAATTCCAACTAGAGAAAAGCCAAATTCTCTCTCACGGATCGTCGGGGTTTTATCCCAAATCGTGAGTACTTCTATCTAGTTGTATTATATAGCTTAGATTATGTATTATAACATCAAAATTGGATCAAAACCCCAAGATTTGGGAGTTTACCGCCCAAGAACACTTGGAGAGTAAACTCCTTTATAAGGGCCAAAGTGTGCCCAATGTCCCTCAAAGCCTTGGAACTCAAACTAGAAGCCACCATTACATTTTTAGACCACAAAATCAATTAGAAACAAAGGCTAGAAGTGAGTTCACGGCCAAGGATGTTCTTGGGTCGTGAACTCCATTTTTAAGTGTCAAAATGCCTTAAAAACCTTCCTTAAGCCAAGAGACTAATTTAGACAAGTACCCTAGTGTGTTTAGGACTAGCAAACACCTTTAGAACACCAAGAAAAAGGTGTTCACGGCCCAAGAAGTTCCAGGGCCGTGAACTCCATATAATAGTGCCAAATGGTGCTATAAACTCTCCTAAAGCCTTGGACAATTTCCGTGATTCATTCTTAGATAAATTAGGGACTTGAAAACACCACAAACACCCTCCCAAGGGAGATTATGGCTGTAATATCCATGGGATTTGGTCCATGGGCCTTGAACTCCTCAAAGGAGTTAAAAAGAAGCCCAAACACTTGTTTAAGCCTAGAAGCACTTCACCACTTAAGTTGTAATAATTTTAAGCCTCATTTAGGGACCCTATAGAGAGTTTACGGCTAGGAGTTTACTCCCCTGGGCCGTAAACTCCAACACATATGGTCTTTTGACGATAAACTTCCGTATGAGGTCTTGCACTCCTTTGTTGCAACCCATTAGCCTCCTAGCACTTGACCAAAGTGTATTCCTCGCATTAGGATGTTTATACATGTTTAATTAGTGTTATAATCACTAATTATTTATATACATATGTCTTCATATGTAATTAGGACCATTGTGCGTGTCTAAAGTCTTCACTTGACACCTAGCAGTCCTACCTCTTCAGTTCATCCGTACCACCCACAACAGGTGAGTTCATACCCCTTAATCAATGTTTTAACTGTTTTTAAATGTTTTATGGGGGGATACAAGTAGAATTACGCTAATTATTATATCAATAACATGCGATTAATAAGCAATATTCAAATGATTGGCTACTCATTAGCCGTTTTACCAAACAGTTTCCTTCAAATGTTTTATAAACACTTTATGTGTTTAAAACTCTTTATTACACTATACATATTACTCTGTATGTTACATTTCAAACTTATTTACAATTCTGTTTCAAAAAAAATGTTTCTTTATACTAAACTGTTTTATCAAACCCATGCCTTCAAAACCGTTTTATAGATTGACATCGAGTCAATCTTTTCTAAGAAAATGATTATGTTCAAAGGTTTTACAAAACTTATTTTATGCTTTTAAATTATAAATTGCATGCCTATATATGTATATATATATATATATAAGAGATGTTGAAAGCACTTAGGAAGGCTATCCACCCTATTTCCTTTTCGTCGATTTGGATGTGGTCTGGTGGGATATCGGGTACCCGTCTGAAGGTCGTTTAAATATTAGTTATATATCATGTGTACATATATAGTTATAAAGGTCCTTCCAGTTCATCAAATGCCCTTGGGTAGCAAGGGTATACATCCATGTCCATACGTACCAGTTAGATTACTAGTAAACTACCATATGGGTAGTTTAGGAAGATACTAGAACTATTACTAGAACACGATTTCATACAATGAGTCAGTTCATTCATGAGTCAATACTTTCTAGAACAATACAGTACATTACTATACTTGCTAGATAGAGAGAACATACATTGCAGCTAGAACACGTGAAGAAACATCTCACCCTCTGATCAGCAGGGCATGAACACGTGAAGAAACATCCTTCCACATCTGATAACCACCTCATAGCAACGATCGGATCCTGAACTCCATCAAAAGTGGGAGGCTTCGTATTATCGAAGTCCCGATACTGAAAACCCCTACTGGCTCCTCCCCCTGTCGCCGCTACTGCTGCGGTAGCCGCCGCGGCAGCCGTCTCCGTGAGAGCCGCATAACGCTCATCAAAATACTCCACCATGGCGGTCTTGATCGACCCAAACAACTCTGGCAGCTCGGCCCGAATCAATGCGGCAACCTCATCATGTAGAATCTCGCGAATCCTCGCATCCAACTCGTGCGTGCTCATCTGACTGATAACCTCTGGCTGTGCAGACCCACTTGGAGCTCCCTCTCCTGCTCCTGATCCTGACCCGGATCCACTCCTAGCATGCCCTGAAATCTCCATACTGAAATAAAACACCAAATCTCAGACATAATACACTAACCCGGGAACCAGCTCTCATCCCAACCCCAGAGGTCATGGTTTCCCTGATACGCGTATGGGTCCGTGCTTTCAGTAGTACGGGCCCATACTACCTTCCACACCAACCCATATTTGTATGAAGTACTCCCACAACACCCTAGCGACACACATAACAACGCTCTATCCTCACCACTAGAGGAACACTAGAAATCTCTCACAAGGGACCCTAGGCTAGCAGGCATCATAAATCAGGAAACTCATCAATAAATCCTGAAGATCCCTAGCCTAACTCTAGCATGCTGTTCTATCAAAGCTCAAAAAAACAATTGCCATGTATGATATTTTGGGGTTACTTACTGGCTCCGGCTGATCGTACCTCCGCGTCCTCCTTTACTTATTTTGAAAACCATTTTAATTTCTCTTTTTGAAAACTCTCCTCGATTTGAGACTGGAGTCACACAAGTGTTCCTCCAATTCACTCAAACCAAGGCTTTGATACCAACTTGTAACGTCCCAAAAACACAACCAATTTAAAATTTTCAAAGTAACTCGATTTTCATTAAAATATTCACAAAAAGGTTTTCAATACAATTCATTTAAGTATTCCCAAAATCACGTTGTAACAAAATCATGAGGAACGGTACGATCGCGCCTTCGCCTTGCCACAGCCTCCTGAAGAACCTGAAAACATTAAACCACAACTGTAAGCCCGAAAGCTTAGTGAGATACCCCCAAAATACCAACCACGTATACGCCCTTCCAGGCCGTGACCTTCCGGTCCAAAACATATAAAGCATACATAACAAAACAGATCATAGAACAATCATGCATATCGGGTCTACCATGACTGGTCCGCCGTATCAGGCCTTCAGTCCATCGGATCCATCCTCCGGGTCTAGTCATGTCCTTCGAGTCTACAGTGGGGTTGGTCCGCCCGCATCGGGCCTTCAACCCACCTGGTCCACTCTCTGAGTCTACAGTGTGACTGGTCCGCCCGCATCGAGCCTTCAGTTGGCCTGGTCCACTCTCCGAGCCTCGGCACGTCTGGTCCGCCCTCGTGGGGCCTACAGCCTATCCGGACCGCTCGCTGGGCCTTCGGAACAACCGGTCCGCCCTGGGTATCTTGGCCTACAGCACAAAGCAGGACCCGCCTCAACCCATCTCTAGTCCAAACAACCAGGTGCACAAAAACATACAGTCACATAACAGTCATAATCAACAAGCCGAGTAAACAGATCACATAGCATATCATTACCCTAACCGGGCTACCGCCCTAACCGATCACTAGCATAGCATTACTCTGCATATCGAGAACTGACCTTTACAAGGTCCCCCTAGCATGTACCATCCTATCTACCAGGATGCAGACACAACCAGCACTAACATGATAATCGTAACTGAATCTCAATACAATAAAGGGCCGGCCTTGGTGCCTTAGACCCTGTTGATATAGTGAGGATAACTCACCTCGAAACTGACGGCTGAAAAGATAAGATCCCGCTGCTCCGAACTCTGACACAACTCCTCCACTGAACAACAAACAATAACCCAATAAGCACCCATGATTACCAAAATACCCCTGGAAGACAACTGGTCAACCCTGGACAAGTCAAAGTCAACCCCTGACAGACCCTACTCGCCGAGTCAACCCGATGACTCGCCGAGCGCAACAACTCTGAGTCCGCTCGCACCCAATTCACCGAGTCGTCCCTCGACTCACCGATTCATCGACTCAACCAGAAATATTGGGACTTCCTCGACAAAACTCGCCGAGTTCAACTGAACTCGTCGAGTCCAAGGCCATCTTCAACCTACTCGCCGAGTTGTTCTTCCAACTCGTCGAGTTCGAGGCCATCTTCAACCTACTCGCCGAGTCCACCCATGTGACTCGCCGAGTTCAAGGCCATCTTCAACCTACTCGCCGAGTCCACCCATGTGACTCGCCGAGTTCAAGGCCATCTTCAAGCAACTCGTCGAGTCCACCCATGTGACTCGCCGAGTTCCACCGGTCTGAAACCATACAGAAGCATTTCAGGCCATGCAATTGATCCAAGACATAGATCCAACCTCCTACAATCCATATATCACGTAAAGTGGCGAACTTTACGTGAATCTCACGAGATCTAAGCCATTTTCACCTTAAAACCAAGGTTTGGGACATGATAGCTTCATTCATAGCACAAAGGTCGGGACTTTAATGCACTCAATGACTTCTCCACTCCAGATCTGAGGTAGCAACCTCAGATCCATCCTCCAACACCAAAATGTCACACAACCAAGCATCCCACACAACCCCAAATGAAGAAACTAGGAATGCACAGCTTAAGGACGAAGATATTACCTCCAAAAGATGCCTCAACAACAGCTAACCACGAATCCAAGCAAAACCCTTTGATCCAAACCACTTCTCCTTCAAGATTTCTCCAAGCAACACCTCTCCAAGCTCCAATTTGCTCCACCAATGCTTTTCTCCACGAGATTAGGGTTTTTGGAACTCAAGGGGGGAATAAGAGAGGCTGTGGAGGGGTATAATGTTCTTTATATAGGGCTCAACCCCGGAAATTAGGGTTTTCTTCATACAGCACCTACTCGCCGAGTCCACCTTTGGGACTCGCCGAGTAGGCCACAAGACACGCGACCCAACTGCGACCTGACTCGCCGAGTCCATCCATGGACTCGCCGAGTCCCCCCTCTGAAACTTACAATTCCAGCCCTTCAATTCTACTCTTGCGATTTCGGGATGTTACAAATTAAGTGATCAAAAGATAACTAATTAAATATATGGGTTGATTATGTAAATCATCCATATCTTGTATAGTAGGCTAAGAGGCTCCATGGATTATCAAGTTGGGTTCCACCCATAGGATGCTCCATGGGAGTTACAAACCCATGGGTCATGGAAATGAAGAGTCATGACACATTAGGGTTTACATGGTGTAACCCTAGATGTGTCAACACTATATAAGGATCCCATTCTCCACCAAAATCGGTTACACATATGAAACAAGAGGGCTAGGCCGATTTCAAGAAGTGTGTATTCTCTCAAAAGTCTTTCCAAGAGCATTTAGTGTTGTGTGAAGCATTTGAGGCATCACACTTGGGGTGCTAGGCTCACAAGGTTTCAAGGAACATAAGCAACAACAAGGTAAGTTATTCTATCTTTCTTTCAAGTTAAAAATTGTTCCCCATGTATGCTAGATAGGAATATGACCTTGGAATTCAACTTTGCATGATAATTAGACAAACATAGATCCAAGGTTATTAGGGTTGCATGTACACTTAGGAAGTGTTAGAATGCTCAAAACCCATCAAGACTGACAAAGGAGTCGAGAGTTCCGATGGTAGTACCAAACCGGAAAACCAACAAATGGCAACAGTCATGGACTTGCGAAGCCGTAAAACCGAAAGGAAGAGACGATATCATAAAGCCCTAAAGGAGCGCAAGAGAGCCCAAAGACTTGCCATGCCACAGCCACAAGTGGCAACTCCTGCAGAACGCTTTAGGAAGCAACTTCCAAGGTGGAGTAATGAGGAAGGCACTCGTGTCCACATAACACTGGCTAAACACCCCACTCCCGTCACCAATTCAAGTACTAGCCAGTCATGCCACCAATGCGGTGAGGTAGGGAACTTCAAGAAGCATTGCCCTATAGCAAAGAACTCTAGCGCAGATGGGAAGATTCTCAGGATCACAGCTGCAGGAGAACCTACTCTGGAATCACCTTAATGTAACTTAGGCATGTTGTAGTAACAGACTTATAAACTATTCAAAACTAGTGCAACTAGAGTCTTACCTTTTGCGAGATCTTGTCTGTATAGGGATGCTCGTGCTACGTATACTTGTCTTTTGTAGTATACCTTATTCGTAGCAATAGCCTTGTAGTAAATCTAAAGTACTGTAACTCTGTTCATGGTTGCACGGTTGTGTTTTGTCTGTAAACGTATTATGTTCAAATCTAATGTCTATAAGTTTCAGTATGATTCCGACATTATCATACAACTAGATTCATTTTGATCCACACCAAAACAGCTTCATACGTACATCTCCTTATCAGTAAACGTCTTTTTAGCAAAACCGTCATTTCAGAACACCGAAGTACTCATGCCTGGAGTACCCCATAGCTCTTTTCTCTTCCTAAGAAATCCCCGAAGTACCACTCGTGCAGTACGTCAAGTTCAATCCAAGGATTGATATGGTTGATCTATCACTGAGGAATGTATACATAAGGGTAATATATAATCAAGGTTCTACAGGTTTAGAATTGATGATTCCACTTTAATTTCTTTTTCCTCGATGGGATGTGAGCTTAAAGAAGAATCAGTTATTCGACTACCTTTTCAATCTTAATTATATACGACTCGTATACCTGAGATTGTGATTGTGAAACCATGTATGAATTCTAATATGAATTTCAGGACGGAGAACTGCCCAAGCCTACGAATAATTGCATTGTCATGTGAACAAACCTAGAACCCATTATGACTTCTATAAACAGATCGACCATCAGTCTAAACACCTACGGAGATACAAGAACAGCCCGGACAACTTAGCGAACTACACCAAAATAGAACCGGAACACTAGGCTTCTCACCATGGAGAGCCCCAGTCTAATTCTTACACAGGTCGACGGAGTACATCGTATGTACCTTGACTATCGAGGACCCCGTCAAGATTTTCCATTAGAAATCGTTGTCTCTGCCTCGCATAGATGAATTGGTTGAGCAAACGCAAGGAAAGTATTTCTTTCAGAAATGGACCTGAGATCTGAATATCACTAGTTCGAGTGTTAGAGAAGGATGTCCGGAAGACTACCTTCCGAACTCGATGCAGACACTTCGATTCCGTAGTGATACCCCTCGGATAGGACCGATACGCCCGAGGCATTCATGAGTTTATGAATAGAGTTCGTCTTTCTTGCATGGATCAGTTCATCATTCTCCATGTAATGACTTACTTATCTACCCTCATGGTAAGAAGGAACCCCTGGAAACATTACCTTCAGAGGAACTTTCGCGAAGTTCTCTAAGCACAAGTTTTGAAATTGAAGATTCAGGTTCCTATGACACACTGTTAGTGATGTGGGAATTTTTGAGTACTCTTTCAATTTGTCAAAACCGTTGAGAATTTTTCGACACCAGAAATGCCGACAGACATTCGCCAAATTCTAGGTCTTACAGACCTACTGTCATAGTTCATTCAGAACTCTTCGCAAATCACAGAAACCCGTACGACTTTGACCCAGCAAGGGGTGGCCTTTGACTGGGAAGTTATGCAACAGAAAGAACCTTTGGAATTCCATGTGAGAGCCAAATTCTTTAGGAAGTCTCACTCTGGGAACGGCTTAATACGCTTCGCATTGCTTGAAGAGCTAAATCCAAGATAATAAGGACCTCCGAGATTCATACCAGAATCGGTCATGTACCTCGCACAAACTAGACCTACTCCGCGAACTCAGTAACGTACATTTACTCTTCGCGTCTCGATCGTGAAACCGTACCTTTCCGTTAGGACTCTTGTAAGTCCACTCGTCGAAATCCTCACCTTCGTATTAGAACCGTAGTGACCCTCAACATAGAGGTCAAGCGGACGAAGCAACGTCATCGCCCGTTAGTGAAGTTTCGTTAGGATACCAACCGAGGACCCGATTTCACTTAGGAGCGCGATAACCAATCGATTAGGAAGTTTCCTCCTCACGAATCGATCATTCGTACCGACTTCCTTGCCTAAATTCTAAATTCGGGACGAAATTCCCTTTAACAGGGGGATGATGTAACAACCCGATATTTCAATTCTGAACAAACCATATCAAGGCAATAGAAGTTAGAACAGTTACAGTGAAATTCCAGACTTTGGGTATAAGTTTGAGTATTTCAGGATTTAACACTTAAGGAGATATCAGGAGAGTGGATGCACTAGGGTTTTGTGCAATGTTGTTATTCCAATACTCTATGATATTAGAGTTCATTCCGGGAATAAAATATTTTCTGCCAAAAATCACGGGACTATATATAGAAATCTGAACCATATTCATTCATTAGTTACAATTCCAACTAGAGGAAAGCCAAATTCTCTCTCACGGATCGTCGGGGTTTTATCCCAAATCGTGAGTACTTCTATCTAGTTGTATTATATAGCTTAGATTATGTATTATAACATCAAAATCGGATCAAAACCCCAAGATTTGGGAGTTTACCGCCCAAGAACACTTGGAGAGTAAACTCCTTTATAAGGGCCAAAGTGTGCCCAATGTCCCTCAAAGCCTTGGAACTCAAACTAGAAGCCACCATTACATTTTTAGACCACAAAATCAATTAGAAACAAAGGCTAGAAGTGAGTTCACGGCCAAGGATGTTCTTGGGTCATGAACTCCATTTTTAAGTGTCAAAATGCCTTAAAAACCTTCCTTAAGCCAACAGACTAATTTAGACAAGTACCCTAGTGTGTTTAGGACTAGCAAACACCTTTAGAACACCAAGAAAAAGGTGTTCACGGCCCAAGAAGTTCCAGGGCCGTGAACTCCATATAATAGTGCCAAATGGTGCTATAAACTCTCCTAAAGCCTTGGACAATTTCCGTGATTCATTCTTAGATAAATTAGGGACTTGAAAACACCACAAACACCCTCCCAAGGGAGATTATGGCTGTAATATCCATGGGATTTGGTCCATGGGCCTTGAACTCCTCAAAGGAGTTAAAAAGAAGCCCAAACACTTGTTTAAGCCTAGAAGCACTTCACCACTTAAGTTGTAATAATTTTAAGCCTCATTTAGGGACCCTATAGAGAGTTTATGGCCAGGAGTTTACTCCCCTGGGCCGTAAACTCCAACACATATGGTCTTTTGACCATAAACTTCCGTATGAGGTCTTGCACTCCTTTGTTGCAACCCATTAGCCTCCTAGCACTTGACCAAAGTGTTTTCCTCGCATTAGGATGTTTATACATGTTTAAATAGTGTTATAATCACTAATTATTTATATACATATGTCTTCATATGTAATTAGGACCATTGTGCGTGTCTAATGTCTTCACTTGACACCTAGCAGTCCTACCTCTTCAGTTCATCCGTACCACCCACAACAGGTGAGTTCATACCCCTTAATCAATGTTTTAACTGTTTTTAAATGTTTTATGGGGGGATACAAGTAGAATTACGCTAATTATTATATCAATAACATGCGATTAATAAGCATTATTCAAATGATTGGCTACTCATTAGCCGTTTTACCAAACATTTTCCTTCAAATGTTTTATAAACACTTTATGTGTTTAAAACTCTTTATTACACTGTACATATTACTCTGTATGTTACATTTCAAACTTATTTACAATTCTGTTTCAAAAAAAATGTTTCTTTATACTAAACTGTTTTATCAAACCCATGCCTTCAAAACCGTTTTATAGATTGACATCAAGTCGATCTTTTCTTAGAAAATGATTATGTTCAAAGGTTTTACAAAACTTATTTTATGCTTTTAAATTATAAATTGCATGCCTATATATGTATATTTATATAAGAGATGTTGAAAGGACTTAGGAAGGCTATCCACCCTATTTCCTTTTCGTCGATTTGGATGTGGTCTGGTGGGATATCGGGTACCCGTCTGAAGGTCGTTTAAATATTAGTTATATATCATGTGTACATATATAGTTATAAAGGTCCTTCCAGTTCATCAAATGCCCTTGGGTAGCAAGGGTATACATCCATGTCCATACGTACCAGTTAGATTACTAGTAAACTACCATATGGGTAGTTTAGGAAGATACTAGAACTATTACTAGAACACGATTTCATACAATGAGTCAGTTCATTCATGAATCAATACTTTCTAGAACAATACAGTACATTACTATACTTGCTAGATAGAGAGAACATACATTGCAGCTAGAACATTACAATACATTACTATACTATTACATAGATATGTTTACAAGATCACACTTACATGAGTACAATTACATGACCACACTTGCATAAGTACACTTACATATACATAGAATAGACATCACTAGGTGCTATAGCATGGAACCAGTTCAGGATCTAACTATACCGATGAATCACAACACAATTGTGATAGTTATATTGTGTATACATGATCATAGTAATGTGGATGCTCACGGCTTGCATACATGCAGGGGTCGTGGGTAGGTCCCAAAATCCCTTTGACAGGGGAGCATATAGCCTGGGATCTAGACATCACATTATACCTTATCCCTCAAATAAGGCAGTTGAGTACCGATGTAGTTAATTCTTACAAATGCTACAGTAGTTAGAAGAATTACCCTAGACTTAAGGTAATTAGTACGGTTGTAGTTCGGCACTACACCATAGTACTATTTCATTTTCCCATTACATTCAGTTCGTGAACATTCACATGATGCACGGTAATGTAGAAACTATATTTTGGTTAATGATAGTCAGACTTGGGAATATACACACTCTTACAAGAGACACACACAGACACTAGATGCCTTGGTAGAAGGCTACATATAGATCAGTTAACGCTTGGTAGAAGACTCTCGGTTATAATAGTAGGAATCATAGGGATTTCTAGAGGTTTTCAAATGTTTACTGTTGTTTTACATACATTTTCAATACTTACAATTCCTATACATACAAATTCTTACATACAAATTAAGACACTAAAATACTTATGATCTCAACAGCTTCAAAGCTGATACTCGCTTTCAAAATTACTTGTATCCTCAGGTCATCAATAGACAGGTACCGATGCAAGGTTTAGAAAAGATGGAGCTTGCTAAAGACTCATCTTTCATTTTGATTTATGCTTTAGTGTCTATTATAATTTGACAGAACACACTTGTATAAAATTATATTATTAATGCAATGGATGATGTTGTTGCTTGTTTACTACTTTTCATTGTTGTGATATTGTACATGACGTCCTCCGCCCCAGAACGTTTCCGCCATTCTTGTTTTTGGGGTGTGATAGATTGGTATCAGAGCATTGTTTATAGTGAATTAAGTATATCAACTCATAAAAGATATACTAACTATTAATACATAAGGGATTAAAAATACTCTGACCAAGAGTTTATACTTTAAAAACTAAAATATTTAATAAAGTATACGTGCCTGCATTCATACTAAAATTAGTGTCACTAGGACAGTACAAAAGAATTACGATTGTTGGGCAACACAGGTGGACTTAGAGACATATAGTTAAAACTGGGAAGATATAGCCTGATCAACTATATTATCCGAGGGTTGATTAGAATGTGCCTAAGTGTAGTTGTGTGGTTGCAACAATGCTAAAATCTTACCAACAATACCACAATGAGAACAGTAGAACATAACATTAAACTTAAAATACTATAGGGGTATTTGGTGTTACTATAAGTACTTTATACTTGAGAACTAAAACGGGATCTTCATTACTAAGTTGATAGTTGCTAATGGAATAGACTAAGGCTATATGTAATTAGGATGTTATAGACTTAAAATCTGTGAAAATTTTACTTTACCCCTATTATGTGTGAATATGGAGTTAAGGTCACTTATTCGAAGGCCTATCCTGTTTCGAATACATATAACTGGTATGCACTTCACAAATGGCGATGTAACTAATGAAGATTTTCTAAATAATTATCTAGATAGTCCGTCCCAATTCTCACGTTGATAACATGGCTGGACTCCATCCCCACGGCAACCAGTATCTTCTGAACGAAGTCATTGCTGGTTGGTTTGGAAAAGAACCAGTTAATGATCATCCTATCCCTTTGAATGATCACCATGATGAAGACCTTTTCGACGATGTTACTCCGAACCAGAGATGGAGAACCTACCCACGGTAGCTCCCTTTCCAATTCCTAACCCTCCTCCGGCTTTTCATGGCCCGATGCCCGAGTGGGTGGAATGCTTGGAAATAGGGAGCCAGGGACAAGATCAGCCCATGCCATTTAATGGTGACCGAAGCTTCTATGACCTGAGTAATGGGGGCTCAGCAGACAGAATCTTGCCAATCTTGGTCCGCAGAGTGGCCCGAAATGAGATTCAAGGCAGGACAACCCTACATCAGATCACCGAAGTTGTCGCCGATGCGAGAATGCATGCCCTCCGCACCATTCATCTAGAAGATGCTCGCGAGAGATCAGAGAAAAACCATGAAACCCTGCTGCAAGCACTGGCTGAATCGTGAGCCGAAGTCATAGAGCTTCGCTTACGCCAGAGGGTGTATGAAAGACACCTACTTGATGTTGAACGTTAACTCGCTGAACTGAAAGTTCACCAGAGGGATGACCGTCGCCAGTAGTAGATTCTTTACTTTATTTTCCTTATTAAAAGGAATCGTTTTTATGTCCATGTCCGATGTGGCATTTTCTATGAAATTATCTTGTACTGTAAGTACTTTTGGTTAGGTCTTTATACTTGCAAGAACTATCTTCTCTGGATATGATGTAAGACCTTTACAAGGTCATTTTCCCGAATCTTTACGTCGTGAATATCAAAGATAATGACAGCCGGCTAACTTCCGTGTCCTTCTTTATTCAAGTACTTTCATCATACTTTCATTGGAGTCTATCTGAAACCTGCTTTAGTCAAGTCATTAGACTATAGCAATTTAGCTCCGAGGACATCTCCAAGTCTCTTTTAGTGGTTGGATCCTGTTATCCACTAACCCACGATACCTTGGCTTGAATGACAAACGTCTTGAGACCATTCTACAAGCTCACTTCCATTCCGTACCAAGACTGGGCAAACCTCCATGAACATACTTCCAATCCATACTAGGACTTCATCATAGGGATGTAGGTCAAAGTGTCGAAAACATAGTCTTACTCTTTTCTTGAACAATCGAAGTACATCTAAGGTCAACTGGAAATGCTCACAAAATCCTTATCTTTCGTGTTAATAGAATCATGTCGTCCTCCAGAAACAATCAGCTGAGAAACGAAACCCCTATCCTCCATATCGACACCGCTAGCTGCTGTGACAACTTTCCTTACGCACATCATCTCAGGAAACACAAGCAAGACTTGTTAGATAAGGTGTCGAAGTCCATAACTATTTCTGGTATGTACTTGACCCGACCCGGCATGGTCCATTTGGGTTGCATGACACCATGCAATTGGATAGATTAAACGAGAGAAATAACAATTGGAGATTATTAATATATTATAAGTTCTAATATATTAATAATACTATTTGATTAGTTTGATCAAGATTTAATTTAGAATTAATTATGTAACGTCCCAAAAACACAACCAATTTAAAATTTTCAAAGTAACTCGATTTTCATTAAAATATTCACAAAAAGGTTTTCAATACAATTCATTTAAGTATTCCCAGAATCACGTTGTTACAAAATCATGAGGAACGGTACGATCGTGCCTTCACCTTGCCACAGCCTCCTGAAGAACCTGAAAACATTAAACCACAACTGTAAGCCCGAAAGCTTAGTGAGATACCCCCAAAATACCAACCACGTATACGCCCTTCCAGGCCGTGACCTTCCGGTCCAAAACATATAAAGCATACATAACAAAACAGATCATAGAACAATCATGCATATCGGGTCTACCGTGACTGGTCCGCCGTATCAGGCCTTCAGTCCATCGGATCCATCCTCCGGGTCTAGTCATGTCCTTCGAGTCTACAGTGGGGTTGGTCCGCCCGCATCGGGCCTTCAACCCACCTGGTCCACTCTCTGAGTCTACAGTGTGACTGGTCCGCCCGCATCGAGCCTTCAGTCGGCCTGGTCCACTCTCCGAGCCTCGGCACGTCTGGTCCGCCCTCGTGGGGCCTACAGCCTATCCGGACCGCTCGCTGGGCCTTCGGAACAACCGGTCCGCCCTGGGTATCTTGGCCTACAGCACAAAGCAGGACCCGCCTCAACCCATCTCTAGTCCAAACAACCATGTGCACAAAAACATACAGTCACATAACAGTCATAATCAACAAGCCGAGTAAACAGATCACATAGCATATCATTACCCTAACCGGGCTACCGCCCTAACCGATCACTAGCATAGCATTACTCTGCATATCGAGAACTGACCTTTACAAGGTCCCCCTAGCATGTACCATCCTATCTACCAGGATGCAGACACAACCAGCACTAACATGATAATCGTAACTGAATCTCAATACAATAAAGGGTCGGCCTTGGTGCCTTAGACCCTGTTGATATAGTGAGGATAACTCACCTCGAAACTGACGGCTGAAAAGATAAGATCCCGCTGCTCCGAACTCTGACACAACTCCTCCACTGAACAACAAACAATAACCCAATAAGCACCCATGATTACCAAAATACCCCTGGAAGACAACTGGTCAACCCTGGACAAGTCAAAGTCAACCCCTGACAGACCCTACTCGCCGAGTCAACCCGATGACTCGCCGAGCGCAACAACTCTGAGTCCGCTCGCACCCAATTCACCGAGTCGTCCCTCGACTCACCGATTCATCGACTCAACCAGAAATATTGGGACTTCCTCGACAAAACTCGCCGAGTTCAACTGAACTCGTCGAGTCCAAGGCCATCTTCAACCTACTCGCCGAGTTGTTCTTCCAACTCGTCGAGTTCGAGGCCATCTTCAACCTACTCACCGAGTCCACCCATGTGACTCGCCGAGTTCAAGGCCATCTTCAACCTACTCGCCGAGTCCACCCATGTGACTCGCCGAGTTCAAGGCCATCTTCAAGCAACTCGTCGAGTCCACCCATGTGACTCGCCGAGTTCCACCGGTCTGAAACCATACAGAAGCATTTCAGGCCATGCAATTGATCCAAGACATAGATCCAACCTCCTACAATCCATATATCACGTAAAGTGGCGAACTTTACGTGAATCTCACGAGATCTAAGCCATTTTCACCTTAAAACCAAGGTTTGGGACATGATAGCTTCATTCATAGCACAAAGGTCGGGACTTTAATGCACTCAATGACTTCTCCACTCCAGATCTGAGGTAGCAACCTCAAATCCATCCTCCAACACCAAAATGTCACACAACCAAGCATCCCACACAACCCCAAATGAAGAAACTAGGAATGCACAGCTTAAGGACGAAGATATTACCTCCAAAAGATGCCTCAACAACAGCTAACCACGAATCCAAGCAAAACCCTTTGATCCAAACCACTTCTCCTTCAAGATTTCTCCAAGCAACACCTCTCCAAGCTCCAATTTGCTCCACCAATGCTTTTCTCCACGAGATTAGGGTTTCTGGAACTCAAGGGGGGAATAAGAGAGGCTGTGGAGGGGTATAATGTTCTTTATATAGGGCTCAACCCCGGAAATTAGGGTTTTCTTCATACAGCACCTACTCGCCGAGTCCACCTTTGGGACTCGCCGAGTAGGCCACAAGACACGCGACCCAACTGCGACCTGACTCGCCGAGTCCATCCATGGACTCGCCGAGTCCCCCCTCTGAAACTTACAATTCCAGCCCTTCAATTCTACTCTTGCGATTTCGGGATGTTACAAATTAAGTGATCAAAAGATAACTAATTAAATATATGGGTTGATTATGTAAATCATCCATATCTTGTATAGTAGGCTAAGAGGCTCCATGGATTATCAAGTTGGGTTCCACCCATAGGATGCTCCATGGGAGTTACAAACCCATGGGTCATGGAAATGAAGAGTCATGACACATTAGGGTTTACATGGTGTAACCCTAGATGTGTCAACACTATATAAGGATCCCATTCTCCACCAAAATCGGTTACACATATGAAACAAGAGGGCTAGGCCGATTTCAAGAAGTGTGTATTCTCTCAAAAGTCTTTCCAAGAGCATTTAGTGTTGTGTGAAGCATTTGAGGCATCACACTTGGGGTGCTAGGCTCACAAGGTTTCAAGGAACATAAGCAACAACAAGGTAAGTTATTCTATCTTTCTTTCAAGTTAAAAATTGTTCCCCATGTATGCTAGATAGGAATATGACCTTGGAATTCAACTTTGCATGATAATTAGACAAACATAGATCCAAGGTTATTAGGGTTGCATGTACACCTTAGGAAGTGTTAGAATGCTCAAAACCCATCAAGACTGACAAAGGAGTCGAGAGTTCCGATGGTAGTACCAAACCGGAAAACCAACAAATGGCAACAGTCATGGACTTGCGAAGCCGTAAAACCGAAAGGAAGAGACGATATCATAAAGCCCTAAAGGAGCGCAAGAGAGCCCAAAGACTTGCCATGCCACAGCCACAAGTGGCAACTCCTGCAGAACGCTTTAGGAAGCAACTTCCAAGGTGGAGTAATGAGGAAGGCACTCGTGTCCACATAACACTGGCTAAACACCCCACTCCCGTCACCAATTCAAGTACTAGCCAGTCATGCCACCAATGCGGTGAGGTAGGGAACTTCAAGAAGGATTGCCCTATAGCAAAGAACTCTAGCGCAGATGGGAAGATTCTCAGGATCACAGCTGTAGGAGAACCTACTCTGGAATCACCTTAATGTAACTTAGGCATGTTGTAGTAACAGACTTATAAACTATTCAAAACTAGTGCAACTAGAGTCTTACCTTTTGCGAGATCTTGTCTGTATAGGGATGCTCGTGCTACATATACTTGTCTTTTGTAGTATACCTTATTCGTAGCAATAGCCTTGTAGTAAATCTAAAGTACTGTAACTCTGTTCATGGTTGCACGGTTGTGTTTTGTCTGTAAACGTATTATGTTCAAATCTAATGTCTATAAGTTTCAGTATGATTCCGACATTATCATACAACTAGATTCAATTTGATCCACACCAAAACAGCTTCATACGTACATCTCCTTATCAGTAAACGTCTTTTTGGCGAAACCGTCATTTCAGAACACCGAAGTACTCATGCCTGGAGTACCCCATAGCTCTTTTCTTTTCCTAAGAAATCCCCGAAGTACCACTCGTGCAGTACGTCAAGTTCAATCCAAGGATTCATACGGTTGATCTATCACTGAGGAATGTATACATAAGGGTAATATATAATCAAGGTTCTACAGGTTTAGAATTGATGATTCCACTTTAACTTCTTTTTCCTCGATGGGATGTGAGCTTAAAGAAGAATCAGTTATTCGACTACCTTTTCAATCTTAATTATATACGACTCGTATACCTGAGATTGTGATTGTGAAACCATGTATGAATTCTAATATGAATTTCAGGACGGAGAACTGCCCAAGCCTACGAATAATCGCATTGTCATGTGAACAAACCTAGAACCCATTATGACTTCTATAAACAGATCGACCATCAGTCTAAACACCTACGGAGATACAAGAACAGCCCGGACAACTTAGCGAACTACACCAAAATAGAATCGGAACACTAGGCTTCTCACCATGGAGAGCCCCAGTCTAATTCTTACACAGGTCGACGGAGTACATCGTATGTACCTTGACTATCGAGGACCCCGTCAAGATTTTCCATTAGAAATCGTTGTCTCTGCCTCGCATAGATGAATTGGTTGAGCAAACGCAAGGAAAGTATTTCTTTCAGAAATGGACCTGAGATCTGAATATCACCAGTTCGAGTGTTAGAGAAGGATGTCCGGAAGACTACCTTCCGAACTCGATGCAGACACTTTGAGTCCATAGTGATACCCCTCGGATAGGACCGATACGCCCGAGGCATTCATGAGCTTAATGAATAGAGTTCGTCTTTCTTGCATGGATCAGTTCATCATTCTCCATGTAATGACTTACTTATCTACCCTCATGGTAAGAAGGAACCCCTGGAAACATTACCTTCAGAGGAACTTTCGCGAAGTTCTCTAAGCACAAGTTTTGAAATTGAAGATTCAGGTTCCTATGACACACTGTTAGTGATGTGGGAATTTTTGAGTACTCTTTCAATTTGTCAAAACCGTTGAGAATTTTTCGACACCAAAAATGCCGACAGACATTCACCAAATTCTAGGTCTTACAGACCTACTGTCATAGTTCATTCAGAACTCTTCGCAAATCACAGAAACCCGTACGACTTTGACCCAGCAAGGGGTGGCCTTTGACTGGGAAGTTAAGCAAGAGAAAGAACCTTTGGAATTCCATGTGAGAGACCAAATTCTTTAGGAAGTCTCACTCTGGGAACGGCTTAATACGCTTCGCATTGCTTGAAGAGCTAAATCCAAGATAATAAGGACCTCCGAGATTCTTACCAGAATCGGTCATGTACCTCGCACAAACTAGACCTACTCCGTGAACTTAGTAACGTACATTTACTCTTCGCGTCTCGATCGTGAAACCGTACCTTTCCGTTAGGACTCTTGTATGTCCACTCGTCGAAATCCTCACCTTCGTATTAGAACCGTAGTGACCCTCAACATAGAGGTCAAGCGTACGAAGCAACGTCATCGCCCGTTAGTGAAGGTTCGTTGAGATACCAACCGAGGACCCGATTTCACTTAGAAGCGCGATAACCAATCGATTAGGAAGTTTCCTCCTCACGACTCGATCATTCGTATCGACTTCCTTGCCTAAATTCTAAATTCGGGACGAAATTCCCTTTAACAGGGGGATGATGTAACAACCCGAAATTTCCATTCTGAACAAACCATATCAAGGCAATAGAAGTTAGAACAGTTACAGTGAAATTCCAGACTTTGGGTATAAGTTTGAGTATTTCAGGATTTAACACTTAAGGAGATATCAGGAGAGTGGATGCACTAGGGTTTTGTGCAACGCTGTTATTCCAATACTCTATGATATTAGAGTTCATTCCGGGAATAAAATATTTTCTGCCAAAAATCACGGGACTATATATAGAAATCTGAACCATATTCATTCTTTAGTTACAATTCCAACTAGAGAAAAGCCAAATTCTCTCTCACGGATCATCGGGGTTTTATCCCAAATCGTGAGTACTTCTATCTAGTTGTATTATATAGCTTAGATTATGTATTATAACATCAAAATCGGATCAAAACCCCAAGATTTGGGAGTTTACCGCCCAAGAACACTTGGAGAGTAAACTCCTTTATAAGGGCCAAAGTGTGCCCAATGTCCCTCAAAGCCTTGGAACTCAAACTAGAAGCCACCATTACATTTTTAGACCACAAAATCAATTAGAAACAAAGGCTAGAAGTGAGTTCACGGCCAAGGATGTTCTTGGGTCGTGAACTCCATTTTTAAGTGTCAAAATGCCTTAAAAACCTTCCTTAAGCCAAGAGACTAATTTAGACAAGTACCCTAGTGTGTTTAGGACTAGCAAACACCTTTAGAACACCAAGAAAAAGGTGTTCACGGCCCAAGAAGTTCCAGGGCCGTGAACTCCATATAATAGTGCCAAATGGTGCTATAAACTCTCCTAAAGCCTTGACAATTTCCTTGATTCATTCTTAGATAAATTAGGGACTTGAAAACACCACAAACACCCTCCCAAGGGAGATTACGGCTGTAATATCCATGGGATTTGGTCCATGGTCCTTGAACTCCTCAAAGGAGTTAAAAAGAAGCCCAAACACTTGTTTAAGCCTAGAAGCACTTCACCACTTAAGTTGTAATAATTTTAAGCCTCATTTAGGGACCCTATAGAGAGTTTACGGCTAGGAGTTTACTCCCCTGGGCCGTAAACTCCAACACATATGGTCTTTTGACGATAAACTTGTTGGATAAGGTGTCTAAGTCCATAACTATTTCTGGTATGTACTTGACCCGACCCGGCATGGTCCATTTGGGTTGCATGGCACCATGCAATTGGATAGACTAAATGAGAGAAATAACACTTGGAGATTATTAATATATTATAAGTTCTAATATATTAATAATATTATTTGATTAGTTTGATCAAGAATTAATTTAGAATTAATTAAGTGATCAAAAGATAACTAATTAAATATATGGGTTGATTATGTAAATCATCCATATCTTGTATAGTGGGCTAAAAGGCTCCATGGACTATCAAGTTGGGTTCCACCCATAGGATGCTCCATGGATGCTCCATGGGAGTTACAAACCCATGGGTCATGGAAATGAAGACTCATGACACATTAGGGTTTAACCCTAGATGTGTCAACACTATATAAATAACATGTTCTCCACCCAAAATCGGCTACACTAAGAATCAAGAGGGCTTGGCCGATTTTGAAGAAGTGTGTATTCTCTCATAAGTTCTTCCAAGAGCATTTGGTGTTGTGTGAAGCATTTGAGGCATCACACTTGGGGTGCTAGGCTCACAAGGTTTCAAGGAACACAAACAACAACAAGGTAAGTTATTCTATCTATACTTTAAGTTAAAATTGTTCCCCATGTATGCTAGATAGGAATATAACCTTGGAATTCAACTTTGCATGACAATTAGACAAACATAGATCCAAGGTTATTAGGGTTGCATGTACACTTAGGAAGTGTTAGAATGCTCAAAACCCATCAGTGGTATCAGAGCCTAGGCTTGTTTGCTCTTATTTGTGCATAAAAGTTGAAAACAGAATCGGAAATCTTGTTGTCTGCGAATGGACTCGTCGAGTCTATAGGGGGACTCGTCGAGTCCATGAGTATCTTCAACCAACTCGGCGAGTCAGTTTATGCACTCGGCGAGTAGGGTCGACTGAGTGCAGAATTTCGATTCAGTTGCTGGAAATGAATTAGAAACATTACCCTAAACTGTTTTGGTAATTGAAAACTTGTTTTTGGTGGTGTAATGTCTTTGCTAATTCATTTACAACAACTAGCTATCAAAATTACAAAGTTTTATGTAATTTTTGATTGTGTTCATATTCATGTTCTTGTTCTTATGATGTTTTAGATGATCATAGGAATTATTTGTAACCTATGTGGTAGATTAATTCTTGATCATAATGTGTTTTAATGGAGTCCATAACTTATCCTTAAGTTATGGAAAACCAAGAGTCATACTTGAGTTAAAACCATTAAGAAAACACAAGAGTTAGAAAAATGAAGAGTCTTCATTTTATTACTCTATTAAACTCATAAGTTACAAGAAATGAAAAGTTTTGAAAGTTACAAAACTTGCCCTCAAGTTTTGGAACAAGTAAAGTTAAGTTAAAACTTTAAGTTCCAACCCCTAGAATTTTAAAAGTTAAAATTCAACCCTTATACTTATATTATGATGATTTAATAATTATATATATATATATATATATATATATATATATATATATATATATATATATATATATATATATATATGTATAAGAAGAAAGTCGTCTTACCGCTAGTACGCCTCATTCACGAAGCCGGTCTATAAGGTGGGTATAAGGTTGTTGCCTATAAAATGGTTACTTAATGGGTGTATATTCTCACCCACCGCTTGCTTGACTGGTGGAGGGTCGTTAGCCGAACGGGTAAGACAAGGACTTATAAATTCTCATTCAAAGTATGATGAATATAATAAAGTAACTAAATGTTTATTAAATTCCCAATCTTAGTTACTTTAGGAAAAATGTGAATAAGGTGCTAATCCATGAAATTACACTTTACACTTTGTCTAAGTCGTTGGTGGAGCGTGTGTGGTTAACCGGCACACTAACTTGGACTTAACAAGGTAGGTAAAGGGTGACTTAAGGTTTATTATAGTATCGGTGGAGCGTGTGTGGTTTACCGGCACATCGATTGAGTGATAAACTTTAAGGGTACCAAGTGATTTGCATGGTTACTTCACACCTCGTTTTGTGATCCTCGGCATCCCAGTCACAAAACTTGGAGGGCACTCTCGAGATTGAAACATGCCTTTGAAAAGTTCATTGGATCTCAAAGAATCTAGGAATTTCTAAAACCAATAAAAACTAAATATCTAATATTTCGGTTTTCGTGGTGGAAATTGGTGAATCGTCATTCACCTACCTTTCAAATATGGTATAGCTTAGACTACGGCATACCTCTTCTAAGTTATATTATATTGTGATTGGATCCTAGCCTTAGTATTACATTTTGGTGTTTTATTAAGGACTCTCTTAAATCTATACGAAACTTGTCCTTCCTTTTCAGATGTCTTCAAATAATGCTTCTGGCTCGAATCCTAATGGCTCCTTTACTCTTATGAGTTTGTGTGGGAAAGTCACCTTTGATGGATCCAACTTCAATAAATGGATCAGAAACATCAGGATGATTACCCGCTACGAGGACAAAGAATATGTCCTTGACAAGGAGCTTAAGGAAATTGATGAGTCCACTGCAACTCCCCAGGAGATCGCTGACTTTCATACTCATGAAAGAGATGCAACCAAGGTGGCTTGCATCATGTTGGCCACCATGACAGCTGAACTCCAAAAGTCTTATGAAGATTTCTATCCTTATGAAATGCACCAAGATTTGATGGAAAGATACCATCAAAGTGCACGACAAGAGAGGTACGAAGTCATCTGCTCCATGATAACAACCATGATGAAGGACGGAGAGTCCGTCACGAGCCACATGCAGAAAATGCAAAGGTATGTGGATCGTTTGCTGAAGCTCAATGTGAACTTCCCTGAGGAGCTTGCAATAGATATCATTTTGCACTCCTTACCATCGTGCTATGATCAATTCCGCATGACATATCACATGAACAAGGAAGAGGTCACCCTCAGCAAACTTCAGGGACTTCTCAAGACCGCAGAAACAGGTCTTAAGGGGAAGTCGGTTGCTATCACTCCTACTCCAGACTTAACTCCGGTCTTGGCAATTGGGCAAAGTCGAGGGAGGAAGAGAAAGAGATCATCGAAGGGTACCAAGGCTCGGACCCTTGATGGCTCTTCTTCAAGTGGAACCAAGAAAGGTTTCATTACTCCTTCTTCTGACCCAAAAGAGGCTGAATGCTTCTATTGCCATGAAAAAGCTCATTGGAAGCGGAACTGCCCAAAGTACCAGCAGGATGTGAAGGATGGGAAAGTCAAACCCAACCACGCAGGTATTTACACTATCATTTCTAATAACTCACCCCTTTCGAAATCTTGGGTCCTTGATACCGGTTGCGGTATTCATATTTGTTGTGACTTGCAGGGACTAGGAAGAAGTGAGAATGTGGAGCAAGGAAGAATAAACTTAATCATGGGGAATAGGAAAGTTACACCTGTCACCAAGATTGGAGTTTATACTTTATCGCTAAGTAGTGGGTTAAATTTAGATTTGAATAAATGTTGTTATTCGCCAGAAATGGCAAGAAATATTATTTCCTTTCATGCATTGTACAAACAAGGTTTCACCTTTTCGTTTGATAATGAAGTTGGTTCGATTAATGCTTTCTTTAATAATGTACTTTATTTTAAAGCATTACCTTGTGATGGTGTGTATGAAGCTGTATCTATTGTAGATAACTTAGGAAATAATGTTTTGTGTATTGATTCTACTAATAATAATAACTTGGATAAAGCATCATTATGGCATTGTCGTCTTGGACATATAAGCAAGAAACGCATAGGCCAACTCCAAAAAGATGGAGTCTTGGAGTCGTTTGACCTAAAGTCAAATGATAGTTGTGAATCATGCTTACTTGGAAAAATGACAAAGTCACCCTTCACAGGCTCGTGTGAAAGGGGTGAAGGTTTGTTGGACCTTATACACACGGATGTATGTGGACCATTCAAATATGCCACAAGAGATGCTAATCGTTATTATTTTACTTTTACTGATGATTACAGTAGATATGGATATGTCTACTTAATCAAGCATAAGTCAGAGACTTTCGAGAAGTTTAAGGAATTTAAACAGGAAGTCGAGAATCAATTGGGCAGGAACATTAAGATGCTTCGATCCGATCGAGGTGGTGAGTATCTTAGTTCAGAGTTCCTCGACTATCTAAAGGAATGTGGGATTGTCTCACAATTGACACCTCCCAGGACACCGCAGTTGAATGGTGTGGCTGAGAGGCGTAATCGAACCTTGTTGGACATGGTTCGTTCCATGATGAGTCGAGCTTCGCTACCAATCTCATTCTGGGGGTATGCCTTAGAGACTGCCGCCCATATCCTTAATCTAGTCCCTACAAAGAAAGTTGCCAAAACTCCTCACGAGATGTGGACTGGTAAAGTACCTAATCTAGACCACATCAAGATTTGGGGATGTGAGGCTTTCGCGAGACGCGAGACTCATGATAAGATCGAACCCCGAAGCGAGAGGTGTATTTTCATCGGCTACCCACAGCAATCCTTTGGTTACCTCTTCTACAGACCTAGTGACAATGTGGTCTTTGTAGCAAGAAGAGGAGTCTTTCGAGAAAGAGAGTTTATAAGCCAAGGAGACAGTGGGAGGCAAGTTGATCTTGAAGAAATTCAAGAGTCAAGTGGTGAAGGAACTTCAAACTCTAGCCCTCAAATTGAGGAGGAAACTCCTGTTGAGCCAATTGACGAATCTGTACCTCTGAGGCGTTCCACGAGAGTTAGGAGTGCACCTGAGCATTACTATGGATTCCATATTACTGCAGAAGGTGAGACACTTATTAGTGATGGGACACTAGTAGGTCTGGATGACCCTAACAGCTACGAGGAAGCCATGGCAGGCCCCGAGTCTGCTAAATGGAAAGAGGCTATGGATAGCGAGATACAATCCATGTATGACAATCAAGTTTGGAACTTGGTTGAGAATGTACCAGGTCGTAAGACTGAAGGGTGCAAATGGGTCTTCAAGAAGAAGACCGACATGGATGGTAATGTACACACTTATAAGGCTAGACTGGTTGCAAAGGGCTTCTCTCAAATTCCTGGAGTGGATTATGATGAGACCTTTTCTCCGGTAGCCAAGATTAAGTCTATTCGGGTTCTGTTAGCCATAGCCGCATTTCATGACTATGAAATTTGGCAAATGGATGTCAAAACCGCTTTCCTTAATGGGAAGTTGGCTGAAGATGTTTACATGAGTCAGCCAGAGAGTTTTGTCAGCAACGAGTACCCTAATAGAGTGTGTAAGCTTGAGAAGTCCATTTATGGATTAAAGCAAGCACCTCGCAGATGGAATCTTTGCTTTGATGAAAAGGTCAAGGAATTTGGCTTTTCTAGGATTGAAGATGAATCTTGTGTATATGTCAAGGCTAGTGGGAGTATAGTTAGCTTTTTGGTATTGTATGTCGATGACATACTACTCATAGGAAATGACATTCCAACCCTGCAGGAAGTAAAGTCCTGGCTTGGAAAGTGTTTCGCTATGAAGGACCTTGGTGAAGCTGCCTATATTTTGGGGATAAGGATCTTGAGAGATCGGAGTAAAAGACTAATTGGACTTAGTCAAAGTACCTACTTGGAGAAGGTTCCGAAGAGATTCAGAATGCAAGACTCCAAGAAAGGAGAGTTACCCATCCAGAGTAATGCCAAATTGAGTAAGACACAAAGCCCTAGCATTGAGGCTGAGATAGCAGAAAAGAGTCGAGTACCTTATGCTTCGGCTGTAGGATCGATCATGTATGATATGACGTGTACTCGACCTGATGTAGCTTTTGCCTTGAGCATGGTTAGCAGGTTTCAGGGGAACCCTGGCAAGGCACACTGGACTGCGGTAAAAAATATTCTCAAGTACCTACGAAGGCCTAAGGACTGGGTCCTTACCCTCGGTGGGAGTGATGACTTGAGAGTTGTAGGGTATAGTGATGCTAGCTTCCAGACTGATAGGGATAACCTCCGCTCTCAGTCGGGCTGGGTCTTTACCCTAAATGGAGGAGCAATTTCTTGGAAGAGTTCCAAGCAAGATACAGTGGCGGATTCTACTTGTGAATCAGAGTATATTGCACCTAGAGAGGCGGCAAAGGAGGCTTTATGGCTGAGGAACTTCATTGGAGACCTTGGAGTCGTACCAGCTATTAAAGAGCCAATGGAAATTTTCTGTCATAGTGAAAGTGTTGTTGCCTTAGCCAAGGAACCAAGGGATCACGGGAGATCCAGACACATCGACAGAAAATACCATTTCATCAGACATCGGATCGAAGAAGGACTCCTCGTGGCAAAGAGGGTATCATCAGATGAGAATCCGGCAGATCCCCTCACGAAGGGACTGACTCGGATTAAGCATCTCCAGCATGCTCGGAGCATAGGGTTGAAGGATGATATTAGATTTAGTAGTTAGATAACCTCGAAATTTGTAAAGTGTAATTGACATTTGATGATGAATAAAAGTGTTTTATTTATGAGTAAAGTGTTGCTATCTCTTGTCGATTGTTTATTATATTTCTTTTGCATGTTTTGACTTCCAGAAAAATTTTGTTTGGTATAACATATTATTCAAACCTCCACAGTTGGTCATATGTCGGAAGTAGGTATGAATCAAGACTGTCATGTTTGGTTGTAGAGGTCTGGGACAAGGCTACAACAATCATGAGTGCTCATAAGTTCTGAGCATTGGACTCAACCCACGCTCACTGGAATCACTTCATGGAATTCTATCTCGAGTGATCGTGAGACGGTAATATCATATAAGTCTTTAAACCTAGAGATATGATTTGTTACTTACAAGTTGGTTATGCATTGATTGTACGAAAAACGCATTGGTAACTCGATGTTATAAAATCGCGCTCTTATGTGTAATTCAATGAGTAGTAGAACAAACATATGAGTCGAAGTTTATCTGTTCCTTCTTGGATTAGAAGTGGATATCTGGGCCCCTCGATGATTTTGTTGTGACCTATGTACCGGGCCCGGTCAGAACTAAATTGATGTGTTCAATGAAGTTCTTTGTCAAACAAATCGGAAATCGGGAAACAAACTGTTGGACAATAAGTAAGACATTGTTCCATGTATTTGTCCGACTGATATCTAGAACAGAGGATTATATGATCACTTATCTTAAATGGCGTACCATCATCTTCTCAGTTTCGAGAAACCTTGAAAAGAGCTACGATTGCCGATCGGTTCCTGAAGTCATACTTGCAGTAATAGTTATTAGACTTATCCAAGTGGGAGACTGTTGGATAAGGTGTCTAAGTCCATAACTATTTCAGGTATGTACTTGACCCGACCCGGCATGGTCCATTTGGGTTGCATGGCACCATGCAATTGGATAGACTAAATGAGAGAAATAACACTTGGAGATTATTAATATATTATAGGTTCTAATATATTAATAATATTATTTGATTAGTTTGATCAAGAATTAATTTAGAATTAATTAAGTGATCAAAAGATAACTAATTAAATATATGGGTTGATTATGTAAATCATCCATATCTTGTATAGTGGGCTAAAAGGCTCCATGGACTATCAAGTTGGGTTCCACCCATAGGATGCTCCATGGGAGTTACAAACCCATGGGTCATGGAAATGAAGACTCTTGACACATTAGGGTTTAACCCTAGATATGTCAACACTATATAAGTAACATGTTCTCCACCCAAAATCGGCTACACTAAGAATCAAGAGGGCTTGGCCGATTTTGAAGAAGTGTGTATTCTCTCATAAGTTCTTCCAAGAGCATTTGGTGTTGTGTGAAGCATTTGAGGCATCACACTTGGGGTGCTAGGCTCACAAGGTTTCAAGGAACACAAACAACAACAAGGTAAGTTATTCTATCTATACTTTAAGTTAAAATTGTTCCCCATGTATGCTAGATAGGAATATAACCTTGGAATTCAACTTTGCATGACAATTAGACAAACATAGATCCAAGGTTATTAGGGTTGCATGTACACTTAGGAAGTGTTAGAATGCTCAAAACCCATCAAAACTTCCGTATGAGGTGTTGCACTCCTTTGTTGCAACCCATTAGCCTCCTAGCACTTGACCAAAGTGTTTTCCTCGCATTAGGATGTTTATACATGTTTAATTAGTGTTATAATCACTAATTATTTATATACATATGTCTTCATATGTAATTAGGACCATTGTGCGTGTCTAAAGTCTTCACTTGACACCTAGCAGTCCTACCTCTTCAGTTCATCCGTACCACCCACAACAGGTGAGTTCATACCCCTTAATCAATGTTTTAACTGTTTTTAAATGTTTTATGGGGGGATACAAGTAGAATTACGCTAATTATTATATCAATAACATGCGATTAATAAGCAATATTCAAATGATTGGCTACTCATTAGCCGTTTTACCAAACAGTTTCCTTCAAATGTTTTATAAACACTTTATGTGTTTAAAACTCTTTATTACACTGTACATATTACTCTGTATGTTACATTTCAAACTTATTTACAATTCTGTTTCAAAAAAAATGTTTCTTTATACTAAACTGTTTTATCAAACCCATGCCTTCAAAACCGTTTTATAGATTGACATCGAGTCAATCTTTTCTAAGAAAATGATTATGTTCAAAGGTTTTACAAAACTTATTTTATGCTTTTAAATTATAAAGTGCATGCCTATATATGTATATTTATATAAGAGATGCTGAAAGGACTTAGGAAGGCTATCCACCATATTTCCTTTTCGTCGATTTGGATGTGGTCTGGTGGGATATCGGGTACCCGTCTGAAGGTCGTTTAAATATTAGTTATATATCATGTGTACATATATAGTCATAAAGGTCCTTCCAGTTCATCAAATGCCCTTGGGTAGCAAGGGTATACATCCATGTCCATACGTACCAGTTAGATTACTAGTAAACTACCATATGGGTAGTTTAGGAAGATACTAGAACTATTACTAGAACACGATTTCATACAATGAGTCAGTTCATTCATGAGTCAATACTTTCTAGAACAATACAGTACATTACTATACTTGCTATATAGAGAGAACATACATTGCAGCTAGAACATTACAATACATTACTATACTATTACATAGATATGTTTACAAGATCACACTTACATGAGTACAATTACATGACCACACTTGCATAAGTACACTTACATATACATAGAATAGACATCACTAGGTGCTATAGCATGGAACCAGTTCAGGATCTAACTATACCGATGAATCACAACACAATTGTGATAGTTATATTGTGTATACATGATCATAGTAATGTGGATGCTCACGGCTTGCATACATGCAGGGGTCGTGGGTAGGTCCCAAAATCCCTTTGACAGGGGAGCATATAGCCTGGGATCTAGACATCACATTATACCTTATCCCTCAAATAAGGCAGTTGAGTACCGATGTAGTTAATTCTTACAAATGCTACAGTAGTTAGAAGAATTACCCTAGACTTAAGGTAATTAGTACGGTTGTAGTTCGGCACTACACCATAGTACTATTTCATTTTCCCATTACATTCAGTTCGTGAACATTCACACGATGCTCGGTAATCACTACTAGAAAAAAGGCCTTTTACGACGCTCATTGCGCGTCGTAAAACGCTCAGACGATGCGCAAATGCGTGTCAAGGAAGGCCCTGTCATAAAGAGAGACGACGCGCTTTTGCGCGTCGTCTATAGACGACGCGCATTTACGATGCGCATTTACGACGCGCATTTACGACGTGCGGTTACGACACGCAATGCGTATCAAGGAAGGCCCTGTCATAAAGGAAGACGACACGCATTCGCGTGTCGTAACCTTACGACACACGTGTTAATGACACGCATTGCGTATCAAGAAAGCCCCTGTCAAGAAAGGCCATGTCATAAATGAAGATGACATACATTTTTGCGTATCGTAAATTTAAATGTTTAAAAAAAATAAATTTATATATTTATTAATTTTTAAATTAAATTTTCATTTAATTTCATATAACAGAAATAAAATACCATATACAAAAAATACAATCCATTGCATAATATAAAATAAATTGCACAAATTATAATGTCATACAAAAAATCATTCAAATGTTAAACAAAAATAATACATTGCTAACATGTGTTATACATTCCTATAAAACTAACAAATAATCATACAACTCTGTTTCTTACTGGAAAGGAAAGCCAAACATGATTACAAGTCTCCCTTAATCTTGAACTTCGCCACCACCGACGTAAGAAAAAAACTGCGTATAAATATCAACATATTTCCCATGGCCTAAAGAAGGTAAGTCAACACGAGAAGGAATATAGTCAACACGAACAACAACATGCCACTCTTTTGTAACAATGTAAGAATTAAGTGTAAAAGTTAATACAAAAGCTGTAAATCATGAAATTCTCATAAAGCATGAAAACTAATTTTAAATCCAATATAATCATAAATAAGAAGTAACAAAGTGTAAAGGGGACCGATTGTACAATGTTATTAAGAGGTTTTCTCTAACTATATATAACCTAAAATGTGTTATATTGTTATATTTATCTTACATAGTCCATGATTCCTATTGAATAACTTGACTTGTTATTGTATTAGTAAATTTGTCACTCATTATAGCTTCCAAAACCTAGAATTTGCAAAGTTGTATTGTTGTGTATATCAAATACGTAAGAAACTATATCATTATTTATAACTATATGCAGTAGAAACCATCATCTAATAGGCAACATTGAACATAAATATATTACCAAAAGGAGGGCCCTTAGTGCAGCAGCAAAGGCATGGTTAACTAATCCAGACTTGAACTGTTATCTTGATTCCACAAATTGATTGATAATCAAATAGCTCTTGCATAAAGGGAATATTCTTTTCGATGATTCCTGCATTTTCTTGCAACATTTATTTTCCAAAAGTGAAAAGAGTTCCATGAAGTTATAGATACATACATATGTGCATCTATGTATGTATAATTGTATATGTGAAGATTCTTAACCTGGAGTGCCAAATCCATAGATCCGTCAACATTGAAGATAATAGAGTTATCATTCCCTCCAACTCCATTGATAGAAATATATGGTCCCTCAATTCCAACTAAAGCAGATAGAAGATCATCAATTACAGTCAGTTCCTGCATGTGTTGAAACATTATCACAAAATCTTCGCTTATCATTACTTTAAAATGATATTCTATAGTAACTTGTTTCTAGGTTTCAAAATTGACACTAGTTTAAAAGGCCAATAATTGCACAAGGAAGCATAAAAACAATTGTAGCTATACCTGAACAGAAGCATTGTAGCAACCTATCGGCTTCTCAGATTCCAATCTATACAAAACATACCACCAGACCTAGAAGGCTGACCTGGCACATAAGCACTGATTGAAATGAAATCTTTTTGTGCAACACATTCATACACATTGATTATTGGATACCTGTTGATAAGATTAAGAGGAGAAAAGTTTTACTTGCCTCTTCACGTGCATACTGATCTGCCTAAGAGGTAGAGGAAGGGTCTGCATTATATTGATGTTGATATTCATTTTTCCAATCCCCATTTACATGCCTGGCCTCGTTATTATTTGCCAAACCAAATAAATAATATCCTGATTATAAAAAAATAAATTAAAAAAAAGACAATTTTAATTCAAAGTAAGTAAAGTAACCTGAAACTTTGGATTGGTGTTCTAAGCTAAAGTGTGTGCAAGAATTCGAGTCTGCTCCATAGCAGCCAAAGATGGAATGTTTGCACCTGCCATTCGGTCCACAGATGTCATCTGCGTTTTCTCCTGAAATCAAGAACATAATAATTAATAGTAAGTAAACATTCAATTATTATTTTAATTATTAAAGCGAAAGAGCTCACTGACATGCTAGAATTTAGATGCCCACATGAATCCTTTCCCAATTTTCTTCAACTGATTTATAGATGGGAACCTCATGATTGTGTGGGCAAAGAGTTATCACTGCAGGCATGAGGCAACAAAGTCACTATTACAATCCTGCATAATAGGTGTGAGTAGAGAATAAAAGAAAAACATGTTGTGGCCATGTTATCATAAAAGTCTGATTACCAGGATGTTATGGTTTTTCAGGTATTTTTTATTTAAAATAATTTACTTACAGAAAGAGATGAATGTGAATATGAATAAATATTAGTATTTGTGTTCTGTTTGTTAGTTTCAGTCTACAACATATGTATACCTACCATTGCAATGATTTTTCGAGTGAGAGTGATTATCACCTTATTGTTTAGATTTACTCTGTTCCTATTGAATTTGTAGACCTACCATTGCAATGATTTTTCGAGCTGCAAATGTGAATCTTGGTTAAAACTTAAGAGATTTTCTGGGTGTCAATGATTTATGAAAAAATATTACATGCCTTATACGAAATCTCCCCAAATTTCAATACGCCTTCAAGAAAGATGACAACATGCTGTTAATGAGATGGAAGTTGTGTATTGACAACATGGCAACTGATTATAAGGTTAGAGATGTAAGTGAAGCCCCTTGATCCGGTGGCGGAAGCCATATATTAGGTCAGACGATTACTTTCAAGATTGGAATGATCTTATCTATAGTTCAATTGTCCTAAAAGGCTAAAACAATGTCATAGCATTAGAATCTTTGAAAGTTTCAAGATTTACATGGTTAATGATTACCCTTACAACGCATTAATGGCAAAACTCCTACAAAAAAAAAAAAAAAAAAAAAAAAAAAAAAACACTTCAGTATCATCATTATATATCTGAAGCCACATGTATTCTTAAATATATAGAAGTCAAAATCATTATTTGAGTCTAAAGTAGCACAAAGGGACAGCTTACATGTATTGACCAATAAACCCTTATTGGCTGGAACAGGAATGGGATTGGCTTCACTCTTCTTCTGTCTTTTTAATCAACAAATAAGCTTCAATGAAATTTGTATCAGAATCCTCTTCCTGTTGAAACTGCAACATGATATAAATTCATTATAATAACCAAAAAAACAATAGAAATTGAGATAAAGTTGGTATAGAATAAACACTAAAACCAAAAGATGTTGCAGCAAAGTCGGTGTGATTTACCTACTCGATCTCTCTTCTTTGTCGACATATTTGTACAGCAACAACAACAGGGCTAAGAAATTTTCCGATTTTTGTGCACAACAGATCACAATGCCACCAATGACGTCCGATTATCCAAGCACTTACACCGACGCCTCCACCATAGGCGTCTATGGTACAACTGAAGAATTCTCCGGTGGAACTGAGGTCGTCTCGGGTACGACCGAAGGTGTCGACGTAGCGGAGGGGACCATAAAGTCGTAATACAAAAATCAAGAAGAAATTATAACCCTCAATATGGGAAACACAGAGGAATCGGAGAAGGAAAAACAGAAGACGACGTCGGAGAAGGACAAACAGATGATGACGTTGGCTAAGGGCATGTTAAAAAACCAAATCAGGTGTCCGGCTCACCAACCTCACAGTCACTGGAAACCCAGATAAACAGAACAGGCGGTGGAGAATGGTGTGTAGAAAGTACCAGAGAGAGTGACGTCGGTGCTAGAGTAGTTACAGTGGAGTGGCGGTGGAATTAGTTGAGGGAAATTGATTGAGGGAAAACGGTGGAATAACGATTGGAAAAGAAGATAAGCGGGTGGAGGGGGATGGAACAAACAGGAATGGTAGGTGAGGCGATGGAAGCAATTGTGTAAGCTTCCCATTGGATAACAAAGGCGGTGCAAGACACGTTGTGAGTGTATCAGAAGCCGATGAAACCAAGCCAAATAAGAGAACAAAAGAAGAAAACAAAACCCAAAAAAAAAAAATTATAACCAATCAGATGCAACAACTGTTCAACATGTAGTTCAAAATTAGTATATATATAAATTTGCCCTGATTCAATTGTTCTGTTTTTGAGAAAAAATAAGTTTATTAAATGTTATTGAGTTAATAATTGCGTTGCAATAAATTATGGTTTATATACCTATATATGAGCCGAAGAAAGCAATGACCAGCTGCACCATTTGCACCTACAGAGAAGAAAGGAACCTGAAGCTCAACATCAATGTGATCAGCTCCTAGCTCCATTGCTAAACACAGAGCATCCAATCGACTCTTTTCATCCCTATTGTATTGACCACCTTCCCATGTTGTTCTAGAAACTAACATAGAATCAGAAACCTTTTGAGGAAGATAAATTGTTAGAAGATCATTTAAGATGAAGGCTATTCTTATGATCTATGATAGAAAAAAAAAAGAATTTCCTTTATCTTGAAGAAAGGTTCCAACTTGTGTTTGAATGCTACCTAATGCATAAAACAAGTGACTTTTGGAATGAACTAGCGTTTCCTGCTCAAACAGACAAACAAAATTACATCATATTAGCCCTATAAACATCATACATACACATATACTAGCTAGAGTACTTGTGTCTCTAGATTGAATGTATACTCATCTCCAAAATAGCTGACTGCAGGTGGTAATTCTGAATTTGAATCCTTACAACATGAGATGAATTAGTGATTACAATTCTTGCTTCCAACATCTACAACCTGAAAAGAAATATATATCATTATCATGACATAACTCAACAGTTGAGAGAAACATAAGGATTGTTTACATATATCATTCTCGTATGTCCTGATATCATTAACCGAGAAGAATCACAAGTAATTATAATGGAATGGGCAGAAGGTCTTCTTTAGCACAATACACCTAGTGAGGGATTGCCTTCTGTTCTTTAAGACACACAATACACCCGGTGAAGCTCTTCTTTAGCACCAGCATCACTTGTCCCCATAAACTGCCACTTGCTTCTTCTTGAACGTGATTGAGCAGCTTGCTCAACTGCAACTTCCATTTGCTTAATTTGCCCATGTAATCACCACATTGCTAAATCCCCTACACAACAAACCAAACAAAACAAAAATCAACATCAAATATTAATTAGAAAAAACAAAAACAAAAAAAAGTCGAAAATACCCTTTAGGTTAACAAGAGAGGTTGTCATTCCAAAAACAGATGGAGATGAAGAGAACAGTTTGCGTACCTGATTTAGGGAATAAAAGAATCTTTAAAAAAGGAATGTAAGAGAAAGAAATCTAGGGCACATACATTAAGAAGAAGATAACAACTTTCGAACCTGATGCCTCCTCCGTTTTTTTTTCTGCATTCTGATGCTTCCGATCGTACCTTGAACCTCTGACTTTCGATCCCAAATCCGACTTGCAACCTTCGATTTCTGATCTTCAACCTGTAGATCGAGTCATAGTTCCGAATCTCATGAAATTAACCTTGCTACCTCCTATTTCTGATGAAAGAGGAGTCTCAAATCTGAGAGAAAAATGAGGAGTCGCTGGCTCAAATTAGAAACCCTAAAAGATGGATGACATAGGGAAAATCAGAAAGGTATGAACATACCATTCGATAACCAGAAAATGGACTGAGAGGAGGGGGCTGTTAGGGCTAGAAACTAGCTTCCAATCTCCTTTATCAACATCATATCGATAAAGATCGCCAAAAACATATGTCTGTGTAATATATCAACCTTTTTCAAAGTAAATTCAAGCATAATTTCAGAGAAGGTCACATGAATTCATCTATAAGACATAATGTCCAATTGTTGATATCTTCCATCCCTAAAGTCACCAGCATGGAGTCTTTTTTTCTTTGGAACCATCGTTGTTGCCTCATAACTTCGGAGATGGCGTACCTACTGTTGCCTTGATCGACGTTGACGACCGGGAATGGTACCTAACGATGGTCGAAGTGTGAGGGAAGAAGAAGGTGGCAGTCAATGTCGAGAGGGGGAAGGAAGGAGCCGATAATTAGGGCAAGAAGGAAAAAAGAAAATTGGAAGGCGGGGTTTTTAATTTTTTAGGATTTCATTTCCCCCTAATTATTAAAGGATGGAACGCGCCTTGTATTAAAATTTATAAAGCGACACTCTTAGACGACACGCGTTTTATTATAAGTGCCCTCCGTGTTTTTTTTTTGTTTTTATTTAGACACTAATTTAAAGGTACGTAGTAATGCGCGACATAAATCCTTAATTTTTTTGAAGAGATGACAATTTTTTAATGTCACTCCCTTTTACGTAACATAAATGAATGAGTGTCGTGGTTTGCGCGTCGTAAAAGGCTGTTTTTCTAGTAGTGAATGTAGAAACTATATTTTGGTTAATGATAGTCAGACTTGGGAATATACACACTCTTACAAGAGACACACACAGACACTAGATGCCTTGGTAGAAGGCTACATATAGATCAGTTAAGTCTTGGTAGAAGACTCCCGGTTATAATAGTAGGAATCATAGGGATTTCTAGAGGTTTTCAAATGTTTACTGTTGTTTTACATACATTTTCAATACTTACAATTCCTATACATACAAATTCTTACATACAAATTAAGACACTAAAATACTTATGATCTCACCAGCTTCAAAGCTGATACTCGCTTTCAAAATTACTTGTATCCTCATGTCATCAATAGACAGGTACCGATGCAAGGTTTAAAGAAGATGGAGCTTGCTAAAGACTCAGCTTACATTTTGATTTATGCTTTAGTGTCTATTATAATTTGACAGAACACAGTTGTATAAAATTGTATTATTAATGTAATGGATGATGTTGTTGCTTGATTACCACTTTTCATTGTTGTGATACTGTACATGACGTCCTCCGCCCCAGAACGTTTCCGCCGTTCTTTGTTTTGGGGTGTGACAATAAAGACCCATCAATAGCTTATATTTGCCATTTTGAGCCTTTAAAGCCATGCATGCACGTAATGTTTGCAACTTTACATGATAGGCATGCCCTAGAAGCTTGGATCTGTGATTTGGAGCCGCTACATGGCTCAAAATGGATATGTATGGAAAGAGGACCGAATGGACTCGGCGAGTCGCACGAAGATGGCCATTAAACTCGATGAGTTGGTTGAACAACTCGGTGAGTCCAATGAAGATTATCATGAGACTCGATGAGTTGAAGAACAACTCGGTGAGTCGGATGAGTTTTAACCAAGAATATGTTCGCGAGTATATCCGTCGAGTCGCAGAGAGGTAACTCGACGGGTGGCCTTAAGGTTTGATCGGGATTCGAAGGAACTCGACGAGTCACCTCAATGACTCGGCGAGTTGCATTGTGCTTCAAGAGACTCGATGAGTAGTTGGGTGTACTCGGCGAGTTAAGGTCAACATGGGCTCTTGACCTTGACTGAGGACTTTGACCTTGATCAGGGTTTGACTATTAGGTTATGGAGTACCTTATAAGGTTAATGACTTATGCGTATATTGAACTGTGGTTACAGGTGGTGGGGCCTGTTTCGAGTGATCCGAGAGTTGGCGTTTACCTTCCAAGTCGACATCTGTGAGGTGAGTTATCCTCACAATATCGATAGGGTCTACGGCACCAAGGCCGACCCTTTAGTAGTTATTGTTATGGCATGTTGCACGTGGTTATGATTTTGTTAGTTCGGAATTGAGGTAGACAGTATGTTATGCTTTTATGATCCGTAGGGATTGGTGTGATAGTGACCTCCTAGGTCGGTACTCTAGTTAAAGGAGAATTCTATGATTGTGATCAGTGACATAGATATTTTTGATTTTTGTATATGCCAATATTTATGGGTTTGAGCCATAAGAACTTTCCTATGTACACATACAAACCCTAAAGCTTGGATCTAGGTTTCTCTAATTGAACATGCAATATCTCCAAGACTTTCATGGCTAGATCTAATGTAAACTAACAATCAAAACATATGAAAACAGATCTAGAAGATTACCTTGAGTTACTTGCTTGAAAACTTCTTCTTCTTGGAGCTTAGAGTCATAATTGTCACTCCTCTAATGGCTTACAAACACCAACTAGCAAGAAGATGATTTGAGAGAGGGAAAGAGGTGAGAAATCGGTTCTAAGGTTTCCTCAAACATAGAGTGGCTGATTTCTCCAACCCTAAGGGCCTATTTATACTGTGAGCTACTAGGGTTTCACCTTAAACCCTAATTGGATAACTTAGCCTCAAAACAATCCAAAGATCTATGCCTCTTTGTTCAATTTAATCTCTTTAAGTCACCAAATTAATTCCTAATTAATTTATGACTTATATTAATCAAATAATATTATTATTCCTTTAACATATTATTCTTATAATACATTAGTAATAATAATAATATCTCTTCTCTCTATATAAATCACCATGTCAAGTTGCTATGGTGAAGGCAACCCAAAAGGACCATGCACAATCAGGTCAAGTACTTACCAAATATAGTTACAGCCTTAGACACTAATCCAACAGTCTCCCACTTGGATAAGTCTAGTAACTATAAATGCAAACACAGTCTGATTGGTAATCTTAGCTCTCAAAGATGCTGTCAACTCTGATCTTATCAATATCCTGTCCTTTAGATAAGGGATCATACAGTCCTCTGTTTTGATATCGTGCAGACGATCTCATGAAACATTTTCATACTTATTGTCTAGCAACTATTTTCTCGATCTCATATTTATTCAACATAGAACTTAATTGAACACATCAATTCATTCCTGACCGGGCCTAGCACATAAGTCAAACCAAATCACCGAGCGGCCGTGATATCGCTTTTACCCTCTTAGGATAAAAGTAACAGATAAACTTCGACTTATATGCATTTACTTATTCACCAATCAACTATACACAACAATGCGTTTTATGACATTAATTTACTGATGCGGTTTTGCATTATCAATGTACAACCAATTCGTAAATAATAAACCATATATCTAGGTTTTAAGACCATATGATATTATCATCTTGCGATCACTTTAAGGTGATTCCAGCAAGCGCGGGTTTATTCTAATGCTCAAAACTTGTTCATAAGCACTCATGAACGTTGTAGCAAACCTTTTCTATGTCTAATACCATTTAGATAATCTACACACAAATTCATGACAATCTTCATTCATACCTACTTCCAACATATGAACGATTGTGGACTGTTTGAATCATTCTATTATTCTTAATAAACTCAATTATTCTGGGAGTCAAAACATGCAAAGTGAAACAATAGTTAAACAATTAACATAAGATAGTAACTTTACTTATAAATAATAATCCGTTATTTAATCATCAAATGTCAAATACATTTATCTATTACATGTTTCTAAAACTATTTAATCTAAACTAATATCATCCTTCAGCCCAATACTCCTAGCGTGCTGCAAGTGCTTAACCCTGCTCAGTCCCTTCGTAAGCGGATCTGCTGGGTTATCTTCTGATGATATCCTCTTAACCACGAGGTGTCCTTTTTACACTCGATGTCTAATAAAGTGATATTTTCTGTCGATATGCCGAGATCTACCATGATCCCTCGGTTCCTTGGTCAAGGCAACCGCTCCTTCATTATCAAAGAAAATTTCCATGGGGTTCTTTATGGAAGGCACAACTCCAAGGTCACCAATGAAGGTCTTCAACCATATTGCTGTTGGATAAGGTGTCTAAGTCCATAACTATTTCTGGTATGTACTTGACCCGACCTGGCATGGTCCATTTCGGTTGCATGGCACCATGCAATTGGATACATTAAATGAGAGAAATAACATTTGGAGATTATTAATATATTATAAGTTCTAATATATTAATAATATTATTTGATTAGTTTGATCAAGAATTAATTTAGAATTAATTAAGTGATCAAAAGATAACTAATTAAATATATGGGTTGATAATGTAAATCATCCATATCTTGTATAGTGGGCTAAGAGGCTCCATGGATTATCAAGTTGGGTTCCACCCATAGGATGCTCCATGGATGCTCCATGGGAGTTACAAACCCATGGGTCATGGAAATGAAGAGTCATGACACATTAGGGTTTACATGGTGTAACCCTAGATGTGTCAACACTATATAAGGATCCCATTCTCCACCAAAATCGGTTACACATAAGAAACAAGAGGGCTAGGCCGATTTCAAGAAGTTTGTATTCTCTCAATAGTCTTTCCAAGAGCATTTGGTGTTTTTTGAAGCATTTGAGGCATCACACTTGGGGTGCTAGGCTCACAAGGTTTCAAGGAACATAAGCAACAACAAGGTAAGTCATTCTATCTATCATTCAAGTTAAAAATTGTTCCCCATGTATGCTAGATAGGAATATAGCCTTGGAATTCAACTTTGCATGATAATTAGACAAACATAGATCCAAGGTTATTAGGGTTGCATGTACACTTACGAAGTGTTAGAATGCTCAAAAAACTATCAGTGGTATCAGAGCCTAGGCTTGTTTGTTTGTTATTTGTGCTAAAAAAGTTTCAAAAAATCGAAAAAACATGTTGTCTGACTGCTGGACTCGTCGAGTCCATGGGGGACTCGTCGAGTTCACCTGTATCCTCAACCTACTCGTCGAGTAGGTTCATGCACTCGGAGAGTAGGGTCGATAGAGTGCAGATTTTTGACTTTTGTTGCTGGAAATGGATTAGAAACATTACCCTAAACTGTTTTGGTACTTGAAAACTTGTTTTAAATGGTGTAATGTCTTTGCTAATTCATTTACAACAACTAGTTATCAAAATTACAAAGTTTTAAGTGTAATTTTGATTTATGAAAGTGTTGATATTCATGTTCTTGTTCTTATGATGTTTAGATGATCATAGGAATTATTTGTAACCTATGTGGTAGATTAATTCTTGATCATAATTTGTTTTAATGGGGTCCATAACTTATCCTCAAGTTATGGAAAACCAAAAGTCCCTTGAATTAAAAGCATTAAAAGAACACAAGAGTTAGAAAAATGAAGAGTCTTCATTTTTATTACTGTATTAAACTCATAAGTTACAAGAAATGAAAAGTTTTGAAAGTTTACAAAACTTGCTCTCAAGTTTTGGAACAAGTAAAGTCTTGTTAAAACTTTACTTCCAACCCCTAGAATTTTAAAAGTTAAAATTCAACCCTTATACTTATATTATTATAATTTAATAATTATATATATATATATATATATATATATATATATATATATATATATATATATATATATGTATGTATGTATGTATGTATAAGAACAAAGTCGTCTTACCGCTAGTACGCCTCATTCACGAAGCCGGTCTATAAGGTGGGTATAAGGTTGTTGCCTATAAAATGGCAACTTAATGGGTGTCCACTCTCACCCACCGCTCGCTTGACTGGTGGAGGGTCGTTAGCCGAACGGGTAGGACAAGGACTTATAAATTCTCATTAAAAGTATGATGAATATTATAAAGTAACTAAATGTTTAATTAAATTCCCAATCTTAGTTACTTTAGGAAAAATGTGAATAAGGTGCTAATACATGAAATTACACTTTACACTTTGTTTAAGTCGTTGGTGGAGCGTGTGTGGTTCCTCGGCACACTAACTTAGACTTAACAAGGTAGGTAAAGGGTGACTTAAGGTTTATTATAGTATCGGTGGAGCGTGTGTGGTTTACCGGCACATCGATTGAGTGATAAACTTTAAGGGTACCAAGTGATTTGCATGGTTACTTCACACCTCATTTTGTGATCCTCAGTATCCCAGTCACAAAATTTGGAGGACACACTCGAGATTGAAACATGCCTTTGAAAAGTTCATTGAATCTCAAAGAATCTAGGAATTTCTAAGAACCAATCAAAAACCTAATATTTAATATTTCGGTTTTCATGGTGGAAATTGGTGAATCATCGTTCACCTACCTTTCAAATATGTTATAGCTTGGATTACGGCATACCTCTTCTAAGTTATAATATATTGTGATTGGATCCTAGCCTTAATATTACATTTTGGTGTATTATTAAGGACTTTCTTAAATATCTAAACTAATCTTGTCCTCTTCCTTCAGATGTCTTCAAACAATGTTGCTTCGGGCTCTAATCCAAATGGCTCCTTTACCCTTATGAACATGTGTGGGAAAGTCACTTTTGATGGATCCAACTTCAATGAGTGGATCTGAAACATCAGGATGATTACCCGCTACGAGGACAAAAAATATGTCCTTGACAAGGAGCTTAAGGAGATTGATGAGACCACTGCAACTCCTCAGGAGATCGCTGATTTTCAGGCACATGAAAGGGATGCTACGAAAGTGGCATGCATCATGATGGCCACGATGACAGCGGAAGTCCAAAAGTCCTATGAGGATTTCTACCCTTATGAAATGCGCCAAGATTTGATGGAAAGATACCATTAAAGTGCAAGACAAGAGAGGTATGAAATCATCTGGTCCATGATAACAACCATAATGAAGGACGGGGATTCCGTCACCACCACATGCAGAAAATGCAAAGGTATGTGGATCGATTGTTGAAGCTTAATGTGAACTTCCCTGAGGAGCTTGCAATAGATATAATTTCGCACTCCTTACCATCGTGCTATAATCAATTCCGCATGACATATCACATGAATAAGGAAGAGGTCACACTTAGCAAACTTCAGGGACTTCTCAAGACCGCTGAATCAAGTCTTAAGGGGAAGTCGGTTGTTAACACTCCTACTCCAAACTCTACTCCGGTTTTGGCAATCAGGAAAATTCGAGGGAAGAAGAGAAAGAGTTCTTCGAAGGGTACCAAGGTTAGGACCCTTGATGGCTCTTCTTCAAGTGGAACCAAGAAAGGTTTTGTCACTCCTTCTTTTGACCCAAAAGAGGCTGAATGCTTCTATTGCCATGAAAAATCACATTGGAAGCGAAACTACCCAAAATACCAGCAAGATGTGAAGGATGGGAAAATTAAACCCAACCATGCAGGTATTTACACTATCATTTCTAATAACTCACCCCATTATAAGTCTTGGGTCCTTGATACCGGTTGTGGTATTCATATCTGTTCTGATTTACAGGGACTAAGAAGAAGTGAGAATGTGGAGAAAGGAAGGATAAACTTAATCATGGGGAATAGGAAAGTTACACCTGTCACCAAGATTGGAGTTTATGCTTTATCGCTAAGTAGTGGGTTAAATTTAGATTTGAATAAATGTTGTTATTCACCAGAAATGGCAAGAAATATTATTTCCTTTCATGCATTGTACAAAAAAGGTTTCACCTTTTCATTTGATAATGAAGTTGGTTCGATTAATGCTTTCTTTAATAATGTTCTTTATTTTAAAGCATTACCTTGTGATGGTGTGTATGAAGCTGTATCTGTTGTAGATAACTTAGGAAATAATGTTTTGTGTATTGATTCTCTTAATAATAATAAATTGGATAAAACATCATTATGGCATTGTCGTCTTGGATATATAAGCAAGAAACGCATAGGCCAACTCCAAAAGGATGGAGTCTTGGAGTCGTTTGACCTAAAGTCAGATGATAGTTGTGAATCATGCTTACTTGGAAAAATGACAAAGTCACCCTTCACAGGCTCGTGTGAGAGGGGTGAAGGTTTGTTGGACCTTGTACACACGGATGTGTGTGGACCATTCAAACATGCCACAAGGGATGCTAATCATTATTATTTGACTTTTACTGATGATTACATTAGATATGGATATGTCTACCTAATCAAGCATAAGTCAGAGACTTTCGAAAGGTTTAAGGAATTTAAACAGGAAGTCGAGAATCAATTGGGCAGGAACATTAAGATGCTTCGATCCGATCGAGGTGGTGAGTATCTTAGTTCAGAGTTCCTCGACTAACTAAGGGAATGTGGGATTGTCTCACAATTGACACCTCCCAGGACACCGCATTTGAATGGTGTGGCTGAGAGGCGTAATCGAACCTTGTTAGACATGGTTCGTTCCATGATGAGTCGAGCTTCGCTACCAATCTCATTCTGGGGGTATGCCTTAGAGACTGCCGCCCATATCCTTAATCTAGTCCCTACAAAGAAAGTTGCCAAAACTCCTCACGAGATGTGGACTGGTAAAGTACCCAAACTAGACCACATCAAGATTTAGGGTTGCGAGGCTTTTGTGAGATGCGAGACTCATGACAAGCTAGAACCCCGAAGCAAGAGGTGTATTTTCATCGGCTACCCACAATAATCCTTTGGTTACCTCTTCTACAGACCTAGTGATAATGTGGTCTTTGTAGCAAGAAGAGGAGTCTTTCGAGAAAGAGAGTTTATAAGCCAAGGAGACAACGGGAGGCAAATTGATCTTGAAGAAATTCAAGAGTTAAGTGGTGAAGGAACTTCAAACACTAGCCCTCAACTTGAGGAGGAAACTCCTGTTGAGCCAATTGACGAATCTGTACCTCTGAGGCGTTCCACGAGAGTTAGGAGTGCACCTGAGCATTACTATGGTTTCCATATTACTGCAGAAGGTGAGACACTTATTAGTGATGGGACACTAGTAGGTCTGGATGACCCTAACAGCTACGAGGAAGCCATGGCAGGCCCCGAGTCTGCTAAATGGAAAGAGGCTATGGATAGCGAGATACAATCCATGTATGACAATCAAGTTTGGAACTTGGTTGAGAATGTACCAGGTCGTAAGACAGTAGGGTGCAAATGGATCTTCAAGAAGAAGACCGACATGGATGGTAATGTACACACTTATAAGGCTCGATTGGTCGCAAAGGGCTTCTCTCAAATTCCTGGAGTGGATTATGATGAGACCTTTTCTCCAGTAGCCAAGATTAAGTCTATTAGGGTTATGTTAGCCATAGCTGCATTTCATGACTATGAAATTTGGCAAATGGATGTCAAAACCGCTTTCCTTAATGGAAAGTTGGCTGAAGATGTTTACACGAGTCATTCGGAAGGTTTTGTCAGCAACGAGTACCCTAATATTGTGTGTAAGCTTGAGAAATCCATTTATGGATTAAAGCAAGCACCTCGCAGATGGAATCTTTGCTTTGATGAAAAGGTCAAGGAATTTGGCTTTTCCAGGAGTGAAGATGAATCTTGTGTTTATGTCAAGGCTAGCGGGAGTATAGTTAGCTTTTTGGTATTGTATGTGGATGACATACTACTCATAGGAAATGACATCCCAACTCTGCAGGAAGTTAAGTCCTGGATTGGGAAGTGTTTCGCTATGAAGGACCTTGGTGAAGCTGCCTATATTCTAGGGATAAGGATCTTGAAAGATCAGAGTAAAAGACTAATTAGACTTAGTCAGAGCACTTACTTGGATAAGGTGCTGAAGAGATTCAGCATGCAGGACTCCAAGAAAGGAGAGTTACCCATCCAGAGTAACGCCAGATTGAGTAAGACACAAAGCCCTAACACTGAGGCAGAGATAGAAGAAATGAGTCGAATACCTTATGCTTCGGCTGTAGGATCGATCATGTATGCTATGACGTGTACTCGACCTGATGTAGCCTTTGCCCTGAGCATGGTTAGCAGGTTTCAGGGGAACCATGGCAAGGCACACTGGACTGTGGTAAAGAATATCCTCAAGTACCTACGAAGGACTAAGGACTGGGTCCTTACCCTCGGTGGGAGTGATGACCTGAGAGTTGTAGGGTATAGTGATGCTAGCTTCCGGACTGATAGGGATAATTTCCGCTCTCAGTCTGGCTGGGTCTTTACCCTAAACGGAGGAGCAATTTCTTGGAAAAGTTCCAAGCAAGAGACAGTGGCTGATTCAACCTGCGAATCAGAGTATATTGCAGCGAGCGAGGTGGCAAAGAAGGCTATATGGCTAAAGAACTTCATCAGAGACCTTGGATTTGTACTAGCTATTAAAGAGCCAATGGAAATTTTCTGTGATAGTGAAAGCGTTGTTGCCTTAGCCAAGGAACCAAGGGATCATGGGAGATCCAGACACATCGACAGAAAATACCATTTTATTAGACATCGAATAGAAGAAGGACTCCTCGTGGAAAAGAAGGTATCATCGGATGAGAACCCAACAGATCCCCTCACGAAGGGACTGACTCGGGTTAAGCATCTCCTGCATGCTCAGAGCATAGGGCTGAAGGATGATATTAGATTTAGTAGTTAGATAACCTCGAAATTTGTAAAGTGTAATTGACATTAGATGATGAATAAAAGGTGTTTTATTTATGAGTAAAGTGTTGCTATCTCTTGTCAATCGTTTACTATATTTCTTTTGCATGTTTTGACTTCCAGAATAATTTTGTTTGGTATAACATATTATTCAAACCTCCACAGTCGGTCATATGTCGGAAGTAGATATGAATCAAGATTGTCATGATTGGTTGTAGAGGTCTAAGGTGTTGGACAATGAGGTGTTGGACAATGCTACAACAATCATGAGTGCTCATAAGTTCTGAGTATTGGACTCAACTCACGCTCACTGGAATCACTTCATGGAATTCTATCTTGAGTGATCGTGAGATGGTAATATCATATAAGTCTTCAAACCTAGAGATATGATTTGTTACTTACAAGTTGGTTATGCATTGATTGTACGAAAACGCATTGGTAACTCGATGTTATAAAACGTGCTTTTGTGTATAATTCAATGAGTGGTAGAACAAACATATGAGTCGAATTTTATCTGTTCCTTCTTGGATTAGAAGCTGATATTTGGGCCCCTCGGTGAATTTGTTTTGACCTATGTACCGGGCCCGGTCAAAACTAAGTTGATGTGTTCAATTAAGTTCTTTGTCAAACAAATCGGAAATCAGGAAACAAACTGTTGGACAATAAGTAAGACATTGTTCCATGTATTTATCCTATTGATATCTAGAACAGAGGATTATATGATCACTTATCTTAAATGGCGTACCATCATCTTCTCAGTTCTGAGAAACCTTGAAAACAGCTACAATTGCCGATCGGTTCCTGAAGTCATACTTGCAGTAATAGTTATTAGACTTATCCAAGTGGGAGACTGTTGGATAAGGTGTCTAAGTCCATAACTATTTCTGGTATGTACTTGACCCGACCCGGCATGGTCTATTTGGGTTGCATGGCACCATGCAATTGGAAGAAAAATGACTACACACTCGCTTCTCGTATTCTTAAATACATTCAACAATTACTTGTATAATATTGCGTATTGAAAGGGACTATACACTCACTTGATCAGAAGTTTATCGAGCAGCACTACGGCTTGCAAAAGTAGTGTTTCTCCATAGATCTGGAAGATCTTCACAAAAACCGAGCTCGTCGTTGGCAGGGCTTCGGCTCGGAAATATCACTTCTCGGGATACTCGGGGCTTCGAATCTTGCTTCGGGGCTCGGGAATAATACCGGGGCTTCGGGTTAAAAATGGCATGCAAATCGAGGCAAAGCTTAGAGAGAAAGGAAGAAGTTTGTAAAGGAATGAGGCTGCCCTTGCATGCCTTTTATAGGAGGCTGAGGCCTCGCATTACGCCGGGCGTAATGCTCTACGCGGGGCGTACGCCTCGGATCGTCACTGCTTACGTATCCGAAGTACTCGAGTGTAAGGCGCGTCATGCTTCGCTATACGCTGGGCGTACTCAACTACGTTGGGCATAGTTCGGATCAGTCCGGTGACACCCCTTCAGATAATATCGAATTTATATTTAATATATATATATATATATATATATATATATATATATATATATATATATATATATTATTTAATGAACTTCAAAAATTCATATCACCATCATACGAACTCCGTTTTCGACGTTCTTCATATCCACGCGTAGGTGAGACTACGCTCTACAACTTTTGTTTAGACTCCGTCGGCAAATTTTGAATTTATTTTTATTATTTATTTTTAGTATGTCGGGACAGGAAAACTTCGTTATAAATTCATAACTTCTTCGTCTAACGTCCGTTCTCGCCTAACTTTTCATTGTCTCGCTACTAACAACGAGATGTTCGATTCTCGTTTAGATTGTTTCGGCTAAAAACCGCTCGATCTCAAATCGAGTATTCGGGCTGCACACTGCCAAGTCGAAACTTCAGAAAATCATAACTTCCTCATACGAAGTCAAATTTGGGTATTCTATATATATTCGGAAACCTCGTTTCTGCCACTACAACTTTATGTAAAGATACTAGTTTATTTTACACTTAAATTTTGATGCTCATTTTATTCTTAATTCATTAAATTATAATAATTAAGAAAATAAACACATAATTCACAAATAATACATTTTCATTATTTCAAATTGGGTTACAAAGGTTAACCTAGACTATTATATTGCTAAAAATGGCAAGCCCAGAAACACAGGCGTCACAATTCTCTCCACCTTAGAATGACTTCGTCCCCGGAATCACACATCAACAAACAACTATGGGTAGCGACTCATCATGTCACTCTCCGTTTCCTAGGTGAGATTCGGCCCATTCGTGTGTTTCCATCGGACAAGCACTAATTCAACCATCTTACGTCGCAATTTCTTAGTCTTCCGCTCAACGATTGCCTCTGTTTCTTCAATCAACCTTTTGTTCTCATCGATTCTCAACTCCGAAAGTGGAATCATGTCAGGAACTTCTCCCGTGAACTTCCTCAAATAACACACATGAAAAGTGTTATGAATTTCATTCAGTTCTTCTGGTAATTCGAGCTTGTAAGCTTGGTTCCCAATTCTCTGAAGAACTTTAAACGGTCCAATAAAACTTGGACTTAATTTTACCCTTTTACCAAATCTTATAAGTCCCTTCCATGGCGAGACTTTAAGCAAAACCGAATCTCCAACTTCAAAATTCATCGGTCTTCGCTTTTTGTCAACATAGCTCTTTTGACGATCATGAGCTGCTAACATTCTCTCCCTAATTATTTTCAACTTTTTAGCGGTTTGATGGACTATCTCTGGTCCCATAAACTGCTTTTTCCCAGCCTCAAGCCAACAAGACGGCGTACGACACTTCTGCCCGTACAAAGCTTGATAAGGTGCCATCTTAATGCTCAAGTGGAAACTATTATTATAGGAAAATTCTACCAATGGTAAATGTTCATCCCAGTTACCTTGGAATTCTAGGGTACATGCTCTAAGCATATTTTCAAGCATTTGTATCGTTCGTTCGCTCTGACCATCAGTCTGTGGATGGTAAGTTGTACTCAAACACAACTTGGTGCCCATCTCCTCTTGTAGACTTTTCCAAAACCTTGAGGTGAAACGACTATCACTATCTAACACAATCGTTAACAGAACACCGTGAAGCCTCAAAATTTCCTTCACGTAAGAATTCACAAGCTTTTCCATAGACCATTTCTCCTTGGCTGCTATGAAATGCGCACTCTTAGTGAATCGATCAACGACCACCCAAATCATGTCGTGACCACTTTTTGTTCTGGGCATTTTAGTGACAAAATCCATTGCAATGTCTTCCCATTTACCCATAGGCACAGGTAAAGGTTCTAAACTCCCGTACGGTTTCTGATGTTGTGTCTTTACTCTCGCACAAGTCACACACTCAGCTACATACTTTGCAACATTAAGCTTCATCGTCGGCCACCAGTAGTAGGGTTTCAGGTCCCTATACATTTTAGTGCTACCGGGATGAATCGAGTACATGGTCTTATGAGCTTCTTCCATCAGAAGATCTCTGACTCCTCCTGTCTTAGGTATCCAAATCCGATCTTGGAACACCTTCAGTCCATGACTGTTTATACCGAACACCAATGTTTTGCCCAAACGTTCCTCCTTTCGGTCATTCTTCTCAGAAGCTTCCTCTTGAGCTTTCTTTATACTTTCCACAATATTCTAGACAACTTCTATTCTCAACGCTCTTGGCCTTTTCCTTTTAGGATTGACTTTCCGACTGAGAGCATCAGCAACAACGTTAGCTTTACCGGCATGGTAAAGTATCTCACAGTCATAGTCTTTAAGTAATTCTAGCCAGTGTTGGTGTCTCATGTTCAATTCTTTCTGACTAAAGAGATATTGGAGACTCTTATGATCAGTGAACAATTTGCACTTTGTTCCATAGAGGTAATGCCTCCATATTTTCAAAGTGAAAACTACCGCACCCAACTCCAAATCATGATTCAGGTAGTTCTTTTCATGCTCTTTCAGCTGTTGAGATGCATATGCGATCACCTTATCTCTTTGGGTCAAAACACAACCCAATCCAACCCCAGACGCATCGCTATAAACAGCGAAGTCTTCAACTCCATCGGGTAGAGATAAAATCAGTGTCTCACATAGCCTCTTCTTTAGCAACTCGAAAGCTTCTCTGTGCTTATCATTCCAAGCATAAACAACTCCTTTTGGGTCAAAGCTGTTAATGGACTAGCGATCAAAGAAAATCCTTGGATAAACCTTCGGTAATATTCGGCTAATCCTAAAAATCTTCGGATCTCCGTGGGACTCTTCGGTTGCTCCCACTTTGTTACAGCTTCAATATTTGCTGGATCAACCATTATCCCTTCTTGGTTGACCACGTGACCCAAGAATTGGACTTCTCGAATCCAAAAATCACATTTAGAGAACTTCGCATACAACTTCTCCTTTTTCAAGACTTCTAACACTTCTCACAAGTGTCTGCCATGCTCTTCTTGGATTTTTGAATAAGGTGCTGCTTGTTTTTTTGAAGTCAAAATGTCTGCAGTCTGCGGACCACATCTGCAAGCCTCTGCAGCAGAAGAGGTGGACCAAATGTCTGCAGTCTGCAATAAGAAGACTGTTTGTTTTTAACGTCTGCGGGCCGTTAAAATAAATTGAATTTTTAAACTTAATTTCATGTTATAAACATTAAAAATGTATTTTTAACAAAAAAATGAAAGAAAAAAAAACTGCACGGTGGCCATGTTTTTTTTTTTTTTAGGTTAAAATAAGGTCTGAAGACCTTTGAAGACAGTGGCCCATGTCTGCGCCAGGAAGACCTCGCGCAGACGTTTTCTGATCTGCGCACTTCCAAAAAACAAACAATCTGCGAGGGCATATGTCTGCGCGTTGTCTGCGCGGCGCAGACAAAAGTGGTTGCGCAGATCTTCACACAAAAAACAAACAGCCTCTAAATCAGAATGTCATCTATGAACACTATCACAGATTTATCAAGGAACGGATTACAAAACCCTATTCATTAAATCCATGAATGTTGCTGGAGCATTGGTTAGTCCAAACGACATAACCAAAAACTCGTAGTGCCCATATCGTGTTCTGAATGCAGTCTTCTCTATATCCTTCTCTTTCACCTTCAGCTGATGATATCTGACCTTAGGTCGATCTTTGAAAAATAACTTGAACCTTGTAGTTGATCGAACAGGTCATCAATCCTCGGCAACGGATATCTATTCTTTATTGTTGCTTTATTCAGCTCTCTATAATCGATGCACATTCTCATACTTCCATCTTTCTTCTTCACGAATAACACCAGAGCTCCACAGGGTGATGAACTAGGTCTAACGAAACCTTTGTCCAACAACTCCTGAATTTGCATCATCAGCTCCTTCATCTCCGTCGGTACTAGTCGGTAAGGTGATTTTGCAATCGGTGTTGTTCCGGGAAAGAAGTCAATACAGAATTCCAATTGTCGATTAGGCGGTAATCTAGGAAGATCTTCGGGAAATACTTCCGGATAATCACATACGACAGGAATATTCTGCATCACCTTCTTTTCCTTCTTAGCATCGATCATGAATGCTAAGTATGATGTACACCCCTTGGTCAAACACTTTCTGGATTTCATTAGACAAATGATTCCATAATTTACTCTCGTTTATCTCCATACACCATAAACGATTCCTTCCCAGGCGGGTTTACTTTGACTATCTTCTTTCTGCACAATATCTCGGCGTCATTGGCGCTAAGCCAATCCATTCCCAACACGATGTCGAAACCATTAAGTTCTATAGGCAATAGTTCCTCGTGGAACTTATGCCCATTTAAATCGATTAAGATGTTTTTCATACGATAATTAACAGGTACAAACTTGCCACTAGCAAGTTCAACTAATAAAGCATTATCTAGTCTAACAACAGGAAAAGCTAGTTTTCTACCAAATTCATGCGATATAAAAGAGTAGTTGGCTCCATAATCAAATAAAATTTGGCCAGGCAATTCATTTACAAGAAAGGTACCTAAAGCGACATTAGCTTCCAGTGTCATCTAGAATGCTCTCGCCTTCGGATTTGGCGGAATGTTGGGTTTTGCTACCTCCTTCTTCTTTGGACAATCTCTCGAGATGTGCCCTTCCTCACCACAACCATAGCAAACATTCTTGGTAAGTGTGCATTCGTTGGTAAAATGCCCTGGCTTTCCACACTTGAAGCATGTGGTCACCACTTCACACTTCCCATGATGCTTCTTCTTACATTTTTCGCACCATTTCGCTTCACCTCCTCCCCCTCTCGAACTAGACTTCGAGAATTTGTTTTTCTTGCTGGACCCTGAAGATCCCTCGAACTTCCTCTTTTCACCAACCCCTAACCTTTCTAGACCTTTTTCCCTGATCTGGGTCTCAACATTTCTAGCAGCCCAGATGGTGGCTTTCAATGTGGTTCTTGCTTAACCATTGGACCATAGTCCGCTGGTAATCCGTGGGCAAAATTGTTGACCTTAGAGAGTTCTGTTGGTACCAAATATGGGATAAACTTCATCTTTTCTATGAAACTTGCAGCGTATTCAGTAACGCTCAATTTCCCCTTCCTCAAATTTTGAAACTCAAATTCTGAAACTCATTACTGGTTCAATCGGAGTTTCCTCCTTAGGTTGAGCATCAGCGGTAGAGGTTCCTTCATCACTCGACTCTTGAATCTCTTCAAGATCGATCTGTCTCCCACATTCTCCTTGGTTTATGAGTTCTCGTTCTCGAAAAACCCCTCTTCTTGCAACGAAGACAACATTGTCACTCGGTCTATAGAAGAGATATCAAAAGGATTTTAGCGGGTAGCCGATGAAAATACATCGGTCACTACCAGGTTCGAGCTTGTCGTGAGTCTCTCATCTTACGAAAACTTCACAACCCCAAACCTTGATATATGCCAATGAAGGAGCCTTTTGTGACATCCCCAAAATCTCGGCCAGAAAAGACCGCTTTCATTTATGCTTTTTAAAATAATTTCAGAGTAAATCCTTTTGATTTTAAAAAAGATGCGGAATTTGTTCCCAAAAACAAAACATGATAAAATAAAGTTTATCAAAGCTTTTCATCAAGAGATGCATTTTTCATTATATAACAATATTCGGGATGTCATGTTCCGATAAACAGATCATGAAGTATAAACGATAACATTACAAGTCATTCAACAAATATATACATATACAGATTTGTAAACAAAACATGTTGATGATTCATCCATCTTTATGCTCTTGTGCCACTTCCTGTAATACAAATAAACTGAGTGGGTCAGGCTTGGGAGCCTGGTGAGCATATAGGGTTTTCAACCCACAATAATAATTATATTTAATTCAACAATCAATAATAACCCAATTACCCATTCCCGTTATCCTCACTTTACGTCCCTAAAACAACATCTATTATAAGGGACCTAATCTAGGATTTTCATCGGGATGGACATTACTGCAAAGGGGCTTCCTTAGCAATAAATATCCTAAAGGCAACCATGAGGGGGATAGAGTACACTGGTGAGCACATCGTTCACAACACCTACAGGTTATGAGCCTGCGAGGGTTCCACAGGATCGTCTAGAAAGAGTTTGTGGTCGTCATGCATACTCTGCTGAATGACTAGATCAACGACAACAACACCGAAGCCTCTCATCTATTTATTACACACTAACTATCTACCCATGTTCTACCCAACATATTAGTAGATAAAAATATACATTTTTACACTTAGTTTAAAACCTGTATAGCATGCTCAATCAATACATTTTCCACATAACAGATGAGGCACACACACATAACACATATTTCATACAGAATAAATCAGATCTATGAGATAAAAGAAAGTGAATATACATTCACACATATAATCAACAAAGTATACGCGTAACACATATTTCGTATAAAATACTTCATAATAATGTGTTGGAAGAAAAATGACTACACACTCGCTTCTCGTATTCTTAAATACATTCAACAATTACTTGTATAATATCCCGTATTGAAAGGGAATATACACTCACTTGATCAGAAGATTATTAGGAAGCACTACGGCTTGCAAAAGTAGTGTTTCTCCGTAGATCTGGAAGATCTTCACAGAAACGGGCTCGTCGTGGGAAGGGCTTCGGCTCGGAAATATCACTTCTCGGGATCCTCAGGGCTTCGAATCTTGCTTCAGGGCTCGGGAATAATATCGGGGCTTTGGGGTATAAATGGCACGCAAATCGAGGAAAAGCTTAGAGAGAAGGAAGAATTTTGTAAAGGAATGAGGTTGCCCTTGCATGCCTTTTATAGGAGGCTGAGGCCTCGCATTACGCTGGGCGTAATGCTCTACGCGGGGCGTACGCCTCGGATCGTCACTGCTTACGTATCCGAAGTACTCGTGAGGTGTTTTAGCAACCTTCTTTATAGGGATTCGGTTAAGGATATGGGTGTCGGTCTCTAAGGCATACCCCCAAAATGAGATAGGTAGTGAAGCACGACTCATCATAGAACGAACCATGTCTAACAAGGTTCGATTGCGCCTTTCTGCCACACCATTCAACTGTGGTGTCCTAGGTGGCGTCAATTGTGAAACTATTCCGCATTCCTTGAGATAGTCATGGAATTCAAGACTTAGGTACTCTCCTCCTCGATCGGATCGAAGCAGCTTGATCTTCCTGCCCAATTTATTCTCCACTTCATTCTTGAACTCTTTAAACTTTTCAAACATTTCTAACTTGTGCTTGATTAAGTAAATATACCCATATCTACTATAATCATCGGTAAAAGTCATGTATAAGCGGTTCGCATCCTTTGTGGTGGATCTAAAGGGCCCACATACATCGGTATGTATGAGATCCAATAAACCCTCACCCCTGTCACAAGTGCCAGTGAAGGGTGGCTTGGTCATCTTTCCAAGTAAACAAGATTCACACATGTCATATTCCCTAAGGTCGAATGACTCCAACACTCCATCCTTTTGGAGTTGGGCTATGTGTTTCTTGTTGACATGTCCAAGACGACAATGCCATAAACATGATTTATCCATACTATTGGAAGAATCCATACACAACACATCATTTCTGAGGTTATCTACAACCATAACAGTTTCATAGATTCCATTACAAGGCATTGCTTCAAAGTATAAAACACCATTTAGATAAGCATAAATAGAACCATTCATATTATTAAACGAATATCTAAATCCTTGTCTAAACAAACCATGAAATGAAATGATGTTTCTTGCCATATCTGGCAAGTAGCAACAATTATTTAAATCTAAACCTAATCCATTACTAAGCACTAAAGAATACACTCCAATCTTGGTGACAGGCGACGATCTTCTGTTTCCTATGATTAGATTTATTCTTCCACGCTCCACATCCCTATTTCTTCTTAGTCCCTCCAAATCAGAACAAATGTGGTAACCACATCCTGTATCAAGAACCCAAGAAATAGCATGAGATGAATCATTAGATTTAATTGTGTAAATACCTGCAAAAGACGGCTTGATCTTCCCATCCTTGATGGCTTGCAGATATTCTGGGCAGCTTTTCTTCCAATGCCCTATTTTGTGGCAATAGTGGCACTCGACCTCCTTTGGGTTAGAGTTGGGCTTAGAAGGGCCATCTTTGGTCCCACTGGAAGAGGATCCATCTTGGGACTTTCCCTTGTTGTGGCTCTTTGATGGAGCCTTCCTCTTCTTCCCCCTTCTTTGCCTAATAGCCAAAACAGGAGCAGCGGGTGGTGCGGGAGTTGGTGCAACAGACTTTTCCTTGAGGTTTCTCTCAGCAGTCCTTAGGAGTCCTTGGAGTTTGCTTAGGGTGACCTCTTCCTTGTTCATGTGGTAGGTCATCTTAAATTGGTTGTAGCATGAGGGCAAGGAGTGAAGAAGAATGTCGATAGTCAAATCCTCCCCAAAGTTAACATTTAACTTGCGAATACGATCGACATATCTTTGCATCTTTTGCAAGTGTACGGTTAACGATTCTCCACTTCCCATCTTGGCGGTGATCATGTTGGTGATGATCTCATAGCGCTCTTGCCTCGCGCTTTGGTGGTACCTCTCCATTAAGTCTTGATGTATTTCATAAGGATACATGTCCTCATAGGACTTTTGGAATTCTTGGTTCATAGTGACTATCATGATGCAATGGACTTTCGTTGCATCACGTTCGCGGGTCTCAAAGACAGCCATCTCTTCAGGAGTAGCGATTTCTAGGTTGACCTTCTCGAGATTTTCATCGAGGACATACTCTTTGTCCTCGTAGCGTGCAATCGTGCGAATGTATCTTATCCATTCGCTAAAGTTCGTTCCATCGAAAGTCTCCTTTTGGCAAAGACTCATTAACATGAATGAGTTAGCAGCAATGTTGTTCGCGTTCGACATCTACAAATAGAAAGGACAAAGTTTGATTAGAATTGAATCCCTAATTAAACACCCAAAATGAAAAATTAGGGCTAGGACCCAACAACATTATTCATATATTAGAAAAGGGATGCCGTAATCCAACACGCAAATAATTTGGAGGTAAGTGAATGACGATTCACTAATTCTTCACCATGAAAAACATAACCTTAAGTTTTAAATGCATTGAGAATTCCTAGATTTTCTTGGAGATTCATTGAACTTTTCAATGGCATGTTTAAATCTCGATATGCCCCTCTCGTTTGTGACTGGGATGCCGAGGATCACAAAGTGGGTGTGAATAACCATGCAAATCTACACGGTGCCTTCATTGTTACAATCACCTATTCGATGTGCTGGTAAACCACACACGCTCCATCGAAATATGATAAACAATAAATCACCCTTTGCCACCTTTGCTTAGAACCAATTAGTGTGCCGGTAAACCACACACACTCCACTAACATCTTAGCAAGGGTGCAGAGTGTAATTTCATGGGATTGCATCAATTCACTTTTGCCTAAAGTAACTAGGATTGGGAATTTGAAAAAACATGTGGTTACTTTATGTTTTAACATTATACTTTTAATGAGGTGAGAGAGTTTCCCTATCCTACCCGTTCAGCTAACGACCCTCCACCAGTCAAGCAAGCGGTGGGTGTGAGTGTACACCCATTAAGCGTCATTTTATAGGCAGCAACCTTATACCCACCTTATAGACCGGCTTCATGAATGAGACCTACTAACGGTAAGACTAGCATTTTAATTATACTTATATATTCATTAAGCTTTTAATAATATAATAGTATAGGGTTGAATTTTAAACTTGTAAAACTCTAGGGGTTGAAATTTAAATTCTTCTAAATTAAACTTTTAATCACAAAATTCAAATTTCAAAACTTCGGGATAAATTTTTAACTTTTCAAAACTAAAGGAATCAAATAACAAATAATTTAAATCACCCAATTAATTTCATAATTATCTATATTTGACCTAATCCAGTTTTAGTCATTAGATAATTACAAAATAATTTTAAATAGTCCATATTTATCATATAAATAATCAATATTCAAAAAGATTTGAAATTATCTATTGTTATGTCAAGGATAATCATTAAATTGGGTTAAAATTCGGATTCTCACATAATAAAACGATTTAGGTATCAAATCCAAGACAAAACAGCAACAAAATCCCGAATTATCCTCTGTCTAACGCTCGGACTCGCCGAGTCAACTCTAGACTCGCCGAGTACAGACACTGACTCGCCGATTTGGGTCGGACAGAGGTCAAGAAAAACGATTTTCAGCAAGCAAAACAGTTAAGCATCACATTCAATTGAAACCAATCAAGGCTCTGATACCACTGATGGGTTTGAGCCATAAGAACTTTCCTATGTGCACATACAAAACCTAAAGCTTGGATCTAGGTTTCTCTAATTGAACATGCAATATATCCAAGACTTTCATGGCTAGATCTAATGTAAACTAACAATCAAAATGTATGAAAAACAAATCTAGAAGATTACCTTGAGTTACTTGCTTTAAAACTTCTTCTTATTGGAGCTTAGAGTCACAATTGTCACTCCTCTAATGGCTTACAAACACCAGCTAGGAAGAAGATGATTTGAGAGAGGGAGAGAGGTGAGAAATCGGCTCTAGGGTTTCCTTAAACATAGAGTGGCCGATTTCTCTAACCCTAAGGGCCTATTTATACTGTGAGTTACTAAGGTTTCACCTTAAACCCTAATTAGATAACTTAGCCTCAAAGCAATCCAAAGATCCTTCTAGATAAGCCTTGGACGATTTCTAGGAGATCCATATCCCTAAAATCGTCCACCCCTATATCCATAAGGATTCTTAGTCCAAAATAAAACTATCACACATTTGACAGTTTATCCCCCTTTATTCAATTAATCTCTTTAAGTCACCAAATTAATTCCTAATTAATTTATGACTTATATTAATCAAATAATATTATTATTCTTTTAACATATTATTCTTATAATACATTAATCATAATAATATCTCTTCTCTCTATATAAATCACCATGTCAAGTTGCTATGGTGAAGGCAACCCAAAAGGACCATGCACAATCAGGTCAAGTACTTACCAAATATAGTTACAGCCTTAAGACACTAATCTAACAAGTATATGATAGCTATGAGCACATGGTTATTTGCTTGTTTATTGGGTTGAGGCGGTCCTGCTTTGTGCTGAAGGCCATCATACCCTATGAGCGGTCAGGGGAGACTGTAGGCCCACGTGGCGAACCAGTCATGCCGAAGGCTCGAGATAGATCCAGACAGACTATAGGCCCGGTAGGGCGGTCCAGTCAGGCCGATGGCCCAGTATGCATGTTGATTGATTGATTATTACTATTATGGTATTGTCAGTGTGGTGTTGGTATTTTGGGGGTAGCTCACTAAGCCCTCGGGCTTATAGTTTTCAGTTTACTGTTTCAGGTACTTCAGGAGACCGTGGAAAGACGAAGGCGCGACCGTATCGCTCCTTATCCTTATGTTATGATTTTTGGGACACTCTGATGGAAAATGATTTGAAAACATTTTGTAAACAATGCTATGTGGTTTTTTATTTATGATTGAAAAAGTTTAAATTTGGTGTGAATTTTATGGATGTTATAGTCAAAGTCGAAGTCAACGCTCTGAGTTGACTCAACTCGTCGAGTTTGCTCTTCAACTCGCCGAGTTCTCATGAATCTCAGAATTGTGACTTTTTCGTATCAACTCGTCGAGTACTCCCTCAACTCGTCGAGTTTTTTCCTTTTCATAACCGGGACATTTCAAGAACAACTCGTCGAGTTCTCTCATGAACTCGCCGAGTTCTTCAGTCTGTTAAGCCCTTCTTAATGGATTACGCTCCTACTCTTCGGATCTGGACTCCACACTTCTTCTATACACTGAAAAATATCCTTTTAAGGGTAAAGTTTCAAACTTTACCCGTTAATAGCTTCCTTTAATGGGTTTAGCTCAAACCCTAATTCTTCAAGATCTAGATCTTGATCCAAAAGCAATTTATACTTCAAACTAAGGCATACAAACTGAGATCTAGACCCTAGACATCGTTTGAACACGTAAAGTGTCACACCCCGAAAACCAAAGGCGGAAACATTTCCGGGGTTGACTCCACGTTGAGTATCAAATCCAATGCACATAGTAATCAAAGTAAACAACCATTACATTACATATATTTGAAAGTTTACATTTGTTTCAAAAGTAAATTGTACAAGTGTGATACATATTATATATGAACAAAACGAGACGAGTCTTCTACGCACTCCGTCTTCACCAAAAGAGATCACCGGGTACCTATCTAATGCGGACCTGAGAATACAAGCGGTTTGAAAATCAGCATAAAGCTGGTGAGTTCATAAGATGTTTGTTTTCTGAAAATGTACAAGTTTCCTTTAGTTTTCTGAAAAGGTTTGTTATCCAAGAAAATCCCATATTTTCTTATGCAAAGTTAGTTTAGTTATCACTTATTCCAATTCGATTATGTGTTGTATTTTACCCCAGGAAAATCCCATATTTTCCTAAATGTAAGACCGGTTGAATATTACAGAGTATAGTTTAATACATAAAACTATATATTGAAAATGATGGGATTACTATCCCGAACTAGATATAAGTTAGTTTGATATACGTGAACTATAAATGAAAAGTAGTTTGAAAACCATGGGATTACCATCCCGGACTAGATACAAGATAGTTTGATATACATGAAAGTATAGATTGAAAACCATGGGATTACCATCCCGGACTAGATACAAGATAATATAATATACATGTAAATATAGATTGAAAACCATGGGATTACCATCCCGGACTACATACAAGATAGTTTGATATACATGAAAATATAGATTGAAAAACATAGGACTACCATCCCGGACTAGATACAGATTCAAAACCATGGGATTATCATCCCGTACTAGATATAGATTCAAAACCATGGGATTATCATCCCATGGTTTTTTTTGAAAACATTGAAAAACATTTGTAATTTGCTTGTATTCCCCCCCCCCCCCCCCCCCGAAAACATTGAAAAACCATTGAAAAAGGGTAGGGGTATGAACTCACCGGACGAGGAATGTGACGATTTCGGATGCTAAACGTTGGTTCGGGGCTTGCAAACGCATGAGGTTCCTATGTATAATGAAAAGATACACATTTGTATCTAATTAGGACTTAGATTATTTATTTGATAGAGACAAACACTTCTAGTTGCGGAAACACTCCCTTACAAGTGTTTGGAAGGACCCGGGCGGCATTGGAAGTCACATAAGGCTAGGATATGGAGTAACTCTCATAATAGATTTCGGCCCTAATGACCCCCTCCCCATGAGTTTACGGCCGTAAACTCATGGTGGGGGGTTTTATGAGGCAAAATGGTCTTAAAACACTTGGGAAATTTGCTAGGATCAGTTCTAGGACCTTGGAATGGATTAAACATAATTATGGACCATTTATTGGAGTTTATGGCAGTAAACATAGAGTTTACGTCCGTAAACTCCCTCCTCATGCCAAATCCTTATTGTATGGGTCCTTAAACAATTACATATGATTCCAATGATTTTTCCTAAGCCTTGTATGAATTTTTAAGGGACTTTTAGTCTAGATTTTGGAGTTTACGGCCCATGAACCCCCTCATGGCCGTGAACTCCTTAGATGGAAGGTCCAAATCTTGTTTGTGGTCACTTCTAGAATTTATCCCAAGGCTTATGGTGTGTGTAAATGGCATTTTAACACATTTAGAGGAGTTTACTCCCCATATTAATGAGTTTACAGTCCAAGCATGATCTTGGGCAGTAAACTCATGTTTAATCCTCTAATTTAATGTTCAAGGTGTCCCAAGGCCAAATCCAATATTCTACAAGTCGTATCTAAGCCTCAATGGAGTTTTGGAGGGGTTTAAGGGCATAAAAACCCTATTTATTTGAGTGTATGGCCCAAGCATGATCTTGGGCAGTAAACTCATGTTTAATCATCAAATTCCATGTTTAAGGCATTCTAAGTCCATTCCATTAAGCCATTAAGCCATATCTAAGCTCCAAAGGTCGATTGGAAGGGTTTTTGGGCTCTAAAACCCAATTTATGTTAGTTCACGGCCTAGGACTGTTCTAGGGCCGTAAACTCATGAATATGGTCCTATTCCATGATTTGAACTCGAATTTGAAGGCCTAAGATGTTATAATAGGAGTTAGGGTAGTTACGTTGGTGATTTGGAGCTTAAATTTGATGATTTTGGCCCCTTAAACTTGGTTTGAGGAGAGAGGTTAGAGAGAGAGAGAGAGTAGAGAGAGGAAGCAAAAGCTTCAAATGAAAGTTTGAATACGTTTAAATAGGTCCCAAACTTGGACACGGAGGAATTTTACCCGATACCGGCATTAAACGGGGATTTTGGTCGCACCCGATTAAGTTTTCGTAACTCGGCGGGGGCGTTTCTAAAATTTTTGAAATAAATATTTTGGGATAATTTCATGAGTTCCTAAGGGGTTTGGACACTCATTAGCATCAAATAAACATATAAGTTTAATTAATTTAACCCAAAAACGAAATTGGAACGAATTGATAAACGGCGAGTTTTACGGGTAGAACGGGGTTTTTGGCGATGGACAATTTCGGGTTGTTACATAAAGTTTCTGCCTTTATCTCCATGCATGGCCTTTTGAGGCTTAAAATGCAAAAATGACATCCTATAACTTGCATGGAGCTTCAATGGCCATAAAGTTTGCACCTTTATGCCATGGAAGCCCTCCATGGTTCTAGATCTAATGATACACTCACGTGGGACGTCCATTTCCCAAAGGTCATGCTTCTTGAACAAGAAATCCCATAAAAGTGAAGATAAAGAGATCTAAGAATATTATAGACAAGATAGGAGTTTTATACCTCTAAGGAACCAGAAATGAAGCTAAACTTATGGATTTACTCTTCTCCAACTCTTCCTTGCTCCTTCTTCAAGTGTCTTCTTTTTCAAGAATCACCAAGAATGCACAAAAATGGCTCAAAAACTCTCACAAGTGGATTAGGGTTTCGTGGCTAGGGTTTGGGACTTGGAGGCTGGAAATGAGGCCAAACCCTAGAGCTTAAGTTGTTTAATAGGGTGTAAAACCCCGAACTTAGGGTTTCTCAAACAGCGACCAACTCATCCAGTTGGTGCCTCCAACTCGTCGAGTTGATCTTCGAAAATGCGCGTGACTCCTAACTCCTACATGTCGAGTTTATACCTTAAACTCGATGAGTAGACCTTTCAAAATGAGGTTTTATTTTCTATAATTACTCCTTTAAATTCTGGGTGTTACAAGAGATGAGAGGAGAAGAGTGTGAGAAGATGCATAGATAGAGTATGAGATGAGATAGAGTAAGAGTATGAGAAATGATGAGAAAAAAGTAGATGATACATGTGCCTCTTTAATGCCTAAACGAACCTCACTTTCCTTTGCTCCAAAAGTCGTCATGGTATGAAATTTTTTGGAAAAACGTTTTTAGCAGCCAGAGGCTCAACATGACTTATAAGTTGATTACAAATGTTGCCTAAGTCCTTAAACGCCATTGGACATGTAGTCGGGCAAGTCATTAAACTCTTCACATAAAAACAAGAGATGCACGTTGTGTAGCAATTCTTTGATCATGTCATTAGGCATTCTATTATCTAGCATCCTTAATCGATTAGGCATGTCATTGTATTAAGAAGATCATGGCTTGAACATGTCCATGCAACATCTTACTTACCTTTACCCAGTCACACCAAAATGTATTAGTTCATGATTAGATCAATTCCGAAATGTGATCGTTAAACTATCTTACGTCTAATAGTTATATTTACAAAATTCAAAAAACAAACAATTCCTATTTACTATAAACCCATTTTAAATAATATTACACACATTTCTATTAACTTATATACAAGTCTATGCCTATCTTAACATTTATTCACGTGGTTTAAAAATACATGAGATATTTCTCTAAAACGTACAATACACATGAAGGAAACATAAATAAATTTGAAATGATATGAATTAAATCCGAACTTTTAGGGAATTTGTTGATAAACAAAGTTGGGGTTGATGAGAAAACCTTATCCTATTGGAGTAGAGCAGGAGAAGCATGAGAATGATAGCTTCTCTTGATGACCTTAAAGAGACCAAAGGCGAATTTCCTCCACCCAAAACCCAACGCACCCCTATCTCATAAGGAAAGGCCAATCACCATATTTTGTTTGTTTTGTTTTTATTATAAATTATAAATAAATAACCCTTTCAACACCCACTCTACAACTTCCAGTTTTCTCTTTCCCCCACCACTTCCCGACTGCTTTTCCGGTATGTTTGCATCCCCTACATTGCTTCTTTTCTGTATTTTGATCGGAATCGGAGCTTTTCCTTTTTGTAACGGGAATCGAACTCCATTGCCCTTGGGGTAGCTTTGTATTTTTATGTCTTCCTTTTGTTCCTTGTTGATTTGTATGCGTTTTGTTTACATTTGGCGATCATTTTCTCGATTTTGACTATCTGAATGCCAAGTGAACATCATCGATTGGTTTTTTTCCTTGTTGATTTGTATACATTTTATTTACATTTGGCGACGATTTTCTGGATTTTTACTATTTGACTGCCAAGTGAACATCCGATATTGGCCATTATTTGTCTGCGAAAAGAAGACCAGACACTTGTAGATCTGTTCGCCATTAATCCATTTGTGACATAAACAATTCTTTCTTTCTCGCCTATCTAGATCCCTCCACTGGTTCTCCATGTGCTGAGAAGCAAAATGACCAAACTACCCCTCCCTGGTCAACATTTCCTTTTCTTCGATAATCAATAATTGATCGTACATATATTATAAGCATGATTGCATCACTAAGCATCTTATTTATTTATTTATATACTGACTTTTGTGTTTTGAATCTGATACCCTTTACGAATAAAAGATTATAGAAAGAAATGAAAGACAAAGTCTTTGAGTAAACTAACCCCATTACAAGAATCTTGGATCATGCTTAATAGAAAGAGGAGGCTAAAGTATGTCATAAACAAATGACAAATATAGTTTAAGGAAACCAATAAGTTTTTAATAGTGGTGACTGATGAGTGGCCCATATTAAAAAGTTTTGCTAAATTAAATTTTCCAAGTACAACAAGAATAAATGAAAATAAAATGTTACAATAAACAGATTACAAAAGTATGTTATGTTTTTTGCATCTTAACTCTAAAATCATATACATACAAACAATGACAGATCCATAAAACCTTTTCACCTTTTTCACCTTTTCACTTTTTACTTTTTACAGTATAAGAAAATTTTGACTGTAGATCAGTCAATGCATACAGTTTCCTTACAATGATCAAAAGAACTTACACTACATTGTTGACTTTTTGTGTTGTTATTGAGTTTTTATGTTTTCATTGACATTTTTTTTTGTTTTTGTTGAATGGAATTGAAATGATTAGGTGAAAATGGCTCAGTGTTTGGCTCCTTCAGTGCAATGGCAAACAAGGTTAACAAAGAATGCAATGGAAACAAGCTCAATGACCTCAAAAATGTGGAACTCTGTGTCATTTAAGCAAAGCAAGAAAGGAGCATTTAAAAGCTCCACAAAATTTAGAATTTGTGCTTCATCAAGTGGAACTATTAACAGGGTTGAGGATTTACTAAACTTGGATGTTACTCCTTACACTGATAAGATCATTGCTGAATACATTTGGTACTTTCCTATTCCCTTTGTAAAACACAATTATATAAAACCCAAAATGACTTGTTTATTTCATTTTTTTTGTAACCAAAAACATGACAGATTCCAATTTCATTTTTTCTTTTTTTGATGTTTTGAAACAGGATTGGAGGTTCAGGAACAGATGTGCGCAGCAAGTCAAGGGTATGTTGACTTTTGATTACTTTAATTATTTATTTAAATAGTTTAAGAAAATAAATGAAAAAGGTTATATTTTTAAATTGTTTCTTTTTTAGACACTCTCGAAACCAGTGGAGCATCCTTCTGAGCTTCCAAAGTGGAATTATGATGGATCAAGTACTGGACAAGCACCAGGAGAAGACAGTGAAGTTATCTTATAGTAAGTCCAATTTTAATAAATAAAAAAAAAATTAACAAATTTCATTTTACTTGAATTAATTATAATTATAATTTTATTTTTGTAGCCCTCAGGCGATCTTTAAGGACCCTTTCCGTGGTGGCAACAACATCTTGGTGAGTTTATTACAATATTATAGTTTCAAGTTTCTAACTTTTTTCTTAATATTTTGAAAAATTGTTATTTTCTTAAAAATTTATTTACTATTTTGTTTTATATTTTTGAAAGGTAATCTGTGATACATACACTCCACAAGGAGTTCCTATCCCTACAAACAAACGTGCAAAGGCTGCTGAGATTTTCAGTGATCCTAAAGTTGTAGCACAAGTTCCCTGGTAGGTTTTTTGAGTGAAAATTTAATTTTTTTTTTCATGAAATTTTAATTATTTTGGTTTTTAAGGTTTGGAATTGAGCAAGAGTACACTTTGCTTCAACAAGATGTGAAGTGGCCTTTGGGTTGGCCTGTTGGAGGGTACCCTGGTCCTCAGGTATAAATATAATCATCATCATCATCTTTCTTTTCTTAACTTTTTGTCTGTTTGGTTGGATGGAAATATGGAATGGAATGAGTGACAAAGGAATGGAATGAACATGGTAATATAATAAGCAAAGATAATGGAATGAGTCATTACATTCATTTGTCATTTTGGTTGACCTTTATGAATGGAAAAAATTCTTATGTGACTTTTTTATATTATATGTAAAAGTTACACAGAATAAAAATGACTAAAAGCCAAATAAGATAATGGAATGATCAATGAGTCATTACAACTTTTGATTCCATTCCATGATGGAATAAAAAAAAAACTCTGTAGGATGGAAGGAATCACATTCCTTTAAGAAGGGAACATTCTATTCCTCCAAAAAGATCAAACAACTTTTTGTTTTCTTTCTTTCTATTGTACTGGAATCAACCATTCCATTCCTTTTCCGATTCCGGTTAAGCAGATTCCATGGAAATCAGTTTTGTTTAATTGATTTCATTTTTCCAATTCATAGGGTCCATACTACTGTGGTGCGGGGGCAGATAAGTCATTTGGAAGGGACATATCTGATGCACATTACAAGGCTTGTTTATACGCTGGAATCAACATCAGTGGAACCAATGGTGAAGTCATGCCAGGACAGGTTCTTTTTTTTTTTCTACTCATTTTCTTTATTATTTAAAATATTTTTTATAAAAACAAAATTTTTATCTCACAAATTGTGTTTCACAGTGGGAATTCCAAGTGGGTCCCAGCGTTGGAATCGAAGCCGGTGACCATATCTGGTGTGCCCGATACCTCCTTGAGGTAAAATAAAACATCTCCATTCCATTTCCACCAATAAAAGGGCAATTCCGTCATTTCATAATCATTAGGGTTTTAGTCTTAGCACCCGCATTGTTGGAGTTTTAATTCCAATGTGGTTTGGGCTTCTTGTCAGACACCTAATGGGCCCGCTGTACCTGATTTACATCTCACATGATACTGTATGGAAAGACAGTGTGAGCCAGCTCAGGGGTTGTTGGAAGAAATAAAAAATAACTAATCCGATACTCTTTCTTGAATATTCTTTTTTTTTTTTTTAACAGAGAATTACTGAACAAGCTGGTGTTGTTTTGACACTTGACCCTAAGCCAATTGAGGTAATCAGTAATCGAGTTTTTGTGTGTTGAGTGTTGACTTTTTTATCAGATATTTTAATTTACCTTTGTTTTTTTAAATGTTGATAGGGAGACTGGAATGGAGCAGGATGCCACACTAACTACAGGTACTTGTTTATTTTATTTTTGGTTGGATGGAAAGGAATGGACCATTCCATTCCTTCCTTGATTCCATTTTTCTTACATTAAAATTCACATACATTTTCTTTTAATTTTCTACAGCACATTAAGCATGAGAGAAGAAGGTGGATTTGAAGTAATCAAAAAGGCGATTCTGAACCTTTCCCTTCGCCACGCAGACCACATCAGTGCTTACGGTGAAGGAAATGAAAGAAGATTGACAGGAAAACACGAAACTGCCAGCATCAACACATTTTCATGGGTATCTAAAAACATAAAAAAAAATATATATATATTTAATACCAAATTCAAAAAATATAAAACCAATAAAAATTCATGCTTTTAAATGTTATCTTGCAGGGTGTTGCTAACCGTGGTTGCTCCATCCGTGTGGGGCGTGACACTGAGAAGGCAGGCAAAGGTAAAATATAATTTTACTCAATCTTCTTTATTAAGTTGTTCTTTCTGTATTAAGTCAATACTAAATTGAGAAGCACTTAATGAATGTTTTTTTTTTTAATGGTTTGTTGTGTGTAGGTTATTTGGAAGACAGGCGTCCAGCATCAAACATGGATCCATACACAGTGACTGGATTACTTGCAGAAACTACTCTCCTGTGGGAGCCTACACTTGAGGCTGAAGCACTTGCTGCTCAGAAATTGGCACTGAATGTGTAAAACAATCAAATGAATCCATTTTCTTCTGAAGCTTGGACTTGGTTATTTGTTTCTAGTTGATTTTCTTCAAGAACTTGTGTAGATAAAGCTCCCAAAAATCATCATGGCTTCATATGCAAATCTGTTTTTGACAAATTGGGTGTTTTTTTTTTTTTTTTTTTTTGGATATTGTTGAATAGTTTATGCACAGTTTGATGTGTGCATAAGTCCTTTTGGTAGGTTCTATTCTACTTTTGCTTTTTTGGGCTGAAGAAAGCACCTTTAGGTTTGAAGGTATTTTCTAGCAGTCTGATTATCTATGATAAATAATTAATAATGGAGTTGATACTCATAATAGTATTTTTGTTATTTTTTTTTATCTCGTTCTTTTTCTAAGTTAACTACATCTAACACTTTATTATTTTTGAAACTTATTTTTTTTTTCTCATTATAGAGGATTTTAATAATGATTTAATGTAAAAGTAAAGTTTAGGATTCAGGGATTAAGTGTAACTTGGTTTTGGCATGGTTCTAAAAAACACGCCTTGTGCAGTAAGGCACGAGTGTTATTTTTCAAGGAAATTTTTTATTTAGGGAAATTGAATGATCTAAACCATTTTTGTATTCTACTTTTTAAAAAACAACTGTTATTTTTATTAATTTTTGTTTTTGGAAAATGAGGTTTTAAACCGGAATGCCTACATTTCAAACCCTAATTACAAAACAGGTAAGTGAGGTAAATGATTTGACCAGGTGTTGTGGTCCTTCCTATATGTATACCATGTATTGTCCAGAATGCCTATTTTATACTGTTTTGGACTTCATTTTAGATTTCTCCAATCTCGTTTCAGACTACTCTAAATTCAAAATATGTCTTCTAGCAGTGAAGAGTTCCAACATTTGTCCAAAATACATATTTTAGACTGTTTTGGACTTCATTTTAGACTTCTCCAATCTCGTTTTGAGACTACTCTAAATTCAAAATATGTCTTCTAGCAGTGAAGAGTTCCAACATTTGTCCAAAATACATATTTTAGACTGTTTTGGACTTCATTTTAGACTTCTCCAATCTCGTTTTGAGACTACTCTAAATTCAAAATATGTCTTCTAGCAGTGAAGAGTTCCAACATTTGTCCAAAATACATATTTTAGACTGTTTTGGACTTCATTTTAGACTTCTCCAATCTCGTTTTGAGACTACTCTAAATTCAAAATATGTCTTCTAGCAGTGAAGAGTTCCAACATTTGTCCAAAATACATATTTTAGACTGTTTTGGACTTCATTTTAGACTTCTCCAATCTCGTTTTGAGACTACTCTAAATTCAAAATATGTCTTCTAGCAGTGAAGAGTTCCAACATTTGTCCAAAATACATATTTTAGACTGTTTTGGACTTCATTTTAGACTTCTCCAATCTCGTTTTGAGACTACTCTAAATTCAAAATATGTCTTCTAGCAGTGAAGAGTTCCAACATTTGTGGGCATGTATTGATTTGTTGTTTGATTATATGTTACTATATGTGATTATATATTCAAAATAAAGTTGAAGTGTTTTTTCTATGACTAAATGATTAATTGGAATAAATTGTTTTCTTTCGTTTTTAATGGTTGTTATGTTTATTGTATAATTATATGTGATTAATAGGACTACCAAAACCATAGAAAAATAGTTATAAATATCTCTAAAATGTGTAGAACTGTTCCAAAATACATAGATCTACTCCGGAACTTGTAGAATTATTCCGGAATATAGAGTCTAGAATATATTTGAAACGTTGTCCAGTCTGAAATTCTATAATTCTATTAGAAAAACTGAAATATTAGTCTTGAACACGCATCAATGGGCTAATTCTAATTTGTTCCATTGTAGCATGATAACACATATGATGAGATTGTAACAACCTATAAACTGGAACTAGACATGGAAATAATGGCCCATTTACACACCCATGTACGTGCGACACTCTTTAGGGCATCCTATTTCAATGCAAGAATTGAAGTGTCGATGTGTGTAGTTGTTTGACATCTTAATTTTTTAGATTTGTTTCATGGAGCCGTATTTGAACAATATGATGGTTGGTACCTCCAGAACGGGTGTGATCTCTCGGACAACTACATAAATGAGGCTAAGACGTTTACTATTGGAAGATTGTGAACATGTGTTTAACTTTAGTAGGGTATGCATCTTAGTTTACCTTTTAATCTATAACTTGCTATGAGAGAATATGATATCATGAACCAATATTTATTAATTTATGCATCATCCCCCATCGAGATCTTACAACCTACTCAGCAGGAGCATGCTGCTTTGTGGTGGGCTAATAGTTGGGCATGCATAGACACAACAAATTTACCTTTCTGATTTGTGGCTTTTGAGTATGTTTAAGACAATTTGTTTTGTTGTTGTAATATAAACAAGTATGTTTGACCGAACAAGATGTTTGATTTTATTTTAGAAGTTACAAAGTTGGTAGAAACATGACTACGTGTTTTTTCAATCAACAATATCATACTCTTGACTATTTTTTGTCTAACTTTGACATTAGACTTAGCCTTTGACTTACCCTTACTTTTGACACTTGATTTAGTCCTACTTGATAATTTAGTTTTTATTGAATCTGCTGGATATATAGAGTCACAATTTATACTTATGTGACCGATCTTTTAGCAATGAATGCATTTTTTTTCTAAATTAAACCTTCACCTTGGGATGGTATACGGTTATGGCTTCGTGGATGCCCGACTTGTCGTTTTTCCATCAATGGTGGTAATACAACCATCATTTCATCCGATTGTTCATATTCACATGTTCACATGTGCACAGGAAACACCATTTCTCTATACGTTCCTCGATACATTTCCATTGTGAAGTACCGTTGGACCCATTTATAACAGTGTTTATATCTCAGTTCCTTAAAAGTTTCCATAACATGAGAACACGGTATACTCGACAATTTCCATTTCCTATATGTACATGACTGGTGTTATAGGTTGACTATATTGTTTTTCATTTGGTTAGTTACTTTATATCTACTTTGATTAATTTGGTATACCCAGAAACTTAATGATTTATTAGTCCTCCTATTGATAACTTTCTCGGTATAAACAGTAACATGTTTTTCACTTTGCACTATAAAAGCATACAAACATATTGTCATGCACAATAAATTATGGTAAAATAAATTGAAAGTACTATGATTTATTTAAATACATGCAACATTATGTTGTTGGTACCACCATTATTGCAGTGTTGCTCGAAAAAAGTCAATCAACATTGTTATTGGTAGTTTTCGTGCATCTTTTGATAACACATTGATGAACTAGGTGTTGTTTGATGTCATTAAATTATAAAGAACCACATGAAAACACGACATTGCCCATTTATGGTTACAACTTCTATTGTCCTTGTACAACCATCATCAAATAGAGCACGTCATAGCCTACCCAAACTATTTTTAAAATAAATTGTCGGTAAGCTTTGCATGCCTCCTAAAAGAAAATTACGACCCTGTCTTGTTTGATGATCTTTGCTCACATATTCGTAAACAAATGTCAACAACAGAGTCTGTGATATGCGTTTGGGAACACAACTTGAATGACGATTTCAATGGAGTTGGCTCTGTGATATGCGTTTGGGAACACAACTTGAATGGCCATTTTAATGGAGTTGGCTCTATCAAATATGATAGCCAAAGGGGCTATGTTTCAAATACATTCTTTAGGTCGTGATAAAAACCAATGTTACAAAACTCATTAAGCGTTCCCAATGCAGCCGACTGGCAAGTAATGAGTATTTGATCTAGGCGGGGAGTACTCAAGGAATACTTGGATTGGATAAATTATATGAAACTAATATATATATATATATATATATATATATATATATATATATATATATAACAAATATCACAAGTTTATTAAAATTTATAACAGAATAGATGAATATCAATAACAATTATAGATTTTTTCTAAAAAAAATTCAAAATTTCCGAGTTGGACCAATTTTCTCCAAGTTTTACCGAATTGGAGACGATTTTGACCGAGTAGCACCGAGGTTGACCTAATTTGACTGATTCCGAGTATTTTTGGCCGAATCCTAATTAGGCGCCTTCGAACATTTCCGAGTCCGAGTACTCGGCCGCCTAAGCGGTGTTTTGCGACACTAATAAAAACCATATCCATGATTTCCCACTTTCTGTTTTTCCAACGCCAAATGATATTTTCAGGATTTGGTTATTACCGTTTATGCCTACTGCTAGGAACACCATTCCCAAGTATTTTCCTTTTAGGTGGGATATGTTAATGATAATAATAGGATACAAACATATTTATAACATTCAAATTTACATAATAATTTAATAGAATAATCATTAAATCAAATACATATATAACAAGTATAAAAAATATATAAGAAATATTATCGCACAATCAATAACCATGAAAAAGTATTCAAATTTGTTGTCGTTATCTGTCTTTATATGTGTAACAGCCCCTGTATTGTTTCTCTCTAAATTGTAACAATATAAAAGTCTTTAAAAGTTTTCTTCAGAGGTCATTTTTAAATGATTTAGAGCATAAACTTTTGCACTTCATGGTTGCCAGTAAGAAATAAGAAATATGTACATTACGATGGTCGTTTAAAGTTCGTTGGATCCATTTTCCCGCATTATATTCCATGTACTATAAGCTAATATGCCCTTCAAGAAGTGACCTGACACTTTCTTGTTGGTTTGGAGATTATGGGGACGGGGCTGTGTGTTTGGGCAAGTGTGGTTTTTAATGGTTTAGTTGATGGGTTTTGTTAGCTAAAAATCATACTTTTTATTATGAATAGCACATAAGCAATTTTAAAACAACTATTATTTTAAGACCATTTTAAACAAACCCACCAAGGATCCAATTACATGGGTTAGAAAGTGTCACACCCCAGAACCAGACGGCGGAAACGTCCGAGGGCTGTCGTGACTTAATTGAATACTATAACATTGAATATATATGAAACGTAACAACATTCGTCACCATGCATTAATATAGTACAACCAATAAAGTTTACATGAAGTACATTGTTTAAACATTACATTCCCAAAAATAAATTGTTCGATTCGTTAATAAGTAAACTGCAAGCCATCACTGAGTACATTTTCCTTTGATTCACTGGTTCCCTGAGAATACAAGTATTTTGAAAAACGTCAACATGCGAAATGTTGGTGAGTTCATAAGCGGTATTTGAAAAGCAATGTTTTGTGTCATTCTGAAAACTACCAGAAAATCCGATATTTTCTGAAAAGAGCTTTTGAAAACATTTGTGAAGATCCATAAGTATGCTTGTTTGTTTCTATAGTTGTAAAGAAAATGTTCATCAATATTGTGTACGTTTTGAAAACCGAATGTATTGAAAACCCTAGGAAAACCCGATGTTTTCCTAATTCTTTGAATTCCATGAAGTTAAAATGAAACCATTGCAACGCGTGAAGTTATCCATTCCAGGCGACGTTGGATTATTTTTGAGCATGATTAATTGCTATAAACACGCGTTACACAAACGACCAGTTTATAACTATACTAACGATCCCGTAGGCGTCGTCCGTACTAATCACGTTATCCAACCGCCCTGACTTCCCCACATCCGAAGAGAAAGAGGACACGAAGACCCCGATGACTCCATTAACCGGTTGGGGATAAAAAAAAGGGTACGAGGGGTCCCAGACCCGCCTCGCATGAAATACCGAATTTACTAGCAATACCAAAGGACCCTTGGGGACCAATAGTATACAAGCCATTGAAAGTCCTTTTACGCTGTGCTAGATCATGTAAGACCCAACACCTCGTAAGGTAGAAGTCTTCGGGCCTTAAGATCAGGTCATTGGGCTAGCTAGGCCCAACAAACAAGATTTTACACTTTTGGGGCCCAAAGATGGTGCGTAGACGTCTGTGCACTCTCACGTGTATATTGAATTCCCAAATGTTACTTGTATGAATCGAGGTATCGTCGCGTTAGTAGTTTCGGATTTTTATTGGTTCGAGACCGAACCAATTCGTTTAACAACTTTTTTTTTTGGTATTGTTGTGTATTGTATTTCGTCGGTAGTCGCGGTGCCATTATTTGATCAAATTGCGTGTATTGAATTAGCCTTGAAAGTTTTCTGTTTTCAGCCCCTATTTGTTTGTAAAATTTACTTTTTCAACCCTCTAATTAAATAACTTTCCGGTTTGGTCCTTAAATCATTTTTCTTGACATTTTAACACCAAAAATTATTGAAATTAATATTTTTCAGCATATTTTTCATTGAAAACAGTTTAAGTCCCTAAAAATGCAGTTTTCTCGGTTATAACCCCTCTTTTTCGCAGTTTTGACAATTTTGGCCCAAATTGGAAAATTTATGCAACTTTGGTCCTTTTTATATTTAAAAAGCATTTTAAACCTTTGAAAAGTACTTGGAACACTAGTAGTCCACTGTTCTATAGAAAAACACAGTTTTGGCCCTCCAAAACAGAAAATTTCGCATAATGGGCCTTATTGGGCCGAAAATGTCATTTTTAGCCCATTAAGCTTGAAATTTATGTCTTTAATCCTCCAACAAGTATATTTTCAGAAAATACATTATGGAAACTGTTTTGATTCATCTCACCCATCAGATTTCGAAATATTTCAATTTGGCCCCTTTAACTTTATATTTTTAACATTTTATGTCCAAAAATTGAGTTTTTAGCCCAAATAAAATGTTATTAAGCCATTTGGCTATTTTTCTTGGAACACTTTGTATGTAGAAATATATTTGATGCTAGTGTCATTTAACATAAAGTATATCTCGATTTTTAGGGGTTTATGACTAGATCCAACATTATAAACACACAAAAACACACATATAAGCATAGAAATCATACAAGGCATACAAAACACATATAGATCTACACTTTCACTTGTATCCCCCCCACAAAACTCATAAAAACAGAAAATAGGGGGTATGAAGCTCACCTTAGTGTGTGATTTCGGTTTTTGAAGAAAAGATGGAAGAAAACTTGGTGATTTTTGGCCTTAGCACCCTTTTCTTGAAGATCTCGAGTTTGGTATGCTTCTAAGAGGTAAGATCACGATTTTTGCATGGATTAGGAAAAGATTTTGATAACACAAAGAACCTAAGTCATAGATCCAAGCATAATCTTACCTTAGATGAAGAGTTTGTGGAAGGATCCTCTTGAAAGCTTCTTAAATTTCGAGATCTTTGAGTGGAGAGGGAGGAAGTGTTCTTGAGTGTTCTAGAGAGAGTTTGAGAGATTTTTGGTGTATGTGTGTGTGTGTTTCGGCCAAGAGTGAGGGGAGAGGGAAGGAGAAGTGATCTTTGAAGTGATGTGCATGGAGGTATGTGATATGTTGCATGGAAATCCCTTGGGTAATGGTGAGGTGTCACACACAAAGTCAACCCTCTCTTCTTTTGGGCTTGGGCCGAGAATGAGGAGGGTGTGAGGAGATTTTTGGGCTTGTTGCCCTTAAGCCCATGCTATAGCTAAGTTTTTGATGATTGTTGGTCCAAAAGAAATATAACATGATTTTCACACTTTGTTGGGCTAGTTTTGGTTAATCATGGTTCAAAACTTTTAATTTATTTCATTCTAGGCCCAACATGGCCCAAAATGTGAAAATAAATTAATGTGGGTCCAATTAGAGCCCAATTAAGGTTCTAAGCCCATGATAGTCAAATTGGAAGCTTATTGGTCTATTGAATCCAACAAGGAAGTCCTAGTCCAATGTGGACCTAAATAAGAACTTCTAGGGTTTCCAATTGTTTGATGACTATTTGTAGTACATGTATGATGTATTGGATTTAAGTTTTTGATGTCATAATAGTAGGTATCACACATGCTCTTAAGTTTTTGATTCACATTAACTTGAGTGTATAGATTACATGACACAAAATTTCCAGTTGTGACAGAAAGATTATAAAACAACCATGGGGTGTTTAGCATAACAACCTTTGAAGCCTTTGATCCCACCTGGTTTTGGGGACTTGATGAAGATGGCAAGAGATCCCAAAGGAGAGCTCCTCTATAATGTATCCACCAATGAGTTTGAGTCACCTAGAATGCTAGATCTTTACTTGTATTAAGTACATCCTAAGCCTTTAAGAACTAAACACAATTTAGTCTTAAAGGAGAAGCACATAAGACACAAAATATTTCACTAGTCTTCAAAATAAAAAAAAAGGTATGGCTTGTAAGAGTATCGTGTGTGTAAGAATGAAAGCCAACAAACAATCTAAACCAATCACTATGATGGATTCAACCAAGAAAGAAAGGAATAAACGCTAGGAGTGTCTTACAATCAATCTTATTTCTCACATGTACATTAGTTTATATACATTATATAAATGAACTTGAAGAGGTCCAAAGCTTTTTATAAGACATATTAAATCATACATTGTGATATAATAGGTAGTTATGCTCCTAGAAAATATTATTTTCTTAAAAAAAATTATTTTCCTATTGAATATTATTTTAAAAAAATAATAATTTCTCCAAAATTAAATCAAAGAGTTGATAATATTCAATAATCGACTACTTTGATAAATGGGTGACCTTATAGGATCATATGTTATTAACAATATCATTCTAAAATGATTCTTGAGCATATAGATCCAAAAATCTCCCACTTGCACAAGATTCATTATAGATTGACATAAACAGTATTTGACGTCGATCAACAGCCTACTACCCTAACAACACACAAAGAGGTGCCATTCAACAATATCTAATTCCAATAGTTCAAAGCTTCAATTGATGTATACGGTGTTGTATTAACTATCCTTTGTCAAAAAGATCATGTTGAACATAAGATATGGATCACAATCAATATCATATGGTGTTCAACTGTTAGTAAGGCATTAGATGTCTAACTCTCAACAAATAAGAGGAAAATGTCATCTTGACTACATACGCCTCTCCTGTAGTTCATTATATACCCAATGATGACCCTTATGACTGCGTTTGTATAGGAACAATGGTAAACCATATTAAAGCACAACAATCCCTACACTCAAGTCTCAAATATGCATCTCATTTTGAAGAATATAAGTATACTACATTTAATCAAGCATCACTCATGATTACGATCCATGACGTGATCTTGACGCGATTCATGTCCAATACTTCTTCTCCAAAAAGCATCTATGAACTTGGTCGCAACCATTTGCTATTTTTATCTCCATGAAAATTAACCAATCCAATTCATATTAGCCTTATCTCATAATTTCTCCCATAACTATGACCAATCATGGACATTTAGAATAACTAGATTACTCAAATATTAAACATGCTAATATAGAACACAACAAGTATTTAATGAAAAGATCATATCCAATATATCAAATCATTACAATAGTTGTTGCTTATACCGTTCTAATGTCCAAATACTAAATTGTAATCAGTCACCAGAATGATGAAGTCCTATAGCTCAAGCGTAACTTTCATTCTTAGCTATTGAAAGGGTGTTGTTAAATAGATCCGCTAAGTTTAATTTGTATAAACTTTATAAATACTAAAATTTTCTATTCCATAGATATCTTAATATTGTGCAAACTCTCGAGAATGTTATAGGTGCTCAGACATGACTTTGACACCAATACTTGCGTAATGGGTATCACACAATCATAAAATATATTTATGGGGTCCTGAATGGTAGGAGAAAACTTTAGATCATCGATCAACCTTTTCATTTAAGCATCCTTTTATGCAACTTCCTAAACAACAATGTATTCTGCCTCTATATGTCACACCCCAAAACCGGAACGGCGGAAACGTTCTGGGGTGGATGACGTCATGTCAAGTATCACAACACATGCATTATAGTAATCAAAGTACAACAAAACATTGCATTAATAGTAATAGTTTTACATGGTTACATTACAATACATCAAAGTAATACAAGTAATAGAATAAATACAACATGGTACTAAGCTATCTTCATCAACAGCTCCGGGGATGTACCTGTCTAATGCTAACCTAAGAATACAAGTTATTTGAAAAGCGAGTATCAGCATTTTTACAAATGCTGGTGAGTTCATAAGTATTTAGTGACATTTATCCAAATAACTTTATAAAGTAGTAGTTTAAGTGTTTACTGTGTATTAGAGTTCTTTCCAGAAAATCCTATCTTTTCTTTAATAAAGCAGCCTTCTACCAAGACTGGTCAGTGTTACGTGGTAAAAAGTTATTTTCCCTAAATTGCTATCATTATCAAAATACTGAATTTGATTATTGAGGAAAGAAAACGACATCAGGGAATAACATATGCCTCAGCATTGAGGACTGCTGACTAAGGCAAAGAATCATAGACTCCAGGAGAGTATCGAACAAACGACACGCCTGGTTCAGTCTAACAAATAGAGACTCAGACCCCAGAAGGTACCAAATGAAAGGTACAACTGGTAAGGTCTAAAACAGTGAAAGACGGACCCCAGACAGTATCAAATGAAAGATACGTCTTATAAGGTCAAAACAGAGAAAACAGACCCCAGACAGTATCAAATGAAAGATACGTCTTGTAAGGTCAAAGCAGTGTGACTCTGAAAATGAATTACCAGCATACAGTGTAAATTGCTGGTGAAATACCGTTACCTTAAAGCCAATGAATTATAAGGTAACCCGGGATACTCGTAACCATACTAACTAGAGTACCAGACGCCCTACAAGCATCTATAATGTGACATTTGTCACCCGTTGGCTTGGTAGGCCGGGACTGTAGCTAGCAGTTTGGGTGCGGGGTTGTCAATCCCGTATAGATCTATACACACAATGTCCGCTCTCCCTACAGGAGATTCTGGTTACCAACTAGACAACGAAGAAAGTCGTGTCCTGAAGATGCATCCCAAATAGTGGGTAGAGACTTCCAAATAGTGGGTAGTGTGTAAGTGCTGAAGTAGAAGTAGAGACTTCCCAATAGTGCATTTCTAATGTAAGTGTAGACTAGAGGTAGAGACTCTTAACTGAACTGAATAGAGAATTCCTATATGTCCATACTCATATACATAATATATAACTAATGAATCAAACGACCTTCGGACGGCCATCCGATCCCACCAGACCACATCTCAATGAAGAAAAGGAAATAGGGCGGACGGGCCTTCCTAAGTCTTTCAATCATTACTTATATGTACCTATATAAGCACAGACATACATCTAACTATGACTGAGTGTGTATCAAGTAGAAGTGATTCTTGTGAAGTAGGAGTATCTAACAAGTGAAGTAGGAGCGGTCACAAGTGAAGTAGGAGTGTCAAACAAGGGAAGTAGGAGCGGTCGCAAGTGAAGTAGGAGTGTCGAACAAGTATAAGCGTATAACGAAGTAGAGACGACAATAAGTGAAGTAAGAGCGTCTATCAGGTATAAGCGACTACAAGTATAAGTGAAAGCGTTACTAAGTAGGAGTATAAAATAAGTATAAGCGAAGCAGCAGTATCTAACAAGTAAAAGTATACGTCGTGAAAGGGAAACTTTGATGAAAACCTTGAAAAAACCTTTATATTCAGTGAAATCACATTTGATATTCTTTGGTAAAATAAGTTTGAAAACTTTGTAAATCCTTGGAACCTTTATAAACCATTTTAAAATGAATTTAGATAAGACAGTATAAGTAAGAGTTTTGAAACAATTGAAAACCTCTTTGAAAACCATTATAGTGTCCTACTCGGTAAAACAGTGTAAAGTGTGGTAAAATCTTGTGTATGCGGGTTATCAATCACATGTGATTGATATGATAACTGGCATGTTTAACTTGTATCCCCCCTATAAAACATGTAAAAACATTTAAAGGTTCATTCAGGGGTATGAACTCACCTGGTGTAAGTAGGTCCGACGAAGGTGCCGTTTGGGCGTTCGGTGTCACGTAAAGACTCGAACACACTCAATGACCTATTTAGCATATGATAACATATGTTCACATACAATTAGTATATTTAATACTAATTAAACAAATATACGCACTCAAAGGAGCGGAAAACACTTTGGTTGAGTGTTTGGGTGTCCCGGGTAGCGTCTAAAGGTGTGTATGGCTTAGGAATGGAGTTTAATCTCCGAGAGTAAACCCTTAATACCATGTTTACGGCCCAGGGACATCTCACCATGAGTTTACGGCCGTAAACTCATGGTGAGGGGTTCTAGTGTGTTTCAAAGCTTAATCTTGTTAGTGGGATTTTTCTAAGTACAATTCCAAAAAGGCTTGAGTTGGTTTAAGGCTTCTAAGGGCATCTTATTGGAGTTTACGGCCTAGGGACAACTCCTAAGGGAATTTACGACCGTAAACTCTCATTCCTTGAGTTTAGTGAAGTTTCAAGCCCCTAATACCTTGCTAGTAATTTATAATGGAGTGTGAGGCCATTTGGGGGAATTAAAACTATCATTTTGGCACATTTAGGGGTGTTTACGGCCTTGGTACATACCTGGGTCGTAAACTCCTTTTTCCCCTTCATTTTGATGTGTTTAAATGGTTTAAACCCAAAATGATAAGCCCTTAATTTATGTATGAAGCCCTAGGGTGGTTTGGGAGTGTTTTTGGGGCTTTTTAACATGTTTAAGAGGTGTTTACGGCCTTGGCATATGCCTGGGCCGTAAAATCTCTTTTATCCCCTAAATCCATGTGATTTAATGCTTAAACACTCCTAGGCAATTCCCTTAATTTATTTCCAAGCCTATAGGGACTTTCGGGGGTCATTTTGGCCTCTTTTAAGGTGTTTACGGCCTAAGGAGGAGCTTAGGCCGTAAACTCCTTTTCAACAGCTTCTAAGTCTGATTTTTGGGCTATAGACACAGATCATAATGTTTAGAATAAGCTAGGGTAAGCGGACTTACAATTTGGAAGCGTTTGGTTGCGGATTCGCGGCGAAAACGAGTCTAGAGATAGAGTATAGAGAGAGAGTGTAAAAAGTCTCCAATGGACTCCACTCATCTTTATATAGGGTTCTGAGTCGGGGCTCAGTGGAATTTTACCCGATACTGCCGTTAAACGGGGCTTTTGGTCGCACCCGATTTAGTGGTCGTAATAATAAAACTTAACATTTTCCAAATCAATGGAAATGTGTGTTATGTGTTTTTATTTCCTTTTATCATGACTTAACGGCATATTAAATGTAAACAAATGGAATGTTTATTAAATTGACGACCTCTAATTAACGGAACTTTTATAAACTGGAATAATCTGTTAACGGTAACGGGGAAATGTAACGAAACAACTTGGGTTGTCACACTATAATCTAAGTGCAACTAAATTTTGCTTAGAACTCCTTTCCGTGCAACCGTTCCTTCATTCATAATGAGGACATTCTTGATTGTGATAGAGGATATATCAATTTATTTGGAAGTGTGCATCTATGTAATAGTTCACACAACCTCTTACAAAAACTTTAGCAGATCAGGAATATTTCTTTAGTTCTTTGTAAGTACTTTAGAATGTTCATTTCAGTCGTCCGATGATTTACTTCCTGTATTTTATTGGTACTACTTTGTCATGCTCCAAGCATACAATATATCTAGCTTTTATGCACAACATGTCATATATGAAGAATTGCAACAACATATGAAATATAATCATATTATCTAGCTCAACCTTTCTGCTAGGATTATGAGGCATGTTTAAAATCGTTCCATGTGGTATTGGCAAGAAAAACTCTCTTAGAGTCTTATATCTTGAACCTTTTCAAGATCTTGACAATCAATGAAATTTTATTTAATACTTTAAGTTGCCATGATCTATCTATATAGATATTAATTCCAATAATTAGTAAATCATTCACATATGATACTAGGAATGTAACTGCGCTCCCACTAGCTATTTAGAAAACACAATTTGCATCCATGTTAGTTTTCACATTGAAAACCTGCTTACTCATTGTAGTCTTAGTATAGGGAGAAACAACAATCAAGCCCATACTTTATTATCATAACTTTAAGCCATTTTTTAGATTCAAATTATGATATAGCAGTTTGGTAGTTTGAAGTGTTTACCATAAAACTTTCAACATCAGATATGATAAATCCAAATTTGTCCAACCTCTAATGAATTCTACCATATTTGTGAATACTTTATGTTTTATTAATTTATGATCAACTATTTGAACATGTTCAAAAAACTATTGTTGATTTCTAGTGCCAAAACTAATGCATTCAACTTATGGTTATTGATATTCTTCAAGTTCCATATTGCTCCCACTAATAGAAACTTTCTTTCTAAGAACTCATCTTATGGAATGATGATTACAATGTTCTTGGTGGGATTTTAGCAACTTTATCTTAAGCAATCATTTAGGATATTGTACATAAATGCTCTTAGTAGATATTAGGTTAAGTTTAAGTTTCTTGTCTTACATAAGCTTCATAACTCTAAACGTTTTAGATAAGGACATAACATTTTATCCTTAGTCTTATGAATGTATTTAATCTACTTGTTTGGTTGGAAAACATATTCAAAATATGTGTGTTGTTGTGAGCATAACTCCTTATATTCATCATTGAGCATACCACATCCCATAAGGTCTGATTCCTCCTTTCAGAAATATAAAGATGTCTTAGGTTGAATGAGTTGTGATCCAATTCCATAAATCCTAATATGATCCAAGGAACCTTGGCTTAAAGATTGTTTCCTTTATCAAAACAAAGGATTTTTGATGGTCTCATATAGTTGTGTTTCATGATCATTATGAAACATTTTGAGCATTTAAAATGTTTCAACAATAACGAATAAATTTCGTTAGTGAAGTCTATAAAGTATCTATCACTGTATCTATTCAAGGGATTGAAAAGGCCATATACATAACTATTTATGATTCTTTTACAATTCCTTTGCTCTTTCACTACTATTAGTGAAAGACACATGAAAATCATATTCCCATGTAAATAGAATTCACATATATCAAATAAATTAGAATAATTTGCCTTTAAAAGACCATCTTTTGAAGTTGGGATATATGTTTCTTGTTTATATGGTCAGAATGATAATGCTATTAAATCAAATATCATTTGATTCTCGATTTCATATTTAGAACTATTAATTTAAAGGGGAGGTGAAGCGCCTGAATGATCGCATGAGGGTCCTGGCCTTGGAAAACACCGACCTAAGCAAGCGAACAACAGAGTTGGAGGCAGACCTGGTTAGGGATAATGCTATAAGAGGGGTGTTGGAGAAGGATATTTCATGGATCCTTCGTGATAGGCTCAGCCGGGTTGTGGACAGGGTGATCGAGAGCCCCCAATTTCTGAAGGGTTTGGTTCATGTGCAGGTAGCTTGTGTTGCGGAAGGCGTGGAGCAGGGGAATAGGGCTTCAAGAGAATTGGTGGTTGCCAGGGAGTTTTATCCAGAGGTAGAGGTAGATGTGGCTACCAAGACTCGGGAGATGGAGGACGCCATTGCGGCGTTCACGGAGACAAATTTTGCAAGCTATCTCTGACTTGGCGACATAGATTTGGCCAAGCTCCGTGATCTTTGTCAAGATGCTTAGAGTGATGGGTCAGGTCCTGGACCAAGCTCTCCACTCGGTGATGGTAATGCCCTTGCCCATAAGTAATGTTATTTTCCTGGTTTGTTTTGATGTAACTTCTGTGAACAATATTTTCTTTTTCTCTTTTTCTTTGTTTTTTGTTTTTGCATCCCTTAGTGGCAGTCCTAAAGTCCGGGAGTCTGGCAATTTGACAATGTTTGCTTTATATTTATGGATGTTAATGTTTCTTATTATCGTATACATTTTGTTTGATTCCTTCGTAAATGGTTTATGTTGGCCATCACGTAGTATTTATGCAGGGCTTGCTTAAATCCATGGTCTGAGTCCTTTTACTTATGGACTCTTTGTGTTTTACTCATGCTAGTATTTGAGAAATCTGTTCCGATTTGCTTCTTAAAGACCCTAGGTAGCCAATATTGTCATCTTGAGGCTCACCTGGCTGTGCTTTTGTTATTAGTGGAAGATTATGACTCTTCTACACTTACATTACATGTTCTTTTCACGCTTGTTTTTGGGAACGTTTGCTAAAATGCGAGTGATGAACATGTTCTCAGGGAAAAGGTTATGAATCTTTTTTTTATAAACCCCCTGGCTGCCTCTTTGTATCGATTTCGCTCATGTGACGTTGGATGATCAGTCCTTGTTGTCACATGGTAAACGTACACAACCTCTTAATTTTATTTTTCATGCTTGAAAATAAGGAGCATCTGAATTGCTCTCTCTCTCTCTCTCTCTCTCTCTCTCTCTTCTAATTTTATTGTTGGAGTGTTATTAAACTGGGAGTGGTAAAATAGTTTTTGCTGGTTAAACTTACATTTCACAACTAATATACAATGCCTTTGCTAACATTCGATTTTTCTTTAACACTTGTTTTAAGAATAGAAATGACACAGACTTTGTGCGTGAGCACTCGAGCACCTTCGTGCGCAGCAGCGTCTCTAGAATGACTTTCCTCCAGGAGCGTCTGTCCCTCTGTCTTAGAGATGCATTTTAGCCATGGGCTTAAATACCCTCTCCGGTATAGTTGGTTGTCTCTGATTGTGAAATATGACGCCCTGATCCTGACTTTCCTTGCTTACTTTCCTCACTTCTTCTGGGTCGTCCGGGAGTACTCCATGGCGTAAGTAATCGACATATGGTTTTGTACATTCTGGGATAGTCGAGATTGTATTGACCTTTTGGTTATCAATGCTTCTTTCTGGGAGCACTTCGACTAACACTTTCTTTTTTAGGTAGTCATAGGAAGTTGAGGCTAGTTTGCTGAGAGCATCTGCCCTCACATTTTTCCACGAGAAATTTGTTTTATGAAAAAGTTTTTGAATGTGCTTGTTAAGCTGCGGACTGCATCTGGATATTTCGGCATCCTTGGATCTTTTGCTTCATATTTATCTGGTTTGTGATAAGTAATGAATCACTGAGAGCTGCTAATTGCTTTGCACCAACCTCCTTTGCCAACCTCAGGCCCGCTAGAAGTGCTTCATACTCTACTTCATTATTGGATACATGGAAATCGAACTGCAGTGCATAAGTGATTTCTTCACCCTTGGGGCTTTAAAGGATCAGGCCTGCGCCTGAGCCTTCCTTACTTGCCGCATCATCGGTGTACAACTTCCAAAGTTCTTTACCAGCTTCAGGTTCTGATGGGTCAACAGAGACTATCTTCGGTACCCCCTTGATAGTGTGTGGGATTTCGACTAGGAAGTCTGCGAGGGTCTGGGCCTTGATGCTAGTCCGGGGGTGATAATTGATATCGTGCTTGCCTAATTCTATGGCCCACTTGGCTAGACACCCAGAACTTTTCAGCCTTAACATAACTTGCTTTATCGGATAACTGGTTAGTACATCCACCTTGTGGGCTTGAAAATATCGTTGTAGCTGCTTGGCAGCGTATACCAAGGTGAGGAACAATTTCTCAAAGGTCGAGTAATTGACCTTTGGCCCTACTCACAAAGTGGATGGGGACCTGCTTGCCTTCCCTTTCCACTGCCAACACGGAGGAGATAGCTTCTTCCGAAGCGGCTAAATACATTTGTAGTGTCTCCCCTGGTAACGGGCAGGCAAGAGCCGGTAGTTGGTGTAAGTCATCTTTCAGTCGTTTCAATGCTTCGTATGCTTTTTCCGTCCATTTGAAATGTTTTTTTTTTATCTAAGCACCCTTTGAGGGTTTGGTACAGATGAAGTGCCTTTTCTGCCGATTTGGGGATGAATCTTTCCAATGCCGCCAGCCTACCGTTGATCTCTTGTACACCCTTGAGGTTGTGGGGAGTTTTTGACTCGAGAAACTATTGGATTTTGGTGGGATTGGGCTCCTTGGATATCTGACATCCAAGGAATTGACCTTCTTCTACACCGAAGGTACACTTAGTCGGGTTTAACCTCATATGCACTTTAGCTAGTGTTTTAAAAGTTTCTTCCACATCATGGAGTAGAATTTCTTCTACACCGAAGGTACACTTGTCCATTAGTCTCTGATATGTAGCGCCCGCGTTTTTGAGTCCAAATGACATTTTCTGATAGCAGAAAGTAACCTTCTCGGACAAGCGTTATTAATATTTAAGTAATCAATGCACATTCTCCATGATCCACTGGCTTTCTATACCATAACATGATTTGCTATCCATGTAGGGAACATTACTTCCCTAAGTATGTCGACACTTACTTGGTCGGCGACTTCTACATTTATAGCCTTGTTCCAATCTTCTACCTGGCCCCTCTTATTTTGTATAACAGGATTGCTTCCAGGCGTGATATTGAGACTGTGTTCTATAACCTGTCGATCTACACCTGTCAGATCTGTTGGTTTCCAGGAAAAAATGGTGGGATATTGCTTCAGAAGCGCTACCAGTCGTGCCTTGGTCTCGCCTGATAAGTGAGCACCAATTCGCACGGGCTGCTCTGGATATTCCACGTTGATATGGTGTTTTTCGGTGGAACATCCCTCTTTCGACCTCTTTGGTGCTCGCACCAACTCGAGAGCGACTATGATCTGGTGGCAGTGTTGTGCCCTGGTGTTTGTGGTGATGATTGTCGCTGATCCCTCACGTGTGCTAAATTTAACCATGTTGTGTATCGTTGATAGCACGAACTGTAATAGGGAGATTGCCGACCGACCAAGCAGAATATTTTGTTCTGTTGGAAACCAGATCACAGAGAATTCGATTGTTCTTGTGATTCTATCCCTCTCTTCATGACTAACCAACGTTTGGGATAGCCGGCTAGTGCCCAATGGCCATAAACTATGTCCGGTGAACCCTACCAGCGGTCCTCCAGTTGGGGGCCTTAGCCCCTCCTTCCATGCCTCTAGTAGTCGCCTAAAACAATGCTCATAGAGTATGTCAGAGCAACTACCATTGTCAATGTATATTTGATGGATTTTTGTGTGACGAATGAATCCAGATATGAGGAGTAGGTCTCACGGATCCCAGTTCAATGGTCTGGGATCACTGTTTGAAAAACTAATATTGAGTAGATTTCTCGAGAGTACCTCTATCTCGTCCTCTGCTTGGTTAGTTGCGTTTCTCTTACGAGACTTAGAGATAGTAAGTACCTCGGTACTGTCATATGGAGGTTCCTACAGCAGATCGGGATGCAGCTATCGTCGTCTGAAGCAGCGAACCTTCCAACAATAATTGCCGAAAACTACTTTGGAGTACTCGATCTGTTATTTCTGCCGTAATCGGTGGCATCTGTGCCATTAGCCTCTGGATTGGGGCCCGTGTTCTATACTCGCGGTGGTGGTCGTTGTTTACCGTCACCGATATTCTGAACAGATCTTCTACTGTAGTCGCAGATGCTGTTGGGTTTAGATTGCATGCCCTTTTGCAGAGAACCAGTGTCGTTTATTGGCTGTATCACTATGAAGATACGTCCGGATGACGCCAAATGTTGTGACATGCTCTGTTGGTCAAGGATTGACCTGGTAATTAGGAAGAATAAAGCACATGGGGGCAGTGATGACCGTTACAATTAGACTGTTCCTAGTATTTCTCATTTTCTGTTATTTCAATTAGTTTAAATAGAGTAGCTTAGAAGTTAGAAATTATCAGTCGAAATTTCATTTTGTATAGCAGTGTAATCATTAGGTTGCTAGTAATCTTCATTCAATAAAGAGAAACCTTCGGCTGCAATATTATTCCAGTTTTACCCCTGTTAAGCTTTTCTTGTTATTGCTGTATTACTTGATCACCAACATTTGGTGTCAGAGCAAACATATCCTGATAAGTTGCATGCCCAAGTATCCTCGATTCAACAAGATGACAGCCTCATCATCCAATCAGCCCAAAGATAACCCTTTTACTCTTTAATGCCCAATGCTAACCTCACTAAATTACAACACCTGGTCAATTAAGATGGAAGCCATCATGGATGCCCATGGGTTATAGGATGCCATTGAGCCACCAACCGGAGTGGTTGTGGATGAGAAGAAGAGCAAGCAGGCTCGAGCTTTCATCTTCCAATCTATACCAGAAGAGATTCTTGCACAGGCTGCCAAGAAGAAGACAACCAAGGAAGTTTGGGACTCTATAAAGTCACGGTATGTGGGTGCAGAGAGTGTCCAAAAGGCAAGGCTAAGGGTACTCAAAAGTGAGTTTGAAGCACTTCAAATGAAGGAGTCTGAAACCATAGATGATTATGCAGGAAAGATATCAGTTATGATCTCAAAGTTTGGGAGTGCAGGGGCAATATTGGAAGATGAAGAATTGGTGAGAAAGTTGTTCGACACAGTTCCAGAGAGGTTTATAAACCTGGTGGCATCAATTGAGCAAAGTTGTGATATGGAATCGATGCCATCTAAAGAAGCAATTGGGCACTTAAAGGCATATGAGGACAGGCTCCGGCTCCGGAAGGCAAGCACACAGGGAGATAATGCCCTACTACTTGCCAAGGCAGAAGGCTCGTCAACCCACCGGAGTCCAAGCAAGCAAAATTTAACAGGTGGTCGAGGAAGGGGCGGAAACAATCACCGGGGTGGAAGAGGTAGCACACGAGGGCGAGGCTCGTCTCGTGGCAGAGGTGGGCGCTGGGGCGGTGACCCACGACAGGAGTCGAATAACACAAAACAAAATCTACGTGACAAAAGCAACATCAGATGCTATGAATGCCAAGAGCTTGGTCATTATGCATCGGAATGCAAAGGAAATAAACAACAAGACCAAGAAGTAAACTTGGCTGCTGATGAAGAAGAACCAACCTTGTTGTTGGCTGTTTGTGGTGAAGAGAACAATGAAGTAGTCTTATTGAATGAAGAAAAGGTCTACCCAAACCAATTGAAGGAGGGCAATGAAGAGAACATATGGTATCTAGACAATGGAGCTAGTAACCATATGACTGGATGCAAAGCCTTGTTTGCTGAACTTGATGAGAAAGTAACTGGGCAGGTCCGATTCGGTGATGGGTCCAGAGTTCTGATCAAAGGAAAAGGTGCTCTCCTATTTGATTGCAAGAATGGTGATCAATTTGTCATCCCATATGTATATTATATTCCTGCTCTGCACAGTAATATAATAAGTCTGGGACAAATGACTGAAGAAGGGTATGACATACGGATGAAGAAAGAGTTCTTGAGGATGTATGATGAAGCAGGAAGCCTGGTTATGAAGGTGCAGAGATCCAAGAAAAGACTTTATAAAATTAAGCTTACACCTGGGAAGCCTGTATGCTTATCCATGAGTATAGACGATGACTCATGGTTATGGCACGCACGCATGGGACACACTAACTTCAGAACACTCGAGGAGATGACACGTAAGAAGATGGTATTAGGCATGCCCCAGGTGACTCATCCATCACATGTGTGTGAAGGATGTATGCTGGCCAAGCAACCAAGACAAGCCTTTCCAAAGGAAGCCACGTGGAGAGCTAAAGACCCACTACAGCTAGTACACGCAGACTTATGCGGACCCATCGCTCCAGCAACCAAAGGAGGGAATCAATATTTCCTCTTAATCGTGGATGACTACTCACGGTATATGTGGGTATACCTGATCAAAACAAAAGATGAAGCGTTGAGCAGGTTTCAGAAGTTCAAATTACAAGCTGAGAAAGAAAGCAGCCACAAAGTCAAGATGATAAGAACTAACCGTGGAGGCGAGTTCAATTCGAATCAATTTCAGTCCTTTTGTGAGTAGGCAGGAATCAAGCAACAATTGACAACACCACACACCCCACAGCAAAATGGGGTTGTGGAACATCGAAATAGGACGATTTTGGAGATGACTAGGGCACTACTCAAGGCTATGGGGATACCGGATCAATTTTGGGGAGAGGACGTGAGACATTCAATGTATTTGTTGAACATAACAAGCATAAAAGCGCTCAAAGACACAACCCCATACGAATCACTAAAAGCTTCAAAACCCTCAATCGCACACTTGAAGATTTTCGGTTGCGTGGGATTTGTGAAGAAATTACGAGGCCTGAGCAAGCTAACTGATCGAAGCGAGCCAATGGTGTACCTGGGAACAGAAGAAGGAACAAAAGGGTATCGTATGTTTAACCCCAGAAGTCAACGGATAGTGATAGCGAGAGACATAATCTTTGACGAAGGAAGGCCTTGGGCTTGGAATACTAAAACAATGGGGGAAACACTTTCAACGCCCTACTGGACCAATGTTATTGTCCATGAAGGAGCCCAATCCCAGCCGACCCAAGATCCTGATCAGTCAATTAACACTAACGAAGACCCTGTGACGCCGTTAAACTATCTCTACGGAGACATGGGATTGAATGACTCACGATTTGAAGGCTCGACACAGTCGTATGAACCTGGTACCAACTCGACACCTCCAAGTCGAGTATCGACGATCCAATCAAGAAACGGGTCTGTAGCTTTTTATGATGACACACTAGCAAGGGGATTTCGCTCAATCAATGACCTCTATGAAAATACGACAAGACTGGAGGAGGAGCAGATACAGGATCTGTATGAAAATAATCAAGAATTGATGTTGGTTGATGACGAACCCATAACCTACGAAGAAGCATCAAGTGAAGAAGGGTGGAAACGAGCCATGGAAACGGAAGTGAAGTCAATTGAGAAAAACAATACTTGGACTTTAACCAGGCTACCCCCAAATCGCAAGGCGATAGGGGTAAAGTGGGTATTTAAGGCGAAAAAGAACGCAGCTGGAGAAGTATTTGGTTGCCAAAGGTTACGTTCAACAAAGGGGTGTCGACTTTGACGATGCATTTGCACCGGTGGCCAGGCTGGAGACGATAAGACTGATTCTCTCGATAGCGACGAAAGAAAATTGGCTTGTACATCACCTGGATGTCAAGTTAGCGTTCCTACACAGTGATCTTAAGGAGGAAGTTTACGTGACTCAGCCAACTGGGTTCATGGTCAAAGGCAAGGAAGGCTGGGTGTATCGTCTTCACAAGGCCCTATATGGGTTACGACAGGCGCCAAGGGCATGGAACATAAAACTTGACCAATCACTTAAGTCAATTGGATTCGCTAGATGTGTTCATGAGCAAGCCGTCTACAAGGTACATAAACCCAATTTGATTCTTATAGTGGGTATATATGTAGATGACCTTATAGTCACTAGGTCAAGTGAGAAAGGAATCCAAGAGTTCAAAAATAGAATGAAGTGTTTGTTTGACATGAGTGATCTGGGATTGTTATCATACTATCTGGGAATTGAGGTATTACAGGGTAAGGATGGAACAATTCTCACACAGAAGGGGTATGCTGAAAAGATCTTAAGAACTTCAGGAATGGAAGGCTGCAACAGTTCCCAGTACCCAATGGAGCCAAAACTCCATTTAACCAAAGATGAAGATGGTGAACCCGTGAATGCAACAATGTACAGGAGGCTTGTTGGAAGTTTAAGATACCTGGTCCACACAAGACCAGACCTTAATTATAGTGTTGGAGTGGTGAACAAATTTATGCAAAGTCCCAAACAAAGTCACTACGCTGCTATAAAACATATCCTAAGATATGTGAAGGGAACAACTCAGTATGGGCTAAGGTATCACACGGGAGGTGATGGAAGACTAGTGGGTTATAGTGACAGCAGTTACAACAGTGATTGTGAAGATAGAAGGGTAACCACTGGAGTAGCTTTCTACTACTCAGGAAACCTTATAACATGGGCATCACAGAAGCAGAAAACTATGGCACTCAGTTCATGTGAAGCTGAGTATATGGCTGCAACTGCAACATCATGTCAAGGATTGTGGTTAAGGAATCTGTTCAGTGAACTAATGGGAAAGAAAGCACAGAAGGTGAAGCTGCTAATTGACAACCAGTCCACCATATCACTCATTAGAAATCCGGTGTCTCATGGTAGAAGCAAGCACATAGACACCAAATTCCACTTTATTCGTATGTGTGTTGAAAGGGAACAGATTCAAGTGGAGCATGTGAGTGGAGATCAATAGAAGGCTGATGTTTTAACCAAGGAAATGCCAAGGATAAACTTTGCAGAGATGAGGGCATTAATTGGCATTGAGGACCTAAAGAAGAAAGGTCAATCTTGAGGGGGAGAAATGTTGGTCAAGGATTGACCTGGTAATTAGGAAGAATAAAGCACATGGGGCAGTGATGACCATTACAATTAGACTGTACCTAGTATTTCTCATTTTCTGTTATTTCAATTAGTTTAAATAGAGTAGCTTAGAAGTTAGAAATTATCAGTCGAAATTTCATTTTGTATAGCAGTGTAATCATTAGGCTGCTAGTAATCTTCATTCAATAAAGAGAAACCTTCGGCTGCCATATTATTCCAGTTTTACCCCTGTTAAGTTTTTCTTGTTATTGCTGTATTAGTTGATCACCAACATGCTCATCAAGGGATTGATTGCTCGTAGACGGGTTTGTCCTGGTGTTTTTCCTGCGAACACAACACAGAAGAATCGTTAAAGGATGACCGGGGGTTCTCCCGGGACGTCACTCTGACGATTAAGTTAGTTCTCACTTAGAGAGAATTTCAGGGTAAATTGTATGGAGAAGAAGATGGATCCCTTCCTTGGGCAGGAAGAGATCCTTTTATACCTACTTCTAACGGAATGAAATGATTTTCTCATGTGGGATTGAGACGTGACACCCTATTATTGGAAGGAGTGTGCCCATGATAACTAACTGTCGGGTGATGATGACCTGATTGGTCGTGAGAGAATGAGAAGATTATGAGGAATATTCTTTCCTCATGAGAGGGAGCGGGCTACCAGCTCAATGTCGGCCTACTTGAGCCAAGACCGGGTCCCGGCCATGGTCCTGGCTAGATAACGCCTAGTTAGTACTTTCCGTTAAGTTTAATGTGACCGCGTACGGTAATGTTAACAGAGACAAACATGGCGCAAAGCATAAAAGGGCCTAATCTCTTTATTATGCTATCATGGAGAATGGGGTTAACAAATGTTACTGGCTAAGTACATGAATTGAATGAACAAATTCAAGGTTGATCCCATAAATGGAAGGAGAATTTGGCCCATGTCATCTTGCCAACAAACATGTATGTTGGTATAACGATAAGCAAAAACTAGATATGCATTTCTTCAACAATTTCTTACCTTATTTAATTTTACTGGTGGGTAGGCTAGAGGAAAAAAGGTTGATATTAGCCTAACAAACATGGAAAGAGTCTAAGAAGGAAATATTTGGTTGTCATGTGCAACAAGTGCTACAACAACGGCATAGCTCCAGGAGCTGCAAGGGCCAAGGTGGGCTTGATGAAGTTGCAAGGGGCAAGAAGAAAAGAAAAGTACATACCTGCAATTTAGTTGGTTTATGTTTTACTTAATTCTGTTAGGTGATTGCCTTGGTTGATGACACTACTTTCTAGTAATTTGGTATGTTGATTTGGACACTAGGTCATTGTAATAACTGATAATATTCAAACAATTGGTTTTGATGGTGTAGTTTGTTAGGTGCCATTATGGTTGTTTCAGTTGTCCATTATAGTAATATGGCATGTTAGTTTGGCCAAAGTGAGACGTTATTATGCTCAATGACCAATCACGTAATTAATTGAAACCACAAGAATAGTGGTGAGACGTTTCCTATAGTTGTCCACAAACTAAAATATTTTGAAAACCACAGACAAATTCTGAAATTTTGTCTTAGATTAATAAAAACATATTTTTATTGTACAAATTAATAAAAAAGATTATTAACAAAATTAGTATGGAAATAGAATAACATATTAATGCAAAAATAAGCTTCCAAATATGTGCCAACGGCTTACAGCAAATAAACGTGTTTCTTGAAGATTGTAGATCAATTTTTCAAAAGAAACAATTATTAATGAGGAAACCCAAAAAAAGATTCTACAATATCGCATCAACCACAATATGCTTGACGTCATCAACTGAACAAAATCATTGAAAGATTCAAGAACATTAATACATGCCTAACCCCTTTTCATTCATACAAAGCAATAAAACAAAGAACCCAGTATATTCATCCATACACATATATATACATGAAAACTGATAAAATTCACATGATAGGAACCAGTATTCATGGAGATGTATCTCAAGTTAACAAAGAAGGGAAGAAGAAACATTACCCATAAACAACATGGGTATACTTATCTTTAAGCCATCTGAAGCTCTTCCTAAAGGACCCTTTGAGTTTTCCTTCAACAGAGTAGACTTTATATCCTGCAACCCTCTTCTTCCTCTGAAACTCAGGATCACTAAAACTCCATGATTTTGTAGCGGATCCATTTGTGGATTTCCCTTTCTTCAGCTTGAAATCATTTCCAGCGCCTGAAACAACGATATCCATGTTCGTTTGTGGGATTTTGTAGGAAGAGGCATATGAAACGCTGTAAGATCTGAAATCGCGGGGTGGGTGGTGTTCGAAATCGGGCATTTTTGAGCCAAATCCACCATTGTATCTCTCTAGTTGCATGTCTCGATCACTGTAGTTGTATGATTTTGATTTGAAATCATCCATGGGTGTGGTGGAGTTGGGAGAGATGAAGAGAGAAATGGGAAACTGTGAGGTGGGAATTTGAATTTTGATGGGAAAAAGTAAAGAGTGGAGGCTGAGGAAGTCGTATTGTGAGGGCTTGTAAATGGTCAACACGCAGCTTCCATCACACAGCTCAACATTTGACATAAATTTAATTTATTGATGGGAATATGAGTCATTCCTGTTGTATTTTGTACTTAAAAATTGCAATTTTTTATTTTCGGATTTTGATAAGACAAAATTGCAAGAAGGGTCTCTGTGGTATGTCAAAACTAGCAACTTTGGTCCAAAATAGGTTTGGCTCGCAAGAATAGTCCAATAGTTTCGTTTTGTTGCGAGTTTAGTCCAATTTCCTATGAACTTTTTTATAATGATGGATTTGCCCCTTATTATTTTATTTTCCATTTTTCTTTTATTACAATAATTAAAAATAAAACAAAAATAATCTCTCTCTCTCTCTCTCTCTCTCTCTCTCTCTCTCTCTCTCTCTCTCTCTCTCTCTCTCTCTCTCTCTCTCTGAGCAGTCGAACCCATCTCCATCACCTTCACCTGCAAATAGAAGGTGCTTTCTTCTCGAACACCATCTCTGTCTCTATCACTTTTACACCTCCAAATCAAACACCATCAATTTTCTTCTTGATTCAAACCTATAAATCGAGAGTTTTCTTCTTGCTTCAGACTTGCAGATATAGAATCAAACAAAAGCCCATCACCATATGTTTAACGTTTTTCTCTATCCCGATTATACATGATATGAGAATGAATGATCCAAAGAAACAAAACAAACACACAAACACTCATTGCAACAAAACACAGACACCGATAACGTCTATTTTATGCATATATTTATGATGTTTTCCTATTATTTTATACTATGTTTTTATGTTATTTAGAACTAAAAGATACTTAATATGCTTTTGAAAAGATGCAAAAAGGATATTGTTGGCAAATTGACCCCTCTTCAGTGCATCGGTTATATCTGATGACTCATAAGTCCAATTTGGCGAAATTCAAATTGTTCTGAAAACTAGACAAAATTTCCTACGACTTATGTGAGAGGGCCTTTTTGCTAATTCCGCATTTATCTTATCCAAAATCGGCCTTGAAAATGAAGCATAAAAGCTGGATGGAAATTCCCTCCAAGTTACTTATTCCCCAAGCATTACTTACCTTATTTTTATTTGTTTAATCTCTAAGCCACCATTACTTTCCTTATTCCAATCCAACTCTAATATTCCATATTAATTCCATCTCTATTCAACTATAAGTACCCCATATCATTCCACCATTTTCATCGTCTATGATATTCTGACATCTAACCTATTTTAGTCGACAAGTAACTTCTGGTAAGCCGTTTTGAGGGTCTAGAAGGCGGCCGGAAGGCCGTTAAGCTGACAGGAGAGAAGATCTGAACGATTAGAGAGCGGATTCGTGTCGGTAATCATGTGGTTTGTTATCGTGACCATGTTTAGCATTCCACTGGGATACTATTATGTTTTTACTTTATGGTTTTGGTGTCGAAACCATTTGCTTTGAGTTTATGATTAGATGAAACCTTGATTTATGGATTAATTGTTATATTGGATTGTTTTATTCATGTTTAATTTATCTTGTTAAGCTTGTTAAAAGATCCTCATGTGTTAATGACAATTATTTTATGTTAATTATTAAGTATATCGAGTTGTATGAAAATCTGCTTGATTGCTTGCCTCTTATGATTTTGATGACCATCAAGATTATATGCCTAGGAATAGTGAACATGAAACTAGAGTTAACTAGAACATAAGTAAATTAATGTGTGAGTATATGTGACGACCAATCACATATAAGTTGATTGAATTGAAAATTTTAATTAACTATTATTACAAGTCTTGCTTGATACGAACTGAACACTAGGAAACATGTTAGTTTAATCAATTGATAACTGCTTGAATTGACTTGTTTGCTAAATGATTAGTAATAGTGAACATGAACCTAATCATGTTAGAAATCGGTGAACATGAATAAATAAATCTATGTGAGCAATTATCTATGATTTTAAGATGTAATCTGTCTAAACCAAAGTACCTAAAGAGATTTGACTTCCCGTCAGTTTATCGAGATTTGCTATTTAGTTGTTCGTTTGAGATTTAATAAACCCTTTCTTTACTGCTGTTGTGTGTTTTGTGTAACATATAATCAAACATTTTAAATTAATTCACTACCGTTCCCCTTGAGTTCGACACCCTTGCTTATCAAAGCTATACTATACTCAATCGGGTTCACTGTCTGTAAGGTGTGGTTTAGATGCGATAAATTAGGAATCATAAATAAAAAACTAGTGCATTAAATATTCACATCAAGTTTTTGGCGTCGTTGCCGGGGAATGGTTTTCAAATAATTTAGTTTATTTGATTATTCGTTATTTTTTTTTCGTTTTTTGTCTTATTTTTATTTTATTTTCGTTGATATCATGTCATTTGTCGGGAAAGTTTTTGTTGTTATGTGAAGGAATTCGTGGATCATACGCATCACTTGGTTTTACTTTTTGCATGTGTTTCGAGATTGCAAGCGATTAAGGAATTGTTGACTTGTTTAGTCTACTAGTTTGGTGATTTGTCCAACTCAATCTTCGAGATGTAGTATAGCAAGGCATATCGAGGTGGTTAAGTGGAAGACCGAACTCTTGCTACTCTTGACTAGTTGGGTCAACTCTTGTTCTACTTATTAGTTAATGATGCAAAGAAAACAAAGGAAATAGACTGACAGGTTCCGAAAGTTTTTGTTTTCACAAACCACCTCTACATGCAAGAGATTTAATCAACAATTGTAGCTTGATTTTGACGAAGATGAGTGATCGTGATATTCTTTTTAGTTATTTTGGTTTGCTGTTTTTTTTTGTTATTTTAGTGAGTTTTTATTTTTATTTTTAGTTTGTTAAAATTTTTGTTTTCCATGTTGATGCTCTTGATGTTTCAAATCTTTGCAGAGTTTTTGCCATTCGGATGCTTTCAGAAATTTAAACAATTGGGGTCTAATGTTGATTTGTCACGCGAAAAAAGTCGTGAGAGAGTTTGAAGTTGACAATCGAGAGCCACGACTTTCAATAAGTGTGGGGTGCATGTCGATTTCGCGAGAGATTATTATTTTAAAAGAGTGGCGTTTCTAACTATACATTGATTCCTATGACATGGATGAGCTTTTCCCATGCCGTGGAGTTTTATTTCGACGCGAAGTAGAATTATTTTCCCGACTGTCACGACATGGTTGACATTTTCCTATGTTCGTGGGGGAGTTTTTCATCGCAAGAAGGAAGCTGTCATTCTAGATACCACGACGTGGCCAACACTTACCACGTCGTGACCATGCTATTATTCACGATATGAATTTTTCTTCACTCGACGACACGATGTGGTCGACACTTTCCCATATCATGGTTACTATACATTGCATTAGTTTGCAATCTTTTGCACCACATTTCAGAATTCGATGATCTTGATTTTATTTTCCGGCACATTCAAAAGCAACATTTCAAGTTTCCAGTCTTCCAACAAATATACAGAGCAATTTTTAGCAGCCTCATTCGATCTCGCCACTACTACCCTAGGGGTGTCTGTTCCTTTTTCTCTCTTTTTTTTACTGTTTTTATGTGCTTAATTAGTTTTATGCATACAATGAGGGAATTGTATAAAATAAGTATGGGGTAGGGGTCAAAAAAGAAATTTAAATTGGAAAATTAAAATTGCTAGATTGGTTAAATTTAAAAATTTATAAACTTGAAAGATAAGTTTAATTTAGGAAAATCTAATGATAATTTAAATTTTTGCTGATATTGTATGGGATGATCCGATGAAAACCCAAATATTTACTTGAGCCAACATATGTTATAGTGTATTTGTGGCTTTCCATTTCCTAGTGAAAAGCATGAAGTATGAAAGGTAATCCGGTAGCTTATATGGCATAATATGTTTTACAGCCTAAACTTGAAATCTATCCAAGGGAGCTTATGTAGTCATTGCACTTAGACTAATACCTTAACCAATAAATTTGAAGTTAAGCTCCTTACTTAAGCATGTAGGGTATGAGCGAAAAAAGTGAGATATAAAAAAAGAGAGAGAAATTACCAAAAAGTTGAAAGAATTTTGGAGCAGTCAAGTATGAAACCCAAAGATCAAAACTCTAAAGAAAAAAATTTAACAAAAACCAAACAAAAAGGTGGCGAATTCAAAGAAATCCAAGCAAATATCAAAGAAGAGATGATTCCAAGAGCTCCATTGTGGTATCAAAGTGTAATTATTTCTAGAGTTTATGTATGCTTGGTAGTTTAACCAAAAATACCTCGAGGTTAAGAAATATTTATGAGGATTGATTCGGAGGGTTGCAAAAATGAATGTCGTATAAGCTAAGGGGTGAAGGTTCATAAATATTATGAGTATTTAGGAGTGAGAAGTTCTTAGGAATTGTAGACACAAATACATGCATTGTGGTCTTGGGATAATGGTTGGGTTTGAAATGGATTATTCTATGCGATATTGGTGAGATAATAAAATCAGTTTTGCTTGAGGGCAAGCAAAAGGCTAGTGTGGAGTAGTTTGATAACGTCTATTTTATGCATATATTTATGATGCTTTATTATTATTTTATACAATGTTTTTATGTTATTTAGAACTAAAAGATACTTAATATGCTTTGAAATATTCAATTACAGTTAAAATGGGAGCTGGAATGCAAAAGGAAGAGAATGGAGCTGAAAAGATGCAAAAAGGATATTGTTGGCAAATTGACCCCTCTTCAGTGCATCGGTTATATCTGATGACTCATAAGTCCAATTTGGCGAAATTCAAATTGTTCTGAAAACTAGACAAAATTTCCTACGACTTATGTGAGAGGGCCTTTTTGCTAATTCCGCATTTATCTTATCCAAAATCGGCCTTGAAAATGAAGCATAAAAGCTGGATGGAAATTCCCTCCAAGTTACTTATTCCCCAAGCATTACTTACCTTATTTTTATTTGTTTAATCTCTAAGCCACCATTACTTTCCTTATTCCAATCCAACTCTAATATTCCATATTAATTCCATCTCTATTCAACTATAAGTACCCCATATCATTCCACCATTTTCATCGTCTATGATATTCTGACATCTAACCTATTTTAGTCGACAAGTAACTTCTGGTAAGCCGTTTTGAGGGTCTAGAAGGCGGCCGGAAGGCCGTTAAGCTGACAGGAGAGAAGATCTGAACGATTAGAGAGCGGATTCGTGTCGGTAATCATGTGGTTTGTTATCGTGACCATGTTTAGCATTCCACTGGGATACTATTATGTTTTTACTTTATGGTTTTGGTGTCGAAACCATTTGCTTTGAGTTTATGATTAGATGAAACCTTGATTTATGGATTAATTGTTATATTGGATTGTTTTATTCATGTTTAATTTATCTTGTTAAGCTTGTTAAAAGATCCTCATGTGTTAATGACAATTATTTTATGTTAATTATTAAGTATATCGAGTTGTATGAAAATCTGCTTGATTGCTTGCCTCTTATGATTTTGATGACCATCAAGATTATATGCCTAGGAATAGTGAACATGAAACTAGGGTTAACTAGAAAATAAGTAAATTAATGTGGGAGTATATGTGACGACCAATCACATATAAGTTGATTGAATTGACACATTTAATTAACTATTATTACAAGTCTTGCTTGATACGAACTGAAGACGAGGAAACATGTTAGTTTAATCAATTGATAACTGCTTGAATTGACTTGTTTGCTAAATGATTAGTAATAGTGAACATGAACCTAATCATGTTAGAAATCGGTGAACATGAATAAATAAATCTATGTGAGCAATTATCTATGATTTTAAGATGTAATCTGTCTAAACCAAAGTACCTAAAGAGATTTGTCTTCCCGTCAGTTTATCGAGATTTGCTATTTAGTTGTTCATTTGAGATTTAATAAACCCTTTCTTTACTGCTGTTGTGTGTTTTGTGTAACCTATAATCAAACATTTTAAATTAATTCACTACCGTTCCCCTTGAGTTCGACACCCTTGCTTATCAAAGCTATACTATACTCGATCAGGTTCATTGCCTGTAAGGTGTGATTTAGATGCGATAAACTAGGAATCATAAATAAAAAACTAGTGCATTAAATATTCACATCACACACATACATCTTAGGATGAAGAAGCTTCACTTTTTGGGTTCTTAGCAGACCACAAGAGACCATTTGGGAAACAATAAGAGGTATATTCAATTCGTTTCTTTCAATTAGAGTTTCGGTCATGTAATCGAACATCATATCCACATCTGGATAACCAATCCATATTTGGGTATATATTAGAGCGTCGATTTTGTTTTCTACGTTTTTTTGGTTCTAGAAACGAAACCCACACACAATATCAAGGGTTATTCTGGAGCTTTACCCCAAAAAGTTATGTTGTTCTTGAGTTTTAGAAACAACATCAAAAATCTGTTTGTGTATGTATTTAAAAACAAAATCAACATTTGGTGGATGAACTCGACCCTTCCGTAATCATCGATTCATAGAGATCAAAGGGTGGATGAACCCGTTTAATAGAAAACCTCCATCGGTTGATTACAGATAATAAGCACAAAATCAGATTTTGAAGAAGGAAACAATTCAGAGAACCTTCTTGAAATATAGATACCCACTACAAATGTGAGCAACATTCCAGATTTGTAAGAAAGGGGCAGTGAGGAATTGGTGGTGAGCTTTTGATATATATTTGATTTGAGCGTGAGTAAGGATGATTGGACAAACCTTGATTTGTGATCGTGGTGTTGGTGGTTGATTTTTGGTAGCTAGAATAAGAGATAGTGGTGAGGAGTTGGGTTTTATGAAGAAGACGAGGGTATTGAAGAAGATGATGGTGGATTGTATCTTTAGGTATTGAAACTTGAGAGAGAGAGAGAGAGATAGAGAGAGAATTTTTTTCTTTTTCTTTTTTTTTTTTGACATCTGTAATAAAAAAATTGAAAAGGGGAAAATACCAAGGGCAAATCCATCATTATAAAAAGTTTTAAATTTTTTGGACTAAACTCGCAACAAAACGAAACTATTGGACCATCCTTGCGATCCAAACCCATTTTGGACCAAAGTTGCTAGTTTTAACATACCACAGTGATCATTCATGCAATTTTGTCATATATATATATATATATATATATATATATATATATATATATATATATATATATATATATATATCGTTTACAAAATAAAATAAAATAAAATAACTATAAATACTTGTAATATTTTTTGGAAATTAGTTTGTAGCAAATAATTATTAGTAATATTTTTTGTAATTAGTTTATGACAAATAGTTTTCATTTAATGATTAAAAAAATATATTTTATAGTTGATAGTCAAAGGGAAAAAAACTTAAGCCGTTGCTTTGAAGGTAAAATGCAGAAAGGGCAAACATATTTTCACTGTTTACGTTAAATATATATAAGGACATTGCTATTATAGTTTAAGATTATAAGTATGTTACTATTATAAATTAAAAATATAAATACTTCATTAACTTGGTTTAGTATTTAAAGTAGGATGCTATAAAATGAATAAATAAAGCTATTTTCTTAAGAGGAAATGACTAAACTGTTAGTTTCAATAGTTTTAATTGTAAGGGTAGAATTGTCTGTTTACTGTAGCAAGGACATATATGTAATTTTGATCTTTTGGTTGTTATGAAAGTAGTTAGTTTGTTGATTAATATTTATGTAATAAGTTCTATAATGATTCAGATGTATGAATGAATTCAGCAATGAGAAAAGTTTCAATCTCCTCTCAATCTAAGATGGTATCAGTCTGATCCTTCATTTTTCTTCTGCTGATTTTATCGTTCTTTCTCAAAATCGTTTCAATTTCTTTTTTTTTTCAATGTCTTCATCATTATTGACATCACCAGTCCCTACTATCTTGGATCTTCTGATAATGTGAGTAAAATTCTTGTTACTACTGTCTTTAATGGCGTTGGTTTCTCCGCTTGGAAGAGATTGATGATCATCTCTCATTCAGCCAAGAACAAATTATCATTTGTCGATGGCACAATTACTGCACCACCTGTCAATTCTCCAACATATTCTGGATGGCACCGTGTCAATTCAATGATAATTAGCTGGATTCTCAATTCATTACACAAGAACATCGCTGAAAGCATTCTTTTCTTATCAACTGCACATGAGATCTGGCAAGAGTTAAAACAAAGGTATGATCAGTATAATAACGCATTGATCTATCAAATTCAACAACAACTTTATTCAGTTGCTTAAAATTCGGATGACTTTTCCACCTATTTCACGAAATTGACTAAGATTTGGTATGAATTACGTGTCGTTCAAGACATTCCTTCTTGTACTTGTGGATTTGCTGCTAAAATACAGAAATTCCTTGAAGATCAATGCCTAATTCAGCTTCTCATGGGACTTAATAAGTCACACAAGATCATTCAAGGACAAATCCTGATGAAGCAACCTCTGCCATCTCTTTCTACTGCATATTCCTTGATAATTCATGAAAAACGTCAACGCATTATTACTGCTTCATCTTTTGTCAATAATGAGGCCATTGCTATGCCTGTTTCTTCTGATCCATCCCCAAATTTAGTCAAGAAGACTTTAACATGCACTCATTGTAAGAAGACTAGTTATAGCAAAGCTCAATGTTACCGACTAGTTCGTTTTCCTTCCAACTTCAAATTTACTAAAGCAAAGAAAGAGGAATGCAAGTCCAGTGTTCATAATGCTACTTATTTTCCATTTACTTCAGAGCAATATCAACAACTACTTCAATTGCTCAACAATAACACTTCTCAGTCTTCAATAAGTCATGTCAACATATTTATTGCTGATAATGCCATGAATCCAGAGGGTAATTCCTTTTCATTCAAATCCTTTGCTGCAAATGCTTACAAATAATCATTTCTTCTTCACAAACATTATTCATGGATTTTTGATTCTGGAGCAACTTACCATATGTGCTCTAATAAATCTTTTTTCATTTCTATGACACCAATTACTCAGCCTCACACGATTGGTTTGCCTAATGGTCAACACACATCTGTTTCTTATATTGGAGATGTCAAATTACATGATTCTATTATGTTACATGGAGTATTATATATTCAAGAATTCAAGTATAATCTTGTTTCTATTTCCAAATTGACATCTCAACTCAATACCTTTGCTATTTTTACTGATGAAGCTTTCCTTTTATAGGACCCTTCATTGAAGAATAGCTTCTCTCTTGGAGTTCATGCAGAAAGAATCAATGATTTGTATATCTTTGATCATAGTTATCTTCAGTATAACATTTCCTACAGTTTTTCTGTATTTTCATCTTTTTCTAGTTCTAAATCTTTTGTTTCAAGCTCTGTAATGAATTCATCTTCTTAGTTGTGGCATAATCGTTTAGGTCACATTCCATATCATAAGATGAAAATGATGTCAGTAACATCTGATCATTCTTCTATTCAAAATTGTATGATTTGTTCTAAAGTTAAGCAGCAAAGGTTATCATTTCCTAATTACCTATAAAAAAAATAGCCAAAAAAAACACATTAACCAAAAATAGCCTAAGAAAGAGTAGTTTGGCCAGAGTTGACTACGGTCAACGAGCGTTGACTATGGTCAAAGAGGGAAATCTACGGTTTTAGAGCAATGGCTACTATTTCACCAAATCGTCTATGGTTTCCTCTCGATGAACTACAGTTTTCCAAACCGTAGTCTATGGTTCTAGGTAAAAAGTCTTCGGTTTTAATTTTTTTTCTTTTAAATAAATGGAGAGTAGTTTTTTGAGAATTATTTTGATAAAAAATATTGTTTGTAAAATATAGAGTAGTTTTTTGACAACTATTTTGTTAAAAAACTAGGTGTGAGACTCATGTATTACATGAGTTTATTTAAAAGAAAAATAAATACAAAATTCTAAACATTTGAGAAGTATGAATTTATAAGAAAAGTGAGAAAATATTGAATTATAAAAATTAAAGTGTTTTTTTCTCTTTTAAATTTAAACAAATAATTTAGATAAATAAATAAAGAAAATCAATGAATCTTTAAGTTGGTAATTTTTAAATTAGAATGAAAGCTCATTAATGAAATTGATATGCATTTATTATTGCATTCAAATATTATGTAGAATTTGATAAAATAAAAAAAATCATAAAATGACATGTGAAATAAAAATTAATTTAAAATAACCACAAAATTACATGTGGCAAAAAGATCTTTATTTATTAGGGAAAATATATTTTTGTAAACGTACTCTCCATTTATTTTAAAAAAAAAAAAATAGAACCGTAGACTACAGTTTGGGAAACCGTTGTTCGTCGAGAGGAAACCGTACCGTGTTTAGATTTTCGAAATGAACTTTTTTTTTTTTTTTTTTATAGTTAACTCGAAACAGTAGACGATTTGACGAAACAGTAGCCCACTCTAATTACTTTTAGATAGGTAATTAGGAAAAATGATGCATTACTAATTCTCTCTTTTTTTAAACTAAACTAAATTTACGTGCAATTAATAAAGTTTACCAGTTACCAAGTCTTGAATGTTTAATTTGAAATCATACAAACTTTCAGTTGCTATTCAGTCAAAAACCATTCTTCATACTAATTTTATCCAATTAAAGAACAATATTTACCCTCGTTAATAACATATGACGGAAGCAAAACGAAAAGCCCTAAAGAGTTTGGCTGCTCGATTTGCTAACCTTCAAATGAAGCAAAATGTTGTGTATATTAATCACTTAGGGGTGTCTTTGTAAGACATTTTTGTTCGATTTAAATCATATTAAACTGCCATGTACACTTGGTTAACTATATTTTTTCAATTTAATTAAAATGAGTATGTCGTCAAAATATGATGTAGACATCTCCGCGTTTCCGTTTTCATCACCCTTATAAAATGGCAGCATGGGATCAGTCGTTACCACATCGTTACCAATAAGAAACTTTGGTTCTTTATATTGGTTATCTCTTATTGATTGCCCTGTGGAAATCATCTGCAAGTAAAAAATAAATAATTCTTACATATCTCTTAGAGAAGATTTGTTGCTAATTAATGACAAACATCCCATTATGAGGGTTTCATACTCTGATTGGTAGGAAGACAATACATTTGTGCATATGCATAATATCCGAATAAGAATTTCCAAATCTGAAGTCAAATGACATTAAATTTGTAGTTCATGTTCAACATGACAAATAAAAAAAGAAAAATTAGATAAATGAAAAATGACATTAAATTTGTAGTTCATGTTCAACATGACAAATAAAAAAAGAAAAAATGACATTAAATTTGTAGTTCATGTTCAACATGACAAATAAAAAAAGAAAAATTAGATAAATGAAAAATGACATTAAATTTGTAGTTCATGTTCAACATGACAAATAAAAAAAGAAAAATTAGATAAATGAAAGCCTCCTCTTATACCATAAGAGAAATTAAATATTTTTCTATTTTTTTTTCCTACAAATCATCCTATCCATTTAAATAATGACATGTGTTATTATTTAGTATCCTAAAATATCTTTAAATTTCATTAAATGAGTCATACCTCCATAAAATAAAAAAAATAACCCTATAAATCTTGTCCAAACTCGTTTAGGAAATATATAGATAAAGAAAGAAATGCTAAAAAAATCCCTTATGTGTCTAATATAGATAAAGAAAGTAGAGAAAATGCTAAAAAATCCCTTATGTCTCTAATATAGATAAAGAAAGTAGAGAAAATGCTAAAAAAATCCTTTATGTGTCTTTTATGAAACATCAAAACTAATATCAAAATTGTCCTTCTATAAAACAAAAAGAATATTGTGAAAAGTTCTGTGTATTGAAACAACCCATGTACAAGGGATATATACACAAAGAAAAAAGAATGCAATTAATCAGCTACAATGAATGACTGCAATCAAATAAATACAATCAATCTAAACTAAAATAGAAGATTATAAAGATATCTCAATACCCTCCCGCAAGCTCATGGTCGATTATGAACAAGCAACTTGTATCGTAAATTTTTGAAACGAGTAGAACTAACAACTTTGGTAAAAATGTCGGCAATTTGATCCACCGACTTGACATGACGAACAATTAACTCACAAGACTGCACTTGTTCTCGAACAAAGTGGTAATCAACTTTGATGTGCTTGGAGCGTTGGTGAAAAATCAAGTTAGCTATGAGAAAGGTTGCACTGAGATTGTCGCATAGGAGAATAGGTGGTCCATCTAAGGGAGTTGTCATCTCTTTCAGGAGTTGTTGAAGCCAAATAAGTTATGCGGAGGCAAAGGCAATGGCTCTGTATTCAGCCTCGGTACTAGAACGAGCTACAACTTTTTGCTTTCAGGATGCCCAACTGACTAAATTACCTCCAAAATAAAGGGAGAAACCATGTTGAGAATGACAGTCATACGGATCTGATACCCAACCAACATCAGTAAAAAAAACCAACCTTGAGTCTTTGGATGGACGAAATATCAATCCGACATCAATGGTTCCCTTGAAATAATGCAAAATGTGTTTGACTACAGCCCAATGGCTCTCAGAGGGGTTGTGCATAAACTGACAAACCCGGTTGACATAATAAGCAATTTCAGGGTGAGTAATGGTCACATATTACAATGCCCCAACAATGCTACGGTATAATTGTTGATCACTCAATGGATCACCTCATGATGTGTATTTAATGTGTGTATATATTTGTTCAAGTTTCAAATTAATAAAACTAATGTTTCTTTCACTAGACTATTAAACACACTAGACAGTGTACCTAATCGTGTAATAGTATAGCTATGGTAAGAACAAGTGTCGAATTCAAGGAACGGTGTTTTGGCTAACTTTATTCCACTATTTACTACTTACTAATAAAATTAGAAAAGGTTTTGTTTTCCTAGTTTTGCAAGACTAGATACTTAAATTACCAAACTAACTAATTATCAATTAATTAAGCTAAAACTGTTGGATTAATGTCTAAGTCCATAACTATAATTGGTGAGACTTGACCCGACCCGACATGGTCCATTTGGGTTGCATGACATCATGCATTTACATAAACTATAATGAGAGAAATAACACTTAAGGTTGTTAATATATTATAAGTTCTAATATATTAATAAGGTTATTTAATTAGTATTGATCAAGAATTAACTTGAAATTAATTAAGTGATCAAAAGGAGACTAATTAAATATATGAGTTGATTGTGTAAATCATTCATTCTTATATATGTGGTCTTGTGATCCAAGATTCCTTATGTTGGACTAAGTCCATGGGGGTGACCCATGGATACTCCATGGAGGTTAAAATCCATGGAGCATAAGGAATGGGTAAAGTTATGAGTTACATGGTGTAACCCTAATAGCCACCATATAAAAGAATCCCATGGCTTAAGAAATCGGCCACTATGTGTGAGAATGAAGGGCTAGCCGATTTCATGAAGTGTGTATGTTCTCTCTAATCTATTCCAAGTGTATTTGGTGTTGTGTGAACCATTTGAGGTGTCACACTTGGGGCACTAGGCACTCAAGCTTCATGAAGACATTCTACATCAAAGAGGTATGTAATTCTAACTTAATATATTCATATGAATCATATTATTATGCTAGTTAGGATAAATACCTTGGAAAGTTCATATTTGCATGTATAATAGAGAAAACATAGATCCAAGGTATTTGGGGTTGTGTGTACACTTAGGAGTGTTAGAATGCTCAAAACCCAACAGTGGTATTAGAGCCTAGGCTTGTTTTCTTGTTATACCTGCAAAAACTACTTAAAAATTGAATTTTTGTGCTGTCTGGACAACGGAATCGGCAAGTCCATCACTCGATGAGTCCATGCCTTAAAAGTGTTCAAAACGATCCAACTCGCCGAGTTGGTTCATGCACTCGACGAGTTGGACCCCCAGACAGCATATATTCGACTTTTTTTTGGCTGGAATTGGACTAGGAACATTACCCTAAGATGTTTTTGGACTTATAAACTTGTTTTTGATGTGGTAATGTTCATGCTAATCCAATTTCAAAGATAATTGTCAATAGATTCATGTTTTGTATTAGTTTAAGGTTTAGACTAATTACATGAAAAAAGTTTGATTTGAATTATCTTGTTCTTATGAGTTGCTTAGATTAATAGAAAAGTTAACTGATTATGTGTTTTCAATCCATTTTAATCTAAGAGATGATTCTAAAATGTGTTTGTGTAACTTGTCCTCAAGTTACATGAAAGGTCACATTTAAGTTTCATAAAACTCATAAAAGTTGGCAATGGTTACAAAAAATGAAGAGTCTTGTCCTCAAGTTATGGAGGTTCAAGATTCACTTCATTAAGTAATAAAATGTGTAACCTTAATTAATTCCATAAGTTACAAAAATAATGAAAAAGTTACATTCTTTTATTAGTTTAAAGTCTTCCATAACTTGTCCTCAAGTTATGGAACTTGAAGAGTTTTTTTTAATTAAAACTACTTTAAACACATAAGTTATGGAATTAATTAGTTTTGAATAGTTTCAAAACTTTCCCTCAAGTTTTGGAATTTGAAAAGTTTTCACTTATGAATACTTTAATTCCAAGTTAGCCCTTAGAATTTTAAAAGTTAAAATTCAACCCTTATACTTTATAATATTATAAGTTAATATATATATATATATATATATATATATATATATATATATATATATATATATATATATATATATGTATAAGAGCAAGTCAGTCTTATCGTTAGTAGGCCTCATTCACGAAGCCGGTCTGTAAGGGGGGTATAAGGTTACTGCCTATAAAATGGCAGTTTAATGGGTGTCCACTCTCACCCACCGCTTCCTTGACTGGTGGAGGGTCGTTAGCCGAACGGGTAGGACAAGGACTATAATTCTCCCTTCATTAAAAGTATTAATGATAAATACTAAGTAACTAAACCTTTTATAAATACCCAATCTTAGTTACTTAGGAAAAAGTGAATAAGGTGCTAATCCATGAAATTACACTTTGCACTTTGTTTAAGTCGGTTAGTGGAGCGTGTGTAGTTAACCGACACACTAACCTGGACTTAACAAGGTAGGCAAAGGGTAACTTAATATTTATCATAGTATCGGTGGAGCGTGTGTGGTTAACCGACACATCGATTAAGGGGTAAATATTAAGGGTACCCAATATATTTGCATGGTTACTTTACACCTTGTTTTGTGATCCTTGGCATCGCAGTCACAAAACCTGAAGGGCACACTCGAGATTGAAACATGCCATTGAAAAGTTCAATGAATCTCAAAAGATCTAGGAGTTTCAAATCCAATTAAAACCTAATAATACATTTCGTTTATCTTGGTGGAAATTGGTGAATCGTCATTCACCTACCTTCAAATATTTTATAGCTTGGATTACGGCATCCCTCTTCCAAGTTATAAAAGTATTGTGTTGGGTCCTAGCCTTAATATTTCATATTAGGTGTTATATTAGGGATTTTAAATCAACTATCTTGAATATCTCCCAAAAAGATGTCTGATTTAGACATTTATGATCTTCCCAAATCTCTTGAAACAAGCTTTCCTAAATGAAGATGATGTCCCATGGAAATCATACTTCTTTCACCTCCTCCAATTATTCTCCCTAACCCATAAGTTCTTGAAAAGTTTAAGGTCACTCAAGCCCTATTGGCAAGCAAAGGTCTATGTGTGGTCACATCTTGGAGATGTAGTCACATATTGACAAGCCGGGAGAGTTGGGTGTCAAAGTCTTGAGAAAGTTGGTGGTTTAATCACTTTCTAAGTCACATAGTGAGCTCCTTTGGGACTCCTATGAAATATACTATGAAAAGACCCTTAATGATCTTATCTATTTTCTAAGATCAACTTCCTAAAACTTGTGGACATTGACAATAATGACATTGGATATCCAGTAAAGCTCTCTCTTCCCAATGGAAAGGGATCGGCCATAGTCAACTCGGTTGACCAAATGGTAAAGAGAAAGGATAAGTCTGTGATAGTCCTATGTTCCATTACCAAAGTGTCCATATGTTAAATTGCCAAAGGAAGGGGCATTAGTTGCGAAGCTGCCAATTTACCTAAGGGTGTTAAAGTCAATAAGTTTGACTCTACTTCAGGTAAAGTCCACTATCTAACTCTGTTAAGTTTCTATTATGAGATTATTGATACATGATGTGACTGGGTCACATGGTGATGTTTTAAGAATCAAATAAAAGTGAAGGAACTTAAAGAAAGAATATGTTGAATCTGATCGCTTAGATGGATTTCTATCGCATAGTTTGAAGATCGGATTCTTGAGCTACTTCTTAAGAGTTATGAGATATTGCTTAGGAATAGATAACAACAAGTTTTCATATGGATTGTAAGGATAAGTTTTTCCGCAAAGTTTTAAAATAAAAGGAAATTTTTGATTTTATTTATTTTATGTATCCTTACAATGGCGTTTTTGGAAAGTTGTTGCTTATAAGATTCCACTAATAGCAATATTGGAAAGTGAATTTGATTCTTTCATTTGTTGTAATGTCTAAATTACCAAATAAGGAAAGATCCTCATCACCCAAGTTTCAATTGGACCGATACTTGGAATCATGCAAGTTGTATAGCATGATGAATGAGAATTTTTCATCTTTGGAAAATTAAGACTAGTTCCTTGTTCACATGTATATGTGAGTCAAGTGAAGGACTAAGGGATCGAGTACACACTCTTGTGCACTGGCCAACTCCACCACAAAAGATCGATAAGATTATTCATCATAATTTACTAAAGCTCAGTAAATATGGTTATATTACAAGATTAAGTGTAATTCTGAGACATTGGAAAAGGTTCCAATGTATGACAGAGCGAATAAGAAGAATCAACTTAGACAGAAAGATAAAAGTTTCTCAAATTTGAAAAGATGGGAGAGTACTTTAGTATCATGTTATATGATCATCTTAATGATTTAGAGACCTTATCACAATTCATCCTCTAAGTGCATTCTGATAGCTAAGAAGAGGAGCTATGAATTGTTGAAGTGGTTAAATCAAGAAGATGATTCATACTTCGTTCTAAAAACAATTCTTAGAGTTATACTCTAAGAATGTAACTTGAGTGACATGTCTTAAAGAAGGTTTAAAACACTTGTCAAATGTAAGAGTAAAAGTTTTCTACTCTTGTACATTTGAAATTGGTAAGTTGTGATGTTTTGGATAAAACAAAGACCAACTAAGGCCAATTATGTGAAGTGTTTGTCTTGACTAGAATCCACACTATCTCTTGAATATCTGACAAGAAAGTCTTATATGTCAAGAGGACAGTGGGAGTCTTAAGGGTCTTGAAAGTATCAAGAACTAATCAAGAATTAAACCTGAAGTTCTTCACTAGCACACGACTTGAGGTTTATAACCTATCGTGTTGACATATTATGTGCCCATTCCAGTTAAAGTTGGCTCTGCATATGAGTTCTTAGAGTTCTCATTTGGTTGCACAACAACTTGGAAGCAATGGAAGGCCCTTGAACTGCCAGGTGGCAAGGAATTTAGATTGAGTTCAATCCATATGAGTTTGGATTTGTCATTATCTTTGTCTTGTGACTATGGTTCTGTCAACTCACACGGATAGGAACACATACACCATTAAATCTAAGTGTCATAAGGTTTCTCTCCGATTCATGAGAATGATGGTGAGGAAACACTTTCACTAAGTAGATTTTAGCTAGATAGCAATTGTGATATTTGCATTCTCAAAGTCTTTAGTGGAGCATGTGTAGTTTACCGGCACACTAACATGGACTTGTGAGAAGTGGCAAAGGTCTAAACAATCAAGACTATGATTATGACATCTCTTTTCATAGTTCTTAAAAATTGTTTAGACACACCTGTGAGCTATCTAAGATAAGGTGTATGATTATGATAAAGTTTTATCAAAGCAATCTAGTATCAGAAATCTGAACTTTGGTAAGAAAGTCAATAAAGTACTGATTTCTTGAAGTCCAGCTGATTTCTGAGTACATCTTAAAGCTAGTGGGAGCATAAGTGTTATGCTAATAATCATCATGTTAATGGGAGCATGATAATTATGATAAAGTATTGCAAGTTAGCAATGTTAATTATAGAAAACAAAAAGTTTCAATTGGGAAAGAGTTGTTTTGCTATAATTAAGGGATAGGAAATTATACTTCATCTCAAATCTAAAAGCTTAGATTGAGGTTTTAATCGTATTTAGTCAAGGATATATATATATATATATATATATATATATATATATATATATATATATATATATATATATATATATATGAATTTC